>NC_023757.2:17689475-18313911 GCF_000499845.2 Phaseolus vulgaris
ATGGTGTCCCTCAACAACGAGGTGGTGGATGGGAAGGTGGTTCCCGCTGAAGACTGATCAATTTCATCCATCCACTACCTTGATGTTTTCTCTTTGTATTTGTAATGACCTTTTTTCTTTTTCTGTTTGTGCACCCCGAACTGATACTCATTTTAATGACAAAGTCTGTGTATTTCCTCTTATATCTTCTTTAGCTGCTTTAACTTTCCTTGCGCAATTTACTTCAAAGAAATGACTTAGCGATTCGTAGGCACGATCTTATACTTAACTGCTTCGAACCACCTCAACTTCGAATAACAACCATTTATCAACTTGTAATCTCAATGTAATGAGCTTCAGCGTAAAACCATTTTTCAAACGACGAACTTAGCTCAACTATTGGCTTAAAACATCGCTTCACCCGATCTGCTTTATTAAAACAGGTTTTTAACTTTCCCGCCACTGTTTGAACTTTTATGGTCGCCAAAGACTCTTGGCGATATCAGCTTCTTCTGGCTTCATACCTGGCCATTGTTCCTTCATCTGGGGGTAGAGTGCCTTTCGGATCCTTCTCTACCTCCTTAAGCTCCAGAACAAGAGACCGGGTGGCTAGGCGTTCTCCTCGAACCTACCTTAGCCATCCTCCAAACTTCTTCCACCCTTTACACCATACCTGAACTCGTTCGAGACGAGAAGGATTTCTCTTGCCTGAACTCGCTCATAGGCGAGAAGGTCTTTTAACTCACCTGAACTCGCTCATAGGCGAGAAGGTCTTTTAACTCGCCTGAACTCGCTCATAGGCGAGAAGGTCTTTAAATCGTGCCTCTACATTGCTCCAGGGGTTACATCTCCTCCCCCCCAGAAACACTGAGGACTTTTCACTGGTGCCTCTACATTGCCCCAGGGTTACATCTTCTCGCCCCCAGAAACACTGAGGACTTTTCACTGGTGCCTCTACATTGTCCCAGGGGTTACATCTTCTCGCCCCCAGAAACACTGAGGACTTTTCACTGGTGCCTCTACATTGTCCCAGGGGTTACATCTTCTCGCCCCCAGAAACACTGAGGACTTTTCACTGTGCTCTAATTGTCCCAGGGTACATTTCTCGCCCCCAGAAACACTGAGGACTTCACTGGTGCCTCTACATTGCCCCAGGGGTTACATCTTCTCGCCCCCAGAAACACTGAGGACTTTTCACTCTTCCTCGCCTGCACTCGCTCGACGGCGAGGAGGTCTTTATCTCGCCTCAGAACGCGCGTGGGCGTTGAGGTCTTTTAACTGGTGCCTCCGATCGCCGAAAGACGATGAGGACTTAAAACCTTTTAGAAAGCATGCAATATATCTTTAACTTGCCTTAAGTCACGTATAAGCGACAAGGTCTTTCTTCAAAACTTTCTAAAAACAACAGGCATGCAATCTGAAACAACTTGAACTTTTTGAAAACTTCTTCTTTATTGGGTGGCCTCGTTAAAAACCCTCCTTAGGGAAAAAAGAGTGCCCCCTTTAAACTGTTTTAACAGAAACATTGTAATGTAACTTCGTGTTTATCTTTACTTACAAAGTTTCAACTGTAATATAACTTGAGGTGCATGGCGTTCCAAGTGCGAGGAATCGCCCCTCCTTCCTATGTCTCTAAGCGGTAGGTGCCGCTCCCGAGCGCCTCGGTTATTCTGAACGGTCCCGTCCACTTGGGCGACAGTTTATTCTCCATCTCGTACTGGTGGGCTTTCCTCATCACCAAGTCGCCTTCTCCGAACTGTCTCGGCATCACCTTCGAGTTATATCTTCGTTCAATCCTTCTCTTCACCGCTTCAGCCTTCAATCTCGCCTCTTCCCTGACCCCATCCAGTAGATCCAGGTTCAGCCTTCTCTCTTCATTCGAGTCTTCCTCTACGAAGTTCTGGAATCTCGGCGAGCTCTCCTGGATCTCCACTGGAATCATTGCGTCGCATCCATAGACCAAGCTGAACGGGGTCTCATGGGTTCCCGACTGCTCAGTGGTGTGGTACGCCCAGACTATACGGGGTACCTCCTCAGCCCAGCTTCCTTTGGCTTTCTCTAGCCTTCTCTTCAAACCTCTTAGCAACACCCGATTAGCTGACTCTACCTGGCCATTTGTCTGAGGGTGCTCGACGGATGCAAACACTTGTTGAATTCCCACCCCTTCGCACAGCTTCTTCAACAGGTGGCTTGCAAAATGAGTCTCATTGTCCGACACCAGGCGCTTGGGCACTCCAAACCGGCACACAATGTTCTTCCACACGAAACCTTCAATCTTGTGTGCGGTGATCTGGGCCACTGGTTCTGCTTCGATCCACTTGTTGAAATACTCAATCGCCACCACCAAGTACTTCATCTGCCTGATCGCCAGCGGGAATGGTCCTAGGATGTCGATTCCCCAAGTATGGAACGGCCAAGGGCTGTAAATCGACTTCAACTCCTCGGGAGGCGCCTTGTGCCAATCGGCGTGCTGTTGGCATTGTTTGCAACATTGGGCATACTTCTTGCAGTCTTCTCTCATCGATGGCCAGTAGTAACCTGCACGCAGAGTCCTTGCGGCCAGAGCTCGACCCCCGACGTGGCTTCCGCATATTCCTTCGTGGAGCTCTGCCATGATTCTCGTGCACTTCTCGCCATGTATACATTCCAGGAGTGGGTGAGTGAACCCAAACCTGTACAGATCGCCATCAATCAATGTGTACTTGCTAGAATTTTTCTTTACCTTCCTAGCCTCTGCCGGATCCAGCGGGAGAAGGCCATCTGCTAGGCACCGCTTGTACTGTGTTATCCAGGTGTCTGGCTCATGGGTAGCGCAGACCTGTGTCATGTTCACCCTCTCTCCCCGACACGCTCTAATTCTCGGCGATCTCAACGTTTCTTGCGTTAAAGACTTGTGACTTCTTGCCGCTTTTCCCGTCGACCTGCTTATCTGAAGAACCAGGTGATCTGCTACAAATGCCCTCGGCGTCTTCAGAGTTTCTTGAATCACCGTCCTCTGCCTACCCCCCTTGCCTGAACTGGCGAGCTTGGCCAGCAAGTCAGCTCGGGCATTCTGCTCTCTGGGCACATGCACCACTTCAAAAGAGGCAAAGGAACTCTTCAATTCCAGCACATACTCCAAGTAAGCCGCCATTTGTGGATCTTTAGCCTGGAACTCGCCTGTTACTTGTCCTGTGACTAGCAACGAGTCACTCTTAGCCATCAACACCCTCGCTCCCATCTCCTTTGCCAGCAAAATCTCGGCGATCAGCGCCTCATATTCTGCTTGATTGTTGCTGGCTTTGAAGGCGAACCTCAAAGATTGTTCAATCAGCACGCCGTTGGGTCCTTCCAAAATGACTCCAGCACCGCTACCCTGCTGGTTCGACGATCCATCCACCGAGAGTACCCAACGGAAGTCGTCCCCTTCAACTCGTGTTGCCTCAGATGAGAGCTCGACCACGAAATCTGCAAAGATTTGCCCCTTGATCGGGCCTCGGGGTTCATACTTAATATCAAACTCTGACAGTTCTACTGCCCACTTCACCATCCTCCCAGCAACGTCAGGCTTCTTCAACACCTTCTGGATGGGCAAGTCAGTCATGACCAGGATTGTGAAGCTATGGAAATAGTGGCACAACCTCCTCGCCGAAAACACCACAGCCAGCGCAGCCTTCTCCAGGGCCTGATATCTCGTTTCTGGGCCCTGCAGCACCTTACTAACAAAATAAATAGGCTTTTGAGCCTTATCTTGATCCTGGACGAGCACCGCACTCACCGCCCTCTCAGTTACAGCAAAATACAACCTGAGAGGGGTTCCCACCAGCGGTTTACACAGAACCGGCGGGCTCGCCAGATATTCCTTCAGCTTGACGAAGGCTTCCTCGCACTCCTTCGTCCAAGCAAACTTGTTATTCCTCCTTAGGCACTGAAAGTAGGGATGTCCCTTCTCTCCACTAGCTGACACGAAGCGAGACAGGGCAGTCATCCGACCTGTTAACTGTTGTACCTCTTTCACAGTGGTCGGGCTTCTCATCGCCAAGATAGCGGCACACTTGTCCGGGTTGGCCTCTATTCCTCTTTCAGTCAAGAGGAATCCCATGAATTTTCCAGCCTCCACACCAAAGATACATTTCTCTGGATTCAGCTTCAGCCTGAACTTGGCGATCGTCGTGAACAACTCCTCCAAGTCTGCAACGTGCTTGCTTTTCTCTGGCGAGGTCACGACCATGTCATCGACGTACGCTTGCACGTTCCTTCCCAGCATCGGTGCAAGTACTCGATCCATCAACCTCTGGTACGTGGCCCCCGCGTTCTTCAGCCCAAACGGCATCACCTTGTAGCAATAGCACGACCTCTCAGTCATGAATGCAGTCTTCTCTTCATCCATGGGATGCATCTTGATCTGATTATACCCCGAGAAGGCATCCAGGAAGCTCAATAACTTACACCCCGCAGCACTATCCACCAGGGCGTCTATGCTTGGTAAAGGATATGAATCCTTTGGGCAAGCCTTGTTCAGATCGGTGAAATCGACGCACATGCGCCATTTCCCATTACTCTTCTTCACCAGTACGACATTGGCCAGCCATTCAGGGTACTGAACTTCCCTGATGTGGCCTGCAGCGAGGAGTTTCTGTGTTTCGTCCCTAATTGCCTGCCTCCTCTCTTCGTTGAATTTTCTTCTTCTTTGTCGTACTGGTCTCACCAAGTTGTCCATCGCCAGATGATGGCACAAGAAGTCAGGATCGATCCCGGGCATGTCCGAAGCGGACCATGCAAACGCATCTAGATGCCGTTCAATCACCTTGGCGATCTGGTCCTGGAGCTCAACCTCCAGGGATCTTCCCAGCTTGAAGATTTTTCCCCCGATCTCTCTCTCGAGCCACTGCTCGACGGGTTTGGGTCTGGTCTCTCTGGCGATCACCGCCCTGGCGATTCCTAGCTCTCTCGCTTCCTCAGGGCGATTCCTTGCCTCTTCTTCCTCCAGACCAGTGTTCCCCTCCCCCAGATCAGCATCCACCATCTCCACGTCTCTTCCGGCGGTCTCTTCTATCACCGTCGATCTGGGCTTCACACCGGGAGGCGGGGTGGTTGTTACGTAACTCACCGATCTTTTGTTTTTCAGGCTATTCTCATAGCACTTCTTTGCTTCTTTCTGATCGGATTTGATGGTGATCACCACCCCCTCCATAGACGGCAACTTCACCTTCATGTGCCGAGTCGACGGTATAGCGCCTATCCGATTGAGCGTGGGCCTTCCCAACAGGATGTTGTAGGCTGAAGGAGCGTTTACAACAAGGTATTTGATTTTCTCCGTTCTCGAACCCGCCTCATCTGTAAACGTAGTCCTTAACTCTATGTACCCCCTGACCTCCACCTGGTCACCAGCGAAACCATACAAACACCCTCCATAGGGCCTCAGCTGGTCAAGGGGCAGCTCCAACTGCGTGAAAGTCGGCCAGAACATCACGTCTGCCGAGCTTCCTTGGTCCACCAGTACCCTGTGGACCTTTCTTCCTGCTGTTATCAACGAAATTACTATGGGATCGTTGTCATGAGGCACAACATCCCTGAGATCTTGCTTGGTGAATGTAATATCCACTTCCGGCGAGTGGTCTTCAAACATATCCACCGTCATCACAGACCTCGCGTACCTCTTCCTCTGTGATGCGGTGCATCCACCTCCTGAGAAACCCCCTGCAATGGTGTGGATTTCTCCGTGCGTAGGCATCTCGTGCTGCTGAGCCTCAGCACCTGCTGGTTGGGAGCTCGACGCGCCCCCCGTCCTCCTATCCAGCAAATAGTCATTTAGGAACCCGCTCTTTACCAGATCGTCGAGCTGGTATCCTAAAGCTAAACACGAATCCACGGTGTGGCCAAAGCCTTGGTGAAACTCACACCAGGCATCTGGCTTTGGTCCCAGCACCTTGTCGCCCACCTTCTCTGGCGCTTTCAACCTAGCAGATATATTGGGAATGGCGATCAGGTCCGCCAATCCCATGACAAACTTGTGCTTAGGCGGGCGATTGTATTCCCGGCGTGCTGGTTGCTGGCGCCCTTGGCTTCTGCCCTTGTTCTTCCTTGGATCATAAGGATGGCGAGTCCTCTGATCCCTTCTGGCCGCCGCTGTCTCCAGCACCCTCTGTGGCTGGATTCTGGTCTGGGCGCGTGGCCTAGCGGGAGCCACGCTTCCTCTCTTCTCAGCGACTTCACTCTCATCGGCGATGTGGGCCACCGCAAGTCGCCTAACCTCAGCAAACGTGGCGGGGTGAGCCCTGATCAGCGCCTCGCAGAATGGTCCTGGCAGCACACCCTTCTTAAATGCATATACCAGCATTTCCTCATCTTTAGCCGGCGATCTGACCATCTGCGCCCCAAAGCGATTCAAGTAGTCCCTGAGGGACTCTCCCTGGTACTGCCTTATATCAAACAGGTCGTAAGACACCCTGGGCGGTGCCTTATTCACGATGTACTGCTCGACGAAAATCTTCGAGAACTGTTGGAAATTGGTAATGTGACCGTTAGGCAGGCTCACAAACCATTCCAGCGTCGTTCCCTGGAGCGTGCTCACGAACATCTTGCAATACACAGCGTCTGATCCCCCTGACAGCATCATCTGCGTATGGAACGTGGTGAGATGAGCCTCTGGATCCTCCACGGCGGTAAAAACGGCCTTAACAGGTACCACACTCGTAGGAATAGGCGTGTCAGTAATCGCCTGAACGAAAGACATAGAGAACACACGAGGCGGCGTCGACGGCGCGACCTCTTCAGCTACAGGACGCCCTTGCTGCTCCTGAAGAGCTTGACGCAGCTCCTCAGTCACCTTGCTAAGCTCATCATTCCTAGCCTGAGAGGCGGCCAGGTCCTCATGCATTCTCGCCTGTTCTATGCGCGAGGCTTCCACAGTCGCCTGCAACGAGCGCATAATCTCTGCCATCTGCGCCATGGTCATGGCGGCGGCGCCTTCAGTAGCGACGGGCGCAACTGGACTTGAACGATTGCTTCTCATTTTTCTCATGAAACTTGACGAATCACAGAATGCAGCGAACAACACTTAAGCTACGATCGATTCAGCGATCAATCGGTAAAAACTGCGCCAAACTCCACAAGAAAACTCAAGAACACCGCAAAACCTCCAAAGAAACCTGCAACTCCACCAGAAACCACCGCTTCTCCCACGAAAAACCAAACGAACCAAAGAACTCAAACTTCACCGAACAAATCTCGCGTAAACAACAGGAAATCTCTCTTCACCGAACAAAAACCCAAGCGAACGGTGGAAAACGCGAAATCACCGAACAAAACTAGATGAACAGCGAACAGTGGTTGCACCAGCACACAACCACGCAAAAAACTACGAAAACCTCCAAGAACTCACGCTGTGGATGGGAACGGGTTTTACACGGCCCCACGGTGGGCGCCTGATGATCCTGCCTATTGACCTGAACCTTGGAACTTGCCTCGTCAATGGATCGACGTGTGCACCGCTTCTACCTCCGTCCTTCGTCGCGATCCACTTCAAGAACCTGCAAAAGAACAGAGCGGCGCCACTGCGGCCGATCGCACTCCAACGCCCAAGTCAGTGACTGAACTACCAAATACTAAGAGCAATAACACTCAAGAACTCTCAAGGAACCGTGCAATGTTCTCTCTCACAGTATGCTCAAAAACTCGCAAGCATAAAGAGTATAATCTGAACGTGCGTACCTCGAAAGTTCGTTGGGAAACCCTTAAATACCTGGCCACTTTCTCTCTCCTGGCAGTTACGCAGCTGGACACGTGGCTCGCATCCAGTCGTACACGTGCCATCATCTGGAGCCTCCTTGACTTGGGCGCTGCTTCTGACTCTCTTTTGGCTAAGTTACTTATGCATGGTACTGCCCAGTGCATAGCTAACTTGGGAGCGCGATCTCTACTAGAACTTGGCGAGTTAGGATGCCTTCGTACACCTTCCCTGTGGTCTCGCCGGCCGCCTTCATAATCTGCACCACCTTCATCTCTGGCGATGTGCTTTCTCTGGCGATCTCCAATCACTTGGTCGCCTGAGTTTACATCTGGCGACTTCATCTTTAACCCGGTGATCGCCGGTTCTGGTATGCTGGAGATCAGAACACGCCAACATAATAACTGGCGACTTCACGAGCCCCCCGACTTCCTTCCCTTCTGCCAACCTGGCGCCTTGTCAACACGCCTATACTGTAGCTGGATGCCACGTCATCACTTCCGACTACCAGGGCGGTACAATTATCAACAAATTTTCAATATTTAATAAGAGATATGGACTCTATATATCTAATTGAGAACATTACTATAAAGAGAGTGTCATCTTTGTGTACCAATAAGTACTTAAATATATGTCTTAATTTATAATTAATTACATTATTATAGCTAATTAGAAGATATGACATAAATAAATGTCTTAATTTAAAAGTAATAAAACTATTACTGCTAATTTCATGTTTCATTGTACTTTTTAATTATTTAATAGAGAAAATAATTATCATTAATAAAATGAAAATAAAGTGATCAGTTTTCTCTCAACATATTCAAAGTAGTTATCAAGTTCGACACATCTATATGTAAAGAATTGCAGGATAAGGTAGCCGAGGTGATATCAAAGTACATTGATACTTTCGCTTGGTCATTCGCGGACATGCCTGGGATAGACCCAAAGTTTCTATGCCATAGGTTTACTATGGATGAGAAGGTTAGGGTGGTAGTCCAGAGGAGGAGAAAGTTTAATGAAGATAAGTATATGATCATCAGAGAAGAGACTCATAAGCTTTTGAATGTTGGCCACATAAGGGAAATCCAATACCCTGAGTGGTTGACAAATATGGTGTTGGTACACAAGACCAATGGAAAGTGGAGGATGTGTGTCGACTTTACCGATCTGAATAAGGCTTGTCCCAAGGATTCTTACCCACTTCTAAGTATAAATATATGTCTTAATTTATAATTTATTAAATAATTACAACTAATTTCATGTTTTATTATACTTCAAAATTAATAGATAAAATAATTATCACTAATAAAATAAAAATAAAGATGATTAGTTTTTTTTTCTCGGTTTCTCTTATCATATTCAAGACACTCAATCTTACCTATCTTCTCAAATTAAAAAAACTAGTATCTTAAGTATAATAGCATCATTATTCATAATTGATTGAAGAATTTTGAGAATTACCTGGTAACCGATCAACATATAGATTATTATTGTAACTTTTCAACTTCCAAAATGTTCTGTTAGCAGCATCAAAATCACTCTCTTCTTTAAGAACAGAAAAACAAATGTCATTTTTTACAAATATAAAATTATTAATATTACAAAATATATCACCAATACATTAATCTTTTTAGAAACTCATATTAAATCTAAATGTTTTATTTAAAATTTATCTTATT
Source organism: Phaseolus vulgaris (assembly GCF_000499845.2). Lineage (NCBI taxonomy): Eukaryota > Viridiplantae > Streptophyta > Magnoliopsida > Fabales > Fabaceae > Phaseolus > Phaseolus vulgaris. Next base: position 17,698,845 of record NC_023757.2, read on the forward strand.
ATTAAAGTAAAATGAGATTAAATAATAAGAAATCTTCATTAAAAGATACATTAAATTTAATTACACTAAAAAATATATTTATTTTGAAAATTGAGTTATTTTCCAAAATAATTACAAAAATAAAGTCATATAAACATTATATCTCATCATTTAGATGTATGGAGAATATCAGAATATTATGCCAAAAAATTGTAGCTATATGAAACTAAAACATAAAGGTAAGAAACATTAGCTATTAAAGTATTATGTAAAATCAAAGAAATAAGAATGTGAGATAAGAGTCCAACTCCTAGAACAATCTCACCAAACTAATCGTACAACCATTAACAATATCTTAAAAAATAGACTACTTAAAAAAATTTATATTGTAAGGACAGGAATGAAATGTTTGTTTCCTTGAAAAACACTTTCCAAGTGTGTGTATCTTACTAAGATGTCTTTTAAGTGTTATTCAACAAAGTTATTCAATAAATATTGATCCTGCCTGTTGACCGGAGCGCTGGAGAATGCCTCGTCAAAGGATCGACGTGCGCGCCGCTTCTCACTTCCGTTCCTCCTCTGGATCTGTCTCAAGAACCTGCAAAGAAACGACACGGCGCCGCTGCGGCCGATCGCACTCCGACGCTCAAGTCAGTGACGGTATCACCAAATACTAAGAACTAGAACCGTGCAAACTCTCTCTCTCAAACAGCTCTGTTACTCGCAAGCGTAAAGTGTATGAACTGAACGTGCGTACCTCAGAAAGTTCGTTAAGAGCTCTTATATACCTGGTGATTTTCTCTCTCCTGGCAGTTACAGACTTGGACACGTGGCGCGTATCCAACTGTACACGTGCCATCATCTGGAGGTTCCCTGACTTGGCGCTGCTTCTACTCTCATTTTGGCTAAGTTACCTATGCATGGTATTGCCCAGTGCATAGCCAACTTAGGAGTGCGATCCCTACTGAAACTGGCGAGTTAGGGTCTTCATACACCTTCCCTGTGGTCTCGCCGGCCGCCTTCATAATCTGCTTCTCCTTTATCTTCGGCGATGTGCTTGTTCTGGCGATCTCCGACTGCCTGGTCGCCTGAATCTGCGTCTGGCGACTTCATCCTTAACCTGGCGATCGCCTATCCCGGTAAGCTGGAGATCGGAACACGCCAACTTAACAATCGGCGACTACACGTGCCTCCCGACTTCCTTCCCAACTGCCAACCTGGCGTCTTGTCAACACGCCTACACTGTAGCAGGGTGCCACGTCATCGCACCCGACCACCAGGGCGGTACACAAGCCCCCCAGTCTTAAGCGAAGACTTGTTTAGCGAAAAGACTGAAAAAGCCTTCGTTAACACCGGTCTACGTGGCATGGACGCAGAATTCCAAGCGATAGTACTTTCTGCTGCTCTAACGCTCCACCAAACCCTTCGCGCATCGTTCGACACGTGGCTCTCATCAACGGCTATCTTCATCTGCCGTTAGCGCTTCCCAAAACCATTTCGAAAACCCCTAAACCCCTTACGCTCCTACTGTTTCATCACTTTCTTCACACTCGCATACGCTCTCATTTCCTTCTGCGAAAGCTCTCGACGTTCCTCGACGCTCTAGATCACCACCTCCCTTCAACGTTCTCCTGATTATCGAAAGGTAACTACTTTCCTTCATCTGCTGGGTTTTCTTGCATTTTCACCGATTTGCATCATCCTGTAACTGCCTGGTGCATACGCTGTGGGTCGTTTCTCCATTTCTCTTTTGCGTAACTTAGGGCTTTGTCGATCGTCGCAACGAACTCACATTCGTTCGCCTTTCACCTTCCTTCTATGATCGAGTCAACCTTCGTAACCCCCCTGATTATTTTTTCTTTCTTCTTCGTTTGCAGTTGCTATCATGACTCGCACGAAGATCACCCCGAACCCCCCTCCATCAGCGCGAAACCCTCCTTCACAAGCACACGACTCAACGCAAGTTCGTGGTGCTCCCTCTTCGCAGGCTGTGAGGCCTGCGTCTTCTCAAACCGCTCTGGCCCAGGCGACTCCACCGAACGCTGGAGGAGCCCCCATCCCTCTGCCAGACTTCAAGACCTTATACCCATGGGCTAACCCAACCCTCTTAAAGGAAACCTCGTCGGTGAACACTGCGGGAGCGGTTCTGCGATTGACCAAGGGGGACGAGGCCCACCAATCGTTTCACAAGGAGCACGATGAGAGAATGATGGTGCTGCCTTGCCCCGCCGCTCTGCCAGTGTGCGCCGATGATAAAGTGAGCGCCGACGGGCCCTTCTGCTTCGTCTACACCACTTTCTTCAAGAAGGTCAAACTCAGGTTCCCTCTTACTCGATTTGAGAGGGAACTCTTAACCGAGCTCAACATCGCTGCCGCCCAGCTTCACCCCAACAGCTGGGCGTTTGTCCGAGCTTTCGAGATAACGTGCGCCCACCTGGGGTTGCCCGCGTCAGTGGACGTGTTTTTATTCCTGTTCGAGGCCAAGCACCCAGGAGATCGCCTGTGGGTCAGCCTGAATGCCATTGCTGGGAGATCCATTTTCACCATCTTCCAGCAGTCGTACAAGGATTGGAAGGGGAAGTTCATCCAGGTTCGCGCAAATGACAAAGACACTTCCCTTCTCGACGGTTTCCCCTTGTACTGGGTGGACAAGGGAAAAAAGGAGTCCAAGAGCTGCTTCAGGAGGCCCAGAAGTCCTGATAGCATGGGAGCTTTGGACCGAGACCTTTGCCTATTCTGGAAGAGGGTGGCAGATGCCAACATAACATTCTTGACCCCCACCCTGATCTCTTTCGAATTCTTTGAGGACCAGCTAGAATTCCAGATAGGTTTGGACACTATACCCTTGTTATGATATCGCTTCTGATACTACTTCTGGGCGTCTTGTGCGATACGCACAAGACTTTGGTTTTTACCTTTTCTGCATATACCTGTTTTGCTGTTTCATTGCCTCATACACCCATCTCTTTCTTCTCTGAGCTAACTCATGCATTTTCGTTTCATGCAGATAATATGTTGGGTAAGAACATGCTCGCCGACTTGAAGGCGCTCGCCCGCAACCACGGGTTGGCGACCGGTTCCCAGACGGTGCCCAACTCGGCGGTCGAGAAGGCCATCATTCATGGGCGATCACCGCCTAAGGAGCCCACCCAACGAAAGAAACTGGTCCTTAAAAGGCCAAAGCGAAAAGCCCCCCAAGTCGTCCAAGAGGAGGAGGAAGAGGACGACGAGGTCACTGAGGATGGCCTCGTTACAAAGAGGAAAAGGGTGGCACCACCTTCTCCACCTGCCCCACCCCCTCTTCCAGCTTCAACACCACCATCAACACCTGCTCCTCCTCCCTCATCGCCAGCACCACCAGCCCCTTCACCACCAGTCCAAGCAACCCCACTGGCCACTGCGCCACCAGCAGTTGAGGCTCAAGAGCCAAACTTTCTGGAGGACCCCCCGAGTGCCTCTACGCCCCACATCTCAGCTGGAGGGGGTCCTCCTTCAAATGCTTCAGCTGCAGAGAATGTTCCGACCGGGGATGAGGTTGCTCACACCTCCCCAATTCTAATTACCGAGTCCCCGGTTGCGTCGCCACGCCAGGAAGCAATCCCTGAAAACCCTGCTAAGGAAGGTGGCGGCGAGAACCCTCCACAAGCCCCCCTGGCGCCTCTCCAAGCTTCAAACCTTCCCCTTGAAGTCGCAAGAATGTGGGAACCTCTGACTGCCAAACTCAAAACCATAGCAAAGGATATCCCATCGATCATAACGAGGGCTGTGGAGAGCTCCACCAGGCGGCTCCAAGACGATGTCTACCACCTCAAGACCGAAAACAGCACAATGAAGGTTGAGGTAGAGAAGGTGGCATTCAGCCTGACGCTCGCGGAAATGGAACACTCTCGAGTAGAGGATGCCCTGAGTACCGAGCTTAGGCTTGCGCGCAAGGAAGCTGCCGACCTTCGCCGCAAAGTCCATGAACTTGCCCAAGAAAAAGTTGAACTTGAAAGCAAAATCGTGCCTCTGCGCACCAAGGCGAGCGACCTGGAGGCTCATATTCAAGCTAATGCCGACAAGGTACAAAAACTGGAGCAAAGGTCAATCGACCGTGAAAAACTACTTGGGCAAGTAGAAAAAGCAAGGGATGACGCCATGGCTGATCTCACCGAGGCGAACAAGGAAAAAGAAAAGACGACTGCCGAGTTGACCCGAGCTCAAGCGGAATCCGAGAAGGTTGCCGACGACCTTCTTCATGCTCAAGAGACCAACAAACAACTCCGAAATCAGGTCGAAGAGCTGGAGCAACAGAACAAGGAGCTTAAGCAACAGGTTGAAGAATTTCAAAGGCAAATTGAAGAACTTAAGCTAAGCTCCGCTCAGATTCTGGTTGCTGGATTTGATGCCGCTCGGGAACAATTCGCATGCCTATTCCCTGATCTCGACCTCAGCATGGTGTCGTTAAACAACGAAGTAGTAGATGGAAAGGTCGTTCCCGCCGAAGGCTCAACCAATTCCACCCCATCTGCTTCTTTATAAATTCACTTGTATTTACCTTGTAAAAACTCTTGCATATGTGTTTTGAACAATTACTTATTTCAATAGCGAAACTTGGATGTTCTTTCTTCTGACTTCTTTTGAGCGCTTTTACCTTCTCTGTATGTTTAACCTTGCTGCGTTTAACTTACCGATTTGGCAAACACGACCTTTGGCGTAACTGTTTCGAGCCGATTCAAACTTAAGCAACAATCGCCTTACACAACTTGTACCCTTGAGGCACTAACCTGATCATGAGAAAAGTTTCCAAGCAACGAACGGTAACTCAAACATTGGTTCAAACAACGTCCCACTCGACCTGCTTTATCAAACAAGTCTTTCAATCTTCTCGCCGTTGTTTGAATTTTTCCCGATCGCCAAAACCTCTTGGTAACACCAGCTTTTCCGAGCCTCATGCTTTGGCAGTCATTTCTTTATCTGGGGCAGAAATGCCCTTTGAGATCTTCCTTTACCCCCCTGAACTTCAGAGCTGAAGACCGGCTGGCGTTCTCTTCGAACCTACCTTAGCCACCTTTCAAGCTTCTTCCACCCTCTTCGCCATACCTGAACTCGTTCAAGACGAGAAGGATTTTATCTTGCCTATACCCGCATATAAGCGAGAAGGTCTTTTAACTCGCCTGAACTCGCTCATCGGCGAGAAGGACTTTAAATGGCCTTAGCTCGCTCGACGGCGAGAAGGACTTTGCCTGGTGCCTCGACTTGCCCAGGGTGTACATCTCCTCCCCCCTGGATGCACTGAGGACCTTTTCTTTCTCTCGCCTGCACTCGCTCGACGGCGAGGAGATCTTTAATGGGCCTTAGCTCGCACAACGGCGATAAGGACTTTGTATGGTACCTCAACTTGCCCAGGGCGTACATCTCCTCCCCCCTGGATGCACTGACGACCTTTCTCTTTCTCGCCTGCACTCGCTCAACGGCGAGGAGGTCTTTTAACTTGCCTCGACATTGCCCCAGGAGTTACATCTTCTCGCTCCCAGAAACACGGAGGACTTTTTCTCTTTCTCGCCTGCACTCGCTCAACGGCGAGGAGGTCTTTTAACTTGCCTCGACATTGCCCCAGGAGTTACATCTTCTCGCTCCCAGAAACACGGAGGACTTTTTCTCTTTCTCGCCTGCACTCGCTCAACGGCGAGGAGGTCTTTTAACTTGCCTCAAAACGCGCGAGGGCGTTGAGGTCTTCCACCTGGTGCCTCCGATCGCCGAAAGACGATGAGGACTTTAAAACTTAACGGGTGCCTCTAATCGCCGAAAAACGATGAGGACTTAAAACTTAACTGGTGCCTCTAATCGCCGAAAAACGATGAGGACTTAAAACTTTTTAGAAAGCACGTGATATATCTTTTCTTGCCTTAAATCATGTACGAATGACAAGGTCTTTCTTCAAAACTTTCGAAAATAGCACACATGCAATCTGAAAACACCTTATACTTCGAAAACTCTTCTTTTATTGGGTGGCCTCATTAAAAACCCTCCTTAGGGAAAAAGAGTGCCCCCTTGAAACTGTTTTAACAGAGACATTGTAATATAACATTTGTGTTTGTCTTTACTTACAAAGCTCTCAACTATAGTACAACTTCAGGTGTGTGGCGTTCCAGGTACGAGGGATCGCCCCCCCTTCCAGCGTCTCCAAGCGGTAGGCTCCGTTCCCGAGTGCCTCGGTTATTCTGAACGGTCCAGTCCACTTGGGTGATAGTTTATTCTCCATCTCGTACTGGTGGGCCTTCCTCATCACCAGATCGCCTTCTCGAAACTGCCTTGGCATCACCTTTGAGTTGTACCTTCGCTCGACCCTTCTCTTCACCGCCTCAGCCTTCAGCCTTGCCTCCTCCCTGACTTCATCCAGCAGATCCAGGTTCAGCCTTCTCTCTTCATTCGAGTCTTCCTCTACAAAATTCTGGAATCTCGGCGAGCTCTCCTGGATCTCGACTGGAATCATGGCATCACACCCATAGACCAAGCTAAACGGGGTCTCATGGGTTCCTGACTGCTCGGTGGTGTGGTACGCCCAAACTATACGGGGTACCTCCTCAGCCCAACTTCCCTTGGCTTTCTCGAGCCTTCTCTTCAAACCTCTCAGCAACACCCGATTAGCTGACTCCACCTGGCCATTTGTTTGAGGGTGCTCGACGGATGCAAACACTTGTTGAATTCCCACTCCTTCGCAAAGCTTCTTCAACAGGTGGCTTGCAAACTGCGTCCCATTGTCAGACACCAGGCGCTTAGGCACTCCAAACCGGCACACGATGTTCTTCCATACAAAACCTTCGATCTTGTGCGCGGTGATCTGGGCCACTGGTTCTGCCTCAATCCACTTGGTGAAGTACTCGATCGCCACCACCAAGTACTTCATTTGCCTGATCGCCAGCGGGAAAGGTCCCAGGATGTCGATTCCCCAAGTATGAAACGGCCAAGGGCTATAGATCGACTTCAACTCCTCGGGAGGTGCCTTGTGCCAATCGGCGTGCTGCTGGCACTGTTTACAGCATTGGGCATACTTCTTGCAATCTTCTCTCATGGATGGCCAATAGTAGCCTGCACGGAGAGTCCTCGCGGCCAGAGCTCGACCCCCGACGTGACTTCCACATATTCCTTCGTGGAGCTCTGCCATAATTCTCGTGCACTTTTCACCGTGTATGCACTCCAGGAGTGGGTGAGTGAACCCAAATCTGTACAGATCGCCATCAATCAATGTATACTTGCTGGAATTTTTCTTTACCTTCCTAGCTTCTGTTGGATCCAGCGGGAGGAGACCATCTGCCAAGCACCGCTTGTACTGTGTTATCCAAGTGTCTGGCTCATGGGTGGCGCAGACCTGCATCACGTCCACCTTCTCTCCTCGACATGCTCTGATTCTCGGCGATCTCAGAGTTTCTTGCGTCAAAGACTTATGGCTTCTCGCTGCTCTCTCCGTCGACTTGCTTATCTGAAGGACCAGGTGATCTGCTACAAATGCCCTCGGCGTCTTCACCGAAAACCACCGTTTCCCCGCGAACCAAACAACCAAACGAAAGAACTCGAATCCACCGATCGAAAAGTCAAACAAATGGTTTAAAACGCAAACTTCACCGAACGAAACTCAAAGAAACCACGAACGACGGTTGCACCAGCACACAACCACACCGAAAACCTCGAAACTTCCACGAACTCACGCTGTGGATGGGAGCAAGCTTTACACGGCCCCACGGTGGGCGCCTGATGATCCTGCCTGTTGACCGGAGCGCTGGAGAATGCCTCGTCAAAGGATCGACGTGCGCGCCGCTTCTCACTTCCGTTCCTCCTCTGGATCTGTCTCAAGAACCTGCAAAGAAACGATACGGCGCCGCTGCGGCCGATCGCACTCCGACGCTCAAGTCAGTGACGGTATCACCAAATACTAAGAACTAGAATCGTGCAAACTCTCTCTCTCAAACAGCTCTGTTACTCGCAAGCGTAAAGTGTATGAACTGAACGTGCGTACCTCAGAAAGTTCGTTAAGAGCTCTTATATACCTGGTGATTTTCTCTCTCCTGGCAGTTACAGACTTGGACACGTGGCGCGTATCCAACTGTACACGTGCCATCATCTGGAGGTTCCCTGACTTGGCGCTGCTTCTACTCTCATTTTGGCTAAGTTACCTATGCATGGTACTGCCCAGTGCATAGCCAACTTAGGAGTGTGATCCCTACTGAAACTGGTGAGTTAGGGTCTTCATACACCTTCCCTGTGGTCTCGCCGGCCGCCTTCATAATCTGCTTCTCCTTTATCTTCGGCGATGTGCTTGTTCTAGCGATCTCCGACTGCCTGGTCGCCTGAATCTGCGTCTGGCGACTTCATCCTTAACCTGGCGATCGCCTATCCCGGTAAGCTGGAGATCGAAACACGCCAACTTAACAATCGGCGACTACACGTGCCTCCCGACTTCCTTCCCAACTGCCAACCTGGCGTCTTGTCAACACGCCTACACTGTAGCAGGGTGCCACGTCATCGCACCCGACCACCAGGGCGGTACAAATATATAAATTAATAAAGTAAAAAATAAACTTTACTGGACAAATGTATTAAATATTTTAAAACACTCGTACATTAAATATAAATCTAAAAATAAGTTTTACTTAAAATTTTTTCTAAGATTAATTTAAAATAAAAGTAAATAATAAGAGATATTGATGAGAAGATACATATATTTACTTTCTTAAAGTGGCATTCCAATGTAAAAGAATAGTCATTAAAACATTATAACTCACCATTCATATCCATATAAAAGATTAAAATATATTGTCCCATATCTGTAGTTGCTGCACATGAGAAACACAAGAATATCAAACTCTCAATCACACCAAATGTTTATCATGGAAACAAACATGCATGCATAAATTATCTCTATTATTAAAAATAAAATAAGATTAAAATGTAACATTTGTAATGTAAATTTTAACTTATTTTCATAATTTATGGTGAAGAGGAGAAATAGTTTATGAACACATAAAGCTGTTCCAAGCATTTGCATGCAACCAAAATTACAATATTTGTATAAAAATGAAAATAGTTTCAATAATATCAAAGTTTACACATTTAAATTATAAATAACTTAATTAATCGAAACCATAGGCTGAAATAAACCATAAATTACAAGAAAAGAAAAGAAAATGAATGGAAAGAAAAAAAAACAGAAAAAATTAGTTGTTTAATAATTGTCTTTTTCTATACGTTTATTATTTTGTTTTCCCTTTTTAATAATAAAGTTTGTCTTAAAACAATTATTTTAATATTTTAATTTTTAAAAAATAATAATAAAATAATAGTTATACTGAAAACCCAACTTCAATGCTTTAAAAAAAATAGAAATAATAATTTTAAGAACCTAGTTTTTTCTTTGCTTCCCTTATATTTTTTAATTTATTTATTCAACCTCCTTTTTGTAATATGCTGCATCTCAAAATTTAAAACTGAAGGCATATGATGTGGGACTTCATCCATTATTGAAAAGAAAATAAGATTAAAGTTTAACATTTGTAAAGTCAATTTAAATTACATACAAACACTTTTGGTACCACAAAACTAATTTATTTATAAAAACAAATGGAAACAAATTATTTTCATAAGTTGTCGCTATTGCTATTACAAAAGCATTCAAAGTATAATCTAAACCCTAAGATTAACAAGGATGCAAAGTCATTAAAATCATATCTAATTAATTGATAAAGAGGAAGAAAAAACAAGTTTAGATGAAAAGGAAATACTATATAAAATCTAGAATGAATGAAACTATTGAGGTAAAAGCAGTAATGAGAGAAGAACGTGACTTCTCCCCTTTTTATAATACCGAACTTAGAAGTTTCAAAGGTTAAGGTTAGATCTTTATTGGGATCCAGAGAAAAAAGAAAAAAAAAAATCAGTTTCAAATGAGTGTAAGAAAAATATCATTGAAAACAGTTGCAATCCATGCAACACAGATATGATATGGATGGAGGTAAACGAAAACTAACCGAGTTGATTGCTGAGTCGAATGAGTTGAATGACTCGGAAGAATCGAAGAAGAAGATAACTCCAATATATGATTCGTCCCTATTAATTGTCTATCTGTTTTCCTTGTTTCTTCTTCTTTCTTTTATAATCAAGCATCAGGAAGTTTCTAAATAAAATATTTTGTCTTAAAATAGTTTTTAATTCAAAACTATTTTATAATATTTTAATTTAAAAAGAATAAAAGTAATACTTAAAACCCAACTTCAGTGTTTCCAAACGAACAGAAATCATAAGAGCATGATTTTCATTTATTTCTGTTACTTTTAGTTATATTTATTTCATTTTTTTACTGTTTTTTTATTAAACAAGAAAATTGGATGAAATACATGAAATTGTGGAATGAAAAATAAAACTTGCATGAAGTGATAAGCTTACTTTTCTTACTAAAATGTGCATATAAGTTCAAAATGAAACAATTTCTAATATTATAAAAAATTAAAAATAAATAATATGTTAAATTCAGCACAAATATGAATATCAGGTAAATAAGCGTGAGTTTTTATTAATTATGAACAAATTGTTGATTGCAGCATTGGATCAAAGGAAAATGGGTCACGGGAAAGACTAACAATAAATTCAATCTAGAGATGCGGCCGAATGAAGATGCATGCAAAAGAAAGGTCACGAGAAAAAATAATAACACTATTAAGTTTATAAAAACATAAAAAAATAAGAAAATCAATAGATATGAATATATTTAAATTTTTTATTGTTTTAGATAAATAATATTAAATTTAAAATAAATAAGAAAAGCAAATAGATATAAAATATATTATTTTTTCTTATTTTTTTTTAACATTTTAATTTTTAAAGATAATAATAATAATAATAGGTATACTCAAAATCCAACTTCAATGTTTAAAAAAGAAATAGAAATCATAGTTTTAAGAACCTGATTATTAATTTGTTTTTCTATCCATCTGTATTTATTTCACCTACTTCCTATTACTGTTTTTTAAATAAGAAAATGAGGAGAAATACATGACAACCACCAAGTGATAAAATTTCTTATTTTCTAATGTGCATATAAGTTTAAAATCAAACCGTTTCTAATATTATAAAAAAAATTAAAAAAAAAGTAATGTCTTAAATTATAGATTATATTTTTATATATTTTCAATTAATATTTTTTTAAGAAAAAAAATATCCCAAAACATTATAAACAATAAATCTAATCTATCATTGAAATAAACAAATTTCAATTTAAAATAACCTTATATGTAAAAGTAAAATCAAAGTTCAGTATTATCAAATTTTCTCACAAAACTGTAAAATATTATAATAGCAAAACTAAAACAAATATAATTTTCTTCGCTATTAAGAATATTTTCAATTAAAAAATAATTTTACATAATTTTTATGTCTTAATATGTGCACCATTTCTAGTTTTTTAGTACCCAATAATACTTTTAAATATATGTTTTGATTTAAGTTTTTTTTTTTGAATTTTACAACTCATATATCTATTAATTTCCTAGTGACATAATATATTACAAAATTATTAAAAAATATTGATTTTATAAAAAAAATAAGTTAATATATTGAAAGATAAATTTAAAAATACTTCAAAAAATATTAATTAAAATAATAATTAATATTTAAAATCTTAGTAGCTAATTAAATATCAATTTAAAAATTAATTATTAATAATAGAAATTAATTTTGTACTCGCTAGAGTGTCGGGATCTCGGTCCAGATGTTTAGGTATGGTCAGCTCGGTTGTGTGAGTTATGCCTAGCTCGGCCTGGACCGGGTATGGACCTAAAGTGTGTTACGAGATCAGCCGACAAGAACATTTGGCGTCCCCCGTGGGACCCGATAAATCTTGATCCCACCCATATTCGCAATTGAGCATTATGTATAATGAGAAACACTAGTTATGTACCGTTGGGATCTGAAGGAAGTGAGACCCCAACCTTGCAACAAATCATGGAGGCCACGAGGGCTCTCAAGGAGGCAAATGAAGAATATCGATGAGAGCAAGAGCAAATTCGAGAAGAGTCCAAGGCAGAGCAAGAGCGACTACGAGCAGAGGACCAAAAACATATTTAGGCATGCCTTATGGTCGAGATTGTGTCCTCTCGAGCGACCATGGAGGAGCATGTACAAAATGAGGAGTTGCGTAGGACCAACGAGGAGCTGCGGAGAAGCTTGCGCCAACAAGATCGACGCCCCTCTCCGGAACATTTCCCAGATTTTTCATCAAGGGACGACCCCAAGCCGTTCTCTCAGCAAGTCATGGATGAGCCTGTGCCACCCCATTACATAACACCTAAGATCGCCTTGTTCACTGGTGTAGAGGTTCCTGAGAATCACTTAAAGGCGTTCAAAGCTCAAAGGATCCTCTTCGGGGGGTCTGACGCAATTCGATGTAAGATGTTCATGAGTACATTCACAGGGACAACCCTGCAATGGTTTAGTGAGATTCTGGATGGTCATATCACATCTTTCCCCCAGTTCTCTAGAATGTTTAAAGAGCAGTTCTTGGTAAATAAGGTCAATCCCCACAACTGACCTGTTAAATGTTAGACAGAGCGAAGGGGAGTCGTTCAAGGCATACTTGAATAAATTATGTGCAGTCTTGGTAAGACTTCAAACGCAGGATGAAGCGACGGTGGTTGCTGCTTTCGAACAAGGTATGTTAGCGACCCTGTTCAGTGACTCGCTAATCAGGAACCCGACAAAGACGTTATTCGAGGTACGCCAACGAGCTATCGTCCATATTGAAACTGAGGAGGTCGTGCTTAGGAAAAATGGCGGCTCATAATCGAAGCAACCCAGGCTATTTTCTACATGAAAGAGAAAAGTAACTATTTTGTAGCTTTAAGATTCAACTTTTGCTTCGTTCACCCCTTCCAATATTTCCTCCACCTGCATAATTTCTAACATAGCAACTTTGTCTTTTGGAAATTTTATTTGAAAGCCACAAGCTACATGGAAGTCTTGGTTAGTGGGGCTTTGTGCAGGTTGGTGCTGGAGGAAAGGGATAGTTTTCAGTCACATATGGTGGAGCTGGTAGTATTGTTTAGAAGTAAGGATAGGTGATTTCAAGGTTGTTTTTTTTAGTAATATTGATGAAATGGTGAAATTTTGAGAAAATTAGAATACGAAAATAGACTTCAAGAATATCTATTTATGGAATACACAATGCATTTTAGAATAGAGTTTCTATAATTGTGCGGTAGATTATGGAAAACAAAATCAATAATAGTTTGGGAGTGTTTGTCATTATATTCTAGAACCATCTTTCAGGAATATACTATAAGTACATTGTGAAAACAATTGCGTTTCAAAATTTGAAGTTTTGGAGATTTTCAAAATTGTTGATCTAGAGGGTATGATGGTATATGTTTTAGAAAATCAAATTCAGAATAGGAAAAATGAAAAGTTCAGAATTGTGAATGTGAATTCTGAAAATATAATTTTTGAAAGTGTAATTTTTATTCTAGAAACCTTATTTTGGAATAGAAAATTATAATTTTAAAATTACATTTTCAAAAGTCATATTCACTCTTTCATATTTCTCATTTAAGAATTCATTTTTCCTATTCCAAAATTCACTTTCCAAAATGTATTAAGCTATAATGTAAATTCTTCCTATTCCAGAATTTACTTTCCAAAATGTATTAAGTTGTTTTTTCTAACATAAATTGATTATTTTGCAAAAATATTATGGATTAAGAGTTTTACATAAAGATATCAAATGAGGTTGATGTTTGTGAAGGTATAAATGATGTTGGGGATATAAATGATGTTGACGTTTATGGGGATATAAATAATATTAATATGGAGTACTCAATATCTTGTAATACATTAGATGATTAATGTAAAACACATGAATGTACTGATGTGTTTAGGACATATGAGATAAAGGTTACTGCCACATAAGTATTTATAAATTGTATCTGTAAGCCAGTGACTGGATTTGTCCTTATCATTTATGGCTTCTTCCACTACCTCTTCCGCTGCCACTGTGGCTTCTTCCGTTGCCACCGTGCTGGATCCGTCTATTTATACTAATTATGTCAATGTTCATCTTTCCTTTGACAAATTAGATGGAACCAATTATGACACTTGGGCCTCAGATATTAAATTATGGCTTAAGAATGGTTATGTTGATCATCTTACGCATCCCAATGTTGCTGAAAATGAGGTTTGTCGTTGGTTGAAAATTGATGCTCAATTATGCATTGTTATCAAATTTACTATTCACTCATCTTTAAAACAATTTTTTCGTATCTATGAGACATGTTTAGAAGTTTGGAGACAAGCAAAATTATTACATCAATGATACTTAACGTCTTTATGGTGTGTGTCATAATCTCCTCACAGTTGTTGCTCCCAAATGTCTTGATGGTACAAAGGCGAAATATCTGGGTTAACTTCATGCTCTTCTTTATTATTTTAATGAGTTATTGCCTCCACGCCTTCTCAAGAACTAAAGCAAAGATCCAAGTTTTTCATGTTATTTGGTTTACATGGCCTTCATGATGATTATTTTCATGTTCATGATCAAATTTTGGGATCTCCTATCGTTTCCAATTTTACTTCCACTTGTTCTATTCTTCTGTATGTGCTAGGTAAACACACCACTGATATAACGCCTCATGTTGATGACTCTTCTGCTTTAGTCTCTCAGCATAATGATCGTACTCGTCCTCACAAGTCGGCAAAGGGCGTCACAAGTGTGACCATTGTGGCAAATTTGGCCACAAAATTTATGTATATTATGCCTTACATGGTCGTCCTCCTAAATCTATTGCAGTTGCCCAAACTGCTCTTGTGCAACCTTCTACTATGGAAAATACTTCATTTAATACGCCAAACCAACTTGCTAGTTTCAATGAATTTCTTAAATGGTATGAAGATCGTCAGAACCCTGGTTCCATTGCTTCTGTTGCGCATTCAGGTACATATTTTGTTGGCTTCACTCACTCTACTTCCCTTGGCCCTTGGGTTCTAGATTCCAGCGCTATAGATCACCTTACTGGTAATCAATCTTTTTTCTCTTCCCTATCTACTTGAGTTATTTACCTTCGATTACCATGGCCAATGGATATACATCACATGGTGTTGGTACTATTAATCTTTCCTTCTTTATCTATTGATAATGTTTTTTATGTCCCTAGATCTTCATTTAACTTATTATCCAGTAGTCGTATCACTTGACCCCTTGATTGTGTTATTTCTTTTACCAATGATTTTGTTTATTTATAGGACCAGAGTTCGGGACGGATGATTGGTGTCAGATGTGAGTCTCATGGACTTTATCAACAATAGATCTCTGCACATGTTGATGCGATTATGGATTCTCCATCTCTCATTCATGCTCGGTTGGGTCATTTGCCAAGATGCAACAACTTATTCCAAATTTGCCTAATGTATCTAGTTTTTCGTGTGAGTTGTGTCAATTAGGTAAGTACATTCGTAATTCTTTTCCTAATAATGTTTCAGAACGTGTTTCATCTCCTTTTGCCTTAGTTCACTATAACATATTTCAATATTTTATTACTTTTATTGATGATTATTCAAGATGTTCTTGAGTGTATTTAAGAAAAACTGTTCTAAGTTGTTTCTATGTTTCAAATATTTGACAATGAAATTAAAAATCAATTTGGAATTTTCATTCAAATTTTGCACAATGATAATTGACATGAGTATCTTTCTCATTATTTTAATATTTTTATAGCTTCTCATGGTATTCTTCATCAAACTTCATGTGCTTATGCACCTCAACAAAATGGGGTAGCTGAGCGCAAGAATAGACATCTGGTTGAAACAACTCATACTATTTTAATTAATGGGATGTTCCTCAGCGTTTTTCGGGTGATGCTGATCTTAGTGCCTCTTATCTCATTAGTGTCATGCCATCTTCAGTTTTAAATGATAAAATTCCTCATTTTGTTTTATTTCCACATTACCCTTTCCACTCTTTATCTCCTAAATTTTATGGGTCCACATGCTTTGTCACAATTTTAATCTTGGTTTTGATAATTTATCTCCTAGGTCACACAAATATGTTTTTTTAGGATTCACTAGATCTCAAAAAGGATATAAATGTTTTTCACATTCTCTGAACCATTATTTTATTTCAGCAGATGTCACCTTTACTGAATCTTCCCTTTATTTTTTAAGTCTTGTCCTTCTCCTTCTATGTCTTCATCTAATCATTAATATTTCTCTTGTTGTGACTAGTTCACCTAAAGATTCACCATTGTCGCCAACTCTTCAGGTGTATAGTTGTCGTCAAATGTTTCATCGTCCATCAGATGACTCTCTTTTATTGCCAATACCTCCACCCCCTCCGGCTCCAACAATTAAACTTGATTTTCTTATTGTCATCCGTAAAGGTATACATTTTGTACCGTCCCGTACCCGGGCGTTGGCAAAGTCAAGGTCAAAGTCAGCGTCAAGGTCAAAGTCAACATAAGGCGTCGCCTAGGTATGGCGACGCCAAGTGCAAGCATCGCCAGGTCAAGGCGTCGCCAAGGTAGGGCATCGCCAAGGTAAAATGTCACTAGAGCAAGGCATCCACAGCGTTGCTCCCCGATACCCATGGGTAGGAAAGACCATGGAGGGAGTGACGCCATGGGAAGGCCTCGAACCCCGATAACCCGGGGTAGCAATAAAGGGAAGAGAAAGGTGGCTTCAAGGCCATAGTACTAGCGCCAGTGGAGAGCAATCTGACTCGTGAAGGGCCCATGTCGTCCTAGAGAGGCCCTTGGGATAGTTACGACTCATGAGAGGGTCACGCCCAGGGGTAACTAGGTGCAAGGTACGAGAGGAAGGTAGATACGCTCTCAAAGCGAGTGACTAGAGGTTTGGGGGCATGAGCTGGCACCTAAAAAGTCACCCCTTGCGCTAGATGCACTCCAAGGAAGGAGGACTCACACGACGAAATACCCCTAAGTTGGGTCGCGGTGCTGTGAGGCCCTCCACGTGTAGTAGCAGCCAAGTCAGAACAGAAACATCAACTTGTCAGGTATAAGGTAATTAAAGCTATTTAGATTAAAGTTTACGTTTCGAGCGTTTAAGGTACTTTAAATGCTTCGAGCGGTTTAAACGTCTTAAAGGCGCTGAATGTTTCATAACCTTAAATGCGCTTTAAGACGCTTTAAATGCTAGAGTCGTTTAAATAGAACCTTGGACATTGGAAACGGGGTTCGAACTTTTGGCAAATTTTCCCAAAATACACTCTAGTTGCTTGCTCGAGTCTTGAGGCTACGCACAAGGGACTAGAGAAAGGTTTTTTGCCAGAAGGAGAAAAGATAAACAATACACAGTTTCGTTTACCACCTTCAGAGTGCCATTCACGGTGCTTTGATACGGAGGTGCAAAGTTTTTGGTGTTTCTTGCTAGCTGACTTGAGCGTCCGAATGCAAACGGCCGCTAGGGCGCCCTTTTGTCCTTCTTTGCAGGTATACACAGGTAGCCAGAGGGAAGGTGTCCTTGGCTGACGGGCAAGGTTGCGCACAAAGACGTCCCAGGTCAACCGGCCGGAACATTTGGCGCCCACCGTGGGGCCGATTTAAAACATCAGTCCCACCGCAAGTTTCAGTCAATTTATCAGAGCTACCCTAACGACTGGAGAAGTTTCAAAGGAAAACTGTGAAGAATGAGGGGCACGAGACAAGGTTCCGCGCGCGCAGCAGGCGAGGAAATGTCCATGCAGCAGGTCATGGATATGATGCGGGGGCTGCAAGATGAAATGGCGGAATCAAGGGCGGAGCAAGAGCGTATGCAGGCGGATCTCGCGGCTTCCCATGTGAGAAATGATGAGCTCCATCGTATCAATGAACAGTTGCGCCGTGGTTTGGGCGATAACCAAGGGCAACGTGACCAAAATGAGACCGAGCCTCTCACCCCACCAAGGGAGTTTTCCACACCCTTCTCGCAGGAGATTCTGGAAGCTGTGATCCCCAACACGTTCGCGGAACCCAAAGTGATCTTCACCGGGATGGAGGATCCTGAGGCGCACCTCACTGCTTTCCACACGCAGATGGTGCTAGTAGGCGGCTCCGATGCCGTGAGATGCAAGCTCTTTATGAGCACCCTGACGGGAATGGCAATGGATTGGTTCATCAGCCTTCCAAACGGCCATATCACCTCCTTTCAGCAGTTGTCGCAGTTGTTTAAAGAGCAATACTTGGCGAACAGGGCTCCGCCGCCAGTTTCCTATGACCTGTTTGATGTGAAACAGTATCAAGGAGAGACCTTGAAGGAACACATCAACCGTTTCGGGGCCCAACTAGTAAAAGTTGGCACTACAGAGGAGCCTATAATCGTGTACGCATTCAGAAAATGCGTATGTCCCGGCCCTTTTTGCGAATCCATTATTCGCAATCGTCCTAGGACCTTCGCTGAAATAAGGCGTCGGGCGGTGGAGCATATCGCCTCCGAGGGAGAGGTGTGTGAGAAGCGCACCAGCGTCGTACCCTCACGCCCGAGAGCGCAGACGCGGGCTCAACCCGTCAGGGTCAACGAGACCACGACGGGGAGAAAGAAGCAAGAGGGGAAACGCCCCTATGAGACCAGAAAACCCCAGCCCAGGGGTCCAGCAGGGAAAAATCGCCCGACCAGGGAAAGGGCCAGGCCAGCGAGGTACGACTTTGTGGTGGAATTGAAAGATCTGATTGCCGTGCCCAATATAGCTGAAAGGTTGAGGCGACCGGCGAAGACTGACAAGGTGTTAGGGCCTCGCAAGGACTCTTGGTGTGAGTTCCACGAAGCTTTCGGTCATCACATCAACAACTGCCTGTCATTGGGTTACCAGCTAGATGAGTTGGTGAGAAGCGGGTTTCTGAAAGATTAGGTTGCAAAGTCCGCCATGACCGCGACCCTTCCGGCACCAGTGGAAGAACAAGCGCACGAGATGCCTGTCCTTGGCGAAGTCCACACCATTGTTGGTGGCTTTCCCGGGGGAGGACCCACTGCCTCCCAACGGAAGAAATATGCGAGGGGGGTCAATTCGATTGAAGAAAGAATATCGGGTAACCCGTGGGAGTCAGACCTCGTGTTCACGAGGACGGATCTACAGGATGTTGTGCCGCACGATAATGACCTCGTGGTCATTTCGGTCGTCACGACCGGAAGAAAGGTGCACAGGGTTCTAGTCGACCAAGGAAGCTCCGCAGATGTTATGTTCTGGTCGACATTCAACAAGTTGCGCTTGTCTCCTGACCTTTTGAGACCCTACACAGGGTGCTTATATGGGTTCGCTGACAACCAAGTGGAAGTACGAGGCTACCTGGAATTGAGGATGACATTCTCGGATGGAGCGGCCTCACGTACCGAAAACATTAGGTACTTAGTCGTAAACACCAACTCAGCCTACAACATCTTGTTGGGCAGACCGACGTTGAATAGGCTGAACGCAGTAGCCTCCATGCGCCACATGAAAATGAAGCTGCCGGATCTCAGTGGCAAAGTGATCGTCATCAAGTCAGATCAGGAGGAAGCGCGGAAGTGTTATGAGAATAGCCTGAAAATGAAGAGAGGCGTGTTCACGGTGTTCGAGCGTCCGCCAAGTGCAGACACGGCGATGGAGATAGAACCCTTGAGTGAGGCGACGCCCACGGAGTCAACGCCTGGCGAGGCCACATCCGTGAGGGCGACGCCCGAAGCAGACGCGCCCATGGAGGAGGGGCCTGACGACGCATCGCCCGTAGAAGAGTCGATGCCTGGAAAGCACTACCGGGCGACGCCCCTTAAGGAAGATGGCAGGGATCAGCCGGTTGCCAACGTGGTGGAGAGGCAGATTGGCGACAAAACGTTTAAGCTGGGGCGTTTGTTGAGCCAAGAAGAGCAGGATGAGGTGGCGGAGCTGGGCATATCAGGGAGATCCAATACCCTGAGCGGTTGGCCAACGTCGTCCTGGTGAAGAAGGCGAATGGGAAGTGGAGGATGTGCGTGGACTTCACAGACTTGAATAAAGCGTGCCCGAAGGACTCGTACACTACCCAGCATTGACGCACTTGTGGACAGTTTGCAAGGTACTTAGCTTTTTGGATGCATTCTCAGGTTACAACCAGATCAAAATGCACCCAAGAGACGAGAGTAAAACTGCGTTCATGACAGAGACTTGCAGTTACTGTTACAAGATGATGCCCTTTGGGCTAAAAAATGCAGGCGCCACCTACCAAAGGCTGATGGACAAGGTCCTAGCACCCATGTTAGGGAGGAATATGTACGCCTACGTGGATGATATGGTAGTGGCGTCGAGGGAAAGGATGCAGCACGTGGCGGACCTAGAGGAGTTGTTCGTCACCATATCAAAATACCGCCTCAAGCTGAACCCCGAGAAGTGTGTCTTCGGGGTGAAGGCCGGTAAGTTCCTAGGTTTCATGCTCACGGAGAGGGGAATAGAGGCGAACCCTGATAAATGTGCAGCAATCATTGCCATGCAGAGCCCGACATCAGTAAAGGAAGTGCAGCAACTGACAGGGCGAATGGCAGCATTCTCAAGGTTTGTTTCTGCGAGAGGACAGAAGGGGCACCCCTATTTCCAGTGCCTTAAAAGAAATAGTCGCTTTGCATGGACCGACGAATGCGAAACGGCTTTCATCATGTTGAAAGAGTACTTGGCGACGCCACCGGTCCTTTGCAAACCAGTAGCAGGCGTGCCCCTCCGGCTATACTTCGCGGTAACAGAACGAGCTATCAGTTCTGTGCTGGTCTAGGAGCAGGACCAAATTCAAAAGCCCATCTATTTCGTGAGCAAGGCTTTACAAGGCCCAGAGACGAGATACCAGTCGCTGGAAAAGGCAGAGTTGGCCGTGGTATTTTCGGCCAGGAGGCTCCGCCACTACTTCCGCAGTTTTACAGTAGTGGTGATGACGAACCTCCTTATACAAAAGGTATTGCAAAAACCTGACGTAGCGGGAAGGATGGTGCGTTGGGCGGTGGAGTTGTCGGAGTTTGACATCCAGTATGAGCCCAGAGAAACCATCAAAGGACAGGTATATGCAGATTTTGTGGCAGAGCTCTCGCCCGGGGGCGAACAAGAGGTGGAGGCGGGTTCGCAATGGTTGCTCTCGGTCGACGGCTCTTCCAATCAGCAAGGAAGTGGTGCAGGGATAGTCTTGGAGGGATCCAATGGTGTGCTGATTGAGCAAGCTCTGCGTTTCGCCTTTAAAGAAAGTAACAATCAGGCTGAGTACGAAGCACTGATTGTCGGGATGCTCTTGGCTAAGGAGATGGGCGCGCAGAACCTCTTGGTGAAAAGTGATTCACAGCTGATCACGGGACAAGTATCGGGTGAGTTCCAAGCAAATGATCCACAAATGGCGGAGTATTTAAGGTACGTCCAACTGCTGAAGGGAGCATTTAGCGCTCTTGAGCTAATACATGTCCCACGAGAACAGAATGCCAGAGCTGACCTGCTGTCCAGCTCAGGCAAGGGGGGCAGGCAGAGGACAGTAATCCAAGAGACGCTCAAAGCTCCGAGAAAATTCGTGGAAGACAACAGGGTGGTTGTCCTCCATATTAGTACTGCGAGAGGGGGGCCAAGGAGTCATCGTTCCTTGACTCAAGATACGGTAAAGACGCCCCATATTAGCACATACGCGGACACGCCCGAAGGAGGAAGGCATGCGCAAATATGTGTTTTAGCCGAATGAGACACCTGGATGACGCCATACAGACGGTATTTGGCAGATGGGGTTCTCCCAGCGAAACCAGAGGAGGGCAAGAAGGTCAAGAGGAATTGCGCAAGATACACCCTAGTGGATGGAGTATTGTTCAGACACGGGTTAACCCACCCTATCCTAACATGCCTAAGCGGCGACGAGTGCACCAGAATAATGGCGGAGCTCCACGAAGGCATTTGTGGAAGTCACATGGGGGGAAGGTCTTTAGCTTTTAAGGTGGTACGCGCAGGTTTCTACTGGCCAACAGTAAAGGAGGATTGCGTGCGGCACACCCAGCGTTGCAAGCAGTGTCAGAAACACGCTGATTGGCACAAGGCGTCGCTAGAGGAGCTGAGATCCATATACAGCCCGTGGCCTTTCCATACATGGGGGATTGACAACCTAAGTCCATTCCCATTGGCGATAAGGCAGATGAAGTATTTGATCGTGGTCAATGAATACTTCACCAAGTGGATAGAGGCGGAGCCCGTGGCCCAGATTACTGCGCACAAGGTGCAACACTTTGTTTGGAAGAACATTGTGTGTCGCTTTGGCGTGCCCAAGCGGCTGGTATCCGACAATGGAACCCAGTTCGCCAGCCAACAGTTGAGAAACATGTGCGCAGAGGTAGGCATCAAGCAAGGGTTCGCATCAGTCGAACACCCCCAGACTAATGGGCAAGTAGATTCGGCGAATAGAGTTTTGCTGAGAGGACTAAAGAGAAGGCTAGAAAAAGCTAAAGGGGCGTGGGCGGAAGAAGTGCCAAGGATCGTATGGGCATACCACACCACGCCCCAATCTTCCACCATGGAGACGCCTTTCAGCCTGGTATATGGGTCAGATGCGATGATCCCAGTTGAGATCCATGAAAGCTTGCCACGCTTCCAGAATTTTGTGGTTGAAGAATCCAACGAGGAGAGGCGGGTGAATCTGGACTTACTGGACGAAGCCAGGGAAGAAGCTAGAATAAAGGTCGAGGCAGTGAAGAGAAGGGTAGAGCGACAGTATAGCTCCAAGGTGAAGCCACGACATTTCCAGGTTGGCGACTTAGTTATGAGGAAGGCTCACCCATATGAGCTAGAAAACAAATTGTCTCCCAAGTGGACCGGACCCTTCAGAATTACCGAGGCTAAGGGGAATGGTTCGTAAAACTTAGAGACTTTGGAAGGGGGTCCCATTCCGCGCAGCTGGAATGCGGCTAATTTGAAGTTTTATTTTAGTTGAATTATGTAAGTCAACAGCCATGTAACAATCTTATCGTAGGGGACACTCTTTTTCCCTCTTTGGGGGTTTTTTAACGAGGTCACCCAAATAAAAAGAAAAGAAGTTCAAGAAAAACCTTGCCTCAGTTTTTATCTTCTTCCCACTCGAGGTGTAAGTTCAAGGGGTAAAGAGATAAAAGACAAAGAAAGGGGCGTCGCCAAGCGTACGCGTCGCCAAGAAAGGGGCGTCGCCAAACGTAGGTGTCGCCAAGAAACATAACGGAGGAAATGCGCACAGCATGTCAGAGGAAGCGAATGTAGACGAGAGTGTGCAAAAATAAAGGAGCGGCGTTACAGAAATCAAAACATGGCGCGAGAGTTAAGATTACAAATAGAGTTGTAGATAAAGGTGAGTGAGACCAATGAGGCAAACATGTACATGCCCTATGCTCGTACGAAAAGTGCAAACAGACCACCTTTCAGTGGCCTCCGGAGTCTGGATGGGAGGAGGACGAAGCTCCGTTGTCGGTCTTCAGCGCCTGAGTAAGCTGTGACCTCTGTTGCCGGTTTATCTTCGAACCTGTACCAAAGAAAACAAGCATGGTGAAGGCACCACAAGACAGGACATGCAAAGATCTAGTAAAGATGAAGAGCGGGAGGTTCTAAGGTAATCTCTCGTACATATATATTTCTCCAAGGCTTCGGCGTTGTACTCCAAGCTAATCAAAGCGACAGCGTCAAAGCCCCCCGCCTCAGCCAGGATCCGACATGCCAGCTGGTCGTTCAAGGGTAGCCTCTTGAAAGGCTTGGACTTCAAGGCTCTCGTCTCCCTCACCCAGTATGGTGGAAAACCGTCCAGGGACAACAAACTTTGAAAAATCTACCCTTCCACCCTGTGAAGGAGTTTTGGAAGGGAGTTAGGAGAACCCTGCCGGGAACGTTGCTGAGGGTCACCCAAAGGTTGTTCCAACCGAGGGTGCGCACCCCAGGAAGCCAAAGAGTATGTCGAAGGCTTTGACGAAAGCCCAGCTATTAGGGTACAACTGGGCTGGAGCAGCGTTGATCTCTGTCAGTACTTCCCTCTCAAACCTGGAGAAGGGCAGACGCACGCTGATGCTTTTGAAGACCACCTGGTAGAAGTAGCAGAAGGGGACCCCGTCGTTGGCCCGTTCGTCTCCGCACACCGGCTCCCCTAAGGTGCAAGGGAGCATGGTGATATCGTCATCATGCCTCTTCGCGAAGGCACGATGATCGTCGGAGCACGAATCCCCCATGTGTTCCCTTACGGCCCTGGTAGAGAGTAAGCTGGAGCACTCGTCGAGGAGCTCACGTGAGGCCTATGCATAAAGGTCCTTGGGGTTAACCCTACGGGGAGGAGGATGGGTAGACATGTCAGCACAAAGTATCAGCGAAGGAGCTAGAAGATCGAAGGAGCTAGAAGATCGAAGGAGAATAACGCGTTAGGAATACGGGAGAAAAACGCCAACTAGAAAGAACGCAGAAGAAACTCTTTGTGTGGAAGAGGAGCGGTGTAAGGAGGGTGCGAAAACACAGGGATGATGAGTACAGGGGAAAGATTTCAAAGACCTAAATATTACAGTTGGAGCGCCAAACGACGCAAAAGCAAACACCGTGCGATCGAGCCACGTGTCAGGAGATGGGAGGATGACCCTGGCGTCACTGGTTAACATTCAGAAAACGTCGCGTCGACATAATGCCCAAGGGTACGGTGCGCCGTCGAGAATGGGAGCATCTTGTCAAAGGCTCAGAAAACGTCAAGATCAAGTCAGGTGAGGGAACATCCCATCAGCCATATGGGAAATGCCACGTGGATGGTGCGGGCGAGACCTTAAACTTTCCGCTACGGTAAGTGCCAACCCCCAGGCGTCGACCAGAGTCGAAGTCAAAGTCAATGCCAAGGTCAAAGTCAACAGGTTGATCGCACCAAGCATCGTCAAGACGCTGAAGGCGTCGCCAGTATAAGACGCTGAAGGCGTCGCCAGAATAAGACGTTGAAGGCGTCGCCAGTATAAGACGCTGGAGGCGTCGCCAGTGTAAGGCATCAGCGGCGTCGCTTCCTCGATACCCACAGGAAGGAAAGACTGTGCAGGGAGACGAGATCGCCAGAAGTAACGGCGTCGCCTCCCCGATACCCACAGGAAGGAAAGACTGTGGAGGGAGACGAGATCGCCAGAAGCCAAGTGAGCCATCGGCAGGGTTGCTCCCCGATACCCATGGGAAGGAAAGACCATGGAGGGAGCGACCCCATCGGGGGCTTCGAGCCTTCCCGGTGCTTGGCGTTTCTAGACACCCTGAGGACGATACGGCGCTGCTGTAGCAGACCTCTCCTTAGACGTGGGCGCCAAGCACCAAGAATTAAGGGACAAATCGCCTTGGTGTTTAAGATACTCCATGGACGATACGGCGCTGTTAGATAGGCCTCTCCATGGGCGTGGGCACTGAAGTGCGATCTTGTCCTAAGTGTTTAGACCCAAAGCAGGTCTCGACTTTTGCGTTTGTAGCAATGGTGGAGTGGCCAGCGCCTTCACGAGGCAGAGGCCTCATAGATACGAAGGCGGAATGGGTTTTGAGGTGCGCGTTGGAAGTGAGGCGCCGCACATACGGGATCGCCCGACACAGCGAAAGAAACAGGTAAAAGTACGGGTAAAGCAATTGAAGCATACAGAATGAAGAACGAAGGTGAAGATATCATACAAACAGAGCTCAACACTTCAGAAGTATGCAATTGTTATACAAAACCCATTGTTCCAACAAAGTGCAAATGTTTCAAAATATTTACAAGGTTATCAAAGATTATCAAGAACGAATAAAAAAGCACAAAAGTAAAGGTGGCAGCTGAGAGTTGGCGGTTCAGTCATCCAATCCGAGAGGCACGACTTTTCCGTCGACGACATGGTGGGTGGGATTGCAGTTTGAAACATTGATTCCCGGGTTCTCACAAGACGCCTGAGCCAGAGCCTCTTGGAAGCCCTCGTCAAATGCGCCCGCCATCTCCCAGTAAGCTCTTGGACCTCCCCCTCCAGCTCGGCGATCCTAGAGTCCTTGGACACCACCTGTTTCTCCAAGAACTCCTTCTCCACCCGGAGCTTATTGGCCTCAGCTTGGAGAAGGCCCAAGGCTTCGACCATCACCCCCAAGGCGTCCTCTCTTTCAACTAGCTTCTGCCTCCAAGCAGCATCCAGTTCTTCGAGTTTTTTTCGCTGCATTTCGGAGGCAAGAGCCGCCTCTTGGAGGCCAATGCTTTGAACTTGGTAGGAGGTGAGCTGGGCTAGTTGGTCTACATGCGCTCGTTCAAGTTCACGCGCGTATGCCTCGGCCCCCTCCTTATCCTCTTGGGCCAGTTTCAGCGAAGCTTGGCAGGTTTCCTCCCTAAGCCCCCAAGCTTGCTTCTCCTCCTTCAGCGCTCCCACCTCTTGCCTCAGTTTACGGAGGGCCTCCCTCCCCTTGGCAGCACTTCGGGCCCGGGTGCGCCACTTGAGTGCCACCGCCAGGAACGCCCCCATATAATAAGGCATGCCTCCCCCCTTGCGAGGGTCCTTTGGCGACATTCCTTCAGTAAATCCCTGCGTCAACTCCCGGTGGACCAGGCGGGGAATCCGTGGCTCGCGGGAAGAAGGAGCAGGAGCTGATGCAGGGGGGCAGAACCCGAAGCCTCAGCCACTTCACGTAGCGGTAAGGACGGGGGAACCGAGTCGGCCCCCTCATCTCTTTCCTCTCGGACTGTTCGAGGCGGAGGCGATGTGGCGCTTGGAGGATCGTCCCTGAGAGAACCCCCGCCACTGGGAGACGCGACAGACAGGGTAGGAACGCCCGTGGCCCTCCTCTTCTTGAAAACCAGGGCGCCGCCCGAGTCTTCACTGTCAGAATTTATCACCAGCACCCTTTTCCCTTTATCGGGGCGTGCTGGGGCAGGTGTCGATGCCATGGCCAATGGAACCGCAACAATAGGGGGAGGAGAGGCAGACGTTTGGCAGGTTCGGGAGGACGGTGGAGGAGTCTGTAGGGAAGCGATGGGAACCGGGGGAGTGATGGGTGGCACGTCGGGGGCGACGGTGTCTCCACCTCCTTTGGTGGATTTTTCCTTCTTCAAGAATTTGGCAAGTGCGAGTCGCCTCGAAGAAGTCATCACTGAACCTGCAACAGTCATTGTAACAGAGCAAAGACCAATTCAGATAAAGCAGAATGGGAACATTTACAACCAAACACATGCAGATAATCATAGGGGTTCAAGCGACGTAAGGGAGTTCATATAACCACGACAGCTCATACAGTATAAACAATCAAAAGCAGGTACCAAAGTAGGTGGAGAGTCCATGGGCGTTGAATTCGTTGGTGATGAGCTTAGCGGTGTCAAAGACCACCCCGAGCCCAGCCAAAGCTTTACACACGTCCCGATCAGCAGGGGCGAGTTGATCCAAAGCCAGGGCTTTGATCGTTATGGGTTTGTCTGTCCAGTACAAGGGGAAGCCCTCCAGTGCAGTAGGGTCGTATTTGGTTGCACGCACCTTGAAGAACTTCCCCTTCCACCCCTTGAATGAGTTTTGGAAGAGGGTGAGGATGATGCGCCCGCCGACGCCAGAAAAGCTCATCCAAAGGCTTTTACCTTGTTTCTTCACCTCGAAAAAATGAAGAAAGACATCCACGGAGGAGGGGATGCCTAAATACCCGCAAAGAATTTGAAAACCCCTCACGAAGGCCCAGCTGTTGGGATGGAGCTGGGCAGGGGCGGTGTTGATTTCGGTGAGCAGCTCCCTCTCGAAGGAGGTAAAGGGGAGACGCAGGCCCACTCGTTTGAACACCATTTGGTAGAGGAAGAAGAAGGGACTTCCCCTGGTGGCCCTCGAGTCCACACAAACAGGTTCCCCCGGTTTCACACGGCATACTAGGACGTGGGAATCGTGGATTTTGTGGAAAGCATTGAAATTGTAAACCGTGGGATCTCCCCTGTGGGCCTCCACGTCTGTGACAGAGGTCAATGTAGAGCACTCCGCGAGGAGATCATCGAAGGCCCATCCATACTCCTCTTTGTAGGGGGACACGGGGGGCGGAGGATCGACAGTGGCTTTATCTCACGCCATCTGATCGAAAGCTGAAGAGTGAAGAAAAAAGAAAGGGTTCAGCGAAAAGGGGGTTTGAAGAAGAAAAAGGGGAAAAAAGGAGGAACCCTAGGCAAACCCTACCCACGTAAGAAAAGAAGAACGAGGGGGAATGAAGAAACACACGAACATCACGAGAACACAAGAAAATAAACAGTTCCAGGCAGTTCATACACAGCAATGCAATGCAATGAAGAAGGAGAGTCAGCAAGGGCAGAAAAAATCGTACCTTTGAGTGTCGAAGTAGGGGAGGAATGGAAGCGCGAAGGAGAGAGCAGGGATTGCAGAGAAAGAGCTCGAAGGAGATGAACAGTGCGAGAATGCAGAGAGAGTGGATGAAACAGTGGTTTCGAGCGTGGAGTTTGGGTAACTTAAACGTTACGAGGAGCGCGAGGGGCAACAGATGGTGACCGTGCGATGATGCCACGTGTCGTAGGATTAGGCGCTCACTGGGAGCGCAAGAGACTTTTGAGGCTGACCGCGTGATGAACCACGTGGCAAGCGATTAAGCGTGGCCCCAAAAAGTGTCGCTTTCCCTGTTTCAGAGGATGTCCAATCAGCCATTAAGAGCACCCCAATGGTTCTGAGAATGTCACGCCAATAGTTTGAGGAATGTCACGTCAATAGTTTGAGGAGTGTCACGTCAGCAAGAATGACACGTCACCAGGATGCCACGTGGATGGCGTGGGCGAGGCCTTAGTCTTTTCGCTGAAAACAAGTCATCAGCTTAAGACTGGGGGGCTTGTGTACCGTCCCGTACCCGGGCGTTGGCAAAGTCAAGGTCAAAGTCAACATAAGGCGTCGCCTAGGTGAGGCGACGCCAAGTGCAAGCATCGCCAAGGCGAGGCATCGCCAAGTCAAGGCGTCTCCAAGGTAGGGCATCGCCTATGTTACAAATATTCTTGTTGTTAAGAAGATATCAAAAGCTTCAGGATTGAATAAGGTCAACGACACGACTATCTTACCATCAAATAAAGCTAATGAGAAAAAATATGTTATTTTTCTATTCATGCCCTTTATGAAATCTCATGTGATTGACATGTTTGGTTAAAAAGGATTTCTTGTTTAATTGTGCAAATTCGTGATTAGACAATGATCATATGAACGGAAATGTGTTTATATTTCAACTTATGGTAAGTTTTTTTTATGAGATGACCTTGTGGTTGGTGGTTCAATTTCTTTTTAGTTATTTCTTGTACGAGTTTGAAGTACTTCTCTCTAGGAAACTTGTGAAAGAAAATTTTACAAATGCAAATGATGTCACTAAAGTTTGCAACAAAGATGGTGATGGTGGTGATAATGTTGGTGCCATGTTCTAATGAGAGATAACAATGTTCCCAAATCTTCGTATGAACTTAGAGACCAAAACAATTGAGGAGAAAATTCATTTTTCCCCTGATATGGAGTTAAGAGAATTATTTGACATTGAGTTACCCCTCAAAGATGTTGAGAATGCATTGCAACTTTTAGAGTTTTGCAAAGTCTTTGGAAATGTTTGGTTTTGTTTCATGTTAAATTTTTTTTGTCCGATGTTTGGTTTGATTAATTACAGTTTATTGTTGCAAAGTTGATTGACTGAATAAACATAATTGAAAAATTCTTTCAATGTTATATAGTGATATTACAAAATTGGAACTAATTATTTGTATCAAGTTTTAGATGATTTTGTAGTTGGTCATTTAATTGAATGGTTTCAACATGATATTCCCTTATCTTAGAGTATATAATTTAATGTAACAAGAGAGAATATCATTCATGGTGAAACCATTCAATTAAATGACCAACTACAAAATCATTGAAAACTTAATTTTTAAGTTGCATGATATTTGATAGAGATAATTAGTTCCAATTTTGATATCACTCTATAGCATTGAAGGAATTTTCCAATTATGTTTACTCATTCAGTCAACCATTAAATGCAAGAATGAATTGCAATTAATCAAACAAAACATCAGGACAAATTGTTAACATAAAATCATACCTTTCCAAACAATTTGTAAAACTCTAAAAGATGCAATGCATTCCCAACATCTTTGGATGGTAACCCAATGCCAAATATTTCTTTTAACTCTGTGTCAGGGATAAAACAAAATTTACCCTCAATTTTTTTCTCTCTTTAAGTTCATACCAACATTGGGAAACCTTGATATCTCTTCATGGAACGTGACACCAAGATTATCACCTTCATCATCATCTTTGTTGCAAACTTTAGTGATATCACTTGTGTCTGTACAATTTTCTTTTCCAAGTTTCCCGAGATATGTACTTGTTTAATTTGCTCCTGCTAGAAATAACAAAAACGAACAGTACCATCAACCATAAGGTCTTGTTTTAAAAAACATATCATAAGTTGAAATATAAACACATTTTTGCACATATCATCATTATCAAATCATGAACATGCACAATTAAACAAGATATCCTTTTGAATCAAATCTGTCAACCATAGGAGGTATCAGAAAGGGCATGAATAGAAAAATAACATACCTTTTCTCACTAGCTTCATTTGATGGTAAGACAATCGTGTCATTGAGCTTATTTAATCCTGAAGCTTCTGAAGCCTTCTTAACAGCAAGCATTTTCGCTACAAAACTAAAACTAGATTCCTTGGCATTAGAATACAAGGACAAGTAGGTTTCTCATCTTTTCCTACAAACAAAACTCCACTTTCATATTAAACTCATGCTTACAATATTAACTCAAAACACAAATAGAAAAATGAAAAGAAACTCATTGTCATAAGTTGCAGTTGCAAAAGCCTCGACACTTCGGACATGTCCAATTAGCCAACTGTCGTAACTTTTTTGCATTCTCTCCATACCTAATTCACCGCTGAAAAAACCTCATTAGAGAAAACAAGTACATATATTATATACAAGCATTGTATTGTTGTACTCTTATATTCTTGTAGGATATGTCAGCTGACAATTAAAGTCTAATTCCTTTTAAATGTATTTGCATTTGAAACATTTTTTTTTTCACATTTACAAAAATAATATTAGTCACATTTTTAAAAAATGCATTACAAGTGCGTAGGAAATTCCATTGCTTTGTAACTATAGTTGAAACTCACATAATTCATCAAAAGTTGTTATCTTTTTTTTTACAAGAACATGCATAATAAAATCATTTCGCTATGTGTTCCACTAAAATAAGATACAAGGAATCCATATTCATTTTCAAGATTTAACATCATCAACAAATTTTCAATATTTAATAAGGGATATGGAATTTATATATCTAATTGAGAAAATTACAATAAATAGAGTGTCATATTTGTGTATCAATAAGTAACCATTTACTATTATGTTCATTGACACAATATAAAGAATCCAAACTTTTCACAATCACCTTGAGAAAATATACTTCACAATTTTATATATCTTCTCAAATTAAAGAGACTAGTTTTCTTCAAATGTGGGTTGTTTCATCTTGTATTTTTATACTTGTGTGTTGTTTTTTTTATTTCTTTTAGAAATCTTGTTGGATTCCAATAATATAATTGTTCATAAAAATGAAGTTAAGGATTTTGAGAATTACCTTGTAACTAATCAACACATAAATTATTGTAACTTTTCAACTTCGAAAAGGTCATACCATTACGCTTCAACAACTCAGGCTTGATTCTCGTAGCATCAAAAACATTCTTTTCTTCCAACATTAGAAAAAACAAATGTCAACTTTTACAAATATTAAATAATATAAGATATAAATCTACCGTACATTCATCTTTTTAAAAACTCATTAAATCTAAGTCTAAACATTTTATTTAGAATTTATCTTAATATTAAAGTAGAATGGTTGTAAATAATAAGAGATATTCATAGGAAGATACATTATATATCTTATTAATTACAATAACAAATATATTTACTTTGTAAATTGAGTGGCATTCCAAAAATAATTGCAAAAGAAAAGTCATATCAACGTTAACCATCAACATTAACAATTAACCTATTACATGGAAATCAATGACATAAAAATTTGAAATAAGAGTCCAGCTCCTAGACTAATCACACCATACCAATCCTACAACCATTAAGAATGTCTTAAGAAATAAACTACTTATAAAATTTTATATTGTAAGGGCAAAGACAATTATGTAAAGAAGTGAATCAACAAATCACCAATGTACCACCAAATTTCATTTTCTGGCGGACAGATTGGAAGAAAAATCTATTCACATCATAGTGTATATCATCAATAGCTCAATGTTCATTTTCCTAAATACTTCAAAACAAAAATACTAATATAAAAAGTAAAAGACAAGATATTGAAATCTATAATTATCTCATAAACTATGTACAATTAGATGTACTCTCGAAAAGAAATATTCATCTAGATTTTCTGTAAGATAAAACATTTCTCAAATATCAAATATTATTACAACAAGAATGGAAAGGTTTGTTTCCTTTTTAGCTGAAAAAGGCCTTCTAGGTGTGTATCTTACAGAGATCTCTTAAGTTTTGTTTAGAAAAATTGTTGAACAAATATATAAGTTTCACTACAAAGCTCAAGACAAGTGATATGGGACTTACTAACCAATTCACACATATGAGTACAAAATAAACTTTACTAATTGCGGGACAAGTGTATTAAATTTTTTTAAAAAATGTACATTAAATCTAAAAATAAAGTTTTACTTTTGAATTTATCTTGAGATTAATTTTAGAAATAGAAATAAGTAATTAGAGATATTCATGAAAAAATACATTAAATCTTTTATTAATTACACTCACAAATATATTACTTTTTTGCAAGCATTATAATGCAAGAGAATAGTCATACAAACATTATAACTCACCATTCAAATCCATGAAGAAGATTAAAATATGTTGTTAGAGAATTTTAGCTACATGAAACAAAAATATCAACTTAAGAAAAATCTATTCACATTATGGTGTATATATCATCAATAACTCCATATTCATTTTCTTAAATGCTTCAGAAAATACAAAATAAAAAAGTAAAATACAAGATATTGAAATCCACAATCGTTCTCATAAACTATGTACAATTAGATAAACCTATTTTTAAATAAAGGAAAAGAAGTACAAATATAAAACAATATTTTGTTTAAGTGCAATATAGCCTCACACATGGCATATATTTGTTTCTTTTTAGCTAAAAACACCTCCCACTTTTCTATCTTACTAAGAAAAACCTATTCACATTATAGTGTATATATCATCAATAGCTCCATATTCATTTTCTTAGATGCTTCAAAAAATAAAATAAAAAAGTAAAAAGTAAAACACATTATATAAAACAAAAGAAAGGAAGTAAAATATCTTACAAAGTACATTATATAAAATATCTTACAAAGATTATAATATCTTACAAAGATTCCATAAGTCCTGTAGAACAAAATTGTTCAACAAATATATAAATTTCACTTCAAAACTCAAGACAAATATATAAATTTCACTTCAAAACTCAAGACAAGTGGAGACAAGTGATGTGGGACTTTCTAAAATTTATCCAAAATAACACTAAAAACTGAAAGTATTTATTAGATGTGTGTTTATCATGGAAACAGAGATGCATACATGTGTTACTTCTATTATTAGAAGTAAAATCAGATTAAAATGTAACATTCATACAACCAAACCTATCATATTATTAGGAGAAATACATGAGTTACTTCTATTATTAGGAGAAATAGTTTATAAACACATATTTTGAAACTATTTCAAGCATTTACATACAACCTAACCTACCATATTTATATAAAAATGAAAATAATTTCAATAATTTCAAATTTTACACCTTTAAATTATAGATATCTTAACTAATCTAAACCTTAGGTTGAAATAAATCATAAATTACTTCTCGCAAACAGATTCAGTTTGATCCATTTTTTATTAAGAAAAGAAAAGTAAAATTAGTTTAGAATGAGAGAAAAAAACAATACTAGAAGTCATATAAGCATTAACATTAAAGTATTATCAATCACATAAAAACTTGAGATAAGAGTCCAACTCCTAGACCAATCACACTAAACTAATCCTGCAATCATTAACAATATCTTAAGAAATAGATTGTAAAATTTGATATTGTAAGAGCAAGAACCATTATGTAAAACAATGAATCAACAAATCACCAATGTACCACCAAATTTCATTTGTGCCAAGAATTGGAAGAAAAATTTATTTACATCATAGTGTATATCATCAATATCTCAGTATTCCTTTTCTTAAATACTTAAAAGAAAATACTAATTTTAAAAGTAAAACACAATTGAAATCTACAATCGCCTCATAAACTATGTACAATTAGATGTATCAAAAAGAATTTATTCATCTAGATTTTTATATGTTGTTTTTTTTTATCAGCAAAGAATTAATAAATTTAAAAAGAGGCACTTCAGGGGTGCCCCAACCCGTATACATGACACCTTAATGTCTAAACCGCCAAAGAGCACACAAGGCTCACAAGGACTTGTTGGTTAGCAAAGAAACACCATATGTAACTCCTAAGATATAACCAAATTTTCCAATAGAAAGACATACATCAAAATAAGGCCTTTACCAACCAACTAGGACAAAAAAAAAGGTTGTACACCGAACATAGTCCACAGAAATCCATCACAGCAACTCCTAAACAACACTCTTCCAAGCTTATTGGCAATGTACCCATCAACAACCCTCCAGACCAGAAATTGAGACGATGGACTCAAGATGTTGAAGTAGCAACCATTCTTCCCAACAGATTTGGCACACATACTTCTAATTTAGTACCAGGCCCCTGCAACTATAACACATCAGGCCACAAAGTTGCTCGTCCAGACAAACCACAGAAGGTACTGGCTAGGAGTTATAATGTGCTTGGCTTCTCATGCATAGTAGATAGAAGGTGACAGCCACAACTCCAAACTAACTAAATATATGATACCAGATTTGCAGGCCAGCAACCTTTACTTAGGTGCCTTTCCATATGAAATGGCAAACCTGCAAACAAAAACAACAAAAAAAGTGACATCTCCACAACAATTATAGCACTACTAGTACCCCTGTTTCGTGACTAGAGGAAGTCAACCAGGAAAATATAGTTGCAGCTCCCAACACCTCACAGCTACCTCCCTTCACAAACGTATCCCAAGCAGTTGTGATACCACTCCCTTCAACTAGTTGGACCACCCTCTCATGTGCTCAAACACAGCAATGATTGCTCCCTGAGCTTCTTCTAAAGCCCCTCAATTCCAAATACTTCCTTTATAGATACTCAAAGTTAAAAACACTAACTGGAAAAGGTTGTAGTGCTATATGACACCCACAAAGATTCTGCATGGTTCAACTCTATTATTGCCGTGTACACTGGTCCAACAGCGTTGCCTCCTTTACTGGCTTTTCCACTGACGCTGGATTGGCATTGCTAAATAGCAGAAAACCTCATCAAATATATGCCTACATCAACCCCTAACTACTAAGGTTATTCAATAGTGGTCCCCTGCTTCTCCTATAACCATTGAGATCACGTCCTACCCTTCCTTTCCCTGCACTAAACCAGTTACCCCGACTTACCTTCCCATCACCAAAGATACCAAGGTTACTCCCACCAGCCCTGCCCCATCCAGCACAAATTCCTTTCAAGCATCGAAAAAAGAATGTGTATTTCGAGACCCTCATCAATAACAGCTTTGCAGGCACTGACCAGGATTGAGGATCCAATCCGAGAAGGCATAACTAAAGGAAGTTGTCCCAAACTTCAGCTTAAGCCACACAGACAATTGGGCTAGGTGGAAGATCTCTTTTGCATCGGCTGTCCCTTGTTTGAAGACTACCAAATTTCTTTGATCCCAAATACTTGGGACTATATTAACCCATACTCCCTTCCATACCTGATTCTGTTTAACATTGAGGTTAGACAAAAGAAAACTCTCAAAGTGCATTAAGATGTCCTTATGCTGCCTATCCATCTTAAGCAAAGGGACCATACACGCTGTGCATAAGCACACTCTAGAAAGAGGTGTTGTATTGTTTCTTGAGATTCCTTGCAAAACACACACAGGGGAGAGTTGACAACCATACCTCTCCGAATTAAATTGTCGAAAATTGGGAGTCTACCAAGCAAAATCCTCCAAGCTGTAAACAACGCTTTGGGTACTGCTATAGCTAGCCAGAGAGATGAGAATATGTCCTGCGGGCCATTATTTGCTTGACTACACAAGGTCAAATAAGCAGATTTCACAGAGAACACAGAGAACACATCATCGTGTTCCTCTGTCCAAATTAAAGTATCCTTGCTTTCCTTGTATAGGCTCTTTCCTATAAGAAGATTTATCAGATCTTCCTCCATAGCACTTTCCCAGTTGAACATAGGCCTTCTCCAACTTAACATCCAGTTCCACCCTGCATCCTCTCAAGTACTCACTTCATCCACCGTCTTTCCTTAGTCCAACGAAATAGTAAACAGCCTGGGGAATAGAGTTTTAAGCTTATTATTCTCCACCCAGACATCTTCCCAAAATCTGACTTTGTCACCAGCTCCAACGTTCCATACAACCGATTTCTGAAACCATCCATCGCATTCTCCCTCACTACAAGCCCTAGATAGGTCTTTCCACCACCAAGAAGAGTAGTTTCCCGACACTTCATTTCTTACTCCCCCCGTGTAATACTTAGAAGCTAGAATCTCTTTCCATTTCCCCTTTTCCTCACTCAACATCCTCCAATTCCACTTTGCTAGTAAGGCACAGTTAAACATTCTAATATCTTTAACCCCTAGACCCCCTTCCTCCTTTGCCTTGCACACATTTGCCCAACTAACCCACGAAATACGTTTATGATCAGCCCCCCACGCCCAAATGAGCCTCCTTTGGATGCTAGAAATCTTTTTGCACACTGATATTGGAGCTTTAAAGATGGACAAGTAAAATAGAGGTATGGTGGTTAAGACCCATTTAACCAGACATACTCTACCTGCTAGTGACAGGCATTTACCCTTCCAAGCACTGATTCTAGCTTTAACTTTATCCACAACTGGATCCCAGAACTGCGTTCTCCTAGGATTTCCGCCTACTTGTAGCCCCAGGTATTTGAAAGGAATCTGCATTGCTCCACAATTGAGACTTTTTGCATATGTTTCTAACAAATTTCTTCCAACCTTGACACCTGCCAGCTTATACTTATGGATGTTAACTTTGATACCTGATGCCAGCTCAAAAACCTTGAGGATTGCCTTGATAGTGAAGATATTAGTAAAAGAATCTTCACACATAAATAGGGTGTCGTCAGCAAACTGTAACATACAACATTCAAGCTCAACTCTCCCCACTCTCACTCCCACTGTGTCCGGTTCTTCACACCACTGGCCATTTAACTCTACTCCTTTAACTTCATTCTTGATTCTTCTCCACCTGGTAGTAGAATGATAGAATTTAGAGTTAGAGTACCCATATTTGAACCAGTTTGACCTGGCGTTTTGCCTATACAGAGATTCCAGCTTTTTCTCTACCAATCTCTGTTGACTAACTAACTCCATTCTTCTTAACTTTTCATTCTCCATCAAATCACATAGGTCATCCTTGACATCAAGATTATCAATCTCCTTCATGATCTTTCGCTTGTTTTCCTCAAGATTCCCAAAAACACTCCTATTCCACTCTTTAAGATCAAACTTTAAACGTTTGAGTTTATCTTTGACTTTGGTTATGCTGTTACCCTGCACCTCATATGACATCCATTTATCCCTCACCAGATCCTTGAACCCAGGTTCCAGGAGCCATGCATCAATTGACTTAAATGGTTTTGGACCCCAGTCTTTAATCCAGGATTTCACCACTATCGCACAATGATCCAAAACCTCCCTTGCTTGTACATATTGCTTGCTCATTGGCCATACTTTGAGCCATTCTTCGGATACCAGAATTCTGTCTAGCCTACTTTTTGCGGATCCATCTGCCTTATACCATGTGAACTTCTTACCTACAATAGGCAAATCCTCCATCAGATTACTTCCAATGAAATCATTAAAGCCTTTGATTTTCTTTTTATTTCTAGCATTTCATCTAATGCCTTTCCTTTCTGCAGCACACCTGACTGCATTAAAATCACCACAACAACACCACACCTTGTCCTGATGAAGACTTCTAAAAGCAGACAAAGCTTCCCATATAACGATCTTTTCACTCAGATTGCACGCAGAGTAAACATTAATGATAACACATGAGCAGTTCGACTTTATATGGTGACCCACAATAGCAATATATCCTCTCCCTATAGTATGGGACGCGTACGTGAACGCTTCCTTGTACCACATAGATAACGTACTTCCAGCCCCGTTCACACCTTCATTATGCACCCATCCCACCTTATTATCTCCCCAAAAAGAGATGCACCTTCTATCAGAGAACTCTGTTAGTTTTTTTTCTTGCAAACACACAAGCTCCGCACCCTCCTTAGCGATGATATTTCTAAGATATTTGGCTTTCACTCCGCCCCCCCCCCCAACCCTCTGACATTAAGATTAATAATAATCATGTAATACCCTCTCTGATTCCCTCCTTAGATTTGCTCAACACTTGGTTATCCCTATCCTCCAACGTTTCCATTTCTTTGATTAGCATGCCTGCGTCCCCCGAACATGTTGTCCCCAACCGTTTTCCTAATTCCCATGGCCTAGTAGCTTCAGTTTGAGTGACCTCCCTTCTAAGACGATTATTGCATTCAACTATTTCAAAGTCTGACGTAGCATAGGTTTTAGAGCTTAACCTGGTCGAATAGTTGTTTCCTTGGTGAAGAGATCCCAAGCCCCCCTTTGACCGCCTACGTCGCTGAACTGTTAGAGCCCCCTGCTCCCAAAGTGCTCTTAAGTGTCGCACTCTCTCTAGTGTTATACGAGCTTTCTCCATGATTATTCCTTCCTCTCCACTAGTTGTGCCTATCTTCTTGTTCCCCACTTCTACCTCTTCACCCTCCCCTTCAGCCACGTTCCAATTCTTAACTACCTCGGGTTGGGAGCCTTTCTAGACAAAGAAGCGGGTTCGCGTTACCTTTGATACCCACACCCCGAGTAGATGCCCCCTCTTTTTTGCCGACATATTTCGTGTTGTTCTAAACATTCCTTCTCCAGAACTTTTGATGCTTGCTTTGTTAACCAACCCACTTCTCCCCCGGTTACCTTCTCCGGCCACCACCCATTCCCTACTTCATTACCATCCTCTTCATTACTGAGCTTTTCAGATACCAATGAGTTTGTCACGAAAGAGTCTAATGAGGAAACACTGTCAGAAGACCCTTCATGATTGAAAGCACACTTGCAACATAACTCTGCACCACCATTGTTTACTGCCTCCTCAACTATAATTATGTTATATATTCTCCAATTAGTACGACATTCCTTGGAAATATTTTCTTTACACGACTTTAGCAACCTAACCTGACATCGAGCATACTCTAGGAAATCCCATGACAAAGTGGCTTCATCTACACCCACCACCGTGGCTACTTCCCCCACAACTTTTGATAGACACTCTTTGCTCCATATTTGGAATGGCAGTCCATAGCATCTGATCGACACTTGTTTATATCTTACAACATCATACACAGATCATGGTTTGATGTCTGCAAAGACGCTATAGAACCACTCCATATGGAGTTTCACCAACTCTTCCATTCTTCCTTCTGCCTTGGGAGATAAAAGAACTAAGTTGTCACCCAAATACTTCGTCTTAAACATGGACATCCCTCCCTTAAGGCACTCTTCTTGACCCATTTCAAAGTTAAACTCATCCAACATACGTCCGACCATACTATTAGTCAACCATGGTAAAGATTGCACCTTCGTCGTTACACTGGGACCACTCCATTGACCTTGTGTTGATCTTTTCACTACGTCTGCATACGACTGTGATCCAGTGCCATTTTTGTTGTTTTCTTCCTTCCCTCCTTTTTCCCTCCACACCTCCTTGTTCTTTCTCTGTGTGTGATGGTGAATGTCCCCCACTCTTGGCTTCGCTTTACTAATATATACACCACCTCCTTTACTTGCATACCCATCTCTCTTATACCTTGGGAGGTTAACATGGAGCTTCATATTTCCAATATAACATCTATCTAGTTCCCTCTCCAAGCTAATAGCATTTCCTACACCAAAAAAATCTTACAAACCCAAATCTTCTGCCCCATCTATTTCTTCGCCTTGATATGAATACTTCCTTGACTCTAGCCCACTTCTGAAAGATTTCCAGTATTTCATATTCTCCATGGCTATCTGGGAATTTAGAGAAGAAGAAGGTTGTAAAAGAGTTAGCATAGGACAGATTCTTTCGCTCTGCATGTCTCCTCCACGCTTCCTTCCTCTCGCAGCACCATCACCCTGTCACTTGCAAAATGTCCCAATGAACTATCTTTAGCCTTGACTAAATAACAAAAGTGAAGTTTATTAGGACAGGTACATAATTTCTTATATAAACCAATTTTTAAGTAAAGGAAAGGAAATAAAAATACACAATGCTTACAATGTTTCTCATTATTATTATGGTGCATTGTTCTTCAAAAGAAAACACATTTTAAAGCAATTCTCGTGATAAAAAAATGACCTCAAGAAAAGAAAACAATAATTCATGTAGTCCCTTAAACTAGATAATTGTTTGTTTAATTTGTTCAAAAAAAGGTTTTAGTCATCTCACAATCTCTTTTTTGAGCATTTTCTTCCGAACAACAATGCACCATAATACAATATGTAAGTGAGACATAGCAAAAACACTTCTAAGATATTATTAGAACAAGAGTGGTTTTCCTTTCAATCACTTTAAACCATTCTCCTAAATGTAATATTGTCTCAAATATCTTAGATTTGTTTTCTTTTTAGGTGAAAAACACCTCCCATATGTATATCTTACAAATATTCCTAAATATTGTTGAGAATTTTGTTCAACAGATATGTAAATTTCACTCCAAAACTCAAGACTTGGACAAAACCCATGAAGAAAATTAAAATACGTTGTCCTAGAACTATAGTTGCACGAAACAAAAAACATCAACTTAAGTAAAATCTATCAATAGATGTGTGTTTATTATGCAAACAAACATACATGCATGACTTACCTCTATTATTAAAAATAAAATTAGATTAAATTGTAACATTCATAATGTAAATTTAACTTCTTTTCTTAATCTATGGTGAAAGGAGAAATAGTTTATGAACACATATATTTTGAAGTTGTTTCAAGCATTTGCATACAACAAAAACTACAATATTTATATAAAAATAGAACATAAGAAACAATCTTTTCGATCCAGTCATGAAAAATATCTTTTTGCTCCAAAAAAATATCTCGAACATACTTGTGCACATAAATCTTTATTGTCATATTTATATAATTCATAATTATACAATATATAGCTTCGTTTCTCCGTGTCCTACATTTTAGAGATTATACGTATTTCTGTGTCTGTGTCCGTGTCGTATTAGTATCCATGTCAGTGTATGTGCTACATAGCATTGCACGCAACTTCTTGTGATAGCTACGATTGTTGATCACTTGCACTTGATTGGTCCAACCAAACGTGTTCACCAATAGCTCACCAAATGTACTCTTGATATAACCATAAATCTTGTCATAGAAGACAACTTCACCTTTTGCCTCAACTTCTTGGGGAACCACGATCCTTATCAATGAAGGGTAGGCTCCCCTTGAGAGTAAGAACCTGCACCCATAGCAGAAACACCACACCAAGAGAAAAGGTACAAAGGACCATTGCCTCTATCACCACAAACCAGATAAGACAAAGTCATTGTGCCACTAAGTAAGAACTCTTCTAACTCTCCTGACTATGGTAGATCCACACTCTGAAAACACAACCTGCTAGGCTTCCTCTACATCACCACCTGGATATCGAAACCTCAGCCTCTAAGATTTTCGCAAAGATTGAATAAGAATGAAGTTTTATCAACAAACACAGATTAAGCAATCAAGGAAGTCAATCAAACAATGTAAAAGAAACTGTTTGCAGAATTTCAATCGGTTGAAACTTCATTTTAACCGGTTATTTATGGCAGCAGCAAAAGTATAATTAAATCAAACAAATTATAAGGAGAGAGAGAGAGAGAAAGATTACTCAGCCAATTTATATTGGTTCACTCAACCTTGAGCTACATTCAATTCCCAGAACAACCATTGGGTTCCACTAGTAACCAATCATAGATTACAACGCACACAATCACAAAGAGGTGATCTTGATACCACAAGAACCACTCACCTTCTTTGCTACACACACCTTTAGTCAGAACACCTTCTAACTTTACAGGTTTTCACACACTTCACAAGTTTATAAAAGAACAAATACAAGAATCATGAAAGGAACAAATTACACCTGAATTTACAGGAGTCACAGAGCTCTTATTAGACCTTGAACTAGTGCACAACTATTTTGCAATCTTGCAAACCTTTGAAAAACTTTTCTCAAAATCAATCTCAATCTCACTGTATTTGATATCTTTTTGGATTTATTGTTTTGAAAGAAAAACCATATTTATAACTCTCAAAACTAGCCGTTTTAGGCAGCAATCATGAGCCAAAACAGTTTTGATTCAATTCCAAAACAGATTAACAGGTTTTAGAAAAGTTGTTATGAAATGTGACAATCAACCGGTTGAAAAGTCATTTTAACCATTTGAATTGGTTAGACAGTTATTTAACCAAGTCAAAAACAATTTTAAAACCTTCAAACAAGCTAAGTGACAAACAACCGATTATTTCGTGGTTTCAACCGATTGTTTTTCTCTTTTCTTAGGAAAACACTTTTCTCTTTTAAGATAGATTGAGCTAGCTTGTGCAAGGGACTAGGAATGATCTTACAAGAATTCTAAACAACCTAGACTAAGCTCAAACTAAAAGTAGCACAACTTCAACCTTCATCGTAGATTTGAAACATCAAAGCTCCCATGTTCTACATATATGTATGTATATATAATTAACTTTCTTTTCTTAAAATTTAAAGTTTCCAAAGAATTAAAATTGACCTGTAGACTTTAACTCAAATCATTCTAACAACTCTTTTAAACATATTTTGAATGAAATTAATTTAAACAATATTAAACTAAATATTTATTTTAAATATAAATATTTATGTATAAGTTATTTTTATTAAAATATAAATGATTGTATTTATAATATTGCAGAAGATTGTGTAATACAAATTTAAGTAGTGTTTTTAACTCTATGTAGTCACACTTAATTATGAAAGTATTCTGTAAATTTTTATTTATTTAAAGCCATAAAAATTATTTAAATATTTTAAAAGAATTACAAAAATATTATTTTTAATTTATATGTCTTAAGCTATATGTCTTGAAACATGTGACATGTTCATATATAAGAGTAAATGAAAAAAAAAACGTTTTGAGACTTAGAATAAATAAAATAAAAACGTCTCAACAAAATCCGTATATATAAATATATTTAAATTTTTATTGTTTCAATAATTTCGTAGGTATAATTACCTTCTTTGTCCCTATATTTGGGGTCAATATTCAATTTAGTATAGTGGTTTTTGAAAAAATCAATTTGGTTTCTATGTTTTTTAAAATGTATCCAAATTGGTCATTTTCGTTAAATCTCACTTTACGG
Source organism: Phaseolus vulgaris (assembly GCF_000499845.2). Classification (NCBI taxonomy): domain Eukaryota; kingdom Viridiplantae; phylum Streptophyta; class Magnoliopsida; order Fabales; family Fabaceae; genus Phaseolus; species Phaseolus vulgaris. Next base: position 17,742,388 of record NC_023757.2, read on the forward strand.
CATCAAGTACTGCTACGTGGCAGAGAGAGATTGGATTGAGAGATCTGAGGTGTCAAGTGGCAGCGTCTTCTAAGACCATAACCCCGCATTGTCACCGGCGACATCTCCTCCCACTGTTGTGGCTCCTACTCCAGCACCAAGCCTCCGGCAGCATTTCCTCCGGCTGCAATGGTGACCATGACAAACTCGTCGTTTTCGAGGAAAATGAAGGTTTGGGAGTGAATGGGAAGATTCTGCATGCGTTTGAGCAGGCGGAGAAGAAGGATGGCTGCGAAGATGAAGTTGAAGACTCTTCTGACGACTTTCTCTCCCGTGACTCCATGTTTATTTTAGCCATTAAAGTCAATATGTCATGATTCATTCACTGTAGTTAAAGCATCCAAATTTCGTGTGCTGAATTTGAACAATTCAAAATGAAACTGTGAACCCAAAACCGAAGAAGGAACATCAGTTACCAAAGCCTCGACACTTCGGACATGTCCAATAAGCCAAATGTCCCACTTCTTCAACATTATCCCATACCTAATTCACCGTAGCAAAATCCTCATTAGAGAAAGAAATTACATGTGTACAAGTATTATATCATTATACTCAAATTTTTTTAGGATATATATCCTAGCTGACAATTATAGCCTAATTCCTTCTAAAAGTATAACACATTAGGATATGCATTTGGAACATTTTGTTCACATTTACAAAAACAATATTAGTCTTAGTTTTAAAAATATATGAAGTTGTTTCTTGCAATGCAAGTGCCTACGAAATTCCATTACTTTGAGACTATAGTTGAAACAAACAACAATCACCAAAATGTGTTATCTTTTTTTGGTACAAAACACATGTATCAAGCATAATAAACAATCTAACTCAAGTTAGGCAGAACCACTACAGACAACAACAGAGTTATTGATGGTCCTACCATGTTCAAACAAGACAGCAGACAAGATCGCCTTTTAAAATTAATTTTAAATTTTCAAAATTTATATATATATATATATATATATGTATATATATATATTTAAAAGTAGATCTTATTTTATAAATATTTTTCAAAATTTTAATTGATTAATTAATATCTTTAATCAAATAAATTAAAATAATTATTATATTTAATATTAAATAATTTAAAACCTAACTATTTTATGTTCTAATATAATAAATTATTTTAAATTAAAATTTATTTATTTAGATGTTAGATTGAATTTATTGTTTATAATTTAATTCATTATTTGTTTATAATTTTTTATAATATTAGAAACTGTTTGATTTTGCACTTATGTGCACATTTAAACTTATGTGCACATTTAAGAGAAATTAAGAAAGTTTATCACTTAATGGAAGTATTTTATTTTATTTCACAATTTTATGTATTTTATCCTATTCTTATTTAGAAAACAGTAATAAAAAGGAGGTTGAAATAAATATAACTAAAGTAAAACAAATCATGTTCTTAGATTATGATTTCTGTTTCTTTAAAAATCACTCAAGTTGGGTTTTATGTATTATTTTTTTTAATTAAAATATTATAAAACCGTTTTGATTTATGAAAGATGATAGGATGTAGGTTAGAATTGAAATGGGACAAGAAGAAATTGCCTTGGAATCTTGCAGTCTTGCACTAATTGGCATGGAAGTGTTTGCATTGAATCCATGCATTGATTCTCACAAGTCCATTTGGCAGCTTTAATGTGACTTAGCATTCAGTCTTATGTACAGAGTCATTGGAATCTTCACACTCTTGCATTCATTGGTGAAATTATAGGTGTCAGAACAAATAAAAAGCGAATGAGCCGTTTAGGTTTTCAAATGAGTCGTTTAGGATTTTCGCAACTGTTGTGTGTCTTCAAACAACTCAGGTTTTCTTCCTTCTACCTTTCTTTATCTGCATCTATTTTATAGTTTTTGTCTAATGTATTTTCTGTTTCGGTGGAAAACTAGAGCTCAAGGTCCCAGAACTATACTAGCTACCTCAAAAGAAAGTGATCCTGCCGATAACTCAAGCGTGGGGAATTGCCTTGTCGCTTGCTTGACCCGCCTCTGGCCACTGTGCTATCTGCAAGAACACTCTTAGAACCTCCTCCTTGGTACTCCGAACGCAACCTGCAAACACACAGACGGCGCCTCTAGCGGCCGTTTGCACTCCGACGCTCAAGTTAGATCCCAGAATCACTAGAAAATAAATGTGTGTAAAAAACAATCACTGACCGGTTTAGGGACTCCCTGCCTTTTTCCTAAAACTCTCGAAGCCATAAGCATGCAAACATAAAAGCTTTAAACTTTGAAAAACTCTTCTTTATTGGGTGGCCTCATTAAAAACCCTCCTTAGGGAAAAAAGAGTGCCCCCTTGAAATTGTTTTAACAGAAACTATTCAAATCTCTTCATATTCGTCTTTACTTACAAGGCTTTAACTGTAATACGACTTGAGATGTGTGGCGTTCCAAGTGCGAGGAATCGCCACTCCTTCTAACGTCTCCAAGCGGTAGGCGCCATTCCCGAGCGCCTCGGTTATTCTGAACGGTCCCGTCCACTTGGGCGATAACTTGTTCTGCATCTCATACTGATGGGCCTTCCTCATCACCAGATCGCCGCTTCTAAACTGCCTTGACGTTACCTTAGAGTTGTACCTTCGCTCAACTCTTCTCTTTACCGCTTCGGCTTTCACTCTCGCCTCCTCCCTGACCTCATCCAGCAAATCCAGATTCATTCTTCTTTCTTCGTTCGAGTCTTCCGCCACGAAGTTCTGGAATCTCGGCGAGCTTTCCTGGATTTCGACTGGAATCATCGCATCACATCCATAAACCAAACTAAAGGGGGTCTCGTGGGTTCCTGACTGCTCAGTGGTATGGTATGCCCAAACTATGCGGGGTACCTCTTCAGCCCACGATCCCTTAGCTTTCTCTAATCTTCTCTTTAAACCTCTCAGCAACACCCGATTGGCAGACTCCACTTGGCCATTCGTCTGTGGGTGCTTGACAGATGCAAACACCTGTTGTATCCCCACCTCTTCGCACAGCTTTTTCAAGAGGTGACTTGCGAACTGAGTCCCATTGTCTGACACCAGGCGTTTAGGCACACCAAACCGGCACACTATGTTCTTCCATACAAAGCTCTCGATCTTGTGTGCGGTGATATGGGCCACTGGCTCCGCTTCGATCCACTTGGTGAAGTATTCAATCGCCACCACCAAGTACTTCATCTGCCTGATAGCCAATGGGAAGGGTCCCAGAATGTCAATTCCCCAAGTATGGAACGGCCAGGGGCTGTAAATCGACTTCAGCTCTTCTAGGGGTGCCTTGTGCCAATCGGCGTGCTGCTGGCATTGCTTGCAACGCTGGGCATATCTCTTGCAATCTTCTTTCATTGTGGGCCAGTAATAGCCTACACGGATAGTCCTTGTCTCCAGCGATCGACCTCCAATGTGGCTCCCGCAAATTCCCTCGTGGAGCTCAGCCATAATCCTCGTGCACTTCTCTCCGTGTATGCATACAAGAAGGGGGTGCGTGAATCCAAACCTGTACAGCTCGCTGTCAATAAGGGTAAACTTGCTGGAGCTCTTCTTTATTTTTCTGGCCTCAGTTGAGTCCACTGGAAGCACACCATCCGCTAAATAACGTTGGTAAGGCGTTATCCACGTGTCTGGCTCGTGGACAGCGCAAATCTGCATCGATCTTGCCCCTTCTTCTGCTGGGCGCGCTCTGACCCTCGGCGCCCTCAGAGTTTCCTGCGTTAGGGACTTATGACTTCTCGCCGGTCTTCCCAATGATCTACAAACATGGAGAACTTGGTGGTCTGCCACGAATGCTCGAGGCGCTTTCAAAGTTTCTTGAATGACAGTCCTCTTCCTACCCCCCTTGCCCGAACTGGCGAGCTTGGCTAGCAAGTCAGCTCGGGCATTCTGTTCTCTTGGCACGTGCACCACTTCAAACGAAGCGAAAGATCTTCTTAGCTCCTGCACGTACTCCAAGTAGGCTGCCATCTACGGGTCCTTGGCTTGGAACTCGCCAGTTACTTGTCCGGTGACCAACAGCGAATCACTCTTGGCCTTTAGCACTCTCGCCCCCATTTCCTTAGCCAGCAAGATTCCAGCGATCAAAGCCTCATACTCTGCTTGGGTGTTGCTTGCTTTAAAAGCGAACCTCAATGACTGCTCTATCAACACTCCGTTGGGCCCTTCCAAGATGACCCCAGCCCCGCTGCCCAGCTGGTTGGACGACCCATCAACAGAGAGTACCCAGCGAAAGTCACCCTCGGCGTTTTGTGCCACCTCGGAGGACAACTCGACCACGAAATCGGCGAAGACTTGCCCTTTGATCGATCCCCGGGGTTCATACTTGATGTCGAACTCCGAAAGCTCGACCTCCCACTTCACCATCCTTGCAGCCACATCAGGCTTCTTCAAAACCTTCTGGATCGGCAGATCAGTCATCACCAGTACCGTGAAGCTCTGGAAGTAATGGCGCAATCTCCTCGCCGAGAATACGACCGCTAATGCTGCCTTTTCTAGGGCCTGGTACCTTACCTCCGGGCCTTGTAGCACCTTGCTAACGAAATATATAGGCCTTTGGGTCTGGTCCTGATCCTGCACTAGCACTACACTGATCGCCCTCTCAGTTATGGCAAAGTACAGCCTGAGGGGTGTTATGTCTTGGGGCTTGCACAGAACTGGAGGGCTCGCCAAATATTCCTTGAGCTTTACGAAGGCCTCCTCACACTCCTTTGTCCAAACAAATCTGTTGTTTCTCTTCAAACATTGGAAGTATGGGTGGTCCTTCTCTCCGCTTGCCGATACGAATCGAGACAGGGCGGCCATCCGCCCCGTGAGTTGCTGTACCTCCTTCACATTGGCGGGGCTCCTCATTGCCAAAATGGCGGCGCACTTCTCGGGGTTAGCCTCAATTCCCCTCTCTAACAGAAGAAACCCCAGAAATTTCCCTGCTTCTACACCAAAAACGCACTTTTCAGGATTCAGTTTTAGCTTGTACCTGGCTATTGTGGTGAACAACTCTTCCAAGTCTGCGACGTGCTTGTAATTCTCCAGGGACGTCACGACCATGTCATCGACGTATGCTTGCACATTCCTTCCGAGCATGGGCGCGAGCACCTTGTCCATCAGCCTTTGGTACGTGGCCCCTGCATTCTTCAACCCGAAGGGCATCACCTTGTAGCAATAACATGACCTTTCCGCCATGAAGGCGGTCTTCTCTTCGTCCATGGGGTGCATTTTGATTTGGTTGTGCCCCGAGAAGGCATCCAGGAAACTGAGCAGCTTGCACCCTGATACACTGTCTACTAGGGCGTCAATGCTTGGCAAAGGGTAAGAGTCCTTCGGGCAGGCCTTGTTCAAGTCTGTAAAGTCAACGCACATCCGCCATTTTCCGCTGCTCTTCCTGACCAGGACGACGTTAGCAAGCCATTCTGGATATTGGATTTCCCTGATGTGGCCCGCTGCAAGTAGTTTCCGTGTCTCTTCTTTGATCGCCTGTCTCTTCTCCTCATTGAATTTTCTTCTTCTTTGGCGGATAGGCCGGACTTGGGGGTTCATTGCCAAACGATGGCACAAGAAATCGGGGTCGATCCCCGGCATATCTGAAGCAGCCCACGCAAACGCATCCAAGTGTCTACTTATTACCTCGGCGATCTGGTCTTGCGTCTTGCTATCCAGGGTTCTTCCCAGCTTAAACACCTTACCACTGATCTCCTTCTCGAGCCATTCCTCTACTGGCTGAGGTTTCCTCTTGCTGGCGATCAGCGCCCTCGCGATACCGGTTTCTCTGGCGGTCTCCGAGCAGTTTCTCTCCGACCTCGCCTCTACATTCCCCATCGGCACATCGCCCTCGGCGACCACCTCTAACGCCGCATCCGAAGCTCGTCGGGGTTCGCGCTCCGGCTCCACGCCAGGGGGAGGCGTTGTGGTTACGTGGCACACAGACCTCTTGTTCTTGAGGCTGTTTTCGTAACACTTCTTTGCCTCCTTCTGGTCGGAGCAAATAGTGATGATCATACCCTCCATAGACGGCAGCTTGACCTTCATGTGCCTTGTCGAAGGCATAACTCCTGTTCTGTTGAGCGTTGGCCTCCCCAGCAGTATGTTGTATGCTGATGGGGCGTTTACAACAAGGTACCTGACCTTCTCCGTTCGTGAGGCCAAGCCGTCGGTGAAGGTCGTCCTCAGCTCGATATACCCCCTCACCTCCACTTGGTCGTCGGCAAAACCGTACAAGCAGCCCCCATATGGTCTTAGCTGATCAGGGGACAGTTGTAACTTCTCAAAGGTTGGCCAAAACATCACGTCTGCTGAGCTTCCTTGGTCGACCAGCACCCGGTGGACGGTCCTTCCCGCCGTGACAAGCGAGATCACAATAAGGTCGTTGTTGTGAGGCACTACGTCCCTGCGGTCCTCCTTGGTGAACGTGATGTCCACGTCGGGCGAGTGATCTTCAAAGACTTCCACTGACATTATCGACCTCGCATACCTCTTTCGTTGCGACGCTGTGCACCCCCCGCCAGAGAATCCGCTAGCTATGGTGTGGATCTCGCCGTGAATAGGCACCTCGTGCTGTTGCCCTCCGCTGCTCGCCGGTTGAGACCCTGATGCTTGGTCCGCTTGCTTCTCTAGCAAGTAATCCTTCAGGAAACCACATTTGACCAGCTCGGCGAGTTGGTGCCCCAGAGCCAAACACGAGTTGATAGAGTGGCCAAAACTCTTGTGGAACTAGCACCATGCGTCTGGTTTTGCCCCCAAGACCTTCTCCGCCGTTTTCTCAGGCACTTTGAGCCTGGCAGCTATGTTTGGGATGGCGATCAAATCAGCCAAACCCATCACAAACTCATACCTCAGGGGGTGATTACTCTCCCTGGGGCGCCCTGGTCCCTTGCTCTTATTTTTCTTAGGGTCGTAAGGATGACGCGTCCTTTGATCTCTCTTTCCCGCCGCCGCCTCCATTACCCTCTGAAGCTGTACCCTTGCTTGGGTGCGCGATTTAGCAGGGGCCACATTTCCTCTCTTCTCGGTGACCTCGCTCTCGGCGGCTATATGAGCCATAGCACGTCGCCGGATTTCGGCAAACGTGGCGGGGTGGCTCTTGATGAGCGACTCACTAAAAGGCCCAGGCAACACGCCCTTTTTGAAGGCGTGTACGAACATCTCTTCGTCCTTTCCTAGCAAACGGACTATCCGAGCTCCGAATCTGTTCAGGAAATCCTTCAAGGACTCCCCTTGATACTGCCTTATATCAAACAAGTCGTAAGACACCAAAGGTGGCGCCTTGTTCACTATGTACTGCTCAACAAACATCTTGGAAAACTGTTGGAACGTGGTAATGTGGCCAGTGGGTATACTAAAGAACCAGTCCAACGCCGTCCCGCTCAAAGTGCTTATGAACACCTTACAATACACCGCGTCTGAGCCCCCTAAGAGCCTCATCTAAGTATGAAACGCCGTGAGATGGGCTTCAGGGTCCTCCACCCCAGTGAAAGACGCTTTCACTGCCACAGTGTTAGCCGGGACCACCGAGTCCATAATCTCTTGGGAAAATGGCATAGGAAAGCTGCGTGGTGGGGATGGGGGTCTGTCCCCTGCCGCACGCTCCTCCCGCTCCTGAAGGGCTTTGCGCAGCTCTTCGTTGATCCTGTTGAGCTCTTCGTTCCTTGCTTGCGAGGCCACCAGCGCCTCGTGCATCCTTTCCTGCTCAGAACGCGATGCAGCCACGTTCTCCTGCAACGTTCTCATCATGTCCATCACTTGCGTCATGGACACAACATCTTCGTCGGTTAATGGCGCAACTGAACTGGAGCGCTTTGTCCTCATCCTCCCTCAGCAAACTCGGCAGCTCAAAAAACTCCGAACAAACGGTGAAAACTCCAGGAGTCGACTGCGATAGCGAGCAGTCGAACAGAAAACACTCGAAGCACCACCAACACAAACTATGAGTGGGAATCACCTTTTATACGTGCCCCACGGTGGGCGCCAAATGATCCTGCCGACAACTCGAGCGTGGGGAATTGCCTTGTTGCTTGCTTGACCCGCCTCTGGCCACTGTGCTATCTGCAAGAACACTCTTAGAACCTCCTCCTTGGTACTCCGAACGCAACCTGCAAACACACAGACGGCACCTCTAGCGGCTGTTTGCACTCCGACGCTCAAGTTAGATCCCAGAATCACTAAATGTGTGTAAAAAACAGTGTGTGTGTATTTCTCTCTGATTCTCTTTTTATCCCCCTCTGTGTCTGTGCCTAACAAAATTCTGCTACGCTGTCCTCTGCGCGTGTCAGAATTCTGTTATGCTTTTGTACGAAAACGTACCACAGTCAGGGTCGTGGGTTTCTAGATTTTTTGTCTGTACCTTTCACGACACGGAGTGCACCTTTATCTAGGTCGCGCCCCTCTCAGACAGTGACACGTGGAGGCATGCAACTCGCATCTAACCGTTCACGTGCCTCCACCTGAAGGGCTCTAGCGCATCTCTTGTGCACCTAAGTTATTCCCTTCCGGAGTAACTTAGCGCGTTTCTTCCATCTGGGTGAAATCGCACATTCCCAGGAGAAGGCCAGGTGTGGCTGGACTAGGCACACTCACCAAGCATTGCTCTCTGCATACACGATTTCCCCTTCACGATGCCATGCACGTAATGGGTTGAGAGAGTAACCAATCACTGACCGGTTTACTGACTCCCTCAGGCCACTCTCGTGCACGACTATACCGACGAGGAGCTCTTCTTTCTCTGAGGTATGATCATGCGAGGTCCATGCGTAACGCTCTCGCTGGGAATCTCAGTCCCAGTTTAACTGCGTGTAACACGAAACCCCGATGACCATGCACCCGATGACTGATCGGTGCTCTATTGCTTCTCGCGTTCTCCCCCGGGTGTTTATCTTGGAACTGATCTGTCGGTGGCCACTCGGTTATTGACCACCGATCTCCATACCGGGGAATCTCCCACATGACTACTCTGCCACCTGATCCACGTGTCACCCGTTTATCTTGGGACTGATCTGTCGGTGGTCACTTGGTTACTGACCACCGATAACCATACCAGGTGATCTCCTCCCCGATTTCTCTGCCACCCGATCCACGTGTCACCGTGCGAGTGGTCCACGTGGTTATCTGCTGCTGGCGTCATCGACTACCGATGACCGACCGGATCAGAAAGTAATGCCAGCAATATATGCTGATAAAGCTAAAGAAAGAAAATCTGATACAACATAAAAAAATTAAAAGAAATTTTCATCTTCAAACCACAATTAGACAACCAGAATATTGTTGTAGCCTTTGATCACAGGTCAGTTTTTAATTCTCTTTGGATAATCAGAGCTGGTTATGTCTAAAGCAGGGCTATCAAATCTAAGCAGATGATGTGGGACTTTACAAACTCATCCACTTCACCATGTTTCTGGGAAACCAGGCGAATCTACTAGAATAAGTAATAAGTAATATTTCATCTTAGCAAATTGACATCAAGTAAAAGGTTGCCCCCACACATATATAAGTTGCACTCCAAGACTTGATACTTGCAATGTGGGACTTCCAAACATGTCTCCTGTAACCTCAGACGGATTAACTTTTTCATTTAACTTTGCCAAGAATTGAAGTTTACAAACAGACTCTAGTTTATTAGAGAAAGTCAATTCATTTTAATTACTTTCTTTATAAATATTTAAAGTGAAATTAATTCAAATAACAACATCAAAGTATTTATTAGATAACTTATGATGTAAGTATTCATGCACAAGTTATTTTTATTATTAGAATTTAATCTTATAAATGATTTAATCCAAACCCTAAGTAGAAATACACAGTAAATTACTTCTTCCAAACTCATCTTAGGGTTCGGTCAGTTGCAGTTCATATATCCAAGCTAGCTTCCCACTCAAAACTGTCTTCTCCAAGCTAGCTGCCAAACCCAAACTCCGTTCGACCAAATACCAAACTCCGCCACCTTTGCGTCTTTGGTAGAACTAATAGAGAACAACCTTGGGAAGGCATTCTTCAAGGTCTCGTCGTTCAGCCAACTATCCTTCCCGAAAAAAATATCCTTCCCGTCACCAACTTTCCACTTGAATCCATCTTCAAAATTTCTCCCCCAACCCTCTGAGGACCACACCTCTTTCAAATCTTTCCACTAGAGGGAGCACCTCCTACCTTTTCCTTTCTCTCCCAAAATTCTCCACCCTCCGTATTTAGAAAATAGAATCTCCTTCCAGAGGCCGCCCTCGGCCGATCCCAGCCTCCAAATCCACTTCCCCAATAATGCTAGGTTGAACAACTTTAAATCCAATATCCCAAGCGCCCCTAGTTCGCGAGGCTTACATACCAAACTCCAGGAATCCCACGCAATCTTCTTTCCTTCTGCACCCCAACCCTAGAGGAAATTTCTTTGTATCCTAATCAGCTTTCCTGCCACCCCCGAAGGCAGTTTGAATAATGACATAAAGAAAAGCGGAATAGAAGAGAGCACGAACTTGATCAAACATATCCTCCTAGCCATCGTCAAACATCTTCCCTTCCACCTGCTTAGTCTAGACTGAACTTTCTCAATCACCCCATTCCAAAAGTCCCCTCGCTTATGACTCCCACCTACTGGTATACCCAAGTAGATAAATGGAGCAACCATCGTATCACAGTTAAGAATAGTTGCGAACTGCTGAAGCACTACCTGGTCCAGCCCCAACCCACCAATCCTACTTTTCACAAAATTAACCCTTAACCCGGAAGAGAGCTTAAAACATTGCAGAATCGCCTTAATGTTAAAAATACTTTTGGTATTAGCTTCGCAGAAGAACAAAGTACCGTCTGCATATTGTAGCATATTTACCTTTACTTTATCTTTTCCAACCTCCAAATTGTCAATCAACTTCTTTTCTTTTGCTACCCTTGTCACCCCAGCAAGTCCTTCTGCCACAATGAGGAAGAGAAAAGGAGCAAGTGGGTCGCCCTGGCGGAGACCCTTTCTAGGAAAGAACTCCCTAGTTGGACTCCCATTAACGAGGACTGAGACCGAAGACGACTCTAAACAACCCTTTATCCACCGAATCCAGCGGTCACAGAAACCCAACCTCTTAAGCATATAAAATAAGAAATCCCACTTCACCGAATCGTAAGCCTTCTCATAATCAATCTTGAAGAACACGCAACTCTTCCTCTTCCTCCTGTAATCTTCCAGAACCTCATTCGCAATAAGCACACTGTCTAGTAAACCTCTTCCTTCCAGAAAAGCCGACTGTCTAGCATCTATGACTTTTCTAATCACCTTTTTCAGACGCAAGGAGAGCACTTTAGAGATGATCTTGTACAAGCATCCTAGTAATGAAATAGGTTTAAACTCCCCTAGTTGTTGAGGATTTTCTACTTTTGGTATCAAACAAAGAAACGACGCATTCGAACCTCTCGGCCATTTGCCATAACCTGCGAAATCCTTTATTGCCCCCACCACGTCCTTCTTAAGGATGTCCCAACAAGATTTTACAAAACCAAAGTTAAAACCATCAGGGTCGGGATGATAAAAAAAAATTGAGATTCTTAACTTTGTTAGATTGTAGGACTAAGTTGTGCACGTTTATGAATGTAAAAAAATCATGTTCATGAAAAAAAAATTGTTCAATATAATAAGTATTGACATATTTTATTTTTAGTTCAATAAAAAAATTACATTCTTAATAAAAATCTTTAATTCCATTGATTTTGTTTCCCACTTTATTAATGGTATATATAAGTATTTAATCTTTAATAATTGTTATTTATGTTTATTAGAGAAAAAGTTAACGCAAATAATCTTTAATGAAATTTTTTATCCTTTACTGATATTTGTAAATATAAAATTATTAGTTATTATAAATATAGAATTCTTAATTTAAGGTTAATATTTTTCTTTTAATAAAGATATATAAAAATTACTAAATACCTGCTCAGTTATATTAATTATTAGAAAAATTTAAATAATGATCTACATTTAAAATATCCTAAAAATATTTAATATATTTTACTTCATTTTTAATTTTCAGAAGATAAATCATACAGAAAGTCAACACAGACTTTATTATTGTAAGAATAAGATAATAATGCATGGTGAAATTACTGCTCAATTAATGTGGGATGAAACTCTAATATATTTTACTTTGATTACATATTAATTCTTCTAACATGCTTCAGTTCTTCATCCTTGAAATCAAAACAATAAAATAATAATTATGTTTGTGAGAATAATACCATTATTTCTAAAATATATAATTTAATATAATAGGAGGAAATATCATTCATGGTGAAACCATTCAATTAAATAACTAACTACAAAATAATCAAAAATTTGATTTTTAAGTTGTATGATATTTGATAGAAATAATTAGTTCCAATTTTGTAATATCACTCTATAATATTAAAAGAATTTGAAAATTATGTTTATTCAGTTAGTCAACTATTAAATGCAATAATGAAGTGCAATTAATCAAACAAAACATCAGACCAAATTGTTAACATGAACACTTTGGAAAACTTTAAAAGTTGTAATGCATTCCCAACATCTTTGGGTGGTAACCTATAATGCTAAATATTTCTTTTAACTTTGTGCCAAGGGGCAAAAGAATTTCCTCCTCAATTGTTTTGCTCTCTCCTTGGAACATGACACCAACATTATCACCTTTAGTGACATCATTTGCATCTGTACAATTTTCTTTCTCAAATTCCCCCAAGAGATGTGCTTTAAGCTCTCTTGCAGGAAATAACAAAAAAGAACATGAACCACCAACCATAAGGTCATTTCATAAAAAACATATCATAAGTTGAACTATAAACATATTTTCACTCATATCATCATTATCTAATCATGAATTTGCACAATTAAACAAGAGATCATTTTTAACCAAATTTGTCAACAACAGGAGATTTCCTAAAGGACATGAACATAAAAGTAGCATACATTTTTCTCAATAGGTTCATTTGATGGTAAGGTTGTCGTGTCACTGACCTTATTTAATGATTAAGCTTTTGAAGCCTTCTTAACAGTAAGCATTTCCACAACAAACTTAAAACTTAATTCTTTGGCATTACGATAAGGGGACTAGTAGGTTGCTCACCTCGTTTTTTTCCTACAAACATAACTCTTTTGTCATATTGAACTCATGGATACAATACCAACTCGAAACACAAATAGAAAAGACGAAAAGAAACTCACTGTAGGAAGCTGCAGTTGCAAAAGTCTCGACACTTCGAACATGTCCAATGAGTCAAATGTCTCACTTCTTCAACATTCTCCCTATACCTAATTCATCGCAACAAAATCCTCATCAGAGAATGAAATTACATGTGTACAAGTATTGTATCATTATACTCTCAAATTCTTTTAGGATATCCTAACTGACAATTAGAGTCTAACTCCCTCTAAAAGTATAACACATTTTGACCTTGCATTTGGAACATTTTGTTCACATTTACAAAAACAATATTAGTCATAATTTTAGAAAATATGAAGTTGTTTCTTGTATTGCAAGTGCCTACGAAATTCCATTGCTTTGTTATTATAGTTAAAGCACCAACAATCACCAAAATGTGTTATCTTTTTTCTGTACAAGGCATAGGTATCCAGCATAATAAACAATCTAACTCAAGTTAAGCAGAACTACTATAGACAACAACAAAGTTATTGATGGTCCTACCCTGTTCAAACAAGACAGTAGCAAGATGACCAACTTTATTTTTAAAATTAGTTTTAATTTTTTAAATTTTCAAAGTTTATATATACGTATATATATATATATATATATATATATATATATATATGTAAGTATATCTTATTATATAAATATTTTTCAAAATTTTAATTGTTTAATTAATATCTTTAATCAAATAAATTTAAATAATTATTATATGTAATATTAAATCGTTTAAAACCTAACTATTTTATTTTCTTATATAATAAATTATTTTAAATTAAAATTTATTTATTTGGATGTTAGATTGGATTTATTGTTTATAATGTTTTGAGATATTTTTTTAAAAAAAAATATGAAATAGATTGATTCTAAATTAATTAGAAATATATAAAAATAAAGTCTATAATTTTTTTTTAATTTTTTTATAATATTAGAAACTGTTTGATTTTGAACTTATATGCACATTCTAGTAAGAGGAAGAGGAATAAAGAATGTTTATCACTTAATGAAAGTATTTTATCCTATTTTCTTATTCAAAAAACAGTAATAAAAAAGAGGTTGAAATAAATATAACTAAAGAAGAATCATGTTCTTAGAATTATGATTTCTGTTTTTTTTAAAAACATTCAAGTTGAGTTTTAAGTATTTTTTAATTAAAATATTATAAAACAATTTTGAATTAAAAAACACCTTTGGTAAGACAAAATATCTAATTTTTTAATTTTATAAAATTTATCTACAACAATAAAATTTTAAATAAAGTATTTTTTTTTAGTGAGTTTATCACTTAATGGAAGTATTTATTTTTTTATTCCAGAAATTAATGTATTTTATCCTATTCTTATTTAGAAAACAGTAATAAAAAGGAGGTTGAAATAAATATAACTAAAGAAACGGAAACAAATCATGTTCTTAGAATTATGATTTCTTTTTCTTTAAAAAAACACTCAGACTCAAGTTGAGTTTAAGTATTATTTTTTTTAATTAAAATATTATAAAATAGTTTTGATTTATGGAAGATGATAGGATGTAGGTTAGAATTGATATGGCAGAAGAAGAAATTGCCTTGGAATCTTGCAGTCTTACACTCAATGGCGAAACTATTGGCGTGGAAGTGTTTGCATTGAATCCATGCATTGATTCTCACAAGCACATGCAGTGGTGTTGAGGTTGGCAGCTTTAATGTGATGTTGCATTCACTCTTATGTACACATTCGTTGGAATCTTCACACTCTTGCATTCATTTGGCGTCAGAACAAATAAAAAGCGAATGAGCTGTTTAGGGTTTCCACAGCTGTTGTTGTTGAACCAAGTGGTGTTCAATGTTTTGAAGAATCCAAATCCTTTGAAGGATGATGAAGCCTCTGCTTTGGTTGTTGCTGTTGTGCTGGTTTTAGCCTTGTTTTGGGGTAGTTCAATGTTGTAATCAACACTTATATTAAATCTCACAGCAATTAGCATCTCAATTTTATCAAAGTAGAATGATTTTCAAACTAAGTTAAAACAACCGATTGTTTTGTCGAAACAACCTATTGTTTACACTTAGGTGTTTTGAGAAAGTTTGAAAACTGTTTTTGAATGGTGTTTTTGTTAAGTAACAAAACAACCGATTGATTCGAGGAAACAATCGATTGTTTGTTTTAAAACCATAACAGAAAAAAACTGTTTTCTTTGACTGAGCTTTAAATGCTTTAACTGAATACGCTCCAGTCATTAAATGCTTTGACCAATCTATTTTAAATGCAATTAAGAGTTTGTTAAGATTTGATAACAAACTATATTCTTAGATATATTCTGAAAAACAGTTTTGATATATTAAGAATCTTGAAACATAGTTTTGATCTAAGAAGAGTTTTTCAAAGTATTCTGAGATTGCTAAAGAGTTGAGAGATTGATCAAGGTGCTGAATAGGGATTCTACTTGTATTGATTTCAGATTTCCATCTATAACAAGTGTAATCTTTGTAAACTGCTGAACAATTTGTTTGTGCGTGTTGCTGAGATTGGCTGTGTGTTCTTGAGGTGTTCAAGATCAGCAATCTTAGTGTTGACCAAGGAGAGTGTGTTTCTTGAGGTGTTCAAGGTCATTCTCTTGGTTGTGGTGTAAGTGATCAAGGTGTGGTTGCTTAGTGGATATCCTCAGGGTTTCTGAGAAGACTGGATGTAGCTCTAGTTTTGAGTGAACCAGTATAAACAACTGTGTACAATCTCTTTATCCTTAACTCTTTAATTTCAGTTTGCTTGTTGTTTGCTGGTATAAATAACCGATTGTTTCGAAGAAACAACCGATTGTTTTTCCTGGTATTACAGTTTTGCTTGCTGTTTTGGCTAACTGAATTGCTGAATCAATTGGTTTCTGAAATAAGTTCATTCTAGCTTTGAAATGTTTACGAAAACCCCTTTAAACAATTCACCCCCCTCTAGTTTAAAGCCATCTTTTCTAACAGTTGTGTGTCTTCAAACAACTCAGATTTTCTTCCTTTTTACCTTTCTTTATCTGCATCTATTACTTTTCTTCCTTCTACCTTGCTTTATCTTCATCTATTACTTTTCTTCCTTCTACCTTTCTTTATCTTCATCTATTTGAGGACTTTAGTTTTATTTTATGGTTTTCTCATTGCTGTTAGTGCTTCAATATTCATTTTGCAATCAGGTTTAACATCCTTTTTCGTTGCTTTAGGTTACTTTAAAATTAAAAATCCTTCTTAGGGGATATTCACTTGAAGGGTGGTAGCCCAGTTCCAGGCAAAAACAATTACAAATGTTAAACAAATATATTTGCCTATATATATTTTAAAACTGTTACATGAGTTGTTTATAACTCTTTTGAGTTTTCAAAGTATAATCTTTTTTACACTATTACAGTAAATGAAATAGTTTTTAAATGAACTTTTAACTCCAAGATTTTAATAATTTTAATTAAAATATTATAAAACAGTTTTGAATTAAAAAAAAAACTTGTTGTTAGTGCTTCCATATTCCTTTTACTGTAGATATGTAATTTTAGGTTACTGTAAAATTTAAAAAAATTCTTAGGGGATATTCGGGTGAAGGGTGGTAGCATAGTTCCAGGCAAAAGACAATTTGCAAAAGTTAAAGAAATTTTTTTAGACTAATATCTGGACTGAATTATTGTTGTTCTGCATGCATTCCCATTTGACTCAGTCCTTCCGATGCAGCAATCAAATTCTAAATAACTATTTCTTTCATTTACTCCTATTTATGTAATTGTCACACATTCAAGAAGTGTTTGCATGCAAATGCTTGGAATTAGTTAAAAAAAATGTGTCCTAAATTATTTTTACTTTTCACCATTTATGAAAATAAGTTAAATTTACATTACAAAATTTATTTTGAATGTTCTGGAATAATTTTTTAAAAAATAAATTGGATTAATTATAAATTAACTAAAAAAGTTATAGTATGAGATATTATTTATTTTTAATTTTTTATAATATTAGAAATTGTTTGTCTATAGAGTTACATACATCCTTGTAAGAGAGAATAAGAAACTTATCACCAAAAGAAAGTATCATATTTTTTATATCACATAACAATCAGGTGTTTAAAATTATAAATACTATTTTTTTTAAAACACTAAATTTGGGATTTAGGTATCACTTATTATTTTTTTTAAAAAAAATGAAATATTATAAAACACAGTTTTCAATTAAAAAAAACTTGTTATAAGAGAAAATAATTTATTTTACATATATTTTATTACTGTTATTTTTTTCAATTTTATAAAATTGATTTACAACAATAAAATTTTTAATATATTTAATAGGTTCGTTACTCTTCTTATATTTCTAGAAACTTCTATGATAACAACTTCATTAAATATAAAGAAAATGATATAGAGAGGAAGCAATAAAAAAGGAACAACTTCATTAAATATAAAGAAAATGATATAGAGAGGAAGCAATAAAAAAGGAGAAACTTTAGTCCCAGTCTTCTCTCATTGCCGATTGTTACTTTCTATTTTGCTTTTGATTAATTGGTTCATTCACCTTAAATAAATGACTTTTAACTTGGTATTTTCTTTTCATTCCATCTTGGTTTTTCTTCCTCTTCCCTCAACCAATTAATTATTCCTTCTACCTTTCTTTATCTGCATCTATTTGATGAATGTTAGTGCTTCAATATTTATTTTGCTGTAGATATGTAATATATACCTGCACCAAGTTCATCTCTTTTCGTTACTTTAGGTTACTGTAAAATTAAAAATCTTTCTTAGAGGATATTCACTTGAAGGTTACTGTAAAATTAAAAATCTTTCTTAGAGGATATTCACTTGAAGGGTGGTAGCCCAGTTCCTGGCAAAGACAATTGCAAAAGTTAAACAAATTTTTTAGACTATATATATTTTAAAACTGTTACATGAGATGTTTATAACTCTTTTGAGTTTTCAAAGTATAATCTTTCTTACACTATTACAGTAAATTAAATAGTTTTTACATGAACTTTCAACTCCAGGCTTTTAATAATTTTAATTAAAATATTATAAAACAGTTTTGAATTAAAAAAGCTTTTTATAGAAAAAAATATTTATTTATTTAAATTAATAAAATTGATCAAAAACAATAAAACAGAGAAGATTAACATATAGACTAATTTCTTTCATTTACTTCTATTTATGTAATTGTCACATATTTAAGAAGTGTTTGCATACAAATCCTTGGAATTAGTTAAGAAAAAATGTGTCCTAAATTATTTTTACTTTTCACCATTTATGAAAATAAGTTAAATTTACATTACAAAATTTATTTTGAATTTTTGGAATAGTTTTTTAAAAAATAAATTGGATTGATTATAAATTAACTAAAAATATATAAAAAAAATATAGTCTAACATTATTTATTTTTAATTTTTTATAATATTAAAATCTGTTTGTCTATAGAGTTACATGCATCTTGTAAGAGAAAATAAGAAACTTAAGTATCATATTTTTCATATCACATAACAAGGTGTTTAAAATTATAAATTCTAATTTTTGTAATAACACTAAATTTGTGATTTAGGTATCACTTTTATTATTATTATTTTTTTTAAAAATGAAATATTATAAAACACAGTTTTCAAATAAAAAAAAAACTTGTTATAAGAGAAAATAATTTATTTTACTATTATTTTTTTCAATTTTATAAAATTGATTTAAAACAACAAAAATTTAAATATATTTAATATGTTGGTTATTCTTCTTATATTTCTAGAAACTTCTATGATAACAACTTCATTAAATATGAAGAAAAGGATAGAGAGAGCAAGCAATAATAAAAAAGGAGAAACTTCATGTTGGAGTCACCGTCTTCTCTCATTGTCGATTGTTCCTAACCGCTTTGCTTTCGATCAATTGGTTCATTCACCTTGAATAAATGACTTTTAACTTGGTATTTTCTTTTCATCCCATCTTGGTTTTTCTTCCTCTTCCCTCAACCAATTAATTACATTTGATATGAATGAGTTTGCATGCTTATTTCAACTTAGGGTTTAGATTATAGTTTGAATGCTTATTTGTAAAAGTGGACAAGTCTAACCTATTGATGGTAATATCTTTTGAAGTATTTAAGAAATAGAATATTGAACTATTGATGGTATATACTATGTTGGACAAATTTTTCTTTCCATCTGTATTGGCATAATATAAATTTGGTGGTGCATTGGTGATTTGTTTGTAATTTGTCCCTACTCTTTAAGGAAACTATTGTATATTGTTGTAAGTTCATGGTTTCACACTCTCACATCAAATTTTTGTTTATTGATTTCATGTAATACATTAATTTCTAATGTTTATTACATTGATGTTTCTTTCCTGTCTCGACAATTTTTGGACTACATATTTTTTAATCTTCTTTATGGATCTGAATGGTGAATTATATGTTTATATGACTTCCCTCTTGCAGTTATTGGAATGCCACAAAAGGTACAAATTAAATAAATTTACTAGACAATTACCATAGGAAAATTGTGCAAAAGTCATGTTTGCTTACTTTTCCAATTTTTTTTAATTGGCAAAAAAAAAAGAATAGAATAAATGGAGGTATTTCAAGGATACCTCAACCCTTATACAAAGACAGCGACATCCTTCAGCCAACCACATGTATTAATAACTATAGAGCGAGCAACACCGTAAAAAGCTCGTCAGCTACCCACACCTAGATACAAAAACAACACCCCCTAACTTGAATCAAACCGTCTCAACTTGACCTCCCCCTCTAATCATTCCTATTTTTGTTGACCTCATGCATACCAAAGGTTCAAGACACCAATCTGAGTAGGAAAAGCACGCTAAACATACCTTTGAGGTAACCCATGACTAGACCTGCAATTACACCATTATGAAGATTTTTATGTGATCTATGTGTCCATTCTGGAAGACCTTCTTATTCCTTTGTTTCCAATACCAGATCTGGTTAATGTCTTTGCTTTCCTCATTCATCCTGAAAAGGGAGAAAAGCATATTTGGATCTTGATGAACCATAGTCCTACCCACCCATTTAGTGCACTTTCCAATGTTGATGTTGTTGCTGAAATAATTGAACAAGTCTAAAAAGGAGGGTTGAATAGAGTTTAAAACTTCCAAATACTTGGAAAACACACATAATTCCCCAAAATGTGTTATTTTTTTTTACAAGAACATGCATAATAAAATCCTTTAGCTTCGTGTTCCATTAAAATAAGATACAAGGAATCCATATTTATTTTCAAGATTTAACATTATCAACAAATTTTCAATATTTAATAAGAGATATGGACTTTATATATCTAATTGAGAACATTACTATAAAGAGAGTGTCATCTTTGTGTACCTACTTAAATATATGTCTTAATTTATAATTAATTACATTATTATAGCTAATTAGAAGATATGACATAAATAAATGTCTTAATTTATAAGTAATAAAACTATTAATGCTAATTTCATGTTTCATTGTACTTTTTAATTATTTAATAGAGAAAATAATTATCATTAATAAAATGAAAATAAAGTGATCAGTTTTCTCTCAACATATTCAAAGTAGTTATCAAGTTCGGCACATCTATATGTAAAGAATTGCAGGATAAGGTAGCCGAGGTGATATCAAAGTACATTGATACTTTCGCTTGGTCATTCGCGGACATGCCTGGGATAGACCCAAAGTTTCTATGCCATAGGTTTACTGTGGATAAGAAGGTCAGGCTGGTAGTCCAGAGGAGGAGAAAGTTTAATGAAGATAAGCATATGATCATCAGAGAAGAGACTCATAAGCTTTTGAATGTTGGCCACATAAGGGAAATCCAATACCCTGAGTAGTTGACAAATATGGTGTTGGTACACAAGACCAATGGAAAGTGGAGGATGTGTGTCGACTTTACCGATCTGAATAAGGCTTGTCCCAAGGATTCTTACCCACTTCTAAGTATAAATATATGTCTTAATTTATAATTTATTAAATAATTACAACTAATTTCATGTTTTATTATACTTCAAAATTAATAGATAAAATAATTATCACTAATAAAATAAAAATAAAGATGATTAGTTTTTTTTTCTCGGTTTCTCTTATCATATTCAAGACACTCAATCTTACCTATCTTCTCAAATTAAAAAACTAGTATCTTAAGTATAATATTATCATTATTCATAATTGATTGAAGAATTTTGAGAATTACCTGGTAACCGATCAACATATAGATTATTATTGTAACTTTTCAACTTCCAAAATGTTCTGTTAGCAGCATCAAAATCACTCTCTTCTTTAAGAATAGAAAAACAAATGTCATTTTTTACAAATATAAAATTATTAATATTAGAATATAAATCACCAATACATTAATTTTTTAGAAACTCATAATAAATCTAAATGTTTTATTTTAAATTTATCTTATTATTAAAGTAAAATGAGATTAAATAATAAGAAATCTTCATTAAAAGATACATTAAATTGCTTATTAATTACACTAAAAAATATATTTATTTTGAAAATTGAGTTATTTTCCAAAATAATTACAAAAATAAAGTCATATAAACATTATATCTCATCATTTAGATGTATGGAGAATATCAGAATATTATGCCAAAAAATTGTAGCTATATGAAACTAAAACATAAAGGTAAGAAACATTAGCTATTAAAGTATTAGGTAAAATCAAAGAAATAAGAATGTGAGATAAGAGTCCAACTCCTAGAACAATCACACCAAACTAATCGGACAGCCATTAACAATATCTTAAAAAATAGACTACTTACAAAATTTTATGTTGTAAGGACAGGAATGAAATGTTTGTTTCCTTGAAAAACACTTTCCAAGTGTGTGTATCTTACAAAGATGTCTTTTAAGTGTTATTCAACAAAGTTATTCAATAAATATATAAATTAATAGAGTAAAAATAAATTTTACTGGACAAATGTATTAAATATTTTAAAACACTCGTACATTAAATATAAATCTAAAAATAAGTTTTACTTAAAATTTTTCCTAAGATTAATTTAAAATGAAAGTAAATAATAAGAGATATTGATGAGAAGATACATATATTTACTTTCTTAAAGTGGCATTCCAATGCAAAAGAATAGTCATTAAAACATTATAACTCACCATTCATATCCATAAAAAAGATTAAAATATATTGTCCCATGTCTGTAGTTGCTGCACATGAGAAACACAAGAATATCAAACTCGCAATCACACCAAATGTTTATCATGGAAACAAACATGCATGCATAAATTATCTCTATTATTAAAAATAAAATAAGATTAAAATGTAACATTTGTAATGTAAATTTTAACTTATTTTCATAATTTATGGTGAAGAAGAGAAATAGTTTATGAACACATAAAGCTGTTCCAAGCATTCGCATGCAACCAAAATTACAATATTTGTATAAAAATAAAATAGTTTCAATAATATCAAAGTTTACACATTTAAATTATAAATAACTTAATTAATCGAAACCATAGGCTGAAATAAACCATAAATTACTTCTTGCAAACAGATTTTGTTTGAACCAACATCTTAATTTGAGAAAAGAAAAAAAATGAATGGAAAGAAAAAAAAATCAGAAAAAATTAGTTGTTTAATAATTGTCTTTGTCTATACGTTTATTATTTTGTTTTCCCTTTTTAATAATAAAGTTTGTCTTAAAACAATTATTTTAATATTTTAATTTTTAAAAAATAATAATAAAATAATAGTTATACTGAAAACCCAACTTCGATACCTTAAAAAAAATAGAAATAATAATTTTAAGAACCAGTTTTTTCTTTGCTTCCCTTATATTTTTTAATTTATTTATTCAACCTCCTTTTTGTAATATGCTGCATCTCAAAATTTAAAACTGAAGGCATATGATGTGGGACTTCATCCATTATTGAAAAGAAAATAAGATTAAAGTTTAACATTTGTAAAGTCAATTTAAATTACATACAAACACTTTTGGTACTGTACGCCTTGACAGTCGGAAGTGATGACGTGGCATCCAGCTACAGTATAGGCGTGTTGACAAGGCGCCAGGTTGGCAGAAGAGGAGGAAGTCGGGGGCTCGTGAAGTCGCCAGTTATTAAGTTGGCGTGTTCCGATCTCCAGCATACCAGAATCGGCGATCACCGGGTTAAAGATGAAGTCGCCAGATGTAAACTCAGGCGACCAAATGATTGGAGATCGCCAGAGCAAGCACATCGCCGAAGATGAAGGTGGTGCAGATTATGAAGGCGGCCGGCGAGACCACAGGGAAGGTGTACGAGAGCACCCTAACTCGCCAATTCCAGTAGAGATCGCGCTCCCAAGTTAGCTGTGCACTGGACAGTACCATGCATAAATAACTTAGCCAAAAAGAGAGTCAGAAGCAGCGCCCAAGTCAAGGAGGCTCCAGATGATGGCACGTGTACGACTGGATGCGAGCCACGTGTCCAGGTCTGTAACTGCCAGGAGAGAGAAAGTGACCAGGTATATAAGAGTTCTCAACGAACTTTCTGAGGTACGCGCGTTCAGATTATACTCTTTACGCTTGCGAGTTCTTGAGCATACTGTGAGAGAGAACATTGCACGGTTCCTTGAGAGTTCTAGAGTGTTCTTGCTCTTAGTATTTGGTGGTTCGGTCACTGACTTGGGCGTTGGAGTGCGATCGGCCGCAGCGGCGCCGCTCTGTTCTTTTGCAGGTTCTTGAGGTGGATCTTGAAGAAGGACGGAGGTTTGAAGCGGTGCACACGTCGATCCTTTGACGAGGCAGGTTCCAACGTTCTGGTCAACAAGCAGGATCAGGTACCACAAAACTAATATATTTATAAAAACAAATGGAAACAAATTATTTTCATAAGTTGCCGCTATTGCTATTACAAAAGCATTCAAAGTATAATCTAAACCCTAAGATTAAAAAGGATGCAAAGTCATTAAAACCCAACTTCAGTGTTTCGAAACTAACAGAAATCATAAGAGCATGATTTTCATTTATTTCTGTTACTTTTAGTTATATTTATTTCATTTTTTTTACTGTTTTTTTAAACAAGAAAATTGGATGAAATACATGAAATTGTGGAATGAAAAATAAAACTTGCATGAAGTGATAAGCTTATTTTTCTTACTAAAACGTGCATATAAGTTCAAAATGAAACGGTTTCTAATATTATAAAAAATTTAAAAACAAGTAATATGTTAAATTCAGCACAAATATGAATATTAGGTAAATAAGCGTTAGTTTTTATTAATTATCAACAAATTGTTGATTGCAGCATTGGATCAAAGGAAAATGGGTTACTGGAAAGACTAACAATAAATTCAATCTAGAAATGCGGCCGAATGAAGATGCATGCAAAAGAAAGGTCATGAAAAAAAATAATAACACTATTAAGTTTATAAAAACATAAAAAAATAAGAAAATCAATAGATATGAATATATTTAAATTTTTTATTGTTTTAGATAAATAATATTAAATTTTAAATAAATAAGAAAAGCAAATAGATATAAAATATATTATTTTTTCTTATTTTTTAATATTTTAATTTTTAAAGATAATAATAATAATAATAGGTATACTCAAAATCCAACTTCAATGTTTAAAAAAAAATAGAAATCATAGTTTTAAGAACCTGATTATTAATTTGTTTTTCTATCCATCTGTATTTATTTCACCTACTTCCTATTACTGTTTTTTAAATAAGAAAATGAGGAGAAATACATGACAACCACCAAGTGATAAAGTTTCTTATTTTCTAATGTGCATATAAGTTTAAAATCAAACCGTTTCTAATATTATAAAAAAAATTAAAAAAAAGTAATGTCTTAAATTATAGATTATATTTTTATATATTTTCAATTAATATCTTTTTAAGAAAAAAAATATCCCAAAACATTATAAACAATAAATCTAATCTATCATTGAAATAAACAAATTTCAATTTAAAATAACCTTATATGTAAAAGTAAAATCAAAGTTCAGTATTATCAAATTTTCTCACAAAACTGTAAAATATTATAATAGCAAAACTAAAACAAATATAATTTTCTTTGCTATTAAGAATATTTTCAATTAAAAAATAATTTTACATAATTTTTATGTCTTAATATGTGCACCATTTCTAGTTTTTTAGTACCCAATAATACTTTTAAATATATGTTTTGATTTAAGTTTTTTTTTTTTTGAATTTTACAACTCATATATCTATTAATTTCCTAGTGACGTAATATATTACAAAAGTATTAAAAAATATTGATTTTATAAAAAAATAAGTTAATATATTGAAAGATAAATTTAAAAATGCTTCAAAAAATATTAATTAAAATAATAATTAATATTTAAAATCTTAGTAGCTAATTAAATATCAATTTAAAAATTAATTATTAATAATAGAAATTAATTTTGTACCCGCTAGAGTGTCGGGATCTCGGTCCAGATGTTTAGGTATGGTCAGCTCGGTTGTGTGAGTTATGCCTAGCTCGGCCTGGACCGGGTATGGACCCAAAAGTGTGTTACGAGATCAGCCGACAAGAACATTTGGCGTCCCCCGTGGGACCCGATAAATCTTGATCCCACCCATATTCGCAACTGAGCATTATGTATAATGAGAAACACTAGTTAAGTACCGTTGGGATCTGAAGGAAGTGAGACCCCAACCTTGCAACAAATCATGGAGGCCACGAGGGCTCTCAATGAGGCAAATGAAGAATATCGATGAGAGCAAGAGCAAATTCGAGAAGAGCCCAAGGCAGAGCAAGAGCGACTACGAGCAGAGGACCAAAAACATATTTAGGCATGCCTTATGGTCGAGATTGTGTCCTCTCGAGCGACCATGGAGGAGCATGTACAAAATGAGGAGTTGCGTAGGACCAACGAGGAGCTGCAGAGAAGCTTGCGCCAACAAGATTGACGTCCCTTTCGGGAACATTTCCCAGATTTGTCATCAAGGGACGACCCCAAGCCGTTCTCTCAGCAAGTCATGGATGAGCCTGTGCCACCCCATTACATAACACCTAAGATCACCTTGTTCACTGGTGTAGAGGATCCTGAGAATCACTTAAAGGCGTTCAAAGCTCAAAGGATCCTCTTCGGGGGGTCTGACGCAATTCGATGTAAGATGTTCATGAGTACATTCACAGGGACAACCCTGCAATGGTTTAGTGAGATTCCGGATGGTCATATCACATCTTTCCCCCAGTTCTCTAGAATGTTTAAAGAGCAGTTCTTGGTGAATAAGGTCAATCCCCACAACTGACCTGTTCAATGTTAGACAGAGCGAAGGGGAGTCGCTCAAGGCATACTTGAATAAATTATGTGCAGTCTCGATAAGACTTCAAACGCAGGATGAAGAGATGGTGGTCGCTGCTTTCGAACAAGGTATGTTAGCGACCCTGTTCAGTGACTCGCTAATCAGGAACCCGACAAAGACGTTATTCGAGGTACGCCAACGAGCTATCGTCCATATTGAAACTGAGGAGGTCGTGCTTAGGAAAAATGGCGGCTCATAATCGAAGTAACCCAGGCTATTTTCTACATGAAAGAGAAAAGTAACTATTTTGTAGCTTTAAGATTCAACTTTTGCTTCGTTCACCCGTTCCAATATTTCCTCCACCTGCATAATTTCTAACATATCAACTTTGTCTTTTGGAAATTTTATTTGAAAGCCACAAGCGACATGGAAGTCTTGGTTAGGGGGGCTTTGTGCAGGTTGGTGCTGGAGGAAAGGGATAGTTTTCAGTCACATGTGGTGGAGCTGGTAGTATTGGTTAAGGATAGGTGATTTCAAGGTTGTTTTTTTAGTAATATTGATGAAATGGTGAAATTTTGAGAAAATTAGAATACGAAAATAGACTTCAAGAATATCTATTTATGGAATACACAATGCATTTTAGAATAGAGTTTCTATAATTGTGCGGTAGATTATGGAAAAAAAATCAATAATAGTTTGGGAGTGTTTGTCATTGTATTCTAGAACCATCTTTCAGGAATATACTATAAGTACATTGTGAAAACAGTTGAGTTTCAAAATTTGAAGTTTTGGAGATTTTCAAAATTGTTGATCTAGAGGGTATGATGGTATATGTTTTAGAAAATCAAATTCAGAATAGGAAAAATGAAAAGTTCAGAATTGTGAATGTGAATTTTGAAAATATAATTTTTGAAAGTGTAATTTTTATTCTAGAAACCTTATTTTGGAATAGAAAATTATAATTTTAAAATTACATTTTCAAAAGTCATATTCACTATTTCATATTTCTCATTTAAGAAATCATTTTTCCTATTCCAAAATTCACTTTCCAAAATGTATTAAGCTATAATGTAAATTCTTCCTATTCCAGAATTTACTTTCCAAAATGTATTAAGCTATAATGTTTTTTCTAACATAAATTGATTTCTCTTGCAAAAATATTATGGATTAAGAGTTTTACATAAAGATATCAAATGAGGTTGATGTTTGTGAAGGTATAAATGATGTTGGGGATATAAATGATGTTGACGTTTATGGGGATATAAATAATATTAATATGGAGTACTCAATATCTTGTAATGCATTAGATAATTAATGTAAAACACATGAATATACTGATGTGTTTAGGACATATGGGATAAAGGTTACTGCCACATAAGTATTTATAAGTTGTATCTGTAAGCCAGTGACTGGATTTGTCCTTATCATTTATGGCTTCTTCCACTACCTCTTCCGCTGCCACTGTGGCTTCTTCCGTTGCCACCATGCGGGATCCGTCTATTTATACTAATTATGTCAATGTTCATCTTTCCTTTGACAAATTAGATGGAACCAATTATGACACTTGGGCCTCAGATATTAAATTATGGCTTAAGAATGGTTATGTTGATCATCTTACTCATCCCAATGTTGCTGAAAATGAGGTTTGTCGTTGGTTGAAAATTGATGCTCAATTATGCATTGTTATCAAATTTACTATTCACTCATCTTTAAAACAATTTTTTCGTATCTATGAGACATGTTTAGAAGTTTGGAAACAAGCAAAATTATTACATCAATGATACTTAACGTCTTTATGGTGTGTGTCATAATCTCCTCACAGTTGTTGCTCCCAAATGTCTTGATGGTACAAAGGCGAAATATCTGGGTTAACTTCATGCTCTTCTTTATTATTTTAATGAGGTATTGCATCCACGCCTTCTCAAGAACTAAAGCAAAGATCCAAGTTCTTCATGTTATTTGGTTTACATGGCTTTCATGATGATTATTTTCATGTTCATGATCAAATTTTGGGATCTCCTATCGTTTCCAATTTTACTTCCACTTGTTCTATTTTTCTGTATGTGCTAGGTAAACACACCACTAATATAACGCCTCATGTTGATGACTCTTCTGCTTTAGTCTCTCAGCATAATGATCGTACTCTTCCTCACAAGTCGGCAAAGGGTGTCACAAGTGTGACCATTGTGGCAAATTTGGCCACAAAATTTACATATATTATGCCTTACATGGTCGTCCTCCTAAATCTATTGCAGTTGTCCAAACTGCTCTTGTGCAACCTTCTACTATGGAAAATACTTCATTTAATACGCCAAACCAACCTGCTACTTTCAATGAATTTCTTAAATGGTATGAAGATCGTCAGAACCCTGGTTCCATTGCTTCTGTTGCGCATTCAGGTACATATTTTGTTGGCCTCACTCACTCTACTTCCCTTGGCCCTTGGGTTCTAGATTCAAGCGCTATAGATCACCTTACTGGTAATCAATCTTTTTTCTCTTCCCTATCTACTTGAGTTATTTACCTTCGATTACCATGGCCAATGGATATACATCACATGGTGTTGGTACTATT
Source organism: Phaseolus vulgaris (assembly GCF_000499845.2). Classification (NCBI taxonomy): domain Eukaryota; kingdom Viridiplantae; phylum Streptophyta; class Magnoliopsida; order Fabales; family Fabaceae; genus Phaseolus; species Phaseolus vulgaris. Next base: position 17,771,287 of record NC_023757.2, read on the forward strand.
AATCTTTCCTTCTTTATCTATTGATAATGTTTTTTATGTCCCTAGATCTTCATTTAACTTATTATCCAGTAGTCGTATCACTTGGCCCCTTGATTGTGTTATTTCTTTTACCAATGATTTTGTTTATTTACAGGACCAGAGTTCAGGACGGATGATTGGTGCCGGATGTGAGTCTCATGGACTTTATCAACAATAGATCTCTGCACATGTTGATGCGATTATGGATTCTCCATCTCTCATTCATGCTCAGTTGGGTCATTTGTCAAGATGCAACAACTTATTCCAAATTTGCCTAATGTATCTAGTTTTTCGTGTGAGTTGTGTCAATTAGGTAAGTACATTTGTAGTTCTTTTCCTAATAATGTTTCAGAACGTGTTTCATCTCCTTTTGCCTTAGTTCACTATAACATATTTCAATATTTTATTACTTTTATTGATGATTATTCAAGATGTTCTTGGGTGTATTTAAGAAAAACTGTTCTAAGTTGTTTCTATATTTCAAATATTTTACAATGAAATTAAAAATCAATTTGGATTTTTCATTCAAATTTTGCACAATGATAATTCACAAGAGTATCTTTCTCATTATTTTAATATTTTTATAGCTTCTCATGGTATTCTTCATCAAACTTCATGTGCTTATGCACCTCAACAAAATGGGGTAGCTGAGCGCAAAAATAGACATCTTGTTGAAACAACTCATACTATTTTAATTTATGGGATGTTCCTCAGCGTTTTTAGGGTGATGCTGATCTTAGTGCCTCTTATCTCATTAGTGTCATGCCATCTTCAGTTTTAAATGATAAAATTCCTCATTTTGTTTTATTTCCACATGACCCTTTCCACTTTTTATCTCCTAAATTTTATGGGTCCACATGCTTTGTCACAATTTTAATCTCGGTTTTGATAATTTATCTCCTAGGTCACACAAATATGTTTTTTTAGGATTCACTAGATCTCAAAAAGGATATAAATGTTTTTCACATTCTCTGAACCATTATTTTATTTCAGCAGATGTCACCTTTACTGAATCTTCCCTTTATTTTTTAAGTCTTGTCCTTCTCCTTCTATGTCTTCATCTAATCATTAATATTTCTCTTGTTGTGACTAGTTCACCTAAAGATTCACCATTGCCGCCAACTCTTCAGGTGTATAGTTGTCGTCAAATGTTTCATCGTCCATCAGATGACTCTCTTTTATTGCCAATACCTCCACCCCCTCCGGCTCCGACAATTAAACTTGATTTTCTTATTGTCATCCGTAAAGGTATACATTTTGTACCGTCCCACACCCGGGCGTTGGCAAAGTCAAGGTCAAAGTCAGCGTCAAGGTCAAAGTCAACATAAGGCGTCGCTTAGGTGAGGCGACGCCAAGTGCAAGCATCGCCAAGTCAAGGCGTCGCCAAGGTAGGGCATCGCCAAGGTAGGGCGTCGCCAAGGTAAAATGTCACCAGAGCAAGGCATCCACAGTGTTGCTCCCCGATACCCATGGGTAGGAAAGACCATGGAGGGAGTGACGCCATGGGAAGGCCTTGAACCCCGATAACCCGGGGTAACAATAAAGGGAAGAGAAAGGTGGCTTCAAGGCCATAGTACTAGCGCCAGTGGAGAGCAATCTGACTCGTGAAGTGCCCATGTCGTCCCAGAGAGGCCCTTGGGATAGATACGACTCATGAGAGGGTCACGCCCAGGGGTAACTAGGTGCAGGGTACGAGAGGAAGGTAGATACACTCTCAAAGCGAATGACTAGAGGTTTGGGGGCATGAGCTGGCACCCAAAAAGTCACCCGTTGCGCCAGATGCACTCCAAGGAAGGAGGACTCACACGACGAAATACCCCTAAGTTGGGTCGCGGTGCTGTGAGGCCCTCCACGTGTAATAGCAGCCAAGTCAGAAAAGAAACATCAACTTGTCAGGTATAAGGTAATTAAAGCTATTTAGATTAAAGTTTACGTTTCGAGCGTTTAAGGTACTTTAAATGCTTCGAGCGGTTTAAACGTCTTAAAGGCGCTCAACGTTTCATAACCTTAAATGCGCTTTAAGACGCTTTAAATGCTAGAGTCGTTTAAATAGAACCTTGGACGTTGGAAACGGGGTTCGAACTTTTGGCAAATTTTCCCAGAATACACTCTAGTTGCTTGCTCGAGTCTTGAGGCTACGCACAAGGAACTAGAGAAAGGTTTTTTGCCAGAAGAAGAAAAGATACACAATACACAGTTTCGTTTACCACCTTCAGAGTGCCATTCACGGTGCTCCGATACGGAGGTGCAGAGTTTTTGGTGTTTCTTGCTAGCTGACTTGAGCGTCGGAGTGCAAACGGCCGCTAGGGCGCCCTTTTGTCCTTCTTTGCAGGTATCCATAGGTAGCCAGAGGGAAGGTGTCCCTAGCTGACGGGCAAGGTTGCGCACAAAGACGTCCCAGGTCAACCGGCCGGAACATTTGGCGCCCACCGTGGGGCCGATTTAAAACATCAGTCCCACCGCAAGTTTCAGTCAATTTATCAGAGCTCCCTAACGACTGAAGAAGTTTCAGAGGAAAACAGTGAAGAATGAGGGGCACGAGACAAGGTGCCGCGCGCGCAACAGGCGAGGAAATGTCCATGCAGCAGGTCATGGACATGATGCGGGGGCTGCAAGATGAAATGGCGGAATCAAGAGCGGAGCAAGAGCGTATGCAGGCGGATCTCGCGACTTCCCATGTGAGAAACGATGAGCTCCATCGTATCAATGAAGAGTAGCGCCGTGGTTTGGGCGATAACCAAGGGCAACGTGACCAAAATGAGACCGAGCCTCTCACCCCACCAAGGGAGTTTTCCACACCCTTCTCGCAGGAGATTCTGGAAGCTGTGATCCCCAACACGTTCGCGGGACCCAAGGTGATCTTCACCGGGATGGAGGATCCTGAGGCGCACCTCACTGCTTTCCACACGCAGATGTGTGTGAGAAGCGCACCAGCGTCGTACCCTCACGCCCGAGAGCGCAGACGCGGGCTCAACCCGTCAGGGTCAACGAGACCACGACGGGGAGAAAGAAGCAAGAGGGGAGACGCCCCTATGAGACCAGAAAACCCCAGCCCAGGGGTCCAACAGGGGAAAATCGCCCGGCCAGGGAAAGGGCCAGGCCAGCGAGGTACGACTTTGTGGTGGAATTGAAGGATCTGATTGTCGTGCCCAATATAGCTGAAAGGTTGAGGCGACCGGCGAAGACTGACAAGGTGTTAGGGCCTCGCAAAGACTCTTGGTGTGAGTTCCACGAAGCTTTCGGTCATCACATCAACAACTGCCTGTCGCTGGGTTACCAGCTAGATGAGTTGGTAAGAAGCGGGTTTCCGAAAGATTAGGTTGCAGAGTTCGCCACGACCGCGAACCTGCCGGCACCAGTGGAAGAACAAGCACACGAGATGCCTATCCTTGGCGAAGTCCACACCATTGCTGGTGGCTTTTCCGGGGGAGGACCCACTGCCTCCTAACGGAAGAAATATGCGAGGGGGTTCAATTCGATTGAAGAAAGAATCTCGGGTAACCCGTGGGAGTCAGACCTCGTGTTCACAAGGACGGATCTACAGGATGTTGTGTCGCACGATAATGACCCCGTGGTCATTTCGGTCGTCACGGCCGGAAGAAAGGTGCACAGGGTTCTAGTCGACCAAGGAAGCTCCGCAGATGTTATGTTCTGGTCGATATTCAACAAGTTGCGCTTGTCTCCTGACCTTTTGAGACCCTACACAGGGTGCTTATATGCGTTCGCTGACAACCAGGTGGAAGTACGAGGCTACCTGGAATTAAGGACGACATTCTCGGATGGAGCGGCCTCACGTACCGAAAACATTAGGTACTTAGTCGTAAACACCAACTCAGTCTACAACATCTTGTTGGGCAGACCGGCGTTGAACAGGCTGAACGCAGTACCCTCCACGGGCCACATGAAAATGAAGCTGCCGGATCTCAGTGGCAAAGTGATCGTCATCAAGTCAGATCAGGAGGAAGCGCAGAAATGTTATGAGAATAGCCTGAAAATGAAGAGAGGCGTGTTCATGGTGTTCGAGCGTCCGCCAAGTGCAGACACGGCGATGGAGATAGAACCCTTGAGTGAGGCGACGCCCCGGCTGCCAACGTGGTGGAGAGGCAGATTGGCGGCAAAACGTTTAAGTTGGGGCGTTTGTTGAGCCAAGAAGAGCAGGATGAGGTGGCGGAGGTGATTTCACGCCATTTAGATGCTTTCGCATGGTCCGCCTCAGACATGCCGGGCATCGACCCTGACTTTCAATGCCATCACCTTAGCATGGACGCCACGGTCCGCCCTGTGCGACAAAGAAGAAGAAAGTTTAATGAAGAGAGGCGACTTGTGATAAGGGAAGAGACACAAAAGCTGCTGAATGTTCGGCACATCAGGGAGATCCAATACCCTAAGTGGTTGGCCAACGTCGTCCTGGTGAAGAAGGCGAATGGGAAGTGGAGATGTGCGTGGACTTCACAGACTTGAACAAAGCGTGCCCGAAGGACTCGTACCCACTACCCAACATTGACGCACTTGTGGACAGTGCCTCCGGTTGCAAGGTACTTAGCTTTTTGGATTCATTCTCAGGTTACAACCAGATCAAAATGCACCCAAGAGACGAGAGTAAAACTGCGTTCATGACAGAGACTTGCAGTTATTGTTACAAGGTGATGCCCTTTCGGCTAAAAAACGCAGGCGCCACCTACCAAAGGCCGATGGACAAGGTCCTAACACCCATGTTAGGGAGGAATGTGGCCTACGTGGATGATATGGTAGTGGCGTCGAGGGAAAAGATGCAGCACGTGGCGGACCTAGAGGAGTTGTTCGTCACCATATCAAAAAATACTGCCTCAAGCTGAACCCCGAGAAGTGTGTCTTCGGGGTGGAGGCCGGTAAGTTCCTAGGTTTCATGCTCACGGAGAGGGGAATAGAGGCGAACCCTGATAAATGCGCAACAATCATTGCCATGCGGAGCCCGACATTAGTAAAGGAAGTGCAGCAACTGACAGGGCGAATGGCAGCATTATCAAGGTTTGTTTCTGCGGGAGGACAGAAGGGGCACCCCTATTTCCAGTGCCTTAAAAGAAATAGTCGCTTTGCATGGACCGACGAATGCGAAGCGGCTTTCATCAAGTTGAAAGAGTACTTGGCGACGCCACCGGTCCTTTGCAAACCAGTAGCAGGCGTGCCCCTCCGGCTATACTTCGCGGTAATAGAACGAGCTATCAGTTATGTGCTGGTCTAGGAGCAGGACCAAATTCAAAAGCCCATCTATTTCGTGAGCAAGGCTTTACAAGGCCCAGAGACGAGATACCAGTCGCTGGAAAAGGCAGCGTTGGCCGTTGTATTTTCGGCCAGGAGGCTCCGCCACTACTTCCACAGTTTTACAGTAGTGGTGATGACGAACCTCCCTATACAAAAGGTATTGCAAAAACCTGACGTAGCGGGAAGGATGGTGCGCTAGGCGGTGGAGTTGTTGGAGTTTGACATCCAGTATGAGCCTAGAGGATCCATCAAAAGACAGGTATATGCAGATTTTGTGGCAGAGCTCTCGCCCGGGGGCAAACAAGAGGTGGAGGCGGGTTCGCAGTGGTTGCTCTCGGTCGACGGCTCTTCCAATCAGCAAGGAAGTGGTGCAGGGATAGTCTTGGAGGGACCCAATGGTGTGCTGATTGAGCAAGGTCTGCGTTTCGCCTGTAAGGTACGTCCAATAAAAGATCCACAAATGGCGGCGTATTTAAGGCACGTCCAACTGCTGAAGAGAGCATTTAGCGCTCTTGAGCTAATACATGTCCCACGAGAACAGAATGCCAGAGCTGATGAGAGTCAAGTAAAGGAGGTTTTTATTAATGAAGGAAGAGGCAATTCACCATCTCACTTGAAGTTCTTCCTTCTAGTCTTCTCAAAATTAAAAGAAGACATAAAATAAAGAGAGGCCCAAGCCCAAACCCAAGTCCATCCTATGAAGGGCAAGGCCAAGTTTTAAATAATAAAGAATATTGTTGAAGGTGCTTAGAGGGAAACATTAGAAACCTCTATTGTTAAAGCATCTTTTAGTCTTTAGGTAGGAGTCTTAGGGGGGGTGTGTTAGTAGATAGGTGTAGGAGTAGAAAAGGAGGTGCCAAAGTGAAGGAAGAGGTCACACCTTCCTCATGCATTGTTTTAGGCGCCAATTCTAGAAGCTTTTTAGGAGGGAGTTTTTGAATTTGTGTAGCTTGCATTTCAGCACCTTAGGCTATAAATAGAGGTGCTCCCTTTGTAAAATTCAGATTTGAATTTTAGAGAAAAGAAACTATACTCAAATTTTGAGTGATCATTGGAGAGCTTTTGAGCCTTCTTCTCTAGTCTCATCTTGAAGGATCCATGGTGTCCTCACGTGGCGGCAGCACACTCATCTAGGAGCAACCGTCCTTCTAGTGGCGTCATCATCCAACCATTCTTCCATCTTCAGGAGCACTCTCTTCTCCTTCCTTTCTTCTTTTGTTATTTCCTTGTCTTAGCTTGTTTCCTTGTTGTTTTGGTTCGGCAGTTTCAGCTTATTTTTGTGTTGCTTCGGTTCTTTCATTATGCTTTGCTGTTCTTCACCTTTCTTCTTCATTTTCCAGCTTTTTGTTCGGTTCAATTTAATTTCCAGCATTCAAATTCAGTTTGCTTAGCTTTTGTGCCTTTTTGTTCGGTTCAATTTGACAATAATTGGATCTTCTATATGAGTTTGTGTTTTGGCACTAGTTTTGGTGAGTTCTTGTTCATAGAACCTTGATCCATTTCTATGATAAAGTGCTTTGAGGATTCCAAGGCCTCAAGATCAGATTGGTGCAAGGACATTATTTCTTTGAGAGTGACCTATTTTTCTGCCTCAATTCACTTCGGCATTTTGGCTTAAAACACTCACTGTTTTTGCTAATTTTTGTTTCTTAACTTGTTTGCTGTTTTTGTGTGTTTGCTGTTTTTTATTTCCAAAATGGCTGGATTTTCAAGTGATGCATCATACAAGCAGAATTCTCCTTCCAAAGCTTCAATCCTTTGTTAATTACATGAAGCTCAAAGAACCATTAGACGCTTGGAGGAGAAATTGCAAAAGATGAAGGTGCAACAAACTAGACCATCTCCTTCAATTCATGATGAGCATCATAGACCTTCAATAAGAGTTTCTTCCAATGATTTTGGTCGTGAAGATGAGCATAGGAGAAGGAGAACTCCACCCCAAGTCCATGGACAAAGACATCATCACCAAGGGGAAAGAACTCACTACGGCAATGGCTTCTATCATGATGCAAAGTCTAGGCTTCCTTCGGTCAAGCTTCCTTGTTTTAATGGCTCTAGTGATCCTAATGTATATTTAGATTGGGAGGCTAAGTGTGAACAAATATTTGAGATCCATGAGATCCAAGATGAGCATAAGCTTAAGCTAGCTACCCTAGAGTTTAGTGATTATGCCATGAAATGGTGGCATGGAATTGTAAAGGACATTATCTATCACAAGGGTCCTCCCGTGGACTCTTGGAACTCTTTAAAGGATCATATGCGCGCTAGGTTTGTGCCCCCACATTTTAGGAAAGACCTCATGTTGAGACTCCAACGGTTTCAACAAGGCACGCTAAATGTGGATGAATATTATAAGGAGCTTGAGACGCTTGTGCTTAAAATTGAATTATAAGAAAGTGAGGAAGCTATGATTGCTAGGTTTGTGAGTGGTCTTAGGAAGGATATTCAAGACATTGTTGAGTTACAAGAGTATTCATCATTGCGCTCTTTAGTTCATCTTGCAATGAAGGTGGAAGCCCAACTTGCTAAGAAAAACTCTTTCAAAAATGCTTCCAATGATGGATACTACTCCAAGTCTTGGAGAAACAAAAATTCTTTTTCTAAACATCCTTCCAAAGATTCTTCTTTCAAACCCAAGGATCCTACGCCATCTACTTCTAGGCCTAAATCCCCAATTAAATTGTCTAGTCAAAAGTGTTTTAAATGTTTGGGATATGGTCACATTGCTGCTAATTGCCCTTCTAAACGAAGTATGTACATGCATGAAGGCATTGTAGTTAGTGAGCATGATTCCAATTCACCTAGGCATTCTTCACCTTCTAGACCATCAAGTGAAAATGAGAGTGAAAGTCCTTGTGAAGGTGACTTATTAATGGTAAGACGTATGTTGGGCACAATTCCAAAATCTTTGAATGATACTCAAAGAGAAAATATTTTCACACCCGATGTCTTATCAACAACAAGTTATGTTCCTTGATTATTGATGGGGGAAGTTGCACTAATGTGGCTAGTACAAGAGTTGTGGAGAAGTTAGCCTTACCCACTATCTCTCATACAAAGCCCTACAAATTACAATGGCTTAGTGAAGTAGGTGAAATCATGGTGAATAAACAAGTCCTCATTAACTTTGCAATAGGAAAGTATAAAGATGAGGTTTTATGTGATGTTGTGCCCATGGAAGCATCTCATCTTCTTTTAGGAAGGCCTTGGCAATATGATAGACATGTTTTACATGATGGCCTATCCAATACAATGTCTTTTTCCTTCCTAGGGCGCAAGGTTATATTAAAACCCCTCTCTCCCAAAGAGGTTCATGAGGACCAAATAAAAATGAAAACTAAAAGAGAAAATGAGAAAGAAAAAGAAGTAAGTACTACACCGAGTCACACCATTTTCTCCTCTAAATCCATCATGTTGACTCGTGCTATACCTCAAATGGACCCTCCAAGGTCTTCTTCTTCTTTATCTTTTTCATTACCCAAGGTTCCTATTTCAACACCACCTTGGTTAAAATATGTTAGGGATGATTTTTTCATACCTCCTAATGGGTTTCACCATTTAAGAGGTCTTTTTCCAAAAAACATCATCATTCCCAAACAAATTTTTCCAACTTGGTCGATTTATAGGACCTCCTTTTCTGCAATCCCTTTGGTTCCATCTGCTAAGTCATGTCTTCCTTTTTCTTACACTTTTGATTGTAAAAGTAAACTAACTTTGTTATATGCAGGGATTCAGAATTCGTGGACGAATTCTCTCCAACTCGGGGAGTATGATGAGAGTCAAGTAAAGGAGGTTTTTATTAATGAAGGAAGAGGCAATTCACCATCACACTTGAAGTTCTTCCTTCTAGTCTTCTCAAAATTAAAAGAAGACATAAAATAAAGAGAGGCCCAAGCCCAAAGCCCAAGCCCAAACCCAAGTCCATCCTATGAAGGGCAAGGCCAAGTTTTAAATAATAAAGAATATTGTTGAAGGTGCTTAGAGGGAAACATTAGAAACTTCTATTGTTAAAGCATCTTTTAGTCTTTAGTTAGGAGTCATAGGGGGGGTGTGTTAGTAGATAGGTGTAGGAGTAGAAAAGGAGGTGCCAAAGTTAAGGAAGAGGTCACACCTTCCTCATGCATTGTTTTAGGCGCCAATTCTAGAAGCTTTTTAGGAGGGAGTTTTTGAATTTGTGTAGCTTGCATTTCAGCACCTTAGGCTATAAATAGAGGTGCTCCCTTTGTAAAATTCAGATTTGAATTTTAGAGAAAAGAAACTATACTCAAATTTTGAGTGATCATTGGAGAGCTTTTGAGCCTTCTTCTCTAGTCTCATCTTGAAGGATCCATGGTGTCCTCAAGTGGTGGCAGCACACTCATCTAGGAGCAACCGTCCTTCTAGTGGCGTGAGCATCCAACCATTCTTCCATCTTCATGAGCACTCTCTTCTCCTTCCTTTCTTCTTTTGTTATTTCCTTGTCTTAGCTTGTTTTCTTGGTGTTTTGGTTCGGCAGTTTCAGCTTATTTTTGTGTTGCTTCGGTTCTTTCATTATGCTTTGCTGTTCTTCACCTTTCTTCTTCATTTTCCAGCTTTTTGTTCGGTTCAATTTAATTTCCAGCAATCAAATTCAATTTTCTTAGCTTTTGTGCCTTTTTGTTCGGTTCAATTTGACAATAATTGGATCTTCTATATGAGTTGTGTTTTAGCACTAGTTTTGGTGAGTTCTTGTTCATAGAACCTTGATCCATTTTTATGATAAAGTGCCTAGCTCTTAACCAACTCAAGATGATTCCTAAGAATGTCAAGAATCATTCTAATTGTGCTAGTGGAATCACATCAAGAGCTGACCTGCTGGCCAGCTCAGGGATGGGGGGCAGGCAGAGGACAGTAATCCAAGAGATGCTCAAAGCTCCGAGAAAATTCGTGGAAGACAACAGGGTGGATGTCCTCCATATTAGTAATGCGAGAGGGAGGCCAAGGAGTCATCGTTCCTTGACTCAAGATACGGTAAAGACGCCCCATATTAGCACATACGCGGACACGCCCGAAGGAGGAAGGCATGTGCAGATATGTTCTTTAGCCGAAGGAGACACCTGGATGACGTCATACAGACGATATTTGGCGGATGGGGTTCTCCCAGCAGAACCAGAGGAGGGCAAGAAGGTCAAGAGGAATGCCGCAAGATACACCCTAGTGGATGGAGTATTGTTCAGACACGGGTTCACCCACCCTATCCTAACATGCGTAAGCGGCGACGAGTGCACCAGAATAATGGCGGAGCTCCACGAAGGCATTTGTGGAAGTCACGTGGGGGGAAGGTCTTTAGCTTCTAAGGTGGTACGCGCAGGTTTCTACTGGCCAACAGTAAAGGAGGATTGCGTGCGGCACGTCCAGAGTTGCAAGCAGTGTCAGAAACACGCTGATTGGCACAAGGCACCGCTAGAGGAGCTGAGATCCATATACAGCCCATGGCCTTTCCATACGTGGGGGATTGACATCCTAGGTCCATTCCCATTGGCGATAAGGCAGATGAAGTATTTGATCGTGGCCATTGAATACTTCACCAAGTGGATAGAGGTGGAGCCCCTGGCCCAGATTACTGCGCACAAGGTGCAACACTTTGTTTGGAAGAACATTGTGTGTCGCTTTGGCGTGCCCAGGCGGTTGGTATCCGACAATGGAACCTAGTTCGCCAGCCAACAATTGAGAAACCTGTGCACAGAGGTAGGCATCAAGCAAGTGTTCGCATCAGTCGAACACCCCCAGACTAATGGGCAAGTAGAGTCGGCGAATAGAGTTTTGCTGAGAGGACTAAAGAGAAGGCTAGAAAAAGCTAAAGGGGCGTGGGTGGAAGAAGTGCCAAGGATCGTATGGGCATACCACACCACGCCCCAATCTTCCACCATGGAAACGCCTTTCAGCCTGGTATATGGGTCAAATGCGATGATCCCAGTTGAGATCCACGAAAGCTCGCCACGCTACCAGAATTTTGTGGTTGAAGAATCCAACGAGGAGAGGCGGGTGAATCTGGACTTACTGGACGAAGCCAGGGAAGAAGCTAGAATAAAGGTCGAGGCATTGAAGAGAAGGGTAGAGCGACAGTATAGCTCCAAGGTGAAGCCACGACATTTCCAGGTTGGCGACTTAGTTATGAGGAAGGCTCACCCATATGAGCTAGAAAACAAATTGTCTCCCAAGTGGACCAGACCCTGCAGAATTACCGAGGCTAAGGGGAATGGTTCGTACAACTTAGAGACTTTGGAAGGGGGTCCCATTCCGCGCAGTTGGTATGCGGCCAATTTGAAGTTTTATTTTAGTTGAATTATGTAAGTGAACAGCCATGTAACAATCTTATCGTAGGGGACACTCTTTTTCCCTCTCGGGAGTTTTTTAACGAGGTCACCCAAATAAAAAGAAAAAAAGTTCAAGAAAAACCTTGCCTCAGTTTTTATCTTCTTCCCACTCGAGGTGTAAGATCAAGGGGTAAAGAGATAAAAGACAAAGACTCGAAGTGGCGACAGGTGTCGCCAAACATACACGTCGCCAAGAAGGGGGCGTCGCCAGGAAAGGGGCGTCGCCAAACGTAGGCGTCGCCAAGAAACATAACGGAGGAAACGCGCACAGCATGTCAGAGGAATCGAATGTAGACGAGAGTGTGCAAAAATAAAGGAGCGGCGTTACAGAAATCAAAACATGGCGCGAGAGTTAAGATTACAAATAGAGTTGTAGATAAAGGTGAGTGAGACTAATGAGGCAAACATGTACATGCCCTATGCTCGTACGAAAAGTGCAAACAGACCACCTTTCAGTGCCCCCCGCCTCAGCCAGGATCCGGCATGCCACCTGGTCGTTCAAGGGTAGCCTCTTGAAAGGCTTGGACTTCAAGGCTCTCGTGTCCCTCACCCAGTATAGTGGAAAACCGTCCAGGGCGGAAGGCACGAGATCGGAACAACAAACTTTGAAAAATCTACCCTTCCACCCTACGAAGGAGTTTTGGAAGGGAGTTAGGAGAACCCTGCAGGGAACGTTGCTGAGGGTCACCCAGAGGTTGTTCCTTGCCTCAGTTTTTATCTTCTTCGCACTCGAGGTGTAAGATTAAGGGGTAAAGAGATAAAAGACAAAGACTCGAAGTGGCGACAGGCGTCGCCAAACATACACGTCGCCAAGAAGGGGGTGTCGCCAAACATACGCGTCGCCAAGAAGGGGGCGTCGCCAAGCGTACGCGTCGCCAAGAAAGGGGCGTCGCCAAACGTAGGCGTCGCCAAGAAACATAACGGAGGAAATGCACACAGCGTGTCAGAGGAAGCGAATGTAGACGAGAGTGTGCAAAAATAAAGGAGCGGCGTTACAGAAATCAAAACATGGCGCGAGAGTTAAGATTACAAATAGAGTTGTAGATAAAGGTGAGTGAGACAAATGAGGCAAACATGTACATGCCCTATGCTCGTTCGAAAAGTGCAAATAGACCACCTTTCAGTGGCCTCCGGAGTCTGGATGGAAGGAGGACGAAGCTCCGTTCTCGGTCTTCAGCGCCTGGGTAAGCTGTGACCTTTGTTGTCGGTTTATCTTCGAACTTGCACCGAAGAAAACAAGCATGGTGAAGGCACCACAAGACAGGACATGCAAAGATCTAGTAAAGATGAAGAGCGGGAGGTTCTAAGGTAATCTCTCGTACATATATATTTCTCCAAGGCTTCGGTGTTGTACTCCAAGCTAATCAAAGCGATAGCGTCAAAGCCCCCCGCCTTAGCCAGGATCCGGCATGCCACCTGGTCGTTCAAGGGTAGCCTCTTGAAAGGCTTGGACTTCAAGGCTCTCGTCTCCCTCACCCAGTATAGTGGAAAACCGTCCAGGGCGGAAGGCACGAGATCGGAACAGCAAACTTTGAAAAATCTACCCTTCCACCCTGTGAAGGAGTTTTGGAAGGGAGTTAGGAGAACCGTGCCGGGAACGTTGCTGAGGGTCACCCAGAGGTTGTTCCTTTGCCTCTTCACCTCAAAGAAGTGAAGAAAGATGTCAACCGAGGGTGCGCACCCCAGGAAGCCAAAGAGTATGTCGAAGGCTTTGACGAAAGCCCAGCTATTAGGGTACAAATGGGCTGGAGCAGCGTTGATCTCTGTCAGTAGTTCCCTCTCAAACCTGGAGAAGGGCAGACGCACGCCGATGCTTTTGAAGACCACCTGGTAGAAGTAGAAGAAGGGGACCCCGTCGTTGGCCCGTTCGTCTCCGCACACCGGCTCCCCTAAGGTGCAAGGGAGCACGGTGATATCGTCATCATGCCTCTTCGCGAAGGCACGATGATCGTAGGAGCACGAATCCCCCATGTGTTCCTTTACGACCCTAGTAGAGAGTAAGCTGGAGCTCACGCGAGGCCCATGCATATAGGTCCTTAGGGTTAACACTTCAGGGAGGAGGATGGGTAGACATGTCAGCACAAAGTATCAGCGAAGGAGCTAGAAGATCGAAGGAGAATAACGCGTTAGGAATACGGGAGAAAAACGCCAACTAGAAAGAACGCAGAAGGAACTCTTTGTGTGGAAGAGGAGCAGTGCAAGGACGGTGCGAAAACACAGGGATGATGAGTACAGGGGCAAGATTTCAAAGACCTAAATATTACAGTTGGAGCGCCAAACGACGCAAAAGCAAGCACCGTGCGATCGAGCCACGTGTCAGGAGATGGGAGGATGACCCTGGCGTCACTGGTTAAAATTCAGAAAACATCGCGTCGAAAGAATGCCCAAGGGTACGGTGCGCTGTCGAGAATGGGAGCATCTTGTCAAAGGCTCAGAAAACGTCAAGATCAAGTCAGGTGAGGGAACATCCCATCAGCCATATGGGAAATGCCACGTGGATGGTGCGGGCGAGACCTTAAGCTTTCCGCTACGGCAAGTGCCACCCCCCCAGGCGTCGACCAGAGTCGAAGTCAAATTCAATGGCAAGGTCAAAGTCAACAGGTTGATCGCACCAGGCATCGTCAAGACGCTGAAGGCGTCGCCAGTATAAGACGCTGAAGGCGTCGCCAGAATAAGACGCTGAAGGCGTCGCCAGTATAAGACGCTGGAGGCGTCGCCAGTGTAAGGCATCAGCGGCGTCGCCTCCTCGATACCCACAGGAAGGAAAGACTGTGGAGGGAGACGAGATCGCCAGAAGTAACGGCGTCGCCTCCCCGATACCCACAGGAAGGAAAGACTGTGGAGGGAGACGAGATCGCTAGAAGCAACGGCGTCGCCTCCCTGATACCCACAGCTAGGAAAGACTGTGGAGGGAGACGAGATCGCCAGAAGCCAAGTGAGCCACCGGCAAGGTTGCTCCCCGATACCCATGGGAAGGAAAGACCATGGAGGGAGCGACCCCATGGGGGGCTTCGAGCCTTCCCGGTGCTTGGCATTTCTAGACACCCTGAGGACGATACGGCGCTGCTGTAGCAGACCTCTCCTTAGGCGTGGGCGCCAAGCACCAAGAATTAAGGGACAGATCGCCTTGGTGTTTAAGACACTCCATGGACGATACGGCGCTGTTAGACAGGCCTCTCCTTGGGTGTGGGCATTGAAGTGCGATCTTGTCCTATGTGCTTAGACCCAGAGCAGGTCTCGACTTTTGCGTTTGCAGCAATGGTGGAGTGGCCAGCGCCTTCACGAGGCAGAGGCCTCATAGATACGAAGGCAGAACGGGTTTTGAGGTGCGCGTTGGAAGTGAGGCGCCGCACGCATGGGATCGCCCGACACAGCGAAAGAAACAGGTAAAAGTACAGGTAAAGCAATTAAAGCATACATAATGAAGAACGAAGGTGAAGATATCATACAAACAGAGCTCAACACCTCAGAAGTATGCAATTGTTATACAAAACCCATTGTTCCAACAAAGTGCAAATGGTTCAAAATATTTACAAGGTTATCAAAGATTATCAAGAACGAAAAAAAAGCACAAAAGTAAAGGTGGCAGCTGCGAGTTGGCGGTTCAGTCATCCAATTTGAGAGGCACGACTTTTCCGTCGACGACATGGTGGGTGGGATCGCAGTTTGAAACATTGATTCCTGGGTTCTCACAAGACGCTTGAGCCAAAGCCTCTTGGAAGCCCTCGTCAAATGCGCCCGCCATCTCCGAGTAAGCTCTTTGACCTCCCCCTCCAGCTCGGCGATCCTAGAGTCCTTGGACACCACCTGTTTCTCCAAGAACTCCTTCTCCACCCGGAGCTTATTGGCCTCAGCTTGGAGAAGGCCCAAGGCTTCAACCTTCACCCCCAAGGCGTCCTCTCTTTCATGTAGCTTTTGCCTCCAAGCAGCATCCAGTTCTTCGAGTTTTTTCCGCTGCATTTCGGAGGCAAGAGCCGCCTCTTGGAGGCCAATGCTTTGAACTTGGTAGGAGGTGAGTTGGGCTAGCTGGTCTACATGCGCTCGTTCAAGTTCACACGCGTATGCCTCGGCCCCCTCCTTACCCTCTTGGGCCAGTTTCAACGAAGCTTGGCAGGTTTCCTCCCTAAGCCCCCAAGCTTGCTTCTCCTCCTTCACCGCTCCCACCTCTTGCCTCTGTTTACGGAGGGCCTCCCTCCCCTTGGCAGCGCTTCGGGCCCGGGTGCGCCACTTGAGTGCCACCGCCAGGAACGCCCCCATATAATAAGGCATGCCTCCCCCCTTGCGAGGGTCCTTTGGTGACATTCCTTCAGTAAATCCCTGCGTCAACTCCCGGTGGACCGGGCGGGGAATCCGTGGCTCGTGGGAAGAAGGAGCAGGAGCTGATGCAGGGGGGTAGAACCCAAAGCCTCAGCCACTTCACGCAGCGGTAGCGGCGGGGGAACCAAGTCGGCCCCCTCATCTTGTTCCTCTCGGACTGTTCGAGGCGGAGGCGATGTGGTGCTTGAAGGATCGTCCCTGAGAGAACCCCCGCCACCGGGAGACGCGACAGACAGGGTAGGAACGCCCGTGGCCCTCCTCTTCTTGAAAACCAGGGCGCCGCCCGAGTCTTCACTGTCAGAATTTATCACCAGCATCCTTTTCCCTTTATCGGGGCGTGCTGGGGCAGGTGTCGATGCCATGGCCAATGTTACCGCAGCAATAGGGGGAGGAGAGGCAGACGTTTGGCAGGTTCGGGAGGACGGTGGAGGAGTCTGTAGGGAAGCGACAGGAACCGGGGGAGTGATGGGTGGCACGTCGGGGGCGACGGTGTCTCCACCTCCTTTGGTGGATTTTGCCTTCATCAAGAATTTGGCAAGTGCGAGTATCCTCGAAGATGTCATCACTGAACCTGCAACAGTCTGAGTAACAGAGCAAAGACCAATTCAGATAAAGCAGAATGGGAACATTTACAGCCAAACACATGCAGATAATCATAGGGGTTCAAGCGACGTAAGGGAGTTTATATAACCACGACAGCTCATACAGTACAAACAATCAAGAGCAGGTACCAAAGTAGGTGGAGAGTCCATGGGCGTTGAATTCGTTGGCGATGAGCTTGGCGGTGTCAAAGACCACCCCGAGCCCAGCCAAAGCTTTACACACGTCCCGATCAGCAGGGGCGAGTTGATCCAAAGCCAGGGCTTTGATCGTTTTGGGTTTGTCTGTCCAGTACAAGGGAAGCCCTCCAGTGCAGTAGGGTCGTATTTGGTCGCACGCACCTTGAAGAACTTCCCCTTCCACCCCTTGAATGAGTTTTGGAAAAGGGTGAGGATGATGCGCTCGACGACGCCAGAAAAGCTCATTCAAAGGCTTTTACCTTGTTTCTTCACGTCGAAAAAATGAAGAAAGCCATCCACGGAGGAGGGGATGCCTAAATACCCGCAAAGAATTTGAAAACCCCTCACGAAGGCCCAGCTGTTGGGATGTGTACCGCCCTGGTAGTCGGAAGTAATGACGTGGCATCAAGCTACGGTATAGGCGTGTTGACAAGGCGCCAGGTTGGCAGAAGGGAAGGAAGTCGGGGGGCTCGTGAAGTCGCTAGTTATTAAGTTGGCGTGTTCCGATCTCCAGCATACCAGAATCGGCGATCACCGGGTTAAAGATGAAGTCGCCAGATGTAGACTCAGGCGACCTAGTGATTGGAGATCGCCAGAGCAAGCACATCGCCAGAAATGAAGGTGGTGCAGATTATGAAGGCGGCCGGCGAGACCACAGGGAAGGTGTATGAAGGCACCCTAACTCGCCAGTTCCAGTAGATCGCACTCCCCAGGTTCGCTATGTACTGGGCAGCACCATGCATAAATAACTTAGCCAAAGAGAGAGTGG
This sequence comes from Phaseolus vulgaris, assembly GCF_000499845.2. Taxonomy (NCBI): domain Eukaryota; kingdom Viridiplantae; phylum Streptophyta; class Magnoliopsida; order Fabales; family Fabaceae; genus Phaseolus; species Phaseolus vulgaris. Next base: position 17,788,746 of record NC_023757.2, read on the forward strand.
AAGCAGCGCCCAAGTCATGGAGGCTCCAGATGATGGCACGTGTACAGTTGAATGCGAGCCACGTGTCCAAGTCTGTAACTGCCAGGAGAGAGAAAGTAACCAGGTATATAAGAGTTCTTAACAAACTTTCTGAGGTACGCACGTTCAGATTATACTCTTTACGCTTGCGAGTTATAGAGCTTACTGTGAGAGAGGATTTGCACGGTTCTTGTTCTCTTAGTATTTGGTGATTCGGTCACTGACTTGGGCGTTGGAGTGCGATCGGCCGTAGCGGCGCCGCTCTGTTTCTTTGCAGGTTCTTGAGGTGGATCTCGAAGAGGAACGGAGGTGTGAAGCGGTGCACACGTCGATCCTTTGACGAGGCAGTTTCCAGCGTTCTGGTCAACAGGCAGGATCATCAGGCGCCCACCGTGGGGCCGTGTAAAACTTGCTCCCATCCACAACGTGAGTTCTTGGAGGTTTTCGAAGTTTTCTGCGTGGTTGTGTGCTGGTGCAACCATCGTTCGCTGTTTGCTTGAAATTTGTTCGGTGAATTCGCGTTTTACACCGTTCGTTTGGGTTTTCGATCGGTGAAGTGAGGTTTTCCTGCTGTTTACGCGTAATTCGTTCGGTGGAGTTGCGTTCTTTCGCTCGTTCGGTTGTCCGTGGGAAGAGCAGCGGTTTCTGGTGAAGTTGCAAGTTTCTTTGAAGGTTTGCGGTGTTCTTGAGTTTTCCCGCGGAGTTTCGCACAGTTTTTCCGATTGATCGCTGACTCAATCGTAGCTGAAGTAAGTGTTGTTCGCTGCATTCTGTGATTCGCTGAGTTTCATGAGAAAAATGAGAAGCAATCACTCAAGTCCAGTTGCGCCCGTCGCTGCTGAAGGCGCCGCTGCCATGACCATGGCGCAGATGGCAGAGATGATGCGTTCGTTGCAGGCAACTGTGGAAGCCTCACGCATAGAGCAGGCGAGAATGCATGAGGACCTGGTCGCCTCTCGCGCCAGGAATGAGGAGCTCAGCAAGGTGACTGAGGAGCTGCGTCAAGCTCTTCAGGAGCAGCAAGGGCGTTCTTCTGCTGAAGAGGTGGCGCCGTCATCGCCACCTCGTGTTTTCCCTATGCCTTTTGTTCAGGCGGTTACTGACACGCCTATTCCTACGAGCGTGGTTCCGGTTAAGGCTGTCTTTACCGGCGTGGAGGATCCAGAGGCTCATCTAACCACGTTCCATACACAGATGATGCTGTCGGGAGGGTCAGACGCCGTGTATTGCAAGATGTTTGTGAGCACGCTCCAGGGAACGGCGTTGGAGTGGTTTGTGAGCCTACCTAACGGTCACATAACCAATTTTCAGCAGTTCTCGAAGGTTTTCGTCGAGCAATACATCGTGAACAAGGCACCGCCCAGGGTGTCTTATGACTTGTTTGATATAAGGCAGTACCAGGGAGAGTCCCTCAGAGACTACCTGAATCGCTTCGGAGCGCAGATGGTCAGATCGCCGGCTAAAGATGAAGAAATGCTGGTCTATGCATTCAAGAAGGGCGTGCTGCCAGGACCATTCTGCGAGGCCTTGATCAGGGCTCACCCTGCAACGTTTGCTGAGGTCAGGCGACTTGCGGTGGCTCACATCGCCGACGAAAGTGAGGTCGCTGAGAAGAGAGGGAGCGTGGCTCCTGCTAGGCCACGCGCCCAGACCAGGATCCAGCCGCAAAGGGTGCTGGAAACAGCGGCGGCGGCCAGGAAGGACCAGAGGACTCGCCATCCTTATGATAGGAGGAACAAGGGGAGGGGCCAAGGACGCCAGCAACCAGCACGCCGGGAATACAATCGCCCGCCTAAGCACAAGTTTGTCATGGGATTGGCGGACCTGATCGCCATTCCCAATATATCTGCTAGGTTGAAAGCGCCTGAGAAGGTGGGCGACAAGGTGCTGGGACCAAAGCCAGACGCCTGGTGTGAGTTTCACCAGGGCTTTGGCCACACTTTGGACTCGTGTTTGTCCTTAGGGTATCAGCTCGATGATCTGGTTAAGAGCGGGTTCCTAAATGACTATCTGCTGGATAGGAGGACGGGGGGAGCGTCGAGTTCCCAGCCAGTAGGTGGAGAAGCCCAACAACACGAGATGCCTATCCACGGGGAAATCCACACCATTGCAGGAGGCTTCTCAGGTGGTGGATGCACCGCATCGCAGAGGAAGAAGTACGCGTGGTCGGTGATGACAGTGGATATGTTTGAAGATCACTCGCCAGAGGTAGACATTACGTTCACCAGGCAGGATCTTCGGGACGTTGTGCCCCATGACAACGATCCCATAGTCATTTCGTTGGTTACGGCGGGAAGGAAGGTCCACAGAGTTCTGGTGGACCAGGGAAGTTCGGCAGACGTGATGTTCTGGCCGACTTTCACACAGCTGGAGTTGCCCCTTGACCAGCTAAGGCCCTATGGAGGGTGCCTGTATGGGTTCGCTGGTGACCAGGTGGAGGTCAGGGGGTATATTGAGTTGAGAACCACGTTTACAGATGAGGCTGGTTCGAGGACGGAGAAAATCAAGTACCTCATCGTAAACGCTCCTTCAGCATACAACATCCTGTTGGGAAGGCCCACGCTTAACAAGATAGGCGCCATTCCGTCGACTCGGCACATGAAGGTAAAGTTGCCATCTATGGAGGGGGTGGTGATCACGATCAAGTCTGATCAGAAAGAAGCGAAAAAGTGCTATGAGAATAGCCTGAAAAACAAGAGATCAGTGAGTTATGTAACAACCACCCCACCTCCCGGTGTGAAGCCCAGATCGACGGTAGCGGAAGAGACCGTCGGAAGGGACGTGGAGATGGTGGACGCTGAGCTAGTGGAGGGAGACGCTGGTCTGGAGGAGGAAGAGGCGCGGAATCGCCCTGAGGAAGCGAGAAAGCAGGGAATCGCCAGGGCGGTGATCGCCCGAGAATCCAGGCCAAAACCTGTCGAGCAGTGGCTCGAGAAAGAGATCGGGGGAAAGATCTTCAAGCTGGGAAGATCTCTGGAGGTCGAGCTCCAGGACCAGATCGCCAAGGTGATTGAGCGGCATCTGGACGCGTTTGCATGGTCCGCCTCGGACATGCCCGGGATTGATCCCGACTTCTTGTGCCATCATCTGGCGATGGACAACTTGGTGAGACCAGTGCGACAAAGAAGAAGAAAGTTCAACGAGGAGAGGAGGCAGGATCATCAGGCGCCCACCGTGGGGCTCGAACCCACGACCACAAGGTTAAGAGCCTTAGAGATGAAACACAGAAGCTCCTTGCTGCAGGCCACATCAGGGAAGTCCAGTACCCTGAGTGGCTGGCGAATGTCGTGCTGGTGAAGAAGAGTAGCGGGAAATGGCGCATGTGCGTCGATTTCACCGACCTGAACAAAGCTTGCCCAAAGGATTCGTATCCTTTACCGAGTATAGACGCCCTGGTTGACAGTGCTGCAGGGTGTAAGTTGTTGAGTTTCCTGGATGCCTTCTCGGGGTATAACCAGATTAAGATGCATCCCATGGATGAAGAGAAGACAACCTTCATGACGGAAAGGTCGTGTTATTGCTACAAGGTGATGCCGTTTGGGCTGAAGAACGCGGGGGCCACGTACCAGAGGCTGATGGATCGAGTACTGGCACCAATGCTGGGAAGGAACGTGCAAGCGTACGTCGATGACATGGTCGTGACCTCGTCGGAAAAAAGCAAGCACGTTGCTAACTTGGAGGAATTGTTCACGATGATCGCCAAGTTCAGATTGAAGCTGAATCCAGAGAAATGCATTTTCGGCGTGGAAGCTGGGAAGTTTTTGGGTTTCCTCTTGACTGAAAGAGGCATAGAGGCCAACCCTGATAAGTGTGCCGCCATCTTGGCGATGAGGAGCCCAGCTACGGTGAAGGAGGTTCAACAGCTAACAGGTCGGATGGCAGCCCTGTCCCGCTTCGTGTCCGCTAGCGGAGAAAAGGGCCATCCCTATTTTCAGTGCCTGAGGCGCAACAATAAGTTTGTTTGGACGAAAGAGTGCGAGGAAGCTTTCGTCAAGCTGAAGGAGTATCTGGCGAGCCCGCCGGTTCTGTGCAAACCGCTGGTGGGGACCCCTCTCAGGTTGTATTTTGCTGTAACTGAGAGGGCGGTGAGTGCGGTGCTCGCCCAGGATCAAGGTCAGGCTCAGAAGCCTATTTATTTTGTGAGCAAGGTGTTGCAGGGCCCCGAAACGAGATATCAGGCCCTGGAGAAGGCTGCGCTGGCTGTGGTATTTTCGGCGAGGAGGTTGCGCCACTACTTCCATAGCTTCACAATACTGGTGATGACTGACCTGCCCATCCAGAAGGTCTTAAAGAAGCCTGACGTTGCAGGAAGGATGGTGAAGTGGGCAGTAGAATTGTCAGAGTTTGATATCAAATATGAGCCCCGAGGCCCGATTAAGGGGCAAATCTTTGCAGATTTCGTGGTCGAGCTCTCATCTGAGGCAACGCGAGTTGAAGGGGACGATTTCCGTTGGGTACTTTCGGTGGATGGATCGTCGAACCAGCAGGGTAGCGGTGCTGGAGTCATATTGGAAGGACCCAACGGCGTGCTGATCGAACAATCTCTGAGGTTTGCCTTCAAAGCCAGTAACAATCAAGCGGAGTATGAGGCGTTGATCGCCGGAATTTTGCTGGCCAAGGAGATGGGAGCTAGGGTGCTGATGGCTAAGAGTGACTCGCTGCTAGTCACAGGGCAAGTAACAGGCGAGTTCCAGGCTAAAGATCCACAAATGGCGGCCTATCTGGAATATGTGCAGGAGTTGAAGAGTTCTTTTGCCTCCTTTGAAGTAGTGCATGTGCCCAGAGAGCAGAATGCCCGAGCTGACTTGCTAGCTAAGCTCGCCAGTTCAGGCAAGGGGGGTAGGCAGAGGACGGTGATTCAAGAAACTCTGAAGACGCCGAGAGCATTTGTGGCAGATCACCTGGTCCTTCAGATAAGCAAGTCGACGGAGAAAGCCGCGAGAAGCCATAAGTCCCTGACGCAAGAAACTGAGATCGCCGAGAATTAGAGCATGTCGGGGAGAGAAGGTGAACGTGATGCAGGTCTGCGCTACCCATGAGCCAGACACTTGGATAACACAGTACAAGCGGTGCCTGGCGGATGACCTTCTCCCGCTGGATCCGACTGAGGCTAGGAAGGTAAAGAAGAATTCTAGCAAGTACACCCTGATTGATGGCGATCTGTACAGGTTTGGGTTCACTCACCCGCTCCTGGAATGTATACATGGCGAGAAGTGCACGAGAATCATGGCGGAGCTCCACGAAGGTATATGCGGAAGCCACGTCGGGGGTCGAGCTCTGGCCGCGAGGACTCTCCGTGCAGGATACTACTGGCCATCGATGAGAGAAGATTGCAAGAAGTATGCCCAATGTTGCAAACAATGCCAACAGCACGTCGATTGGCATAAGGCGCCTCCCGAGGAGTTGAAGTCGATCTATAGCCCTTGGCCGTTTCATACCTGGGGAATCGACATCCTGGGACCTTTCCCGCTGGCGATCAGGCAGATGAAGTACTTGGTGGTGGCGATTGAATATTTCACCAAGTGGATCGAAGCAGAACCAGTGGCCCAGATCACCGCACACAAGATCGAAGGTTTCTTGTGGAAGAACATCGTGTGCCGGTTTGGAGTGCCTAAACGCCTGGTGTCGGATAATGGGACTCAGTTCGCAAGCCACCTGTTGAAGAAGCTTTGCGAAGGGGTGGGAATTCAACAAGTGTTTGCATCCGTCGAGCACCCTCAGACAAATGGCCAGGTGGAATCAGCTAATCGGGTGTTGTTGAGAGGTTTGAAGAGAAGGCAAGAAAAAGCCAAGGGAAGCTGGGCTGAGGAGGTGCCCCGTATAGTCTGGGCATACCATACCACATAACAGTCAGGAACCCATGAGACCCCGTTCAGCCTAGTCTGTGGGTGTGATGCGATGATTCCAGTAGAGATTCAGGAGAGCTCGCCGAGATTCCTGAACTTTGTAGAGGAAGACTCGAATGAAGAGAGAAGGCTGAACCTGGACCTACTGGATGAGGTCAGGGAAGAGGCGAGATTGAAGGCTGAGGCGGTGAAGAGGAGGATTGAACGAAGGTATAACTCGAAGGTGATGCAAAGGCAATTTAGAGAAGGCGACCTGGTGATGAGAAAAGCCCACCAGTACGAGATGGAGAATAAGTTGTCGCCTAAGTGGACGGGACCGTTCAGAATAACCGAGGCGCTCGGGAACGGCGCCTACCGCTTAGAGACACTGGAAGGAGGGGCGATCCCTCGCACTTGGAACGCCACGCACTTGAAGTTGTGTTACAGTTGAGAACTTTTGTAAGTAAAGACGAACACAAAAGTTATATTACAATGTTTCTGATAAAACAGTTTGAAGGGGGCACTCTTTTTTCCCTAAGGAGGGTTTTTAATGAGGCCACCCAATAAAAGAAGAGTCTACGAAGTATAAGGCGTTTTCAGATTGCATGCTTGCTGTTTTCCAAAAAAGTTTTGAAGAAAGACCTTGTTAATTATACGTGATTTAAGGCGAGTTAAAGATATGTTGCATGCTTTCTAAAAAGTTTTTAAGTCCTCATCGTTTTTCGGCGATTGGAGGCATCAGTTAAAGTTTTTAAGTCCTCATCGTTTTTCGGCGATTGGAGGCATCAGTTAAAGTTTTTAAGTCCTCATCATCTTTCGGCGATCGGAGGCACCAGTTAAAAGACCTCAACGCCCTCGCGCGTCCTGAGGCAAGTTAAAGACCTCCTCGCCGTCGAGCGAGTGCAGGCGAGAAAGAGTAAAAGTCCTCAGTGTTTCTGGGGGCGAGAAGATGTAACCCCTGGGGCAATGTAGAGGCAAGTGAAAGTCCTCAGTGTTTCTGGGGGCAAGAAGATGTAACCCCTGGGGCAATGTAGAGGCAAGTGAAAGTCCTCAGTGTTTCTGGGGGCGAGAAGATGTAACCCCCGGGGCAATGTAGAGGCAAGTAAAAGTCCTCTGTGTTTCTGGGGGCGAGAAGATGTAACCCCTGGGGCAATGTAGAGGCATGATTCAAAGACCTTCTCGCCTGTGAGCGAGTTCAGGCGAGTAAAAGACCTTCTCGCCTATGAGCGAGTTCAGGCAAGATAAAATCCTTCTCGTCTCGAACGAGTTCAGGTACGGTGTAGAGGGTGGAAGAAGTTCTGACGGTGGCTAAGGTAGGTTCGAAGAGAACGCCTAGCCACCCGGTCTCTTGCTCTGAAGCACAAGGCGGTAGAGAAGGATCCGAAAGGCGTCTCTACCCCCAGATCAAAGAACAATGGCCAAGGCGTGAAGCCAGAAAGAAGCTGATCGCCAAGAGTTTCTGGCGACCAGGAAAAGTTCAAACAGCGGCGAAAAAGTTAAAAGACCCGTTTAGACGGAGCAGATCGGGTGAAGCAGTGTTTAAGCCAGTAGCTGAGTCAAAGTTTGATGCTTAAGGTATCATTTTACGCTAAGGTTTATTGCCTTAAGTTATGAGTTGATAAATGTGATTATTATTCGAAGTTGAGGTGATTCGAAGCAGTTAAGTCAAAGGTCATGCCTACAGTTTTCCTAAGTCTTTTCTTCGGAATCAAGCAAGCAAGGAAAGTTAAAGCAATTAAAGAAGTTATAAGAGGAAAAACGTAGACCTTTGTCATTAACAGTTAAATATCAGTTCAAAACATATATACGAAAAGGCATAAAGTCTGTTACAAGCTATATACAAGGGAAAGTACAAAAGCAATGGATGGATTAAATTGATCAGTCTTCGGCGGGCACCACTTTTCCATCCACCACTTCATTATTCAGTGACACCATGCTGAGATCCAGGTCGGGGAACAAGCAGGCAAATTGTTCCCGTGCAGCTTCGAATCCAGCAGCCAGAATTTGAGCAGAGTTCAGCTTGAGTTCTTCAATCTGCTTCTGAAGTTCCTCAATCCGCTTTTTGAGATCTTCAGTTTGCTCTTTCAGCTCCTTATTCTGTTGCTCCAGCTCTTCAACCTGCTTCTTGAGTTGTTCGTTGGTCTCTTGAGCCTGGAGAAGGTCTTCAGCAACCTTCTTGGATTCCGCTTGCACTTAGGCCAATTCAGCAGCTACCTTTCCCTTCTCTTCGTTGGCCTTGGCGAGATCAGCTATGGCGTCATCCCTTGCCTTTTCCACCTGCCCAAGGAGGGTCTCTCGCTCGGCTGACCTTTTCTCTAATTTCTGCACCTTGACGGCGTCGGCCTTCATGAGAGCCTCCAGGTCAGCCACCTTGATGCGGTAAGGCACAATCTTGCTCTCTAGTTCGATCTTTTCTTGAGCAAGTTGTTGCACTTTGTGGCGGAGATCAATGGCCTTTTTGCGCGCCAACCTGAGCTCGGTGCTCATTGCGTCCTCCACTCGGGAGTGTTCAATCTCCGCCAGCGTCAAGTTGAAAGACAACTTCTCCACCTCAACCCTCATGGTGCTGTTCTCTGTCTTGAGGTTGAAGAGGTCGTCTTGGAGCCTCCTGGTGGAGCTCTCCACAGCTCTGGTGATGATGGCAGGGATGTCTTCTGCTATCGTCTTTAGCTTAGCAGATAGAGGCTCCCACATCCTCGTGACCTCAAGGGGGAGGTTTGCTGCTTGTAGAGGCACTAGAGGCGCTGTGGGGGCCTGCTGTGGGTTTTCGTCGCCACCTTCCTTAGCTGGTTCTTCAGTGGGCACTTCTCGGCGTGGTGACGACATCGGGGATTCAGTGATCAAAATCGGTGAGGTATGAGCGACCTCATCCCCGATTGGAGCAACCTCTGCGGCTGAGGCATTTGAAGGGGGACCCCCTCCAGCTGATACATGTGGCGTGGAGGCGCTCGGGGGGTCCTCCATGAAGTTTGGCTCTTGGGCCTCAACCGCGGGTGGCGCAGTGGCCAGCGGGATCGCTTGGACTGGTGAAACAGGAGCTTGTGGGGGTGGCGATGATGGAGGAGGAGCAGGTGTGGATGGTGGCGTTGACATGGGAAGAGGGGGTGGTGCAGGTGGTGAAGAAGGTGCCACCCTCTTCCTCTTTGTAACGAGGCCATCTTTGGTGACCTCGTCATCTTCTTCCTCATCCTCTTGGACTATCTGGAGAGCTTTCCTCTTAGCCCTCTTGAGGACAAGTTTCTTCGGCTGGGCGGCGGGTTGGACGTCGGAGGGTGCTGGGCCCTTAGGTGGCGATCGGCCCTGAGTGGCGGCGATCTCCACCATAGAATTTGGCACTGTTTGAGAACCCGTCGCCAACCCGTGGGTTCGGGCGAGCGCCCTCAGTTCAGCAAGCATACCTTTGCCCAACATGTTATCTGCATGGAACGAAAATGCATGGGTTAACTCAAGGAGAAAATAAGTGCATAAGGCAGTATGCAGCAAAGCAGATGATCGGTGCAGGAAAAATAAAACCAAAGTCTTGCGCATAACGCGCAAGACGCCCAGAGACAGTCAAATAGAAGCAGTATTAAAACAACAGTTTAAATGTTCTAACCTATTCGAATTTCGAGTTGGTCCTCGTAGAATTCGAAGCAGATCAGGGTGGTGGTAAGGAAGGTGATGTTGGCATCCGCGACCCTTTTCAAGAAAAGGCAGAGATCTCGGTCCAACGCTCCCATGCTGTCAGGACTCCTGGGTCTCCTGAAGCAGCTCTTGGACTCTTTCTTCCCCTTGTCCACCCAGTACAAGGGGAAGCCGTCGAGTAGGGAGTCGTCTTTGTCGTTAGGGCGCACTTGGACGAACTTCCCTTTCCAGTCCTTATAGGATTGCTGGAAGATGGAAAAGATTGACCTCCCAGCAATCGCATTCAAGCTAACCCACAGGCGGTCTCCTGGGTGCTTGGCTTCAAAGAGGAATAGAAATACGTCCACGGATGCAGGCAGCCCCAGGTGGTCGCACATCACTTGGAATGCTCGCACGAACGCCCAGCTGTTGGGATGAAGCTGGGCGGCGGCAATGTTGAGCTCGGTGAGGAGCTCCCTTTCGAAACGGGTGAAAGGGAACTTCAGTTTCACCTTCTTGAAAAGTGTTGTATAGACGAAGCAGAAGGGCCCGTCAGCACTCACCTTGTCATCAGCACAAACGGGCAGATCGGGGGGGCAAGGTAGCACTATCATCTTTTCATCGTGCTCCTTATGAAATGATTGATGAAGCTCATCCCCCTTAGTCAGCCGCAAAACTGCTCCCGCAGTGTTCACAGAAGATGTCTCCCTCAGAAGGGTCGAGTTGGCCCAGGGATACAGGGTTTTGAAGTCTGGCAAGGGAACGGGGGCTCCTCCGGCGATAGGTGGAGTCGCCTGGGCCAGGTTAGGGCGGGAAGACGCAGGCCTCTCAGCCTGGGAAGATGAAGCGCCACGAACTCGTGGTGGGTCGTGTGCTTGAGAAGGGGGGTTTCTTGATGAAGGAGGAGGATTCGGGGTGATCTTTGTGCGAGTCATTGTTGTAGCTGCAAAGGAACAAGAAAAGGAAAAATGATCAGGGGTTACAAAGGCTGACTCGATCATAGAAGGAAGGTGAAAAAACGAACGAACGTAGGTTCGTTGCGATGATTGACGAAGCCCTAAGTTACGTGGAAGGAGAAATGGAAAAAGCAACCCACAGCGTATGCACCAGACAGTTACAGGATGATGCGAATCGGTTAAAATGCAAGAAAAACCAGCAGAAGAAGGAAAGTAGGTACCTTTTGATGATCAGGAAGACGATGAAGGTTGATGGTGATTCAGAGTGTTGGAGAGCGCTGAGAGTTTTTTGCAGAAGAAGGTTTGAGCGTTTGTGAATACGAGGGAAAGTGATGGAACAGTGTGGAGTGAAATGGGTTTAAGAGTTTTTTCGAAATGGGTTTAGGAAGCGCAAACGGTAGCTGAAGGTAACCGTTGATGAAGCCACGTGTCGAACGATGGGTGAGAGGTTTGGTGGAGCGTCAGAGAAGCAGCAGGTACAACCGCTTGGAATTCTGCGTCAGTGCCACGTAGACCGGTGTTGACGTGACTCCTCTAGTCTTTTCGCTGGACAAGTCTTCGCTTAAGACTGGGGGGCTTGTGTACCGCCCTGGTAGTCGGAAGTAATGACGTGGCATCAAGCTACGGTATAGGCGTGTTGACAAGGCGCCAGGTTGGCAGAAGGGAAGGAAGTCGGGGGGCTCGTGAAGTCGCCAGTTATTAAGTTGGCGTGTTCCGATCTCCAGCATACCAGAATCGGCGATCACCGGGTTAAAGATGAAGTCGCCAGATGTAGACTCAGGCGACCTACTGATTGGAGATCGCCAGAGCAAGCACATCGCCAGAAATGAAGGTGGTGCAGATTATGAAGGCGGCCGGCGAGACCACAGGGAAGGTGTATGAAGGCACCCTAACTCGCCAGTTCCAGTAGAGATCGCACTCCCCAGGTTAGCTATGTACTGGGCAGCACCATGCATAAATAACTTAGCCAAAGAGAGAGTGGAAGCAGCGCCCAAGTCATGGAGGCTCCAGATGATGGCACGTGTACAGTTGGATGCGAGCCACGTGTCCAAGTCTGTAACTGCCAGGAGAGAGAAAGTAACCAGGTATATAAGAGTTCTTAACGAACTTTCTGAGGTACACACGTTCAGATTATACTCTTTACGCTTGCGAGTTATAGAGCTTACTGTGAGAGAGGATTTGCACGGTTCTTGTTCTCTTAGTATTTGGTGATTCGGTCACTGACTTGGGCGTTGGAGTGCGATCGGCCGCAGCGGCGCCGCTCTGTTTCTTTGCAGGTTCTTGAGGTGGATCTCAAAGAGGAACGGAGGTGTGAAGCGGTGCACACGTCGATCCTTTGACGAGGCAGTTTCCAGCGTTCTGGTCAACAGGCAGGATCAGGATGGAACTGGGCAGGGGCGGTGTTGATTTCGGTGAGCAGCTCCCTCTCGAAGGAGGTAAAGGGGAGACGCAGGCCCACTCGTTTGAACACCATTTGGTAGAGGAAGAAGAAGGGACTTCCCCCGATGGCCCTCGAGTCCACACAAACAGGTTCCCCCGGTTTCACACGGCATACTAGGACGTGGGAATCGTGGGTTTTGTGGAAAGCATTGAAATTGTAAACCGTGGGATCTCCCCTGTGGTCCTCCATGTCTGTGACAGAGGTCAATGTAGAGCACTCCGCGAGGAGATCATCGGAGGCCCATCCATACTCCTCTTTGTAGGGGGACACGGGGGGCGGAGGATCGGCAGTGGCTTTATCTCGCGCCATCTGATCGAAAGCTGAAGAGTGAAGAAAAAAGAAAGGGTTCAGCGAAAAGGGGGTTTGAAGAAGAAAAAGGGGAAAAAAGGAGGAACCCTAGGCAAACCCTACCCACGTAAGAAAAGAATAACGAGGGGGAACGAAGAAACACACGAACATCACGAGAACACAAGAAAATAAACAGTCCCAGGCAGTTCATACACAGCAATGTAATGCAATGAAGAAAGAGAGTCAGCAAGGGCAGAAAAAATCGTAGCTTTGAGTGTCGAAGTAGGGGAGGAATGGAAGCGCGAAGGAGAGAGCAGGGATTGCAGAGAAAGATCTCGAAGGAGATGAACAGTGCGGGAATGCAGAGAGAGTGGATGAAACAGTGGTTTCGAGCGCGATGTTTGGGTAACTTAAACGTTACGAGGAGCGCGAGGGGCAACAGATGGTGACCGTGCGATGATGCCACGTGTCGTAGGATTAGGTGCTCACTGGGAGCATAAGAGACTTTTGAGGCTGACCGCGTGATGAACCACGTGGCAAGCGATTAAGCGTGGCCCCAAAAAGTGTCGCTTTCCCTGTTTCAGAGGATGTCCAATCAGCCATTAAGAGCACCCCAATGGTTCAGAGAATGTCACGTCAATAGTTTGAGGAGTGTCACCAGCAAGAATGACACGTCACCAGGATGCCACGTGCATGGCGTGGGCGAGGCCTTAGTCTTTTCGCTGAAAACAAGTCATCAGCTTAAGACTGGGGGGCTTGTGTACCGTCCCGTACCCGGGCGTTGGCAAAGTCAAGGTCAAAGTCAGCGTCAAGGTCAAAATCAACATAAGGCGTCGCCTAGGTGAGGCGACGCCAAGTGCAAGCATTGCCAAGGCGTTGCCAAGGTAGGGCATCGCCTATGTTACAAAAATTCTTGTTGTTAAGAAGATATCAAAAGCTTCAAGATTGAATAAGGTCAACGACACGACTATCTTACCATCATATGAAGCTAATGAGAAAAAATATGTTATTGTTCCGTCCGGTTGACCGGGACGTCTTCGTGCGCGACCTCAACCGTCAGCTAAGGACTCCTTCCCACTGATTGCCTGTGAATTCCTGCAAAAAAGAGGACAAAGAGGCGCCCTAGCGGCCGTTTGCACTCCGACGCTCAAGTCAGCCAGCAAGAAACACCAAAACTAATCACCTCCGTCTCTGAGCACCGCGTATGGCACTCTGAAGGTGGTAAGAAATAACTGTGTATATGTGTGTGTGTGTTGTCTCTTTCAGGCAAAAATATTTCCCAGTCACTTGTACGTAACTTTGAAGCACGAGCAAGCAACTAGAGAGTTCTCTGGTAAATTTGCCAAAAGTTCCAACCCTTTTTCCAACATTCTCCGCGCTATTTAAACTACCCAAGCATTTAAAGCGCTTTTAATCACAAACGTAACACACTCATTAAAGCGCTTAATTAGAAAACGTAGCGCATTTAAGACGTTGAAACGCTCGGGAGCCATTATAGTACCTGAATGCTCGAAAGGGAAACTGTATTAAATAACTTTTAATTACCTGGCACCTGACTAAAGGGTGTTTCTATTCTGGCATGGCTGTCGTACACGTGGAGGGTCTCACGACGCCATGACCCCATCTGGGGGCGCTTCTGCCCACCTGGGGACGTTTCTACGTGTGAGTCCTCCTGCTGGGAGTGCTACTGCGCTAGGGGTGACTTTTTGGGTGCCAACTCATGCCCCCAAGTATCTAGTCACTTACTTTGAGAGCGTATCTGCCTTCCTTTTGTACCCTGCACCCGGTTGCCCTGGGCGTGACTTTCCTCTTGAGTCGTATCTGCCCCACAGGCGTCTCTGGGGCGGCAGGAGCACTTCACGAGTCAGGCTGCCCTTCACTGGTACTATTACTATGGCCTTGAAGCCACCTTTTCCTTCTCTTTACCGCTGCCCCGTGCTATTGGGACCTGAGGCCTTCCCACGGCGTCGCTCCCTCCATGATCTTTCCTACCCATGGGTATCGGGGAACCACACCGTGATTACCTTACTTTAACACTGTTTGATCTGGCGACACCCTGGTTGGGCGACGCCTTCACCTAGGCGACGCCTTACCTTGGCGACGCTTCTGCTTGGCTGTTTGAACTGGCGACGCCCTGATGGGGCGACGCCTTCACTAGGCGACGCCTTGCCTTGACTTTGACTCCCCAGCCGTTGACTTTGACTTTGACTTAGTCAACGCCCGGATACGGGACGGTACAGTTATTTTTCTATACATGCCCTTTATGAAATCTCATGTGATTGACATGTTTGGTTAAAAAGGATTTCTTGTTTAATTGTGCAAATTCGTGATTAGACAATGATCATATGAACGGAAATGTGTTTATATTTCAACTTATGGTAAGTTTTTTTTATGAGATGACCTTGTGGTTGGTGGTTCAATTTCTTTTTTGTTATTTCTTGTACGAGTTTGAAGTACTTCTCTCTAGGAAACTTGTGAAAGAAAATTTTACATATGCAAATGATGTCACTAAAGTTTGCAACAAAGATGGTGATGGTGGTGATAATGTTGGTGCCATGTTCTAATGAGAGATAACAATGTTCCCAAATCTTCGTATGAACTTAGAGACCAAAACAATTGAGGAGAAAATTCATTTTTCCCCTGATATGGAGTTAAGAGAATTATTTGACATTGAGTTACCCCTAAAAAATGTTGAGAATGCATTGCAACTTTTAGAGTTTTGCAAAGTGTTTCGAAATGTATGGTTTTGTTTCAAGTTAAATTTTTTTTGTCCGATGTTTGGTTTGATTAATTACAGTTTATTGTTGCAAAGTTGATTGACTGAATAAACATAATTGAAAAATTCTTTCAATGTTATATAGTGATATTACAAAATTGGAACTAATTATTTGTATCAAGTTTTAGATGATTTTGTAGTTGGTCATTTAATTGAATGGTTTCAACATGATATTCCTGTACCGTCCCGTATCCGGGCGTTGACAAAGTCAAGGTCAAAGTCAACGCCAGGAGTCAAAGTCAACACAAGGCGTCGCCTTTGTGAAGAGACGCCAAGTACCAGCGTCGCCAAGAGGAAGCGTCGCCAAGGCGAGGCGTCGCCTAGGTGGAGGTGTCGCCCAACCAGGGCGTCGCCCAACCAGGGCGTCGCCAAGATCAAATATCATTAAGTCAAGGCAGTCACAGCGCGGTTCCCCGATACCCATGGGTAGGAAAGACCATGGAGGGAGCGACGCCGTGGGAAGGCCTCAGGTCCCGATGATCCGGGGTAGTGATAAAAAGAAGGAAAAAGTGGCTTCAAGGCCATAGTGATAGCACCAGTGTAGGGCAGCCTGACTCGTGAAGTACCCCTGCCGCCCCAGAGACGCCTTGGGGACAGATACGACTCAAGGGGAGGGTCACGCCCAGGGTGGTCGGGTGTAGGGTACGAGAGGAAGGCAGATACGCTCTCAAAGTGAGTGACTAGATGATTGGGGGCATGAGTTGGCACCCAAAAAGTCACCCCTTACGCAGTAGCACTCCCAAGCAGGAGGACTCACACGTAGAAACGTCCCCAGAGGGGGTCATGGCGCTGTGAGGCCCTCCACGTGTACGACAGCCAGGTCAGAACAGAAGCACCATTTAGTCAGGTACCAGGTAATTAAAGTCATTTAATACAGTTTCTGTTTCGAGCGTTTAAGGTACTATAAAGGCTCCCAAGCGTTTCAACGTCTTAAATGCGCTACGTTTTCTAATTAGACGCGTTAATTAAGTGCGTTACGTTTTATGATTAAAAGCGCTTTAAGGCGGTTTAAATGCTTGGGTAGTTTAAATAGCGCCGAGAATGTTGGAAACAGGGTTGAAACTTTTTGCTAATTTTCGAGAAACACTCTAGTTGCTTGCTCGATCCTTGAGGTTACGCACAAAGGACTAGGGAAGGATTTTGGCCAGAACGAGAAAATATACACTAGACACAGTTTCTTTTTGACCACCTTCAGAGTGCCATACGCGGTGCTCCGATACGGAGGTGCATAGTTTTTGGTGTTTCTTGCTGACTGACTTGAGCGTCGGAGTGCAAACGGCCGCTAGGGCGCCCTTTTGTTCCTTCTTTGCAGGAATCCGCAGGTAACCAGTGGGAAGGAGTCCCTAGCTAACGGTTGAGGTCGTGCACGAAGACGTCCCAGGTCAACCGGACGGAACAATTCCCTTATCTTAGAGTATATAATTTAATGTAACAAGAGAGAATATCATTCATGGTGAAACCATTCAATTAAATGATCGACTACAAAATCATTGAAAACTTAATTTTTAAGTTCCATGATATTTGATAGAAATAATTAGTTCCAATTTTGATATCACTCTATAGCATTGAAGGAATTTTCCAATTATGTTTACTCATTCAGTCAACCATTAAATGCAAGAATGAATTGCAATTAATCAAACAAAACATCAGGACAAATTGTTAACATAAAATCATAGCTTTCCAAACACTTTGTAAAACTCTAAAAGATGCAATGCATTCCCAACATCTTTGGATGGTAACCCAATGCCAAATATTTCTTTTAACTCTGTGTCAGGGATAAAACAAAATTTCCCCTCAATTTTTTTTCTCTTTAAGTTCATACCAACATTGGGGAACCTTGATATCTCTTCATGGAACGTGACACCAAGATTATCACCTTCATCATCATCTTTGTTGCAAACTTTAGTGATATCACTTGTGTCTGTACAATTTTCTTTTCCAAGTTTCCCGGGAGATGTACTTAAAGCTCCTGCTAGAAATAACAAAAACGAACATGACCATCAACCATAAGGTCTTGTTTTAAAAAACATATCATAAGTTGAAATATAAACACATTTTTGCACATATCATCATTATCTAATCATGAACATGAACAATTAAACAAGATATCCTTTTGAATCAAATCTGTCAACCATAGGAGGTATCAGAAAGGGCATGAATAGAAAAATAACATACCTTTTCTCACTAGCTTCATTTGATGGTAAGACAATCGTGTCATTGAGCTTATTTAATCCTGAAGCTTCTGAAGCCTTCTTAACAGCAAGCATTTTCGCTACAAAACTAAAACTAGATTCTTTGGCATTACAATACAAGGACCAGTAGGTTTCTCATCTTTTCCTACAAACAAAACTCCACTTTCATATTGAACTCATGCTTACAATATTAACTCAAAACACAAATAGAAAAATGAAAAGAAACTCATTGACATAAGTTGCAGTTGCAAAAGCCTCGACACTTCGGACATGTCCAATTAGCCAACTGTCGTAACTTTTTTGCATTCTCTCCATACCTAATTCACCGCTGAAAAAACCTCATTAGAGAAAACAAGTACATATATTATATACAAGCATTGTATTGTTGTACTCTTATATTCTTGTAGGATATGTCAGCTAACAATTAGAGTCTAATTCCTTTTAAATGTATAACCTTGCATTTGAAACATTTTTTTTTTCACATTTACAAAAACAATATTAGTCACATTTTTAAAAAATGCATTACAAGTGCCTAGGAAATTCCATTGCTTTGTAACTATAGTTGAAACTCACATAATTCATCAAAAGTTGTTATCTTTTTTTTTACAAGAACATGCATAATAAAATCATTTCGCTATGTGTTCCACTAAAATAAGATACAAGGAATCCATATTCATTTTCAAGATTTAACATCATCAACAAATTTTCAATATTTAATAAGGGATATGGAATTTATATGTCTAATTGAGAAAATTACAATAAATAGAGTGTCATATTTGTGTATCAATAAGTAACCATTTACTATTATGTTCATTGACACAATATAAAGAATCCAAACTTTTCACAATCACCTTGAGAAAATATACTTCACAATTTTATCTATCTTCTCAAATTAAAGGGACTAGTTTTCTTCAAATGTGTGTTGTTTCATCTTGTATTTTTATACTTGTGTGTTGTTTTTTTTATTTCTTTTAGAAATCTTGTTGGATTCCAATAATATAATTGTTCATAAAAATGAAGTTAAGGATTTTGAGAATTACCTTGTAACTAATCAACACATAAATTATTGTAACTTTTCAACTTTGAAAAGGTCATACCATTACTCTTCAACAACTGAGGCTTTATTCTCGTAGCATCAAAAAGATTATTTTCTTCCAACATTAGAAAAAACAAATGTCAACTCTTACAAATGTTAAATAATATAAGATATAAATCAACCGTACATTCATCTTTTTAAAAACTCATTAAATCTAAGTCTAAACATTTTATTTAGAATTTATCTTAATATTAAAGTAGAATGGTTGTAAATAATAAGAGATATTCATAGGAAGATACATTATATATCTTATTAATTACAATAACAAATATATTTACTTTGTAAATTGAGTGACATTCCAAAAATAATTGCAAAAGAAAAGTCATATCAACGTTAACCATCAACATTAACAATTAACCTATTACATGAAATCAATGACATAAAAATTTGAAATAAGAGTCCAGCTCCTAGACCAATCACACCATACTAATCCTACAACCATTAAGAATGTCTTAAGAAATAAACTACTTGTAAAATTTTATATTGTAAGGGCAAAGACAATTATGTAAAGAAGTGAATCAACAAATCACCAATGTACCACCAAATTTCATTTTCTGGCGGACAGATTGGAAGAAAAATCTATTCACATCATAGTGTATATCATCAATAGCTCAATGTTCATTTTCCTAAATACTTCAAAAAAAAAATACTAATATAAAAAGTAAAGGACAAGATATTGAAATCTATAATTATCTCATAAACTATGTACAATTAGATGTACTCTCGAAAAGAAATATTCATCTACATTTTCAGTAAGATAAAACATTTCTCAAACATCAAATATTATTACAACAAGAATGGAAAGGTTTGTTTCCTTTTTAGCTGAAAAAGGCCTTCTAGGTGTGTATCTTACAGAGATCTCTTAAGTTTTGTTTAGAAAAATTGTTGAACAAATATATAAATTTCACTACAAAGCTTAAGACAAGTGATATGGGACTTACTAACCAATTCACACATATGAGTACAAAATAAACTTTACTAATTGCGGGACAAGTGTATTAAATTTTTTAAAAAAATGTACATTAAATCTAAAAATAAAGTTTTACTTTTGAATTTATCTTGAGATTAATTTTAGAAATAGAAATAAGTAATTAGAGATATTCATGAAAAAATACATTAAATCTTTTATTAATTACACTCACAAATATATTACTTTTTTGCAAGCATTATAATGCAAGAGAATAGTCATACAAACATTATAACTCACCATTCAAATCCATGAAGAAGATTAAAATATGTTGTTAGAGAATTTTAGCTACATGAAACAAAAATATCAACTTAAGAAAAATCTATTCACATTATGGTGTATATATCATCAATAACTCCATATTCATTTTCTTAAATGCTTCAGAAAATACAAAAATAAAAAAGTAAAATACAAGATATTGAAATCCACAATCGTTCTCATAAACTATGTACAATTAGATAAACCTATTTTTAAACAAAGGAAAAGAAGTACAAATATAAAACAATATTTTGTTAAGTGCAATATAGCCTCACACATGACATATATTTGTTTCTTTTTAGCTAAAAACACCTCCCACTTTTCTATCTTACTAAGAAAAACCTATTCACATTATAGTGTATATATCATCAATAGCTCCATATTCATTTTCTTAGATGCTTCAAAAAATAAAATAAAAAAGTAAAAAGTAAAACACATTATATAAAACAAAAGAAAGGAAGTAAAATATCTTACAAAGTACATTATATAAAATATCTTACAAAGATTATAATATCTTACAAAGATTCCATAAGTCCTGTAGAACAAAATTGTTCAACAAATATATAAATTTTACTTCAAAACTCAAGACAAATATATAAATTTCACTTCAAAACTCAAGACAAGTGGAGACAAGTGATGTGGGACTTTCTAAAATTTATCCAAAATAACACTAAAAACTGAAAGTATTTATTAGATGTGTGTTTATCATGGAAACAGAGATGCATACATGAGTTACTTCTATTATTAGAAGTAAAATCAGATTAAAATGTAACATTCATACAACCAAACCTATCATATTATTAGGAGAAATACATGAGTTACTTCTATTATTAGGAGAAATAGTTTATAAACTCATATTTTGAAACTATTTCAAGCATTTACATACAATCAAACCTACCATATTTATATAAAAATGAAAACAATTTCAATAATATCAAATTTTACACCTTTAAATTATAGATATCTTAACTAATCTAAACCTTAGGTTGAAATAAATCATAAATTACTTCTCGCAAACAGATTCAGTTTGATCCATTTTTTATTGAGAAAAGAAAAGTAAAATTAGTTTAGAATGAGAGAAAAAAACAATACTAGAAGTCATATAAACATTAACATTAAAGTATTATCAATCACATAAAAACTTGAGATAAGAGTCCAACTCCTAGACCAATCACACTAAACTAATCCTGCAATCATTAACAATATCTTAAGAAATAGATTGTAAAATTTGATATTGTAAGAGCAATAACCATTATGTAAAACAATGAATCAACAAATCACCAATGTACCACCAAATTTCATTTGTGCCAAGAATTGGAAGAAAAATTTATTTACATCATAGTGTATATCATCAATATCTCAGTATTCCTTTTCTTAAATACTTAAAAGAAAATACTAATTTTAAAAGTAAAACACAATTGAAATCTACAATCGCCTCATAAACTATGTACAATTAGATGTATCAAAAAGAATTTATTCATCTAGATTTTTATATGTTTTTTTTTTTTTATCAGCAAAGAATTAATAAATTTAAAAAGAGGCACTTCAGGGGTGCCCCAACCCGTATACATGACACCTTAATGTCTAAACCGCCAAAGAGCACACAAGGCTCACAAGGACCTGTTGGTCAGCAAAGAACCACCATATGTAACTCCTAAGATATAACCAAATTTTCCAACAGAAAGACATACATCAAAATAAGGCCTTTACCAACCAACTAGGACAAAAAAAAAGGTTGTACACCGAACATAGTCCACAGAAATCCATCACAGCAACTCCTAAACAACACTCTTCAAAGCTTATTGGCAATGTACCCATCAACAACCCTCCAGAGCAAAAATTGAGACGATGGACTCAAGATGTTGAAGTAGCAACCATTCTTCCCAACAGATTTGGCACACATACTTCTAATTTATTACCAGGCCCCTGCAACTACAACACATCAGGCCACAAAGTTGCTCGTCCAGACAAACCACAGAAGGTACGGGCTAGGAGTTATAATGTGCTTGGCTTCTCATGCATAGTAGATAGAAGGTGACAACCACAACTCCAAACTAACTAAATATATGATACCAGATTTGCAGGCCTGCAACGTTTACTTAGGTGCCTTTCCATATGAAATGGCAAACCTGCAAACAAAAACAACAACAAAAAGTGACATCTCCACAACAATTATAACACTACTAGTACCCCTGTTTCGTGACTAGAGGAAGTCAACCAGGAAAATATAGTTGCAGCTCCCATCACCTCACAGCTACCTCCCTTCACAAACGTATCCCAAGCAGTTGGGATACCACTCCCTTCAACTAGTTGGACCACCCTCTCATGTGCTCAAACACAACAAAGATTGCTCCTTGAGCTTCTTCTAAAGCCCCTCAATTCCAAATACTTCCTTTATAGATACTCAAAGTTAAAAACACTAACTGGAAAAGGTTGTAGTCCTATATGACACCCACAAAGATTCTGCATGGTTCAACTCTACTATTGCCGTGTACACTGGTCCAACAGCGTTGCCTCCTTTACTGGCTTTTCCACTGACGCTGGATTGGCATTGCTAAACAGCAGAAAACCTCATCAAATATGTGCCTACATCCACCCCTAACTACTAAGGTTATTCAATAGTGGTCCCCTGCTTCTCCTATAACCACTGAGATCACGCCCTACCCTTCCTTTCCCTGCATTAAACCAGTCACCCCGACTTACCTTCCCATCGCCAAAGATACCAAGGTTACTCCCACCAGCCCTGCCCCATCCAACACAAATTCCTTTCAAGCATCGAAAAAAGAATGTGTATTTCGAGACCCTCATCAATAACATCTTTGCAGGCACTGACCGGGATTGAGGATCCAATCCGAGAAGGCATAACTAAAGGAAGTTGTCCCAAACTTCAGCTTAAGCCACATTGACAGTTGGGCTAGGTGGAAGATCTCTTCTGCATCGGCTGTCCCTTGCTTGAAGACTACCAAATTTCTTTGATCCCAAATACTTGGGACTATATTAACCCAGACTCCCTTCCATACCTGATTCTGTTTAACATTGAGGTTAGACTAAAGAAAACTCTCAAAGTGCATTAAAATGTCCTTATGCTACACATACGAGATGCCTAATCATCTTAAGCAAAGGGACCATACACGCTGTGCATAAGCACACTCTAGAAAGAGGTGTTGTATTGTTTCTTGAGATTCCTTGCAAAACACACACATGGGAGAGTTGACAACCATACCTCTCCGAATTAAATTGTCGAAAATTGGGAGTCTACCAAGCAAAATCCTCCAAGCTGTAAACAACGCTTTGGGTACTGCTATAGCTATATGTCCTGCGGGCCATTATTTGCTTGACTACACAAGGTCAAATAAGCAGATTTCACAGAGAACACACCATCGTGTTCCTCTGTCCAAATTAAAGTATCCTTGCATTCCTTGTATAGGCTCTTTCCTATAAGAAGATTTATCAGATCTTCCTCCATAGCACTTTCCCAGTTGAACATAGGCCTTCTCCAACTTAACCTCCAGTTCCACCCTGCATCCTCTCAAGTACCCACTTCATCCACTGTCTTTCCTTAGTCCAACGAAATAGTAAACAGCCTGGGGAACAGAGTTTTAAGCTTATTATTCTCCACCCAGACATCTTCCCAAAATCTGACTTTGTCACCAGCTCCAACGTTCCATACAACCGATTTCTGAAACCATCCATCGCATTCTCCCGCACTACAAGCCCTAGATAGGTCTTTCCACCACCAAGAAGAGTAGTTTCCCGACACTTCATTTCTTACTCCCCCCGTGTAATACTTAGAAGTTAGAATCTCTTTCCATTTCCCCTTTTCCTCACTCAACATCCTCCAATTCCACTTTGCTAGTAAGGCACAGTTAAACATTCTAATATCTTTAACCCCTAGACCCCCTTCCTCCTTTGCCTTGCACACATTTTCTCAACTAACCCACGAAATACGTTTATGATCAGCCCCCCACGCCCAAATGAACCTCCTTTGGATGCTAGAAATCTTTTTGCACACTGATATTGGAGCTTTAAAGATGGACAAGTAAAACAAAGGTATGGTGGTTAAGACCCATTTAACCAGACATACTCTACCTGCCAGTGACAGGCATTTACCCTTCCAAGCACTGAGTCTAGCTTTAAATTTATCCACAACTGGATCCCAGAACTGCGTTCTCCTAGGATTTCCGCCTACTTGTAGCCCCAGGTATTTGAAAGGAATCTGCATTGCTCCACAGTTGAGACTTTTTGCATATGTTTCTAACAAATTTCTTCCAACCTTGACACCTGCCAGCTTATACTTATGGATGTTAAATTTGAGACCTGATGCCAGCTCAAAAACCCTGAGGATTGCCTTGATAGTGAAGATATTAGTAAAAGAATCTTCACACATAAATAGGGTGTCGTCAGCAAATTGTAACATACAACATTCAAGCTCAACTCTCCCCACTCTCACTCCACTTAGCAGGTTCTCCTTTAAGGCGGAGCATACTAGACCAGCCAGTCCTTCAGCAACAATAAGAAAGAGAAACGGAGCCATAGGATCACCTTGCCTCAGACTCCTAGTCGGTCTAAACTCCTCCGTTGGACTTCCATTGACCAAAATTGACACTGTTGCTGATTCTAAGCAACCTTGCACCCACTTAATCCATTTCACGTGAAACCCCATCCTATTTAGCATATCGAATAGAAAGCTCCACTTGACTGAGTCATATGCCTTTTCGAAGTCCACCTTAAAAAACACTTCACTTCTCCGACTTCTTCGTACCTCTTCGATCACCTCGTTGGCTATCAGAACACTCTCTAGCAAACCCCTACCTTTCATAAAAGCTGATTGATTTTCATTAATGACCATATGTATAACAGTCTTAATTCGATGCGACATGACCTTGGTGATGATCTTATACATGGCTCCCATAAGAGAAATAGGTCTGAACTGGTCAATCGTGATAGGATCTTTTACATTCGGGACAAGAGCAATAAAAGACGTATTACACTCCTTCGAAAGGCTCCTTGACTCATGAAAGGAATGCACCGCTTCCATAATGTCTTCCTTTAGGTTCTCTCAGTTGGCTTTAATAAAGTTGAAATTAAAGTCGTCTAGCCCCGGGCTCTTAGATCCCCCACAGTGCCACACTGCCTCTCTGACTTCCTTCTCAGAAAACACCTCAACCATCCTCAAGCTAATCTCTTCGGGAAGAGATTTGAAGTCCACGGCACCTAGCCTCACTCCTAGATTAGGGGTGGCCTTGAACCTATCCTAAAATACTCGCTTTACTTCCCTTCGCACTGTGTCCGGTTCTTCACACCACTAGCCATTTAACTCGACTCCTTTAACTTCATTCTTGATTCTTCTCCACCTGGTAGTAGAATGATTGAATTTAGAGTTAGAGTCCCCATATTTGAACCAGTTTGACCTGGCTTTTTGCCTATACAGAGATTCCAGCTTTTTCTCTACCAATCTCTGTTGACTAACTAACTTCATTCTTCTTAACTTTTCATTCTCCATCAAATCACATATGTCATCCTTGACATCAAGATTATCAATCTCCTTCATGATCTTCCGCTTTTTTTCCTTAAGATTCCCAAAAACGCTCCTATTCCACTCTTTAAGATTAAACTTTAAACGTTTGAGTTTATCTTTGACTTTGGTTATGCTGTTACCCTGCACCTCATATGACATCCATTTATCCCTCATCAGATCCTTGAACCCAGGTTCCAGGAGCCATGCGTCAATTGACTTAAATGGTTTTGGACCCCAGTCTTTAATCCAGGATTTCACCACTATTGCACAATGATCCAAAACCTCCCTTGCTTGTACATATTGCTTGCTCATTGGCCATACTTTGAGCCATTCTTCGGATACCAGAATTCTGTCTAGCCTACTTCTTGCGGATCCATCTGCCTTATACCATGTGAACTTCTTACCTACAATAGGCAAATCCTCCATCAGATTACTTCCAATGAAATCATTGAAGCCTCTGATTTCCTTTTTATTGCTAGCATTTCCTCTAATGCCTTTCCTTTCTGCAGCACACCTGACTGCATTAAAATCACCACAACAACACCGAACCTTGACCTGATGAAGACTTCTAAAAGCAGACAAAGCTTCCCATATAACAATTTTTTCACTCAGATAGCACGCAGCGTAAACATTAATGATAACACATGAGCAGTTCGACTTTATATGGTGACCCACAATAGCAATATATCCTCTCCCTATAGTATGGGAAGCGTACATGAACGCTTCCTTGTGCCACATAGATAACGTACTTCCAGCCCCGTTCACACCTTCATAATGCACCCATCCCACCTTATTATCTCCCTAAAGAGAGATGCACCTTCTATCGGAGAACTCTGTTAGTTTTGTTTCTTGCAAACACACAAGCTCCGCACCCTCCTTAGCGATGATATTTCTAAGATATTTGGCTTTCACTCCGCCCCCCCCCCCCCCCCCCCCCCCCTCCCCAACCCTCTAACATTAAGATTAATAATAATCATGGAATACCCTCTCTGATTCCCTCCTTAGATTTGCTCAACACTTGGTTATCCTATCCTCCAACGTTTTCCATTTCTTTGATTAGCATGCCTGCATCCCCCGAACATGTTGTCCCCAACCGTTTTCCTAATTCCCATAGCCTAGTAGCTTCAGTTTGAGTGACCTCCCTTCTAAGACGATTATTGCATTCAATGATTTCAAAGTCTGACGTAGCATAGGTTTTAGAGCTTAACCTGGTCGAATAGTTGTTTCCTTGGTGAAGAGATCCCAAGCCCCCCTTTGACTGCCAACGTCGCTGAACTGTTAGAGTCCCCTGCTCCCAAAGTGCTTTTAAGTGTCGCACTCTCTCTAGTGTTATACGAGCTTCCTCCATGATTACTCCTTCCTCTCCACTAGTTGTGCCTATCTTCTCGTTCCCCACTTCTACCTCTTCACCCTCCCCTTCAGCCACGTTCCAATTCTTAACTACCTCGGGTTGGGAGCCTTCTAGACAAAGAAGCGGGTTCGCGTCACCTTTGATACCCACACCCCGAGTAGATGCCCCCTCTTTTTTGCCGACAGATTTCGTGTTGTTCTAAACATTCCTTCTCCAGAACTTTTGATGCTTGCTTTGTTAACCAACCCACTTCTGCCCCAGTTACCTTCTCCGGCCACCACCCATTCCTTACTTCATTACCATCCTCTTCATTACTGAGCTTTTCAGATACCAACGAGTCTGTCATGAAAGAGTCTAATGAGGAAACACTGTCGGAAGACCCTTCATGATTGAAAGCACACTTGCAACATAACTCTGCACCACCATTGTTTACTGCCTCCTCAACTATAATTATGTTATATATTCTCCAATTAGTACGATATTCCTTGGAAATATTTGCTTTACACGACTTTAGCAACCTAACCTGGCATCAAGCATACTCCAGGAAATCCCATGACAAAGTGGCTTCATCTACACCCACCACCGTGGCTACTTCCCCCACAACTTTTGATAGACACTCTTTGCTCCATAGTTGGAACGGCAGTCCATAGCATCTGACCCACACTTGTTTATATCTTACAACATCATACACAGATCATGGTTTGATGTCTACAAAGACGCTATAGAACCACTCCATATGGAGTTTCACCAACTCTTCCATTCTTCCTTCTGCCTTGGGAGATAAAAGAACTAAGTTGTCACCCAAATACTTCGTCTTAAACATGGACATCCCTCCCTTAAGGCACTCTTCTAGACCCATTTCAAAGTTAAACTCATCCAACATACGTCCGACCATACTATTAGTCAACCATGGTAAAGATTACACCTTCGTCGTTACACTGGGACCACTCCATTGACCTTGTGTTGATCTTTTCACTGCGTCTGCATACAACTGTGATCCAGTGCCATTTTTGTTGTTTTCTTCCGTCCCTCCTTTTTCCCTCCACACCTCCTTGTTCTTTCTCTGTGTGTGATGGTGAACGTCCCCCCCCTCTTGGCTTCGCTTTACTAATATATACACCACCTCCTTTACTTGCATACCCATCTCTCTTATACCTTGGGAGGTTAACATGGAGCTTCATATTTCCAATATAACATCTATCTAGTTCCCTCTCCAGACTAATAGCATTTCCTACACCAAAAAAATCTTACAAACCCAAATCTTCTACCCCATCTATTTCTTCGCCTTGATATGAATACTTCCTTGACTCTAGCCCACTTCTGAAAGATTTCCAGTATTTCATATTCTCTATGGCTATCTGGAAGTTAGAGAAGAAGAAGGTTGTAAAAGAGTTAGCATAGGACAGATTCTTTCGCTCCGCATGTCTCCTCCACGCTTCCTCCCGCAGCACCATCACCCTATCACTTGCAAAATGTCCCAATGAACTATCTTTAGGCTTGACTAAATAACAAAAGTGAAGTTTATTAGGACAGGTACATAATTTCTTATATAAACCAATTTTTAAGTAAAGGAAAGGAAATAAAAATACACAATGCTTACAATGTTTCTCATTGTTATTATGGTGCATTGTTCTTCAAAAGAAAACACATTTCAAAGCAATTCTCGTGATAAAAAAATGACCTCAAGAAAAGAAAACAATAATTCTTGTAGTCCCTTAAACTAGATAATTGTTTGTTTAATTTGTTCAAAAAAATGTTTTAGTCATCTCACAATCTCTTTTTTGAGCATTTTCTTTCGAACAACAATGCACCATAATACAAGATGTAAGAGAGACATAGCAAAAACACTTCTAAGATATTATTAGAACAAGAGTGGTTTTCCTTTCAATCACTTTAAACCATTCTCCTAAATGTAATATTGTCTCAAATATCTTAGATTTGTTTTCTTTTTAGCTGAAAAACACTTCCCATATGTATATCATACAAATATTGCTAAATATTGTTGAGAATTTTGTTCAACAGATATGTAAATTTCACTCCAACACTCAAGACTTGGACAAAACCCATGAAGAAAATTAAAATACGTTGTCCTAGAATTATAGTTGCACGAAACAAAAAACATCAACTTAAGTAAAATCTATCGATAGATGTGTGTTTATTATGCAAACAAACATACATGCATGACTTACCTCTATTATTAAAAATAAAATTAGATTAAATTGTAACATTCATAATGTAAATTTAACTTCAAACTCAAGACTTGGACAAAACCCATGAAGAAAATTAAAATACGTTGTCCTAGAACTACAGTTGCACGAAACAAAAAACATCAACTTAAGTAAAATCTATCAATAGATGTGTGTTTATTATGCAAACAAACATACATGCATGACTTACCTCTATTATTAAAAATAAAATTAGATTAAATTGTAACATTCATAATGTAAATTTAACTTCTTTTCTTAATCTATGGTGAAAGGAGAAATAGTTTATGAACACATATATTTTGAAGTTGTTTCAAGCATTTGCATACAACAAAAACTACAATATTTATATAAAAATAGAACATAAGAAACAATTTTTTCGATCCAGTCATGAAAAATATCTTTTTGCTCCAAAAAAATATCTCGAACATACTTGTGCACATAAATCTTTATTGACATATTTATATAATTCATAATTATACAATATATAGCTTCGTTTCTCCGTGTCCTACATTTTAGAGATTATACGTATTTCTGTGTCTGTGTCCGTGTCGTATCAGTATCCATATCAGTGTATGTGCTACATAGCATTGCACGCAACTTCTTGTGATAGCTACGATTGTTGATCACTTGCACTTGATTGGTCCAACCAAACGTGTTCACCAATAGCTCACCAAATGTACTCCTGATATAACCATAAATCTTGTCATAGAAGACAGCTTCACCTTTTATCTCAACTTTTGGGGGAACCATGATCCTTATCAATGAAGGGTAGGCTCCCCTTGAGAGTAAGAACCTGCACCCATAGCAGAAACACCACACCAAGAGAAAAGGTACAAAGGACTATACCGATCAGGAAATCGGGAGTGATGACATGGCAGCAAGCGATAATATAGGCGTGTTGAACGGGACACCTGTCTGCCATAAGGGAAGTACATCGGGAAGTCTGTGTAGTCGCCAATCGTTGACTTAGGCGTTCTCTGATCTCTAGTGTGTGTAACCGGCGATCACCAGAGTTGCGTCATAGTCGCCATATGTGAGTACTAGGAGATCAGGTGGTTAGAGACCGCCGAAAGGGGCACCTCACCGAAAGATCAGGAAAGCTTGCTTAAGGTTTCCAAGGGGTACAAGTACGGGGGACTAGTGATATGCTTGTCACGCAGCAGTGGAGGATGAGGTTATCAGATGATCTTTCCCTAGCCAGAGGTCGGGGCAAGGGAACAGTTTCCCAGAACATGAATGGTGTGCAAGTGAAGCAGATCGTGATAGCGGCAGGCGAGACCACAGAGAAGGTGTGCATGGTGACACCCCGTACTCGCCACCTAAGGGGGTTGCGCTCCAAGGAAAGTTGTGCACCAAGTTACTCCTTGTATGGGTAACTTAGTCGAATGGATTGAAGACTAGAAGTGACGCTCAAGTGGAGGAGGCTCCAGATAGCGACACGTGTACAACTGGATGTGAGCCACGTGTCCAGAGGTGTAACCGTCAGGAGAGAGAAAATGCTCAGGTATATAAGGAACACTTAACAGACTTTTGAGGTACGCTTTCAGAATACTTTCTAGTACACTGAGATTCACTGCGCACGGTTCCTTGAGTTGAGATATTCTCTGAGTTTTTGGTGATTCCGTCACTGACTTGAGCATCGGAGCGCGATCGGCCGCAGCGGCGCCACTTTGTTTTCTTCAGGTTCTTGCGAGGAATTAGGATGTGAGGAGCAAAGGCTAACGTGGTGCGAAGCTGATCAAGAGGAGAGACCTTTGACGTGGCAAGACTCTTGCACTCAGGTCAACCGGCAGGATCATCAGGCGCCCACCTTAGGGCCGTGTAAAACGTGTTTCCCATCCACAGCGTGAGTTTCTTGAAGTTTCTGCAGTTCTTGTGTGGTTGTGTGCTGGTGCAACCATTTTCGAAGTTTTGCACCGTTTGTTTGAGTTTTCGATCGGTAAATTAAAGTTTTTCCCCGTTCGTTCGAGTCTTCAATCGGTGAATCGGGAGTTTTAGTGGAGAAGCAGGAGGTTCGTGTTGAGATTGCGAGTCTCTGTGGAGGTCTGGACATCCGAATCAATCCCGTGCTGTTGCGGTTGCGTTCTTGGTAGTTCTTCGGAGTTAAAGAAGTTTTGACCGATTGGTTGCCGGATCGATCGTTCCGCTGGTGAAGGTTCTGGTCGTTGGAGTTTGATCTGTTGGTATTTCATGAGAAAGATGAGAAGTACACGTCCAAGTCCCGTTGTGCCAGCTACTGAAGAAAGCACCATGACCATGGCGCAAATGATGGAGATCATGCGCGCGTTGCAAGAGAATGTGGAGGCGTCGCGCGTCGAGCAAGCGAAGATGCACGAAGACCTGGTCGCCTCTCAGGCCAGAAACGAGGAACTCAGCAAGGTCACTGAGGAATTGCGCCAAACTCTTCACGAGCAGAGAGGACGCGCAACCGATGAAGAAGTTACACCGTCATCGCCGCCGCGCGTCTTTCCGATGCCGTTTGCTCAGGCGACCACGAACACGGTGATCCCTACGAGCGTGGTAGCTGTGAAAGCTTCTTTCACCGGCGTGGAGGATCCTGAAGCACATCTCACGACGTTCCACACGCAGATGATGCTGTCAGGAGGCTCAGACGCAGTTTATTGCAAGATGTTTATGAGCACACTCTAGGGAACAGCGTTGGAATGGTTCGTTAGCCTGCCTACAGGTCACATAACCAGTTTCCAGCAATTCTCAAAGATTTTCGTCGACCAGTACATCGTGAACAAGGCGCCACCTAGGGTGTCTTACGACTTGTTCGACGTAAGGCAATATCAGGGAGAGTCCCTCAGGGACTATCTGAATCGTTTTGGAGCACAGATGGTCCGCTCGCCTGCCAAGGACGAGGAGATGTTGGTATACGCCTTCAAAAAGGGCGTACTGCCTGGACCTTTCAGCGATGCGCTGATTAGGGGCCACCTCGCCACGTTTGCTGAAGTTCGGCGACTCGCTGTGGCCCACATCGCCGACGAGAGCGAGGTTGCAAAAAAGAGAGGGAACGTGGCTCCTGCTAGGCCACGGGCCCAAATTAGAATTCAGCCGCAGAGGGTGCTGGAGACGGCGGCGGCCAAAAAGGATCAAAGGACTCACCATCCTTACGATCCAAAGAAAAACAAGGGGGAGGGTCCAGGGCGCCCTACGGAGTTCAATCGCCCCCCGAGGTACAAGTTCGTCATGGGATTGGCGGACCTGATCGCCATTCCCAACATAGCTGCCGGGCTTAAGGCGCCTGAGAAAGTCTCAGACAAGGTGTTAGGACAAAAACCGAACGCATGGTGCGAATTCCACTCACGGCGAGATCCATACCATAGCTGGAGGTTTCTCAGGGGGTGGATGCATTGCATCACAGAGGAAGAAATATGCAAGGTCTGTGATGGCAATGGAAACGTTTGAAGATCACTCACCGGATGTGGACATCGCGTTCACCAAGGGGGACCTCAGGGACGTTGTGCCTCATGACAATGATCCCATAGTTATCTCGCTGGTCACGACGAGAAGGAAGGTCCACCGGGTGCTGGTGGATCAAGGAAGCTCGGCAGATGTCATGTTCTGGCCGGCTTTCAACAAGCTGCAACTACCCCTTGACCTGTTAAGGCCCTATGGAGGATGCTTGTATGGGTTTGCTGGCGACCAGGTGGATGTCAGGGGGTACATTGAATTGAGAACTACGTTCACGGACGAGGCGGCCTCGAGGACAGAGAAGATCAAGTACCTCGTCGTGAATGCCCCCTCGGCGTATAACATTCTATTGGGAAGGTCGACCCTCAACAGAATAGGAGCTGTACCCTCAACAAGGCACATGAAGGTTAAATTGCCGTCGATGGAGGGGGTGGTGATCACCATAAGATCTTACCAGAAGGAGGCAAAGAAATGTTACAAAAACAGCCTCAAGACCAAGAGGTCGGTGAGTTACATCACCACAACGCCGCCTCCTGGTGTGGAGCCCAGGCCAACAGAGGGGCAAGTTGTTGACACGGCGATCGGGATGATCACCGACGACGACGAGGTCATGATGGACGCCGAGGTGGAGGGAAAGAATGCCGGTCGGGAGGAAGAAGCAAGAAACCGCCCAGAAGAGGCTAGGGAGTCGGGAATCGCCAGGGCGGTGATCGCCAGTGAAACCCGTCCAAACCCGTCGAGGAGTGGCTCGAGAGGGAGATCAGGGGCAAGGTCTTCAAGTTGGAAAGATCTTTGGAAGGTGAGACACAAGACCAGATCGCCAAGGTGATAGAGAGGCATCTGAACACTTTTGCATGGTCTGCCTCAGACATGCCGGGAATCGATCCCGATTTCTTGTGTCATCACCTAGCGATGGACCCTCAGGTCAGACCAGTGCGGCAGAGAAGAAGAAAGTTCAATGAGGAGAGGAGACAGGCGATTAGGGATGAAACGCAGAAGCTCCTCGCCGCAGGCCATATCAGGGAGGTCCAGTACCCTGAGTGGTTAGCTAATATCGTGCTGGTAAAGAAGAGCAACGAGAAGTGGCGCATGTGTGTCGACTTCACGGATCTAAACAAGGCTTGTCCGAAGGATTCATACCCTTTGCCAAGTATAGATGCTCTGGTCGACAGTGCAGCAGGATGCAAGTTGTTGAGCTTTCTGGACGCCTTTTCAGGGTACAACCAGATAAAGATGCATCCCATGGATGAAGAGAAGACCGCCTTCATGACTGAGAGATCGTGCTACTGCTACAAAGTGATGCCCTTCGGGCTAAAGAACGCGGGGGCCGCGTACCAAAGGTTGATGGATAAGGTACTCGCACCGATGCTGGGAAGGAATGTGCAGACGTACGTAGATGATATGGTCGTGACTACGCTAGAAAAAAGCAAGCACATCTTAGATCTGGAGGAGTTGTTTACCACAATCGCCAAGTATAAATTGAAGCTAAATCCCGAGAAGTGCATTTTTGGCGTGGAGGCGGGGAAGTTCCTGGGTTTCCTCTTGACTGGGAGAGGAATTGAGGCAAATCCTGATAAGTGTGCTGCCATCTTGGCGATGAGAAGCCCGGCTACCGTGAAGGAGTTGCAGCAGCTTACAGGTGGGATGGTCGCCCTATCTCGTTTCGTGTCAGCTAGTGGAGAGAAAGGCCATCCGTATTTCCAATGCTTGAAGCGAAACAATAGTTTTGCCTGGACGAAGGAATGTGAAGAAGCTTTCGTAAGACTTAAGGAGTATCTGCCGAGCCCGCCGGTTCTGTGCAAACCTTTGGTGGGAACGCCTCTCAGGTTGTATTTTGCTGTAACTGAGAAGGCGGTGAGTGCGGTACTCGCCCAAGATCAAGATCACACCCAGAAACCTATTTATTTCGTCAGCAAGGTGTTACAAGGCCCGGAAGTAAGGTATCAGGCCTTGGAGAAAGCCGCCTTGGCAGTAGTATTCTCGGCGAGGAGGTTGCACTACTATTTTCAAAGCTTTACGGTGCTGGTGATGACCGACTTGCCTATCCAGAAAGTCTTAAAGAAGCCTGATGTAGCTGGGAGGATGGTGAAGTGGGCAGTGGAACTGTCGGAGTTCGACATCAGATACGAACCCCGAGGACCGATCAAGGGGCAGATTTTCGCTGATTTTGTGGTCGAACTCTCTTCGGAAGCAGCTCAGGTTGAGGGGAACGACTTTCGTTGGGTCCTTTCAGTAGATGGGTCGTCCAACTAGCAGGGCAGCGGTGCTGGAGTCATTCTAGAAGGGCCCAACAGCGTGCTGATAGAACAGTCCCTGAGATTCGCCTTCAAAGCCAGCAACAATCAAGCAGAATATGAGGCGTTGATTGCAGGTACCTTTCTGGCCAAGGAGATGGGGGCCAAAGTGTTGGTGTCCAAGAGTGACTCATTGTTGGTCATGGGGCAGGTAACAGGCGAGTTCCAGGCCAAGGACCCACAAATGGCGGCTTACTTGGAGTATGTGCAGGAGTTGAAGGTTTCCTTTGCCTCGTTTGAGGTGGTGCATGTACCCAGAGAGCAAAATGCCCAAGCTGACTTGCTAGCCAAGCTCGCTAGCTCGCGCAAGGGGGGTAGGCAGAGGACAGTTATCCAAGAAACTCTGAAGACGCCTAGAGCGTTTGTGGCAGACCACCAGGTTCTTCAGATAAGTAAGTCGACGGAGAAAGCGGCGAGGAGTCATAGGTCCTTGACCCAGGAGACCTTGAGAATGCCGAGGATAAGAGCGTACCCAGGGGAAAGGGGGAACATAGCACAGGTCTGCGCTACACACAGGCCAGACACGTGGATAACGCAATACCAGCGTTGCCTGGCGGATGCCGTTCTCCCGCTGGATCCGAAAGAAGATAAAGAAGAACTCTAACAAGTTCACCCTGATCGACGACGAGCTGTTCAGGTTTGGGTTTACACACCCACTCCTAGTATGTGTGCATGGAGAGAAATGCACAAGAATTATGGCCGAGCTCCATGAAGGTATATGTGGGAGTCACATCGGGGGTCGAGCTCTGGCTGCAAGAGCTCTCCGTGCAGGTTATTACTGGCCAACGATGAGGGAGGACTGCAAGAAGTATGCTCAATGTTGCAAGCAATGTCAGCAGCACACCGATTGGCACAAGGCACCTCCAGAAGAGCTGAAGTCAATTTACAGCCCTTGGCCGTTTCATACTTGGGGAATTGACATTCTGGGACCCTTCCCATTGGCGGTCAGGCAGATGAAGTACTTGGTAGTGGCAATTGAATACTTCACCAAGTGGATCGAAGCGGAGCCAGTGGCCCAGATCACCGCACACAGGATCGAGAGCTTTGTATGGAAGAACATCGTGTGCCGGTTTGGGGTGCCGAAACGCCTGGTATCAGACAATGGGACTCAGTTTGCAAGTCACTTGTTGAAAAAGCTGTGTGAAGAGGTGGGAATACAGCAGTTGTTTGCATCCGTCGAGCACCCACAGACAAATGGCCAAGTGGAGTCTGCCAATCGGGTGTTGCTGAGAGGTTTAAAGAGAAGACTAGAGAAAGCTAAGGGATCATGGGCTGAAGAGGTACCCCGCATAGTTTGGGCGTACCATACCACTGAACAATCAGGAACCCACGAGACCCCGGTTAGCCTGGTTTATGGGTGTGATGCGATGATTCCAGTCGAAATCCAGGAAAGCTCGCCAAGATTCCAGAACTTTGTGGCGGAAGACTCGAACGAAGAAAGAAGAATGAATCTGGATTTACTAGATGAGGTTAGGGAGGAGGTGAGAGTGAAGGCCGAAGCAGTAAAGAGGAGGATTGAGCGAAGGTATAACTCTAAGGTAATGCCAAGGCAGTTTAGAGGAGGCGACCTGGTGAAGAGGAAGGCCCATCAGTACGAGATGGAGAACAAGTTATCGCCTAAGTGGACGGGACCGTTCAGAATAACCGAGGTGCTCGGGAACGGCGCCTACTGCTTAGAGACGTTAGAAGGAGGGGCGATTCCTCGCACTTGGAACGCCACACATCTCAAATTGTATTACAGTTAAAGCCTTGTAAGTAAAGACAAACATGAAGAGATTTACATGCTTTCTGTTAAAACAGTTTCGAGGGGGCGCTTTTTTTCCCTAAGGAGGGGTTTTAATGAGGCCACCCAATAAAGAAGAGTTTTCAAGTTTGAAGTTTCTGAGATTGCATGTTTTATAGTTAAAATTTTTAAAGTCCCCCTCGTCTTTCGGCGATTGGCGACAATAGTCGAAAGTTTTAAAGTCCCCATCGTCTTTCGGCGATCGGCAGCAATAGTTAAAAAGTTCAAAAGACCTCATCGTCTTTCGGCGATCGGAGGCACCAGTGATGATTAAAGACCTCAACGCTCTCGTGCGTCTTGAGGCAAGAGAAGAAGTCATCCTCGCCTTTGAGCGAGTGCAGGCAAGAACAAAGGAAGTCCTCCTCGCCCTTGAGCGAGTGCACGCAAGAACAGAGAAAGTCCTCCTCGCCCTTGAGCGAGTGCAGGCGAGAACAGAGGAAGTCCTCCTCGCCCTTAAGCGAGTGCAGGCGAGAAGAGAAGAAGTCCTCCTCGCCTTTAAGCGAGTGCAGGCAAGAACAGAAGAAGTCCTCCTCACCTTTGAGCGAGTGCAGGCAAGAACAGAGGAAGTCCTCCTCGCCTTTGAGTGAGTGCAGGCGAGAACAAGTTAAAAGTCCTCAGTGCATCCAGGGGGGAGGAGATGTACACCCCGGGCAAGTTGAGGCACCAAAGAAAGCCCTTCTCACCTCAGAATGAGTTCAGGCAAGATGAAACTGGAAGGCCAAGGGTGTTCATGACCTTAAACGGCGGGAAGGGAAGGTTGATGGAAAACGCCTTTTCCCCTTTAAGTGAAACATCAATATTGACCCAGTAAGATCGGATAAAACTTCTACGCCTGCGGGCGATGTGAAGATGGATAAAATCCTTCCCGTCTTGAACGGGTTCAGGTACGGCGTGAAGGGTGGAAGAAGTTGAAAGAGAACGGAGGTAGGTTCGTAAAGAACACCTCACTACCCAGATCATTGTTCTAAAACTCAGGGAGGTGGAGAAGGGTATGAAAAGCGCCTCCGCCCCCAGATGAGCGAACCATGATCAGGTTATACAAAGAAGGGTGACATCGCCAGAACCCAATGGTGACGACAGACGAAACGTGAACTTCACTTGGCAGATCGGGTAAGCAGTGTTTAGAATATTAAATTGAGTTAAAAACCTGCTGCCTAGCAAGTGACTTCGCGGTAAGGTATGTTGCCTTAAGTTGACGAGTTTTATTGAATATCATCGCTGAAGAGTTGGTAATTGCTCAAATTTACTTTGAGTTAACAGTTTGCTAAGTTTGTTATAAGAGCCTTGTCCCTTTCCTTCTCGACCTTCCCTAGGAGGATCTCCTTATCTGCTGACCTCTTCTCAAGTTTCTCCACCATGGAAACTTCAGCCTTTCGCGCGGCCTCTATATCTGCCACCTTGACCCTGTATGGAACCAACTTACTCTCCAGGTCAATTTTCTCTTGAAGCTGGGTGTGCAGTTTTTGGCGCAGATCGGAGGCTTCCTTGCGTGTGTTCCTTAGCTCGGCATCCATTGCGTCCTCCAGCCTTGAATGTTCGATCTCCACCATCATCAGATTGCAAGAGAGTTTTTCAGCCTCAGCCCTTATCATAAGGTTTGACTCCTTGAGCGCGGAGTTCTCCTCTTGAAGCTTCTTGAGTGAATCCTTCACAGCTTTTGATACGAGCAAAGGAAGATCTTCCGCCATGGTTTTCAGTTGGGCTATGAAGGGTCCCAAGGTTTCTTCGAAGGAAGCTGGGAGGCTTGAGGCTGATGCTGGAGGCACTGGTGGGGTCTGATGTTGACTTTCACCACCACCCTCTTGAGCTTGTAAAGCAAGGGGGGCTTCTAGGCGTGGCGGTGAGGTCGGTGATTCTGTTATAAGTATTGGCGAAACCTGAGCGCCCTCATCTTCTCCTAATGCGGCCCCAACGATGGATGTGGTCGAAGGAGGACCCTCTCCGACAGATACAAACGGTGTTGAGGCGCTTGGAGGGTTTTCTACGTAGTTAGGGCTGCTGCTTTCAACCACTGGGGGCACGGTGACCAAGGGTGTTGCTTGGACTGGTCCTAGCGGAGCTGGAGGTGAGGGCGGTGTTGGTGTTGGGAGTGCAGGTGGTGTAGAAGTGGCCACCCTTGTCCTCTTAGTAATAAGACCATCCTCAGTGTCTTCGTCGTCATTTTCTTCCTCTTGCACCACCTGAGGAGTCTTCCTTTTGGGTTTCCTCAAAACTAGTTTTTTCCTTTCTGGGGCGGGTAGTGCCCCAGAAGAAGTTGGACCTCGGGGAGGAGTCTTGCCTTGGGCAGCGGCGATCTCCACCACCGAGTTGGGCACAGTTTGGGAGCCCGCCGCAAGCTTGTGGGATTGGGCAAACGCCCTCAATTCCACCAGTTTTCCTTTTCCCAACATGTTATCTGCACAAGGTAAAGCATAGATGAGCAACCAAGGCAGAAGCAGAACATGCAAGTATATTCATACAGAGATAACACAAGTAGTACATGGATGAATGATCAAGGCCAATACAGAATAATGGAATGCCAAAAACAGAATGGTAAAAATGCTAAGTCAGTTTTAACACGAAGCGAGAGTCTTGGTGCTGGGGTAGGGGCTAACCTATGTCCATTTCGAGTTGGCCCTCGAAGAACTCGAAGGGAATTATTGAGGCAGTGGGGAAGGTGATGTTGGCAGCAGCCACACTGTTCCAGAAGAGACAAAGATCTTTGTCTAACTCCCCCATGTTGTCAGGACTTCTTGGTCTCCTGAAGTGTCCTTGGAATCTTTGTTCCCCTTGTTTACCCAATACAGGGGGAAGTCGTCAAGCAGTGAGGGGTCTTGATCGTTCTGGCACACCTTGACGAACTTCCCCTTCCAGTCTTTATAAGATTGCTGGAAGATTGAGAGGATTGACCTCCCAGTAATCCCATTCAAGCTGACCCAGGGGCGATCTCCGGGATTCTTTGCCTCAAATAGGAAGAGGAAGACATCGACCGAAGCCGGCAGCCCCAAGTGCGCATAAAGAATTTGGAACGCCCTTACGAACGCTCAGCTATTGGGATGAAGCTGGGCAGGGGCGATGTTGAGCTCGGTCAGTAGCTCTCTCTCGAAACGAGTAAAAGGAAACCTAAGTTTCACTTTCTTGAACAGTGTGGCGTAGATGAAGCAGAACAACTCGCCGTTGTTCCCCTTATCGTCCGCACAGATCGGTTCTCCCGTGAGGCAAGGCAGCACGGTCACTTTGTTATCATGCTCCTTGTGAAATGAAAGGTCGGGTTGATCTCCTTTCTTCAGTCGAAGCACACACAACTCAGTATTTATTGACGAGGTCTCTTTCAGCAGAGCTGGGGTGGCCCAAGGATAGAGCTCCTTGTAGTCTTGCGGAGGAAGGGGGCTCCCCCGGCGAGTGGTGGAGTTGCTTGGGTAGGGTTGGCGTGAGAAGAGGTAGGCCTCTCGGCCTGTGTGGAGGGAGCACCAGAGGCTCGTGAGGGGTTGCGTGTTGGTGGAGGATTTGTCCCAGGGACAACCCTACGAGTTTTGGGTGGAGGGTTTCGCGATGAAGAAGGAGGATTAGCGGTGGACTTCGTGTGAGCCATCGCAGAAACTGAAAAGGAGAGAAAAGGGATGAAATGAGGACAGCAGAGAATGACTCGATTGAGGACGAAGAGGATAGAACGAACGAATAAGGGTTCGCTGGGATAGACGTTATCAAGGACGAAACCTTAGGTTACGAGAAAAAGAGAAACAGCCCACAAGGTATGCTTCAGACAGTTAATGGATGATGCAAACCGATTAAAATGCAGTAAATGTCAATAAGAGGAGTAAAAGGGTTACCTTTTTATGATCGGATGAACGCTGAAGAAAGTTGAAGATTGAGAGAGACGAGAAGTTTCGT
The DNA here is from genome assembly GCF_000499845.2 of Phaseolus vulgaris. Lineage (NCBI taxonomy): Eukaryota > Viridiplantae > Streptophyta > Magnoliopsida > Fabales > Fabaceae > Phaseolus > Phaseolus vulgaris. The sequence continues at coordinate 17,828,606 of NC_023757.2, forward strand.
GGTTCGTAGAGAAAGTGTTTGGAATGCTTAAGGACGAAGAAAGATGATGAAACAGTGAATAGCGCGAAGGGTTTAAGGGTTTCGAACGTTGTAGGAAGCGCAAACGACGATTAAAAATGACCGTTGATGAAGCCACGTGTCGTTTGATTAAAGAGGGGGTTGGTGGAGTGTCAGAGAAGCAAAGGGTACGAACGTACGAAAATCCGTACAAGCGCCATGTAGATCGACGATGATTTGACTTCTTACTCTTTTCGCTGGTCAAGTCTCAGCTTAAGACTGGGGGCTTGTGTACCGATCAGGTAATCAGGAGTGATGACGTGGCAGCAAGCGATAATATAGGCGTGTTGAACGGGACACCTAGCTGCCAGAAAGGAAGTACATCGGGAAGTCTGTGTAGTCACTGATTGTTGACTTAGGCGTTCTTCGATCTCTAGTGTGTGTAACCGACGATCACCAGAGTTGCGTCATAGTCGCCATATGTGAGTACTAGGAGATCAGGTGGTTAAAGACCGCTGAAAGGGGCACATCACCGAAAGATCAGGAAAGCTTGCTTAAGGTTTCCAAAGGGTACAAGTACGGAGGACTAGTGATATGCTTGTCACGCAGCAGTGGAGGATGAGGTTATCAGATGATCTTTCCCTAGCCAGAGGTCGGGGCAAGGGAACAGTTTCCCAGAACATGCATGGTGTGCAAGTGAAGCAGATCGTGATACCGGCAGGCGAGACCACAGAGAAGGTGTGCATGGTGACACCCCGTACTCGCCACTTAAGGGGGTCACGCTCCAAGGAAAGCTGTGCACCAAGTTACTCCTTGTATGGGTAACTTAGTTGAATGGCTTGAAGAGTAGAAGTGACGCTCAAGTGGAGAAGGCTCCAGATAGCGACACGTGTACAGCTGGATGTGAGCCACGTGTCCAGAGGTGTAACCGTCAGGAGAGAGAAAATGCTCAGGTATATAAGGAACACTTAACATACTTTTGAGGTACGCTTTCAAAATACTTTCTAGTACACTGAGATTCACTGCGCACGGTTCCTTGAGTTGAGATATTCTCTGAGTTTTTGGTGATTCCGTCACTGACTTGAGCGTCGGAGCGTGATCGGCCGCAGTGGCGCCACTTTGTTTTCTTCAGGTTCTTGCGAGGAATTAGGACGTGAGGAGCAAAGGCTAACGTGGTGCGAAGCTGATCAAGAGGAGAGACCTTTGACGTGGCAAGACTCTTGCACTCAGGTCAACCGGCAGGATCAAGGACCATTGCCTCTATCACCACAAACCAGGTAAGACAAAGTCATTGTGCCACTAAGTAAGAACTCTTCTGACTCTCCTGACTATGGTAGATCCACACTCTGAAAACACAACCAGCTAGGCTTCCTCTACATCACCACCTGGATATCGAAACCTCAGCCTCTAAGATTTTCGCAAAGATTGAATAAGAATGAAGTTTTATCAACAAACACAGATTAAGCAATCAAGGATGTCAATCAAACAATGTAAAAGAAACTGTTTGCAGAATTTCAATCGGTTGAAACTTCATTTTAACCGGTTATTTATGGCAGCAGCAAAAGTATAATTAAATCAAACAAATTATAAGGAGAGAGAGAGAGAAAGATTACTCAGCCAATTTATACTGGTTCACTCAACCTTGAGCTACATTCAATTCCCAGAACAACCATTGGGTTCCAATAGTAACCAATCATAGATTACAACGCACACAATCACAAAGAGGTGATCTTGATACCACAAGAACCACTCACCCTCTTCGCTACACACACTTTTAGTCAGAACACCTGCTAACTTTACAGGTTTTCACACACTTCACAGTTTATAAAAGAACAAATACAAGAATCATGAAAGGAACAAATTACACCTGAATTTACAGGAATCACAGAGCTCTTAAGATTAGACCTTGAACTAGTGCACAACTATTTTGCAATCTTGCAAACCTTTGAAAAACTTTTCTCAAAATCAATCTCAATCTCACTGTATTTGATATCTTTTTTGTATTTATTGTTTTGAAAGAAAAACCATATTTATAACTCTCAAAACTAGCCGTTCTAGGCAACAATCATGACCCAAAACAGTTTTGATTCAATTCCAAAATAGATTAACAGGTTTTAGAAAAGTTGTTATGAAATGTGACAATCAACCGGTTGAAAAGTCGTTTTAACCGTTTGAATTGGTTAGACAATTATTTAACCAAGTCAAAAACAATTGTAAAACCTTCAAACAAGCTAAGTGACAAACAACCGATTATTTCGTGGTTTCAACCGATTGTTTTTCTCTTTCCTTAGGAAAACACTTTTCTCTTTAAGATAGATTGAGCTAGCTTGTGCAAGGGACTAGGAATGATCTTACAAGAATTCTAAACAACCTAGACTAAGCTCAAACTAAAAGTAGCACAACTTCAACTTTCATCGTAGATTTGAAACATCAAAGCTCCCATGTTCTACATATATATATATATGTATATATAATTAACTTTCTTTTCTTAAAATTTAAAGTTTCCAAAGAATTAAAATTGACCTGTAGACTTTAACTCAAATCATTCTAACAACTCTTTTAAACATATTTTGAATGAAATTAATTTAAACAATATTAAACTAAATATTTATTTTAAATGTAAATATTTATGTATAAGTTATTTTTATTAAAATATAAATGATTGTATTTATAATATTGCAGAAGATTGTGTAATACAAATTTAAGTAGTGTTTTTAACTCTATGTAGTCACACTTAATTATGAAAGTATTCTGTAAATTTTTATTTATTTAAAGCCATAAAAATTATTTAAATATTTTAAAAGAATTACAAAAATATTATTTTTAATTTATATGTCTTAAGCTATATGTCTTGAAACATGTGACATGTTCATATATAAGAGTAAATGAAAAAACTAACGTTTTGAGACTTAGAATAAATAAAATAAAAACGTCTCAACGAAATCCATATATATAAATGTACCGCCCTGGTAGTCGGAAGTGATGACGTGGCATCAAGCTACGGTGTAGGCGTGTCGACGAGACGCCAGGTTGGCAGAAGGGAAGGAAGTCGGGGGGCTTGTGAAGTCGCCAGTTATTAAGTTGGCGTGCTCCGATCTCCAGCACACCGGAACCGGCGGTCACCGGGTTAAAGATGAAGTCGCCAGATGTAAACTCAGGCGACCAAGTGATTAGAGATCGCCGAAGATGAAGGCGGTGCAGATTATGAAGGCGGCCGGCGAGACCACAGGGAAGGTGTGTACAAAGGCACCCTAGCTCGCCAATCCAGTAGAGATCGCACTCCAGGACAGCTATGCATTAAGTAGTATCATGCATAAGTAACTTAGCCAACGGAGAGTCAGAAGCAGCGCCCAAGTCAAGGAGGCTCCAGATGATGGCACGTGTACAGCTGGATGCGAGCCACGTGTCCAGATGTGTAACTGCCAGGAGAGAGAAAGTGACCAGGTATATAAGGGTTTCCCAACGAACTTCTGAGGTACGCACGTTCAGATTGTCTTCTTTACGCTTGCGAGTTCTTGAGTATACTGTGAGAGAGAACATTGCACGGTTCCTTGAGAGTTCTTGAGTGTTACTCTTGAAGTATTTGGTGGTTCAGTCACTGACTTGGGCATTGGAGTGCGATCGGCCGCAGCGGTGCCGCTCTGTTCTTTTGCAGGTTCTTGAGGTGGATCGCGGTGAAGGACGGAGGTTGACCCGGCGCACACGTCGATCCAAGTTTGACGAGGCAAAGCTCCAACGTTTTGGTCAACAGGCAAGATCAATAAATATATTTAAATTTTTATTGTTTCAATAATTTCGTAGGTATAATTACCTTCTTTGTCCCTATATTTGGGGTCAATGTTCAATTTAGTAGAGTGGTTTTTGAAAAAATCAATTTGGTTTCTATGTTTTTTAAAATGTATCCAAATTGGTCATTTTCGTTAAATCTCACTTTACGGCATCAAGTACTGCTACGTGGCAGAGAGAGATGGGATTGAGAGATCTGAGGTGTCAAGTGGCGGCGTCTTCTAAGACCATAACCCCGCATCGTCACCGGCGACATCTCCTCCCACTATTGTGGCTCCTACTCCAGACCAAGCCTCCGACAGCGTTTCTTCCGGCTGCAATGGTGACCATGACAAACTCATCGTTTTCGAGGAAAATGAAGGTTTGGGAGTGAATGGGAACTTCCAGAGGATTCTGCATGCGTTTGAGTAGGCGGAGAAGAAGGGTGGCTGCGAAGATGAAGTTGAAGACTCTTCTGACAACTTTCTCTCCCGTGACCCCATGTTTATTTTAGCCATTAAAGTCAATATGTTATGATTCACTCACTGTAGTTCATTACAGTGATCATGATACCAACGCAGAAAAAGCATCCAAATTTCGTGCGCTGAATTTGAACAATTCAAAATGAAACTGTGAACCCAAAACCGAAGAAGGAACATCAGTTACCAAAGCCTCGACACTTCGAACATGTCCAATAAGCCAAATGTCCCACTTCTTCAACATTCTCCCATACCTAATTCACCGTAGCAAAATCCTCATCAGAGAAAGAAATTACATGTGTACAAGTCATTATACTCAAATTCTTTTAGGATATATATCCTAGCTGACAATTATAGCCTAATTCCTTCTAAAAGTATAACACATTAGGATATGCATTTGGAACATTTTGTTCACATTTACAAAAACAATATTAGTCTTAGTTTTAAAAATATATGAAGTTGTTTCTTGCAATGCAAGTGCCTACGAAATTCCATTACTTTGAGACTATAGTTGAAACAAACAACAATCACCAAAATGTGTTATCTTTTTTGGTACAAAACACATGTATGAAGCATAATAAACAATCTAACTCAAGTTAGGCAGAACCACTACAGACAACAACAGAGTTATTGATGGTCCTACCTTGTTCAAACAAGACAGCAGACAAGATCGCCTTTTAAAATTATTTTTAAATTTTCAAAATTTATATATATATATATATATATATTTAAAAGTAGATCTTATTATATAAATATTTTTCAAAATTTTAATTGATTAATTAATATCTTTAATCAAATAAATTAAAATAATTATTATATTTAATATTAAATAATTTAAAACCTAACTATTTTATGTTCTTATATAATAAATTATTTTAAATTAAAATTTATTTATTTAGATTTTAGATTGGATTTATTGTTTATAATTTAATTCATTATTTGTTTATAATTTTTTATAATATTAGAAACTGTTTGATTTTGCACTTATGTGCACATTTAAGAGAAATTAAGAAAGTTTATCACTTAATGGAAGTATTTTATTTTATTTCACAATTTCATGTATTTTATCCTATTCTTATTTAGAAAACAGTAATAAAAAGGAGGTTGAAATAAATATAACTAAAGTAAAACAAATCATGTTCTTAGAATTATGATTTCTGTTTCTTTAAAAATCACTCAAGTTGGGTTTTATGTATTACTTTTTTTTAATTAAAATATTATAAAATAGTTTTGATTTATGAAAGATGATAGGATGTAGGTTAGAATTGAAATGCGACAAGAAGAAATTGTCTTGGAATCTTCCAGTCTTGCACTAATTGGCGTGGAAGTGTTTGCATTGAATCCATGCATTGATTCTTACAAGTCCATTTGGCAGCTTTAATGTGACTTAGCATTCAGTCTTATGTACAGAGTCATTGGAATCTTCACACTCTTGTATTCATTGGTGAAACTATAGGCGTCAGAACAAATAAAAAGCGAATGAGCCGTTTAGGTTTTCAAATGAGTCGTTTAGGGTTTTCGCAACTGTTGTGTGTCTTCAAACAATTCAGATTTTCTTTCTTCTACCTTTCTTTATCTGCATCTATTTTATAGTTTTTGTCGTCTAATGTATTTTCTGTTTCGGTGGAAAACTAGAGCTCAAGGTCCTAGAACTATACTAGCTACCTCAAAAGAATGTAATGCCAGCAGTATTTGCTGATAAAGCTAAAGAAAGAAAATCTGATACAACATAAAAAAAAAATTAAAAGAAATTTTCATCTTCAAACCACAATTAGACAACCAGAATATTGTTGTAGCCTTTGATCACAGGTCAGTTTTTAATTCTCTTTGGATAATCAGAGCTGGTTAGGTCTAAAGCAGGGCTATCAAATGTAAGCAGAGATGATGTGGGACTTTACAAACTCCTCCACTTCACCATGTTTCTGGAAAACCAGGCGAATCTACTAGAATAAGTAATAAGTAATATTTCATCTTAGCAAATTGACATTAAGTAAAAGGTTGCCCCCACACATATAAAAGTTGCACTCCAAGACTTGATACTTGCAATATGGGACTTCCAAACATTTCTCCTGTAACCTCAGAGGGATTAACTTTTTCATTTAACTTTGCCAAGAAGTGAAGTTTACAAACAGACTCTAGTTTATTAGAGAAAGTCAATTCATTTTAATTACTTTCTTTATAAATATTTAAAGTGAAATTAATTCAAAGAACAGCATCAAAGTATTTATTAGATAACTTATGATGTAAGTATTCATGCACAAGTTATTTTTATTATTGAAATTTAATCTTATAAATGATTTAATCCAAACCCTAAGCAGAAATACACAGTAAATTACTTCTTCCAAACTCATCTTAGAGTTCGGTCAGTTGCAGTTCATATATTGAGAAAAGAAAAAGATGTGTTTCCAATGAGAAAAGAAAATACCATTGAAACCAAGCTGAAGACAGTAGCTCCACCACACATAACTGAGATGTCCCTCTGTTAACCTTTCCTTCTTTCTTCTCCTTTCAAAACCATTCTTATCATACACAAGTTTCCATCAATAGACATCAACATGTCTAAATTTTTATTCTTTTAGATCAATTTTGCAAAATTGAGAAAATAAATATATAAGTTTTTTTAACACTGGATTACATATATTTGTTTTTTAAAATAATAAAAGTCATACTTTCTGTTATTTTTTCTATTAGTTTTTATATTTTCAGTGTTTTTTCATAACTGAGTTTATTTTTAGGTTTGTGATTTCTTCTCATTGTGGTTAAGAGAGTGATGATTTGAAAGTTGAAATTTAACACATGGCTCATTCATGGGAACAGCTGTCATCTAAGCTAAGCTTCTAAACCAAGTATTACTTTATTTAATAATTATAATTAAAATAAAATAATGGTACTTATAATTTAATAAAGTAATGATAATTATAATTAAAAGAATGTAATGATGATTATAATTAAAATAAAGTAATGATAATTATAATAAAATAAAATGATAATGGTTATAATTATAATTAAAATAAAGTAATGATAATTATAATAGTTAAAATAATGATAATATAATTAAAGTAAAATAATTATTATTATAATAATAAATAATTATAATTATAATAAATAAAGTAATGATAATTATAATAAATAAAATTATAATAGTTATAATTATAATTAAAATTAAAATAAAGTGATGATAGGAGTTGGGGGTATGGTTTCATTTGAGTTTTTATAGGTGTACCCAAAAAAATGTTTTTTTTTCTATTTTTTTTAAGAGGGGTTGAACCACTCTTAAATGAATATGTTTAATTTAATTTTTTTTTTTTTTATCGACAATAAAAAATAAATAAGAACTATTTCAGGGGTGGTTCAACCCTTATACACGGTACCCAACTACCGATTCTTGCCTAAAGCCTCCCAAACTAACTAAAACTTACCTTTTCCTTGCTACAACTAACACTCTCAAAGGATTAACCTCATGCACAACATAGGTTCTAAACACCAATCTGAAAAGGAAAATAAAGTTGGCCTAAAATTAAAGAGAACCAAGACCAAACATTTACTTGCACCAAAGAAAAAACTTCAGACGCATCCGCCACCCCTCTCTTGAAAATAAAGTTATCCCTGTGGTTCCATATCTCACTAACCATAACACCCCGACCCAGACCATGTTCCAAACACTATTAACCTTTTCTGAAGCAAGACTCATCCTAAATTGGTCAAAGTTATTCTTCGGCTCAATGTGTGACACAACCAGGACCCCAAGCCATCTAAAGCATTTACACCAAACTTGCCAAGCAAAGCTACAATCGAAGAACAAATGTCTGCAAGTTTCTTCCTCCTTCCCACAAAAACTACACAACGAGCTAACCACCAATCCCCCTCTTCTACTCAGATTTACCTTAGTAGCAAGCTTGTTTCCATCAACCTCCAAGCTATAAGCACTACCGAGGGCACTGCCTTGCAACTCCACAACTTACAAAAAATCGGCGAAGAGTTCACCTCCGAATCCTTCCTGACAAGATTGTAGGCAGAATTGACTAAAAAGGATTGGGTACCCCCCTCCTTCCAAATCCAACTATCCACCTCTCCCGAGGCAACCCGAGCCTTAAGTAGAAACTGACTCAACTGATCCGCCAACGACTTCTCCCACTCAAAAAACTGTCTTCTCCAAGCTAGCTGCCAAACCCAAACTCCGTTCGACCAAATACCAAGCTCCGCCACCTTTGCGTCTTTGGTAGAACTAATAGAGAACAACCTTGGGAAGGCATTCTTCAAGGTCTCGTCGTTCAGCCAACTATCCTTCCAGAAAAAATATCCTTCCTGTCACCAACTTTCCACTTGAATCCATCTTCAAAATTTCTCCCCCAACCCTCTGAGGACCACACCTCTATCAAATCTTTCCACTAGAGGGAGCACCTCCTACCTTTTCCTTTCTCTCCCAAACTTCTCTACCCTCTGTATTTAGAAAATAGAATCTCCTTCCAGAGGCCGCCCTCGGCCGATCCCAGCCTCCAAATCCACTTCCCCAATAAAGCTAGGTTGAACAACTTTAAATCCAATATCCCAAGCCCCCCAAGTTCGCGAGGCTTACATACCAAACTCCAGGAATCCCACGCAAACTTCTTTCCGTCTGCACCCCAACCCTAGAGGAAATTTCTTTGTATCCTAATCAGCTTTTCTGCCACCCCCGAAGGCAGTTTGAATAATGACATAAAGAAAAGCGGAATAGAAGAGAGCACGAACTTGATCAAACATATCCTCCTAGCCATCGTCAAACATCTTCCCTTCCACCTGCTTAGTCTAGCCTGAACTTTCTCAATCACCCCATTCTAAAAGTCCCCTTGCTCATGACTCCCACCTACTGGCATACCCAAGTAGATAAATGGAGCAACCATCGTATCACAGTTAAGAATAGCTGCGAACTGCTGAAGCACTACCTGGTCCAGCCCCAACCCACCAATCCTACTTTTCACAAAATTAACCCTTAACTCGGAAGAGAGCTTAAAACATTGCAGAATCGCCTTAATGTTAAAAATACTTTTGGTATTAGCTTCGCAGAAGAACAAAGTATCGTCTGCATATTGTAGCATATTTACCTTTACTTTATCTTTTCCAACCTCCAAACTGTCAATCAACTTCTTTTCTTTTGCTACCCTTGTCACCCCAGCAAGTCCTTCTGCCACAATGAGGAAGAGAAAAGGAGCAAGTGGGTCGCCCTGGCGGAGACCCTTTCTAGGAAAGAACTCCCTGGTTGGACTCCCATTAATGAGGACTGAGACCGAAGACGACTCTAAACAACCCTTTATCCACCGAATCCAGCGGTCACAGAAACCCAACCTCTTAAGCATATAAAATAAGAAATCCCACTTCACCGAATCGTAAGCCTTCTCATGATCAATCTTGAAGAACACGCAACTCTTCCTCTTCCTCCTGTAATCTTCTAGAACCTCATTCGCAATAAGCACACTGTCTAGTAAACCTCTTCCTTCCAGGAAAGTCGACTGTCTAGCATCTATGACTTTTCCAATCACCTTTTTCAGACGCAAGGAGAGTACTTTAGAGATGATCTTGTACAAGCATCCTAGTAATGAAATAGGTTTAAACTCCCCTAGCTGTTGAGGATTTTCTACTTTTGGTATCAAACAAAGAAACGACGCATTCGAACCTCTCGGCCATTTGCCATAACCTGCGAAATCCTTTACTTCCCCCACCACGTCCTTCTTAAGGATGTCCCAACAAGATTTTACAAAACCAAAGTTAAAACCATAAGGGTCGGGATGATAAAAAAAATTGAGATTCTTAACTTTGTTAGATTGTAGGACTAAGTTGTGCACGTTTATGAATGTAAAAAAAATCATGTTCATGGAAAAAAAATTGTTCAATATAATAAGTATTGACATATTTTATTTTTAGTTCAATAAAAAAATTACATTCTTAATAAAAATCTTTAATTCCATTGATTTTGTTTCCCACTTTATTAATGGTATATATAAGTATTTAATCTTTAATAATTGTTATTTATGTTTATTAGAGAAAAAGTTAACGCAAATAATCTTTAATGAAATTTTTTATCCTTTACTTTACTGATATTTGTAAATATAAAATTATTAGTTATTCACTTTTATAAATATAGAATTCTTAATTTAAGGTTAATATTTTTCTTTTAATAAAGATATATAAAAATTACTAAATACCTGCTCAGTTATATTAATTATTAGAAAAATTTAAATAATGATCTACATTTAAAATATCCTAAAAATATTTAATATATTTTACTTCATTTTTAATTTTCAGAAGATAAATCATACAGAAAGTCAACACAGACTTTATTATTGCAAGAATAAGATAATAATGCATGGTGAAATCACTGCTCAATTAATGTGGGATGAAACTCTAATATATTTTACTTTGATTAGATATTAATTCTTCTAACATGCTTCAGTTCTCCTTCCTTGAAATCAAAACAGTAAAATAATAATTATGTTTGTGAGAATAATACCATTATTTCTAAAATATATAATTTAATATAACAGGAGGAAATATCATTCATGGTGAAACCATTCAATTAAATAACTAACTACAAAATAATCAAAAATTTGATTTTTAAGTTGCATGATATTTGATAGAAATAATTAGTTCCAATTTTGTAATATCACTCTATAATATTAAAGGAATTTGAAAATTATGTTTATTCAGTTAGTCAACTATTAAATGCAATAATGAAGTGCAATTAATCAAACAAAACATCAGACCAAATTGTTAACATGAACACTTTGGAAAACTTTAAAAGTTGTAATGCATTCCCAACATCTTTGGGTGGTAACCTAATGCTAAATATTTCTTTTAACATTGTGCCAAGGGGCAAAAGAATTTCCTCCTCAATTGTTTTGCTCTCTCCTTGGAACATGGCACCAACATTATCACCTTTAGGGACATCATTTGCATCTGTACAATTTTCTTTCTCAAATTCCCCCGAGAGATGTGCTTTAAGCTCCTGCAGGAAATAACAAAAAAGAACATGAACCACCAACCATAAGGTCATTTCATAAAAAACATATCATAAGTTGAACTATAAACATATTTTCACTCATATCATCATTATCTAATCATGAATTTGCACAATTAAACAAGAGATCATTTTTAACCAAATCTGTCAACAACAGGAGATTTCGGAAAGGACATGAACATAAAGGTAGCATACATTTTTCTCAATAGGTTCATTTGATGGTAAGGTTGTCGTGTCACTGACCTTATTTAATGATTAAGCTTTTGAAGCCTTCTTAACAGTAAGCATTTCCACAACAAACTTAAAACCTAATTCTTTGGCTTTGCGATAAGGGGACTAGTAGGTTGCTCACCTCGTTTTTTTCCTACAAACATAACTCTTTTGTCATATTGAACTCATGGATACAATACCAACTCGAAACACAAATAGAAAAGACGAAAAGAAACTCACTGTAAGAAGTTGCAGTTGCAAAAGTCTCGACACTTCGAACATGTCCAATGAGTCAAATGTCTCACTTCTTCAACATTCTCCCTATACCTAATTCATCGCAACAAAATCCTCATCAGCGAATGAAATTACATGTGTACAAGTATTGTATCATTATACTCTCAAATTCTTTTAGGATATCCTAACTGACAATTAGAGTCTAACTCCCTCTAAAAGTATAACACATTTTGACCTTGCATTTGGAACATTTTGTTCACATTTACAAAAACAATATTAGTCATAATTTTAGAAAATATAAAGTTGTTTCTTGTATTGCAAGTGCCTACGAAATTCCGTTGCTTTGTTATTATAGTTAAAGCACCAACAATCACCAAAATGTGTTATCTTTTTTTTGTACAAGGCATAGGTATCCAGCATAATAAACAATCTAACTCAAGTTAAGCAGAACTACTATAGACAACAACAAAGTTATTGATGGTCCTACCCTGTTCAAACAAGACAGTAGCAAGATGACCAACTTTATTTTTAAAATTAGTTTTAATTTTTAAAATATTCAAAGTTTATATATATGTATATATACATATATATATATAAGTATATCTTATTATATAAAGATTTTTCAAAATTTTAATTGTTTAATTAATATCTTTAATCAAATAAATTAAAATAATTATTATATGTAATATTAAATCGTTTAAAACCTAACTATTTTATTTTCTTATATAATAAATTATTTTAAATTAAAATTTATTTATTTGGATGTTAGATTGGATTTATTGTTTATAATTTTTTGAGATATTTTTTTAAAAAAAAATATGAAATAGATTGATTCTAAATTAATTAGAAATATATAAAAATAAAGTCTATAATTTTTTTTATAATATTAGAAACTGTTTGATTTGAACTTAGTAAGAGGAAGAGGAATAAAGAATGTTTATCACTTAATGAAAGTATTTTATCCTATTCTCTTATTTAAAAAACAGTAATAAAAAAGAGGTTGAAATAAATATAACTTGGGCGGTACATAACTAAAGAAGAATCATGTTCTTAGAATTATGATTTCTGTTTTTTTCAAAAACATTCAAGTTGAGTTTTAAGCATTTTTTAATTAAAATATTATAAAACAATTTTGAATTAAAAACCACCTTTGGTAAGACAAAATATCTAATTTTTTAATTTTATAAAATTTATCTACAACAATAAAATTTTAAATAAAGTACTTTTTTTTTTTTAGTGAGTTTATCACTTAATGGAAGTATTTATTTTTTTATTCTAGAAATTCATGTATTTTATCCTATTCTTATTTAGAAAACAGTAATAAAAAGGAGGTTGAAATAAATATAACTAAAGAAACGGAAACAAATCATGTTCTTAGAATTATGATTTTTTTTCTTTAAAAAAACACTCTGACTGAAGTTGAGTTTAAGTATTATTTTTTTTAATTAAAATATTATAAAACAGTTTTGATTTATGGAAGATGATAGGATGTAGGTTAGAATTGATATGGCAGAAGAAGAAATTGCCTTGGAATATTGCAGTTTTACACTCATTGGCGAAACTATTGGCGTGGAAGTGTTTGCATTGAATCCATGCATTGAGTCTCACAAGCACATGCAGTGGTGTTGAGGTTGGCAGCTTTAATGTGATGTTGCATTCACTCTTATGTACACAGTCATTGGAATCTTCACACTCTTGCATTCATTTGGCGTCAGAACAAATAAAAAGCGAATGAACTGTTTAGGGTTTCCACAGCGGCTGTTGTTGAACCAAGTGGTGTTCAATGTTTTGAAGAATCCAAATCCTTTGAAGGATGATGAAGCCTCTGCTTTGCTTGTTGCTGCTGTGCTGGTTTTAGCCTTGTGATGGGGTAGTTCAATGTTGTAATCAACACTTAGATTAAATCTCAAAGCAATTAGCATCTCTATTTTATCAAAGCAAAATGATTTTCAAACTAAGTTGAAACAACCGATTGTTTTGTCGAAACAACCGATTGTTTACACTTAGGTGTTTTGAGAAAGTTTGAAAACTGTTTTTGAATGGTGTTTTTGTTAAGTAAGAAAACAACCGATTGATTTGAGGAAACAATCGATTGTTTGTTTTAAAACCATAACAGAAAAACTGTTTTCTTTGACTAAGCTTTAAATGCTTTAACTGAATACGCTCCAGTCATTAAATGCTTTGACCAATCTATTTTAAATGCAATTAAGAGTTTGTTAAGATTTGATAACAAACTATATTCCTAGATATATTCTGAAAAACAGTTTTGATATATTAAGAATCTTGAAACATAGTTTTGATCTAAGAAGAGTTTTTCAAAGTATTCTGAGATTGCTAAAGAGTTAAGAGATTGATCAAGGTGCTGAATAGGGATTCTACTTGTATTGATTTCAGATTTCCATCTGTAACAAGTGTAATCTTTGTAAACTAATGAACAATTCGTTTGTGTGTGTTGCTGAGATTGGTTGTGTGTTCTTGAGGTGTTCAAGATCAGCAATCTTAGTGTTGACCAAGGAGAGTGTGTTTCTTGAGGTGTTCAAGGTCATTCTCTTGGTTGTGGTGTAAGTGATCAAGGTGTGGTTGCTTACTGGATATCCTCAGGGTTTCTGAGTAGACTAGATGTAGCTCTAGTTTTGAGTGAACCAGTATAAACAACTGTGTACAATCTCTCTATCCTTAACTCTTTAATTTCAGTTTGTTTGTTGTTTGCTGGTATAAACAACCGATTGTTTCGAAGAAACAACCGATTGTTTTCCTGGTATTACAGTTTTGCTTGCTGTTTTGGCTAACTGAATTGCTGAATCAATTGGTTTATGAAATAAGTTCATTCTAGCTTTGAAAAGTTTACGAAAACCCCTTTAAACAATTCACCCCCCGTCTAGTTTAAAGCCATCTTTTCTAACAATTGGCATCAAGAGCTTGGTTCTTAAAAGTTATTCAAGTTGATCCTAAAATCTTTCAAAATGGCTGATAGACTACCGTTTGGGGAAGGTGCCTCAATAAACAGACCACCCTTGTTTTGTGGTTTGAATTACCAGTTTTGGAAAGTTAGAATGAAAATATTTATGGAATCTCTTGACAAAGGAATTTGGGATGCAATTGAAAATGGCCCTTTTATCCCAATGTTTGAAAAAGATGGTTCTGTCATTGAGAAGCCATGGTCTCAATGGACTGAAGCAGAAAGTAGAAAGGCCAAATTTGATTGCATTGCCAAAAATATTATAACCTCTGTTTTAAATTCTGATGTGTTTTTCAGGGTCTCACAATGCAAATCATCAAAAGAAATTTGGGATGCTTTGGAAGTCACTCATGAAGGAACAAATGAGGTGAAAAGGGCTAGAAAGCATGCTCTCATCCAAGAGTATGAGATGTTTAGAATGCTGAAAGGTGAAACCATAGCTGAAGTGCAGAAAAGGTTTACACACATCATCAATCACCTTATGAGCCTTGATAAGACGTTTGATAAAGAGGAGCTGAACATCAAGATCTTAAAATGTCTTGATAGAGCATGGCAACCAAAGGTAACTGCTATTTCCGAATCTAAAGATCTAACATTATTAAGTGTTGCCTCTTTGTTCGGAAAGCTTAGGGAACATGAGCTAGAGATGAATAAACTCAATGTTCAAGAAAGTGAAGACAAGCACACAAGGAGCATAGCCTTGAAAGCATCCAAACATAAGGGAAAGCAAGATTCAAGTGATGATAGTGATGAGGAAAATCTAAGTTTGCTGTGAAGAAAATTCAGCAAATTCCTCAAGAGAAACCGCAACAAAGACAACAACAAGGATAGGTATGGAAACAAGAAACCCAATGAATTTAATTCAAATAACTATACTTGTTTTGGTTGTGGTGAGCAAGGTCACATAAAGGCTGATTGTCCCAACAAGAGTAAAGAGAAAAAGACAAGCTACAAGGAGAAGAAAGGCAAAACAAAAAGAGCCTACATAGCTTGGGATGAAAATGAAGTGTCATCATCACGTTCTTCATCAAGTGAAGATGAAAAAGCCAACATATGCTTAGTTGATGAGGATGATGATGATGATTCATGCAGTTCAAGTGAGGTAAGTTCATGTGCTTCCTTAAATGAACAAAACTATAGTGAATTGCTTGAAGCTTTTCAAGAAACACATGATGAAGCTAATAGATTGGTTCTTTCAAACAACCGATTGAAAGATCTTAACAATGGGCTTGAAAAGAAAGTTAAATCACTTGAAAAGCAACTGAGAAAAGCAAAAAGTGATTTTGAAAAATTGGAAAAAGATTTCAAAAATGCCTCTTGCAAGTGTGATACTCTTAATTGCACAAATTGTGAAAATCTTGAGAAAAAGGTTCACTATCTTGTTGAAACTGTGGACAAGCTTTCAAAAGGAAAGTCAAACTTTGAGAATGTCCTAGCATCTCAAAGCTGTGTTTTTGGAAAGGCTGGTTTAGGCTTCAATCCACAGAACAAGCAAGAACGGAGAAAATCAAGTACCTCGTCGTGAACGCTCCTTCAACATACAACATTCTGTTGGGAAGACCAACACTCAACAGGATAGGAGTTGTGCCTTCCACCAGGCACATGAAGGTGAAGTTGCCATCGATGGAAGGGGTGGTGATCACCATCAAATCCGACTAGAAAGAAGCAAAGAAGTGCTATGAGAATAGCCTGAAGAACAAGAGGTCCGTGAGTTACGTGACAACCACCCCGCCTCCCAGTGTGAAGCCTAGGCCGACGGTAATAGAGGAGACCGCCGCAAGCGACGTGGTGATGGTGGATGCTGAGGCTGAGGGAGAGAACGCCGAGCAGGAAGAAGAGGCGAGGAATTGCCCTGAGGAAGCGAGGGAGCTGGGAATCGCCAGGGCGGTGATCGCCAGAGAAACCAGACCAAAACCCGTCGAGCAGTGGCTCGAAAGGGAGATCGGGGGAAAGATCTTCAAGCTGGGAAGATCTCTGGAAGTTGAGCTCCAGGACCAGATCGCCAAGGTGATATAGCGGCATCTGGATGCGTTTGCATGGTCCGCTTCGGACATGCCCGGGATCGATCCCGACTTCTTGTGCCATCATTTGGCGATGGACAACCAGGTCAGACCGGTACGACATAGGAGAAGGAAGTTGATGGCATTTTCATGAAGGTCTTCTTGAATCATGTAAGAAAATGGTGCGGAAGCTATGAAGGTGTGTGTGCAAGATCCTCCTAAGAGTGATGTTGATCTTGAAGGTGCATGATAGGTATGATTATAGGGAGGTTCGGCCAGCCCAAGGAAAGGTGAAGGATGTGAAGTTTAGAGCCTAGAATTCTAGGAGAAGCAAAGCTTGGCACAAAATGGCAGCATAACTTTACTCACAATAAACTTGGAAAATACATGAGATAGCCTCCCTATTTATAGGCTATTTGGACGTAAGAACTAAGCTAATACATAATGAAATGTAAACCAAATGAAATGCAAAGCCTAGGCCATGTGCCATGACCGGTCACACCTAGCAAGGTTCTAGAATGTTTCCTTCAAATGTGCTTTCTACACTACCCTATCTACTAAGTACCCCTATTGGGCCTTTATGCAACATATACAAGGCTTTCTCTCTTCCATCCGTGGCTTCAGCCACTTGTGCTTGTACATGCTTTGCCATTGATCTTGTGAGAGGACCTAGACGGTCTAGTTCCACATCTAGACGCTCCATGGGTAGCTTCCCTTCTTCACGGCCTAGACGCTCATTCCTTGGAGCTAGACGCTCTCCTTGGTCTAGACGCTCTTCATGGTTTGGGCTTTGGCTCCCATGGCTAGATGTGCTTGGCCCTCCTCCATCATCCCCTCCCCCTTGGAGAGGATTTGTCCTCAAATCCAGCTTGTCATCGTCATTGGTACCTACAAATGGAGAAAGATCAATTACATTAAAAGTGTCATGTACTCCATATTCAAGAGGTAGGTCCAATTTATATGCATTGTTGTTGACTCGCTTGAGAACTTGGAAAGGTCCATCTCCTCGGGGACTTAGTTTGGACTTCCTTTGAGTTGGAAATCTATCTTTGCGAAGGTGAAGCCAAACTAAGTCTCCCTCCTCAAAAATTATTTCTCTCTTCCCTTTATTGTTGTATTTTGTGTACTTCTCATTTTGTTGTTGTATTTGGAGTTTAATCTTCTCATGCATTTTCTTTACAAAATCAGCTTTGATTACGCCTTCCTTATGCACAAAATCTTGTGGATTAGGAAGGGGTATCAAATCCATGGGTGTGAGAGGATTAAAGCCATATACTACCTCAAAAGGAGAAGCATTAGTAGTCTTGTGAACTACTCTATTGTAAGCAAATTCAATATGGGGAAGGTACTCATCCCAAGATTTGTGGCTGCCCTTCATGATAGCCCGAAGCATAGTTCCAAGAGATCTATTGACTACTTCGGTTTGTCCATCCGTTTGAGGATGACAAGAAGTTGAAAATTGTAGTCGTGTGCCAAGTTTACCCCAAAGAGTTTTCCAAAAGTGGCTGATAAACTTGGGATCTCTATCGGACACTATACTTCTAGGGAGACCATGGAGTCTCACCACTTCTCTAAAGAAGAGTTTAGAAATATTTTGAGCATCATCTACTTTGTGGCATGGAATAAAATCGGACATTTTGCTAAAATGGTCCACTACCACAAAGATAGAGTCATGGCCTCTTGCAGTCCTAGGAAGTCCTAAAATGAAATCCATGCTAATGTCTTCCAAAGGAGCATTTGCAATCGGCAAAGGGGTGTAGAGTCCATGCGGCATTGTTCTAGACTTTGCTTTTAAACATGAGATGCATCTAGAACAATGTCGTTGGACATCTTTCCTCATGTGTGGCCAACAAAATTTTGCTTTTAAAAGATCTAGAGTCTTATCAACTCCAAAGTGGCCCATGAGTCCCCCCTCATGTGATTCTTTGACAAGGAGTTTCCTATGTGTTCCTTGGGGAATGCAAAGTTTTCCCTCTTTAAAAAGATATCCCTCGGACACATAGTAACCTCCTTGCGCTCTATGTAGACATTGGGCATAGATGGATGAGAGTTCTTGATCATCTTGGTAAAGCTCTCTTATGTGGTCAAATCCAAGAATTTGGGCACCCAATTTTGAAAGGAGTGTATGCCGTCTTGAAAGAGCATCGACCACTATACTGGTGCTTCCTTTCTTGTATTTGATTACATAAGGAAATTGTTCAAGAAATTCCATCCATTTAGCATGTCTCTTGTTGAGCTTGTGTTGGCCCTTTAAATATTTTAAAGACTCGTGATCACTATGAATGACAAATTCTTTGGACACAAGGTAGTGTTACCAAGTCTTTAGGGCTCGCACAAGAGCATAAAGCTCTTTGTCATAGGTGGGGTAGTTGAGGGTGGCACCATGGAGTTTTTCACTAAAATAAGCAATGAGGTGTCCACCTTGCAACAAAACCGCACCTAAGCCTACCCCCGATGCATCACACTCTATCTCAAAAGTTTTGGAAAAATTTGGAAGAGATAGGATGGGTGCATTGGTGAGTTGAGCTTTTAGCCTTTGAAAGGCTTGCTCATGCTTTTCATTCTAACAAAATGCAACATCTTTTTTAACAAGTTCATTCAAAGGAAATGCTAGGCTAGAAAAATTAGGCACAAACCTTCTATAGAAGCTAGCTAACCCATGAAAACTTCTTACATCACTTACATTTTGTGGAGTTGGCCACTCTCGGATGGCTTTGATTTTTTTGGGATCTACATGCACCCCCTTATTGTTTACTATGAAGCCTAAGAAGACTACACTATCTACACAAAAGGTACACTTATCCCTATTTGCAAAAAGACTATTTTTCCGAATAACTAGAAGAACTTCCCTAAGGTGACTTAGATGGTCTTCTAGGGTTTTACTATATACTAAAATATCATCAAAGTAAACTACTACATATTTACCTATACAATCCCTCAAGGTGTGATTCATAAGCCTCATGAATGTACTTGGGGCATTAGTAAGCCCAAAGGGCATCACCAACCACTCGTATAATCCAAATTTGGTCTTAAAAGCGGTTTTCCACTCATCACCCTCCTTGATTCGAATTTGGTGATATCCACTTTTAAGATCAATTTTGGAGAATAGAGTTGACCCATGCAATTCATCAAGCATATCATCAAGCCTTGGAATTGGATGCCTATACTTGATGGTGATGTTGTTGATTGCTCGACAATCACAACACATGCGCCATTTTCCATCTTTTTTTGGCACCAACAAGACAGGTACAACACAAGGGCTTAGGCTCTTTTGAACCCAACCCTTCTCCAACAAGTCTTGAACTTGTGATTCTATCTCCTTAGTTTCCTCGGGGTTGGTTCTATAAGCAGGCCTATTTGGTAGGCTTGCCCCCGGGATAAAGTCAATTTGATGTTCTATTCCCCTCAGAGGAGGAAGCCCAATTGGTCCCTCTTGTGAGAATAGATCTTCAAATTCACTCAAAAGATTTTCGATTTGAGGAGGTAAATTCATAAGTTCACTACTTGTGGCAGTGCATGTAAGTGCTCCTTTACAAAAGATAAGGCTTGGTTGTTCAACAAGAAGCAAATTTTCAAAAACGTTTTCAAGAGGCTTTTCTTTTTGACCAACCTTGTGGGAAGGAACACTCTTCTCCCACGCCTTCCTATCCCTAAGGATTTTCTCTTTTTCTAGCGCTCTTTTTTTTTTTTGTTTTCCTCATCCCTCTTTTGCTTCATTTGTATTTGGTCTTTTACCACTTGAGAATGTGGTAAAGGACTAAGTACAAACTTTTTATACTTATGGGTGAAGGAAATTTCGTTAGTGAGACCATCATGCAAGGTTTTCTTATCAAATTGCCATGGTCTCCCTAATAAAATATGACAAGCTTCCATAGGCACTACATCACATAAAACTTTGTCCTTGTAGTTCCCTATGGAAAACTTGATTTCCACTTGCTTGTCTACATGTAGTTCCCCATTTTCATTAAGCCATTGAAGTTTGTAAGGTTTTGGGTGAGGAACCACTTGTAGCTTAAGCTTTTCAACCATCCTAGCACTACAACAATTACAACTAGATCCACTATCCACAATGAGAGAGCATATGTTTTCTAAAACATTGCATCTTGTATGAAATATGTTCTCTCTTTGTGTTTCAATGGATGTGCTAGGGTGATTGTTGAGGGTTCTCCTAATCATAAGCAATTCTCCCTCTAGTGGAGCTACCCTCTCATCCTCTCCCCCTTCCTCTCTCTCACTAGGCTCATCCTCGCCACTAGTGTACTCATCTACACCTTTAAGAAACAAAGTCTTTTGGTTTGGACATTGTGCTTGCACATGCCCCCTACCATAGCACTTGAAACACTTAACATCTCTAGCTCGGATGGGTGGGGTTGAGGTTTCTTTGGTGAAGGGCTTGGTAGGCTCTTTTGGTTTTTCCTTGGATGTACTACCCTCCCTTCTAAACTCTTTCTTGGGATAAAAGCTAGAATAGGGGCTCACCTTTTGACTTGATGTTTTGCGCAAGTTTTGTTGCTCAACTTTAATGCAAAGTTGAACCAAATCATTCAAGTCTTGATAAGGTAAGAGCTCTACTCTATCTCTTATCTCAAGTGATAGGCCACTAAGGAACCTAGCTATGGTGGTTTCCTCCTCTTCTCTAATGGATGCTCTCATCATGTAGAGCTCCATTTTTTGCCTATACTCTTCCACACTCATGTTCTTTTGTTGGAGTCTTTGGAGCTTGTCCATCAACTCCCTATGGTAGTAGGAAGGTATATGTCGACGTCTTAGGGCTCCCCTAAGGTCATTCCAATATGTAATGGAAGGTTCCCTATGAAGACATCTTTCTCTTTCGAGAGAGGTCCACCAATACATGGCGTTCCCTTGGAAACTAAGGGTGGCTAAGGGTACCTTACGTTCCTCACTTACCCTATGGCAAGCAAAGAGTTGCTCTACCTTCATCTCCCAATCTAGATATATTTCTACATTTTCTTTACCATGAAAATGAGGTAGGTCTACTCTAGTTTCCCTTGGCACCTCTTGTTCCCTTTGCCTAGTTCTTCTAGGGGGTGGTTGGTAATAATCATTGATTCTACGGCTTCCCTCCCCTAGAGACTCAATACTTTGAGATGCATGAGTAAGCGTTTTTTTTTTTTTTTTTTTTGTTTTTTGTGATTTCTCTTCTTGAGCCTTAGCCAACTCATTGATTTTGTTCTCATTCTCCAATTGTCTAAAAGATATCAATTGTACCGCTTGGGATACTTCTTTTAAAAGAGTTTTCAAAGATTTTACTTCACTTTCTATAGACTTTGGAGAGTGAGAAGAAGAAGACATGGCTAAAACTTTGTGTATATAGGCGTTTTACTTTGAGAAAGTTTAGGAAAGTTAAAGAAGGTAGTTTTCCAGGTAAGGGAGGTGAGTCACAAAGGACTACTTAAGTACCAAGCCTTTTCCTTGCCAAAAACTATCCTCCAATATCTTCACACAAGACTTCCTCTTAGTGAAACACTTAGAACACAAATAAGTTGAGAAATAAATGCAAGAAAACAAAGTAAGCTATCTATGCAACAAAACTAGTCGGTTTAACACAAATTTAAACAAAACTAACCATGCAAAGCGTAGCTATGAAAGCAAAAGAAAAGCAATTACAAACAAGTAACAATTACTAATCAAGAATGCTATACTATTCGGCCCTAGGTGAGGCTTCTTGGACACTTTGAGCCCTTGAAGACACACTCACCGTCTAAAACGTAATTAACAAGGTAATTAACAATAAACCAAGTTGCAAAGGAAATAAGAGAACTCCCTTTGTTGATCCTCTTTTTGGTTAGTGCACTTCTTTGTTGTCTTTGCTTGTTGATCTTCCTAGTGTTTGTAGTGTTTTTCAAGAATGCTTGTTTCGGCTTTGGCCTTGTCTTCTCCTTAGAATGATGGTCTTTAATTCTCCAATTTACAGCACCTAGCAAAGGGCTAAACCTTAACCAAGTCAAGTTCCCATTCACATAAGCACCAAAGAAGAATAAATTCCAGCACCCAAATTAGAGGTCAAAGAACAAAAGCAAGAAACAAATTTAATTGAATAAAACAGTACCACCAAAAGGATTTAGATGATGACAACTAGAAAGAGAGTCAAGAAATTAAAGCAAACAAATAAAGGTACTCAATTAAAGGTTGGCACACAAAAGAATTCCTAAAGAAAAGCACTAGATTAGATGACCAAATAAAAAAAACAGCACCACTGGAAAATGTTGTGGGCCAGAAAATGTGTTTGTTCCCCAATTTATGCTGAGCTGTATTTTTAAAATTTGACTCTGAAATTTGATATGCAAGATATTCAGGATCTTATCTAAAATCTGGCCTTGGAATCACTCAAAACGCATGCACCATTTTTTTTTAATAAATTTTGCAATTTTGGTGTTCGGTTAGGCCAGCTGGAGCGCCTCAGATTTGCACTCTGATTTTAAAAGATTTATCATTTTTTTTCTGTTGCTTCTTTTGACCTAATTCTTTTTTTGTCCTTTCTATAACACTTTAAACTTGCATTTTCCAGAGAATCAAAATTTTCCTATGAGTGGAAATATTTTTGTGGGTTAAAACAGTCAAAACAGAGAAGGTGAAAATAGGGGAATCTGAAAACTGGAAACAAAAACAGCAACATACCAAAGTTTAGACCCAATGGAAATTTGTGAAATAGAATTGTGTAGAATCTAAACACAATATGAACTCAAACTAAAATTAAAAAGGCACCAAAGGAGCAAAGAACAGCAGATTCAAACAAATAAAGAGACCCAAAATCAAGAAACAATCAAGCCAAATAAAAGGACTACTATGAATTGTTGACAATATGGATGAACATGACTTGACATAACATGTATAGATTCAGAAAATTAAAGACTCAAAGCATAATATGAACCAAATAATGAAAGCAATAAAGACTCAAAAGCCTAAAAGAAAATAGCAACTCAAAGGTGTATGGAATCCTATCACAAATTGCACAAGAACTTGTTCAAGATCAATTGAACAAGAGTGCTTCGGTTGGATCTTCCACAAAGCACACCAAACAAATTAAAATGTAAAAAACAGCAAGACAATTATGGAAAATAAGATGAACAACATGAAAGTAAAGAAGAACTAAAAATGAAAGACCAAAAGCAACTCATCTCGAAGAACCATAGCTCATGATACCAAATGATGGCATTTTCATGAAGGTCTTCTTGAATCATGTAAGAAAATGGTGCGGAAGCTATGAAGGTGTGTGTGCAAGATCCTCCTAATAGTGATGTTGATCTTGAAGGTGCATGATAGGTATGATTATAGGGAGGTTCGGCCAGCCCAAGGAAAGGTGAAGGATGTGAAGTTTAAAGCCTAGAATTCTAGGAGAAGCAAAGCTTGGCACAAAATGGCAGCATAACTTTACTCACAATAAACTTGGAAAATACATGAGATAGCCTCCCTGTTTATAGGCTATTTGGACGTAAGAACTAAGCTAATACATAATGAAATGTAAACCAAATGAAATGCAAAGCCTAGGCCATGTGCCATGACCGGTCACACCTAGCAAGGTTCTAGAATGTTTCCTTCAAATGTGCTTTCTACACTACCCTATCTACTAAGTACCCCTATTGGGCCTTTATGCAACATATACAAGGCTTTCTCTCTTCCATCCGTGGCTTCATCCACTTGTGCTTGTACATGCTTAGCCATTGATCTTGTGAGAGGACCTAGACGGTCTAGTTCCACATCTAGACGCTCCATGGGTAGCTTCCCTTCTTCACGGCCTAGACGCTCATTCCTTGGAGCTAGACGCTCTCCTTGGTCTAGACGCTCTTCATGGTTTGGGCTTTGGTTCCCATGGCTAGATGTGCTTGGCCCTCCTCCATCAGAAGTTCAACGAGGAGAGGAGGCAGGCGATTAGAGACGAAACCCAGAAGCCCCTCGCTGCAGGCCATATCAGGGAAGTCCAGTACCCTGAGTGGCTAGCTAATGTCGTGCTGGTAAAGAAGAGCAACGGGAAATGGCGCATGTGCGTCGATTTCACCGATCTGAACAAGGCTTGCCCAAAGGATTCGTATCCTTTGCCAAGCATAGACGCCCTGGTGGACAGTGCTGCAGGGTGTAAGTTGTTGAGTTTCCTGGATGCCTTCTCGGGGTATAAACAGATCAAGATGCATCCCATGGATGAAGAGAAGACTGCCTTCATGACCGAGAGATCGTGCTACTGCTACAAGGTGATGCCATTTGGGCTGAAGAACGCGGGGGCCACGTACCAGAGGTTGATGGATCGGGTACTTGCACCAATGCTGGGAAGGAATGTGCAAGCGTACGTGGATGACATGGTCGTGACCTCGCCAGAGAAGAGCAAGCACGTTGCAGACTTGGAGGAGTTGTTCACTACGATCGCCAAGTTCAGGTTAAAGCTGAATCCCGAGAAGTGCATCTTTGGTGTGGAGGCTGGGAAGTTCTTGGGGTTCCTCTTAACTGAGAGAGGAATAGAAGCCAACCTTGATAAGTGTGCCGCCATCTTGGCGATGAGGAGCCCGGCAACCATGAAGGAGGTGCAGCAGCTCACGGGTCGAATGGCCGCCCTGTCTCGTTTCGTGTCGGCTAGTGGAGAGAAGGGCCACCCGTATTTGCAGTGTTTAAGGCGGAATAACAAATTTGCCTGGACGAAGGAGTGTGAAAAAGCCTTCGTCAAGCTTAAAGAGTACCTGGCGAGCCTGCCGGTTTTGTGCAAACCGCTGATGGGGACCCCTCTCAGGTTGTATTTTGCTGTGACTGAGAGGGCGGTAAGTGCGGTGCTCGCCCAAGACCAAGATCAGGCCCAAAGGCCTATTTATTTTGTCAGTAAGGTGTTGCAGGGCCCCGAAATGAGATATCAGGCCCTGGAGAAAGCTGCACTGGCAGTAGTTTTTTCGGCAAGAAGGTTACGCCACTATTTCCACAGCTTCACAATACTGGTGATGACCGACTTGCCCATCCAGAAGGTTCTGAAGAAGCCCGACGTAGCTGGGAGGATGGTGAAGTGGGCGGTGGAGCTGTCGGAGTTCGACATCAAGTATGAGCCCCGAGGTCCGATTAAGGGGCAGATTTTCGCAGATTTCGTGGTCGAGCTCTCGTCAGAAGCCACGCGAGTGAGGGGGATGACTTTCGTTGGGTGCTTTCGGTGGATGGGTCGTCGAACCAGCAGGGCAATGGTGCTGGAGTCATCTTGGAAGGGCCCAACGGCGTGCTGATCGAGCAGTTCCTGAGGTTTGCCTTCAAGGCCAGCAACAATCAAGCAGAATATGAGGCGCTGATCGTCGGTATCTTGCTGGCCAAGGAGATGGGAGCTAGGGTGTTAATGGCTAAGAGTGATTCGCTGTTGGTCACAGAACAAGTAACAGGCGAGTTCCAGGCCAAGGATCCACAAATGGCGGCTTACCTGGAGTATGTACAAGAGTTGAAGAGTTCCTTTGCCTCCTTTGAAGTAGTGCATGTGCCCAGAGAGTAGAATGCCCGAGCTGACTTGCTATCCAAGCTCGCCAGTTCAGGCAAGGGGGGTAGGCAGAGGACGGTGATCCAAGAAACTCTGAAGACACCCAGAGCATTTGTGGCAGATCACCTGGTTCTTCAGATAAGCAAATCGACGGAGAAAGCGGCGAGGAGTCACAGGTCTTTGACCCAGGAGACCTTGAGATCGCGAAGAATAAGGGCACGTCGGGGAGAGAAGGTGAACGTGGCACAGGTCTGCGCTACCCATGAGCTAGACACCTGGGTAACACAGTACAAGTGATGCTTGGCGGATGGCCTTCTCCTGCTGGATCCGACGCCTATATCATAGCCCGACGCCACGTCATTACACCCGACTACCAGGGCGGTACACTTTCTAAAGAATTTCTAAGTCCCCATCGTCTTTCGGCGATTTGCGGCATCAATTAAAGTTTAAAGTCCTCATCGTCTTTCGGCGATCGGAGGCACCAGTTAAAGACCTCAACGCCCTCGCGCGTCCTGAGGCGAGAAAGAGATAAAGACCTCCTCGCCGTCGAGCGAGTGCAGGCGAGAAAGAGTAAAAAGTCCTCAGTGCTTCTAGAGGGGAGAAGATGTAGCCTCTGGGGCAATGTAGAGGCACCAGTAAAAAGTCCTCAGTGCTTCCGGGGGAGAGAAGATGTAGCCCCTGGGGCAATGTAGAGGCACGAGTTAAAGACCTTCTCGCCGATGAGCGAGTTCAGGCGAGTTAAAGACCTTCTCGCCGTCGAGCGAGTTCAGGCAAGATAAAATCCTTCTCGTCTCGAACGAGTTCAGGTACGGTGTGGAGGGTGGAAGAAGTTTAAAGGATAGCTAAGGTAGGTTCGAAGAGAACACTTAGCTATCCAGCTCGCTGTCCTAAAAGTCAGGGAAGGTAGAGAAGGATCCGAAAGGCGCCTTTACCCCCAGATGAGGGAACAAGGGCAAAGCTATGAAGGCGAGAGGAAGCTGGTATCGCCGAGAATCTTTGGCGATCAGAAGAAATTCAAGAGATGGCAGGAGTTAAGGCCCATTTTGATAAGGCAGATCGGGTGAGCTATGTTTTAAACTATTAGTTGGGTTGAAGCTCGTTGTTTGGAAAGTGGTTTCGCGCTGAGGTTCATTATCTTAAGAATTCACAAGTTGTTGGAAGACTATCATTCGAAAGTCGGTAGTTTGAAACAGTTATTGGGCAAGTCGCGCTCGC
Organism: Phaseolus vulgaris; assembly: GCF_000499845.2. Taxonomy (NCBI): domain Eukaryota; kingdom Viridiplantae; phylum Streptophyta; class Magnoliopsida; order Fabales; family Fabaceae; genus Phaseolus; species Phaseolus vulgaris. The sequence goes on from NC_023757.2 coordinate 17,855,910, forward strand.
AGAATTGATAAGTCAATTTCGTGTAAACGATTTATGCGAGAAAAAGTAAAGCTAACAGGGAGATTATATAAAAGAGGTAGGAAATGTCATAACACAGTGGCATCAGTTTAAATTACATGTACAAAAGGGGGAAAAATTATTACAAGTAAATCGTGTAAGAGAAAGGCAGATGAATAAGTGATGGAGGGAAGCAGCTAGTCTTCAGAGGGAACGATCTTCCCATCCACCACTTCATTGTTCAATGACACCATGGAAAGGTCCAGATTAGGGTACTGGTAGGCGAATTGCTCCAGGGCGGCGTCAAACCCAGCAGCGAGGATTTGGGCAGAGCTCAGCTCGAGTTCTTCAGTTTGCTTCTTGAGCCCCTCGGTCTGCTGTTTTAGTTCTTCAGCCCTCTCACGAGCTTGAAGAAGGTCTTCAGTAATCCTCTTGTTTTCCGCCTGCGCCTGGGCCAACTCTGCGGCGATCCCTTCATTCTCTTTTTTGGCCTCAGCAAGCTTAGCCATGGTGTCATCTCTCTCTTTTTCAATTTTCCCCAAGAGGACCTCCCGATCTACGGACCTCTTCTCAAGGCTTTCTACCTTGGCGGCATCTGCTTTGATCGACGCCTCCAGGTCAGCCACCTTGAGACGATAGGGGACCAGCTTGCTCTCCAGCTCAATTTTCTCTTGAGCTAAGAGGTGCACCCTATGGCATAGATCAGTGGCCTCCTTGCGCGCCACCCGCAGCTCGGTGCTCATAGCATCCTCCACTCGCGAATGGTCGGTCTCCGCCAGCATAAGGTTGCAGGACAACTTCTCCGCCTCGATCCTTATTAGGCGATTCTCCTCTTGGAGCACGGAGATGTCGTCCTGGAGTTTCTTGCTGGAACTCTCCACAGCTTTTGATATGATGGAGGGGAGATCCTCTGCCATCATTTTGAGCTTTGCTGAGAAGGGTTCCCACATCCCTTTGACCACAAGGGAAAGGTTTGCTCGCGGAAGCGCTGGGGGAGCCTGGTGCTGGTTCTCGCCGCCACCTTCTTGAATTGGTTGGTGAGTTGGAGCTTCTTGGCGTGGTGGTGACGAGGGGGACTCGGTGATGATGATGGGTGAGTTGTGAGCACCTTCATCCTCACCTGCCGCAGCCTCGGCGATTGAGGCGGTTGAAGGAGGACCCCCTCTAGCAGATATAAATGGCGTGGAGGCGCTCGGAGGGTTCTCCATGAAGTTGGGCTCAGTAGCCTCAACCACGGGAAGTGCCGCCGCCAAAGGAACTGCTTGAACCGGCGGTGTTGCAGCTGGGGGAGAAGGCGGTGTTGGAATGGGAGCTGGTGGTGAGGACGGCGTTGATGTTGGAAGAGGAGGTGGAGCAGGTGGTGAAGAAGGCGCCACCCTTCTTCTTTTGGTGATGAGGCCATCCTCAGTTGCCTCATCGTCTTCTTCTTCATCCTCATGGACCACCTGAGGAGTTTTCCTCTTTGGCTTCTTGAGGATGAGCTTCTTGCGCTGTTGGGCGGGCAAGGCTTCTGAAGGAGCTGGGCCTTTGGGGGGCGATCTGCCTTGAGCAGCGGCGATCTCCACCACTGAGTTGGGCACAGTTTGGGAGCCCGACGCCAACCCATGGGCTCGGGCGAGCGCCCTCAATTCGGCTAGTTTGCCTTTACCCAGCATGAGATCTGCATAATGAGAAGGTATACAGGTCAGCTCAAAGTCAAAGATAAACACATGGGTAAGTATGCAAATTAGACAAACAAGTGGTGCAGAAAATAAAGACCAAGTCTAGTGCGCAACAGACAAGACGCCCAGGGATGGATAACAAAAGTGCAACACGGGGCAAAGACTTAAGCGTTGAGATAAGCACTAACCTATGCAAGCCTCGAGTTGGTCTTCGAAGAACTCAAAGGAGATGAGCGCAGTGGTGAGGAAGGTGATGTTAGCGTCTGCCACGCTTTTCCAGAAGAGGCACAGGTCCTTATCCAAATCGCCCATGTTGTCGGGGCTTCTTGGCTTTCTAAAGCTTCCCTTGGAGTCTTTATTTCCCTTGTTTACCCAGTACAAGGGAAAGCCGTCGAGCAGCGAAGTGTCCCGATCATTCTGGCGCACTTGGACGAATTTACCTTTCCAATCCTTGTAAGATTGCTGGAAGATAGAGAGGATTGACCTCCCAGCAATTCCGTGCAGGCTCACCCAAAGGCGATCTCCAGGGTTCTTGGCCTCGAACAGGAAAAGGAACACGTCTACTGAGGCCGGTAGTCCCAGATGTGCGCACACAATTTGAAACGCCCGCACGAATGCCCAGCTGTTGGGATGGAGCTAGGCGGCGGCGATGTCGAGCTCGGTTAGTAGTTCCCGCTCGAAACGAGTGAGGGGGAACCTGAGTTTCACCTTCTTGAATAGGGTGGTGTACACAAAGCAGAACAACTCGTCGTTGTTCCCTTTGTCGTCTACGCAGACCGGCACATCGGGGGGACAAGGCAGCACCGTCAGTTTGTCATCGTGCTCCTTGTGGAACGACAGGTTGGGCTCGTCCCTTTTCTTCAATCGAAGCACTGCCCCAGCAGAATTCACTGAGGAAGTTTCCTTCAGCAAAGTTGAGGTGGCCCAGGGGTATAGCTTCTTGTAGTCTGGAGAGGCGTTGGAGGCTCCTCCAGCGACTAGTGGAGCAGCCTGAGCGGGGTTGGGGCGAGAGGTTGCAGGCCTCTCAGCCTGGGAAGAGAGAGCACCAGGTGCTCACGGTGGGTTATGAGTCTGAGATGGAGGGTTTTGCGACGAGGGAGGAGGATTCGCGGTTATCTTTGTACGAACCATCGCGGGAACTGCAAAGGAAAAAGTAAAAGAGAGGTGAGCGAAGGTTGCAGAGGTTGATATGATTGTGAATGAAGGACGAAAAACGAACGAACGAAAGTTCGTTGTGATGGAAGAAGTGGAAGGTGAAGCCCTAAGTTGCGAAAAAGGGGAAGAAGAAAGAACAACCCACAGCGTATGCACCAGGCAGTTAATGGATGATGCGAATCGGTTAAAATGCAGCAAACATCAACAGAAGAAGTAAAAGAAGTACCTTTCGATTATCAGACGAACGTTGTAGGAAGTTGGGAGTTCAGAGAGTTAAAGAGCGTCGTGGGTTTTGCAGAAGGAGTTCAGAGCGTTTAGGAAGGCAAAGAGATGATGGAACAGTAGAAACGAAATGGGTTTAAGGGGTTTTCAAATGATTTTTGGAAGCGTAAACGACAGCTGAAGATGACCGTTGATGAAGCCACGTGTCGAGCGATTGGAGAAATGTTTGGTGGAGCGTCAGGAAAGCAAAAAGTACGAACGTTTGGAATTCTGCGCCAGCGCCACGTAGATCGGTAGTGACGTGACTTCTTTAGTCTTTTCGCTAGACAAGTCTTCGCTTAAGACTGGGGGGCTTGTGTACCGTCCTGGTAGTCGGAAGTGATGACGTGGCAGTGAGCTATTACGTAGGTGTGTTGAGTAGGGCCTATGGCTGTCTGAAGGGAAGGAAGTCGGGGGGCTCGTGTGGTCGCCAATTATTAAAGTTGGCGTGCTCCGGGCTCGTGTTGAGAAGAAGTCGCCTGATGCGAACCCAGACGACCTCGTGGTTAGAGATCGCCGAAACAAGGACATCGCCAAAGATGAAGTCAGATAGTCATTTCCTAGCTAGCCAGAAGATGAGGTCGGGAGACAGCTTACTTGAGCATACACAGTGAAGCAGGTAGAGTAGATCATGAAGGCGACCGGCGAGACCACAGGGAAGGTGCGTATGAAGGCACCCGAACTCGCCATGCAGAAGAGATCACGCTCCAAGGCAGCTTTGCGCTCCATGCGTAAGTAACTTAGCCAAAAGCCTGAAGAGTAAGAAGTGGCGCCCAAGTCAAGGATGCTCCAGATGATGACACGTGTACAGCTGGATGCGAGCCACGTGTCCAGATGTGTAACTGCCAGGAGAGAGAAAGTGCCCAGGTATATAAGAGTTTCCAACAAACTTTGAGGTACGCACGCTGAGAGAGAACTTTGCACGGTTCCTTAAAGTTCTTGAGTTTTTTCTCTTAGTAATTGGTGGTTCAGTCGCTGACTTGGGCGTCGGAGCGTGATCGGCCGCAACGGTGCCGTTCCGTCTTTTGCAGGTTCTTGAGGTGGATCGCGGTGAAGGACGGAGGCTAACACGGCGCAGAAGTCGATCCAGGTTTGACGAGGCAAGGCTCCAGCGTTTTGGTCAACAGGCAGGATCAGTTTTCAAAATTTTTTTTGAGAAAATCAGAAAAATAACCGATTGTTAAGACGAAACAACCGGTTGTTACATGCTTTTACTGCATGAAGAAAGGCCACTCTGTTAGATTCTGCAAAATTAGAAAATATTATGTTCCTAAAGGTTTTATGAAATGGATTCCTAAGGGATGTGATGTTTGTAACAGCAAAGAAAAGCCAAATGGACCCAAATTTGTAAGGGGACCAAATCTTGCAACTTGTATTTGATTATGCAGGAAAAATGAAGAGAAAAAGGAAGAATTGAGCCAACTGATCAAGCTGTTGAAGAAAAAGGCAGTCATTGAAGCTGACTCAATAATATGCAAAAGGTCAAAACAGTGAAAAGAAGCTTTCTTGATCAATAAGCAATTGGCTCATTGAAGAAACAACACAAGAATAAGACCTTCCTTTTATTTGTTATCAATTTCTGTTTTAAAGTTCTTTCTTATGATTAATTGTCTTTTAATCAATGTCATGTGCCTTAATCTGTTTCTGTTTATGGTTAAAAATTACAAAATCAAGTTTTTAACTGCTGCAGAAAAACAACCGATAGTTTCTTCGAAACAACCGATTGTTTTGAGTCTGACAGCACTGTGTAGAAATTAATTTACCTGATTTTTGAATTTCTAGCCGTTGCAGATATTTTTCAAAGGGAGAATCTTGGTCAAAGGATCTGTGTTGAAAGCTGATCATGTTCAGAAAGGATTTACAACAGTCATAAAGGAATATATTCCAAAATCTTGGAAATTCAAGAGCCTTAATGACTAGTCAAAGATCACATGTGAAGACCATGTGATTTTCAGCTTTTTCTGACATTTTCAGTGCAGAACAGAATCAAGTCCTCTCTCTAAAAATCAGGTACCCATTGAATGAAATTAAATTCAAATTGATTCTCTTTCTACTATAAAATCAGGTGCAAATTTCTTTCATCAAGAACAACCAATTGCAACATCTCTTGCACCATCTCTTGCAAATTTCTGTGAAGTGAGTTTTCATCTCAGCTGTCATGGAATCAACCCCTCCCACCTCTAAAAGAGTAAAAACCAGAGCTGTAAGGTCTGGAGGAAGGCTTGAAAGTTGGTTTTCTGGTGACACCGAACTCATTGAGAACTATAGATATGAAACAAGTGTCAAGAAAATAAACAACCCCAAGGTTGTGTGCTTTGACTGGCTGAAGAGTCAAAAACTTGACAATGTGAGGAAGCTTCTCAAAGACCAGTCACTCAGAAAGTTTTTGGAGCTCAAAGGGAACATTTATCCAGATTTGGTGAGGGTCTTCTACACCAACTTGAAGTTTAAGGGAAACAACTTGGTCTCTCATGTGAAAGGCGTGGAGATGGAGATAACCCATGAGGTTTGGGCTGCTGTAGCTGAGCTTAAGTTCTCTGGATTAAGAATCAACAAAGGAAACCTTGGTGTGGTAGAAGATTTCAACAAAATCCAGTTCTACAAAAGTTGCTTGATGAACAAACAATCTCAAGTTAGCACTTGCTCGGTTGGAGGCTTGAAGATTGATGAGAGGTTGCTTGCTCTCATTGTAACTTGGATCCTAACTCCAAGGGGGAGTAATCACTCAGTGTTGACTGAAGAAGATCTGGTTTACATCTTCTGCATCACCAAGAAAGTGAAAATCAATTGGATTCACATAATCAAGGAACATATGCAAAAAGCCATGAGTCAACTCAAGAGTTGAACAATGGATCACTCAGCAAGATGGGCTTCACAAAAATAGGTGGAAAATGGTTAAGTAAGGATGGTGATCATGGTGCATCATCAAGTGGTGTTGCTCACCTTGAACAAGATGAACCTGCTGACATGGATGTTCAACATGAAGATCCAGCTGAAGATTTTCAAGATGCAGGACCTAGTGCTGATACTGAACATCAAGCAGAAAGAATGCAAACCATGTCTCCTTTTGAAAGACTCATGGTGAATAGGCTAGATACCTTTACTGAAAATCAAAGGAGCCTTCATGATCTATGTGTTAGCAACTTTCAGAGGATAGATACGAGGGTTGACAACATGGATGCAAGGTTTATGACTCTGGACGAACAGATTGAAGCTGTCCAGAATCAAATCTTTGACCTTCAGTTTGCTGATGAAGAAGATTGAGAGAAAAACAACCGATTGGCCATCGAAACAATCGATTGTTTTTGGCTGTTCTCTTTTTTGGTTCTAAATTTCTTTCCTTCTACTGTTGCTGGTTTATTCTGATGTAATTGGAACAATGTTTTATTTTATCTCTTATCTTTGTCTATTTGTGAAGACAAATAGGGGGAGATATATGCTGTGTTTCCAATTTATTTTAAGTTTCTGTTTTTCTTTTTGTTAAAAATAGTTTGAGTGATGATTATTTGGTTCTGATATTGAATGTTTTAAGCTTTAATTGTTTATCTGTATGCTAACAAAATATTAGAAGTTCAATGTATTGCTCAAAGTTCTATTGCAGGAATTGCCTCAGATTTAATCAAAGAACAACACAAGCATCAGGGATTTGTCTTCATCAAATAGGTGGAGATTGTTGAACCAAGTGGTGTTCAATGTTTTGAAGAATCCAAATCCTTTGAAGGATGATGAAGCCTCTGCTTTGCTTGTTGCTGCTGTGCTGGTTTTAGCCTTGTGATGGGGTAGTTCAATGTTGTAATCAACACTTAGATTAAATCTCAAAGCAATTAGCATCTCTATTTTATCAAAGCAAAATGATTTTAAACTAAGTTGAAACAACCGATTGTTTTGTCGAAACAACCGATTGTTTACACTTAGGTGTTTTGAGAAAGTTTGAAAACTGTTTTTGAATGGTGTTTTTGTTAAGTAACAAAACAACCGATTGATTCGAGGAAACAATCGATTGTTTGTTTTAAAACCATAACAGAAAAACTGTTTTCTTTGACTGAGCTTTAAATGCTTTAACTGAATACGCTCCAGTCATTAAATGCTTTGACCAATCTATTTTAAATGCAATTAAGAGTTTGTTAAGATTTGATAACAAACTATATTCCTAAATATATTCTGAAAAACAATTTTGATATATTAAGAATCTTGAAACATAGTTTTGATCTAAGAAGAGTTTTTCAAAGTATTCTGAGATTGCTAAAGAGTTGAGAGATTGATCAAGGTGTTGAATAGGGATTCTACTTGTATTGATTTCAGATTTTCATTTGTAACAAGTGTAATCTTTGTAAACTGTTGAACAATTCGTTTGTGTGTGTTGCTGAGATTGGCTGTGTGTTCTTGAGGTGTTCAAGATCAGCAATCTTAATGTTGACCAAGGAGAGTGTGTTTCTTGAGGTGTTCAAGGTGTGGTTGCTTAGTGGATATCCTCAGGGTTTATGAGAAGACTGGATGTAGCTCTAGCTTTGAGTGAACCAGTATAAACAACTGTGTACAATCTCTCTATCCTTAACTCTTTAATTTCAGTTTGTTTGTTGTTTGCTGGTATAAACAACCGATTGTTTCGAAGAAACAACCGATTGTTTTTCCTGGTATTACAGTTTTGCTTACTGTTTTGGCTAACTGAATTGCTGAATCAATTGGTTTCTGAAATAAGTTCATTCTAGCTTTGAAAAGTTTACGAAAACCCCTTTAAACAATTCACCCCCCCTCTAGTTTTCTAACAGTTGTGTGTCTTCAAACAACTCAGGTTTTCTTCCTTTTTACCTTTCTTTATCTACAACTATTACTTTTCTTCCTTCTACCCTGCTTTATCTTCATCTATTACTTTTCTTCCTTCTACCTTTCTTTATCTTCATCTATTTGAGGACTTTAGTTTTATTTTATGGTTTTCTCCTTGCTGTTAGTGCTTCAATATTCATTTTGCAATCAAGTTTAACATCCTTTTTCGTTGCTTTAGGTTACTTTAAAATTAAAAATCCTTCTTAGGGGATATTCACTTGAAGGGTGGTATCCCAGTTCCAGGCAAAAACAATTGCAAAAGTTAAACAATTTTTTTTGCCTATATATATTTTAAAACTGTTACATGAGTTGTTTATAACTCTTTTGAGTTTTCAAAGTACAATCTTTTTTACACTATTACAGTAAATGAAATAGTTTTTACATGAAGTTTCAACTCCAGGATTTTAATAATTTTAATTAAAATATTATAAAACAGTTTTGAATTAAAAAAAAAAAACTTGTTGTTAGTGCTTCCATATTCCTTTTGCTGCAGATATGTAATTTTAGGTTACTGTAAAATTTAGAAAAATTCTTAGGGGATATTCGGGTGAAGGGTGGTAGCATAGTTCCAGGCAAAAGACAATTTGCAAAAGTTAAAGAAATTTTTTTAGACTAATATCTGGACTGAATTATTGTTGTTCTGCATGCATTCCCATTTGACTCCGTCCTTCCGATGCAGCAATCAAGTTCTAAATAGCTATTTCTTTCATTTACTCCTATTTATGTAATTGTCACACATTCAAGAAGTGTTTCCATGCAAATGCTTGGAATTAGTTAAAAAAAATGTGTCCTAAATTATTTTTACTTTTCACCATTTATGAAAATAAGTTAAATTTACATTACAAAATTTATTTTGAATGTTCTGGAATATTTTTAAAAAAAATAAATTGGATTTATTATAAATTAACTAAAAAAGTTATAGTCTGAGATATTATTTATTTTTAATTTTTTATAATATTATAAATTGTTTGTCTATATAGTTACATACAGCCTTGTAAGAGAGAATAAGAAACTTATCACCAAAAGAAAGTATCATATTTTTCATATCACATAACAATCAGGTGTTTAAAATTATAAATACTATTTTTTTTAAAACACTAAATTTGGGATTTAGGTATCACTTTTATTATTATTTTTTTTAAAAATGAAATATTATAAAACACAGTTTTCAATTAAAAAAAACTTGTTATAAGAGAAAATAATTTATTTTACATATATTTTATTACTGTTATTTTTTTCAATTTTATAAAATTGATTTAAAACAATAAAATTTTTAATATATTTAATAGGTTCGTTACTCTTCTTATATTTCTAGAAACTTCTATGATAACAACTTCATTAAATATATAGAAAATGATATAGAGACAGGAAGCAATAAAAAAGGAGAAACTTCAGTCATCGTCTTCTCTCATTGCCGATTGTTACTTTCTATTTTGCTTTTGATTAATTGGTTCATTCACCTTAAATAAATGACTTTTAACTTGGTATTTTCTTTTCATTCCATCTTGGTTTTTCTTCCTCTTCCCTCAACCAATTAATTACATTTGATATGAATGAGTTTGTATGCTTATTTCAACTTAGGGTTTAGATTATAATTTGAATGTTATTTGTAAAAGTGGACAAGTTGATGGTAATATATTTTGAAGTATTTAAGAAATAGAATATTTAACTATTGATCGTATATACTATATATGTTGGACAATGAGCTGTTAGGTTTCTGCAGCTGTTGTGTACTTTCAAACAACTCAGGTTTTCTTCCTTCTACCTTTCTTTATCTGCATCTATTTGAGGACTTTAGTTTCCCTTGCTGTTAGTGCTTCAATATTCATTTTGCTGCAGATATGTAATATATACCTGCACCAAGTTCATCCCTTTTTGTTACTTTAGGTTACTGTAAAATTAAAAATCTTTCTTAGAGGATATTCACTTGAAGGGTGGTAGTCCAGTTCCTGGCAAAGACAATTGCAAAAGTTAAACAAATTTTTTAGACTATATATATTTTAAAATTGTTACATGAGTTGTTTATAACTCTTTTGAGTTTTCAAAGTATAATCTTTTTTACACTATTACAGTAAATGAAATAGTTTTTACATGAACTTTCAACTCCAGGCTTTTAATAATTTTAATTAAAATATTATAAAACAGTTTTGAATTAAAAAAGCTTTTTATAGAAAAAATATTTATTTATTTTAATTAATAAAATTTATCAAAAACAATAAAACAGAGAAGATTAACAGATAGACTAATTTCTTTCATTTACTTGTATTGGAATTAGTTAAGAAAAAATGTGTCCTAAATTATTTTTACTTTTCACCATTTATGAAAATAAGTTAAATTTACATTACAAAATTTATTTTGAATTTTTGGAATATTTTTTTTAAAAATAAATTGGATTGATTATAAATTAACTAAAAATATATAAAAAAAATATAGTCTAACATTATTTATTTTTAATTTTTTATAATATTAAAATTTGTTTGTCTATAGAGTAACATGCATCTTGTAAGAGAAAATAAGAAACTTAAGTATCATATTTTTCATATCACATAACAAGGTGTTTAAAATTATAAATTCTAATTTTAGTAATAACACTAAATTTGTGATTTAGGTATCACTTTTATTATTATTATTTTTTTTAAAATAAAATATTATAAAACACAGTTTTCAAATAAAAAAAAACTTGTTATAAGAGAAAATAATTTATTTTACTATTATTTTTTTTAATTTTATAAAATTGATTTAAAACAATAAAAATTTAAATATATTTAATATGTTGGTTATTCTTCTTATATTTCTAGAAACTTCTATGATAACAACTTCATTAAATATGAAGAAAAGGATAGAGAGAGCAAGCAATAATAAAAAAGGAGAAACTTCATGTTGGAGTCACCGTCTTCTCTCATTTTCGATTGTTCCTAACTGCTTTGCTTTCGATCAATTGGTTCATTCACCTTGAATAAATGACTTTTAACTTGGTATTTTCTTTTCATCTCATCTTGGTTTTTCTTCCTCTTCCCTCAACCAATTAATTACATTTGATATGAATGAGTTTGCATGCTTATTTCAACTTAGGGTTTAGATTATAGTTTGAATGCTTATTTGTAAAAGTGGACAAGTCTAACCTATTGATGGTAATATCTTTTGAAGTATTTAAGAAATAGAATATTGAACTATTGATGGTATATACTATGTTGGACAAATTTTTCTTTCCATCTGCATTGGCATAATATAAATTTGGTGGTGCATTGGTGATTTGTTTGTAATTTGTCCCTACTCTTTGAGGAAACTATTGTATATTGTTGTAAGTTCATGGTTTCACAATTCATTTGGTGTTATTGGTTTAGGAGTTGAACTCTCACATCAAATTTTTGTTTATTGATTTCATGTAATACATTAATTTCTAATGTTTATTACATTGATGTTTCTTTCCTGTCTCGACAATTTTTGGACATGTTTTTTAATCTTCTCTATGGATCTGAATGGTGAATTATATGTTTATATGACTTCCCTCTTGCAGTTATTGGAATGCCACAAAAGGTACAAATTAAATAAATTTACTAGACAATTACCATAGGAAAATTGTGCAAAAGTCATGTTTGCTTACTTTTCCAATTTTTTTTAATCGGCAAAAAAAAGAATAGAATTTAATGGAGGTATTTCAAGGATACCTCAACCCTTATACAAAGACAGCGACATCCTTCAGCCAACCACATGTATTAATAACTATAGAGCGAGCAACACCGTAAAAAGCTCGTCAGCTACCCATACCTAGATACAAAAACAACACCCCCTAACTTGAATCAAACCGTCTCAACTTGACCTCCCCCTCTAACCATTCCTATTTTTGATTGACCTCATGCATACCAAAGGTTCAAGACACCAATCTGAGTAGGAAAAGCACGCTAAACATACCTTTGAGGTAACCATGACTAGACCTGCAATTACACCATTATGAAGATTTCTATGTGATCTATGTGTCCATTCTGGAAGACCTTCTTATTCCTTTGTTTCCAATACCAGATCTGGTTAATGTCTTCGCTTTCCTCATTCATCTTGAAAAGGGAGAAAAGCATATTTGGATCTTGATGAACCATAGTCCTACCCACCCACTCAGTGCACTTTCCAATGTTCATGTTGTTGCTGAAATAATTGAACAAGTCTAAAAAGGAGGGTTGAATAGAGTTTAAAACTTCCAAATACTTGGAAAACAAAAGAATAGACACAAGACGATCTTATGTTTGCATGTTTATGATTTTAAAAGACTTTTGATAAAAGGAGTTTCACAAAATCAAAGTGTGGAGATTTATCCAATTAGATAGTCTAGGAGTATATTAGAAGAGTGGATAAGGCTTGTTTTTATACTAGTTTCCTCCAACTTCGCTACATCCATTCCTTTTCCAAGAGTTCAACTATAATCAAATTGAATTACAAATAAGTACTCTTTACTTTTGGCTTAAATGAATACACAATGTCTCTTTTAACAAAATCCTGTAATCTTTCCCTAAAACTAAGAAGACTAGGTATTCTCTAACATGAAGCCACTTATGGCTTTCTTTAACTCCAAGTATTACTTCTAAAACTTGTTTTATTGTGTTGACGTATTGACTGATACAAGTCATTGGGCCCTAAGGCTCTACAACCAATGTTAGACATGATACTGCTCATAATCTATTACTGAACATAGTCTTTCATCCATGAGGGTTGCTTCTTCTGTCTAGTGGGCTTGCTGTCTTGGGGGCCCAATGCTCTAACATTTTCGTTCGCTTGTGGAGACGCTTCATCCTCAAAGTGGGTAGGAATATTATATAGGGTTGGGCTTGGAAATTATCGGTTGGTGGGGCTGATATTAGGGTTAGTGGGGAGGGTAAATGGAGTGTTCTGGATTGTTGGATGGGAGAGGGGCTCAAGGTGGGTGTCCACGTGGCTTGAGAATTGTGGTGGGTTGGTGGGGTGGATATTATGGTTAGGTGAGAGAATGAATGGAGCGTGTTGGATTGGTGAGTGTGAGAGGGGCTCGATGTCCTTTCCACATGCAACTTTTGACGTGTCGGAGGACCATTGGCTGAGGGGGGTGCTGTGGCTAGGAAATTAAGTGAGAGAGGGTGTGCGTTAACTTTAATTTTTGTGGGCAGGGTAGATGCAACTAGTAAATTAGGTGAGAGAGAGAGTGTGAGTTAACATTAATTTTTGTGGGCAGAGTTGGTGCGGCTATTGTAGTAGGTGAGAGGAAGTTTGAGTTAGATTTATTTTCAGTGGGCAGAGAGATTGCACTTGAGTTTGAAAGGTGTGAGGGTGAGGAGTTGACTCTATTCCGAATCGAATTAACATGGGTCGGGGTTGACTCTGTTCGACATTGGCTCGGGTCTACTCAGATCGACATTGGCCCGAGTCAACTGGGATCGACATGGACGCAACTCTACTCAAATTGACATTGGCCTGGGCCAACTCAGCATGACATGGACCTTGACTCGACATGGGCTTTGAGCGACTTGGGCCCGGGTTGACTTGATTTGACTTTGGCATGGTCCCAATGTTGACTCGAGGCGCTGGCCCACTCAGCTCGACTAGGGCCCGGGTTGACTCTACATGACTTTGGCCTGGGCCATCTAGGCTTGACTTGGGTTAAGACTGACTCAGCTCGACTATGTCCCAGACCGACTCGAGCTAACTTTTCTCGACCTAGGTCCAGATTGACTCAACTCAACCTGAGCTCGAGCCAAGTCAAAATCCAACCCAAAATTCATTTTGGATAATTAAAAAATGTGTCCAATATATATCTAATCCATATCGAATTAAATGGATTGAACTTAAAATCCAAAAATATGGATTTGGATTTGAGACAAATCCATTTAAATGGATTAAAAGTAATATGGATTTGGATAATTATGATTTGGATTTGGCAATTTGGATATTTTTACCCACACTTACATTGTACAGAAACAAGATACACATTTTAGTGATTTCTATGTGTTTCAACTATAGTTGCAAAGCAATGGAATTTCGTATGCACTTACAATGCAAGAAACAAATTCTCTAAAAATGTGACGAATATTTTTTGTAGATGTGAAGAAAATGTTCCAACTGCAAAGTACAAACATGCTATACTTTTAGAGGGGAAATAGGCTCTAATTGTTAGTTTTTATATCTTAAATGAATCTGAGAGTATAATGATACAGTACTTGTATATATGCATTTTCTTTCTCCAATGAGGATTTTTTTGTGATGAATTAGGTATGGGGAGAATGCAGATGAGTTTGGACAGTTGGCTATTTAGACATATCCGAAGTGTCGAGGCTTTTGCAATTGCAGCTTATGCTAGTGAGTTTCTTTTCATTTTTTCTATTTATGTTTTGGATTAGTATTTTATCCATGAGTTCAATATGATAGAGGAGTTGCTGGTAGGAAAAAACAAGCAACCTACTGGTTCCCAATACCTTAATGCCAAGGAATCTGGTTTTAATTATGTTGCGAAAATTCTTGTTGTTAAGAAGGCTTCAAAAGCTTCAGGATTGAATAAGGTCAACGACATGACCATCTTACCATCAAATGAAGCTAATGAGAAAAAAATATGTTATTTTTCTATTCATGCCCTTAACGAAATCTCATGTTGTTGACATGTTTGGTTAAAAAGGATCTCTTGTTTAATTGTGCAAATTCGTGATTAGACAGTGATCATATGAACGGAAATGTGTTTATATTTCAACTTATGGTAAGTTTTTTTTATGAGATGACCTTGTGGTTGGTGGTTCACTTTCTTTTTTGTTATTTCTTGTACGACTTTGAAGTACTTCTCTCTAGGAAACTTGCGAAAGAAAATTTTACATATGCAAATGATGTCACTAAAGTTTGCAACAAAGATGGTGATGATTGTGATAATGTTGGTGATGATGGTGATAATGTTGGTGATAGGTTCCAATGGGAGATAACAATGTTCCCAAATGTTGGTATGAACTTAGAGACCAAAACAATTGAGGAGGAAATTATTTTTTTCCCTGACATGGAGTTAAAAGAAATATTTGACATTGAGTTACCACCCAAAGATTTTGAGAATGCATTGTAACTTTTAGAGTTTTGCAAAGTGTTTGGAAAGGTATAGTTTTGTTTCATGTTATTTTTTTCGATGTTTGGTTTGATTAATTGCAGTTTATTGTTGCATAGTTGATTGACTGAATAAACATAATTGACAAATTCTTTCAATGCTATACAGTGATATTACAAAATTGGAACTAATTAATTGTATCAAGTTTTAGATTATTTTGTAGTTGATTATTTAATTGAATGATTTCACCATGATATTTTCTTCTCTTAGAGTATATAATTCAGTGTAACAAGAGAGAATATCATTCATGGTAAAACCATTGAATTAAATGACCAACTACAAAATTATCGAAAACTTCTTTTAAGTTGCATCATATTTGATATAGATAATTAGTTCCAATTTTGATATCACTCTATAGCATTGAAGGAATTTGCCAATTATGTTTACTCATTCAGTCAACCATTAAATGCAACAATGAATTGCAATTAATCAAACAAAACATCAGGACAAATTGTTAACATAAAATCATACCTTTCTAAACACTTTGTAAAACTCTAAAAGATGCAATGCATTTCCAACATCTTTGGATGGTAACGCAATGCCAAATATTTCTTTTAACTTTGTGTCAAGGGGCAACAAAAATTCCCCCCTCAATTTTTTTTTCTCTAAGTTCATACCAACATTGGGGAACCTTGCTATCTCTTCTTGGAACATGGCACCAACATTATCACCTCCATCATCATCTTTGTTGCAAACTTTAGTGATATCACTTGTATCTGTACAATTTTCTTTTCCAAGTTCCCCTAGAGATGTACTTAAAGCTCCAGTTAGAAATAACAAAAACGAACATGACCATCAACCATAAGGTCTTGTTTTAAAGAGCATATCATAAGTTGAAATATAAACACATTTTTGCACATATCATCATTATCTAATCATGAACATGCACAATTAGACAATATATCCTTTTGAAGCAAATCTGTCAACCACAGAAGGTTTCAGAAAGGGCATGAATAGAAAAATAACATAATTTTTCTCACTAGCTTCATATATGGTAAGACGGTCATGTCATTGAGCTTATTTAATCCTGAAGCTTTTGCAACCTTCTTAACAGCAAACATTTCCGCAACAAAATTAAAACCAGATTCCTTGGCATTATAATACAATGACCAATAGGTTTCTCATTTTTTCCTACAAACATAACTCCATTTTCATATTGAACTCATGCATACAATACTAACTCAAAACACAAATAGAAAAATGAAAAGAAACTCATTGACATAAGTTGCACTTGCAAAAGCCTCGACACTTCGGACATGTCCAATTAGCCAATCCTCCCAATTCTTTTACATTCTCTCCATACCTAATTCACTGCAGAAAAAACCTCATTAGAGAAAATAAGTACATATATTATATACAAGCAGTGTATTGTTGTACTCTTATATTCTTGTAGGATATGTTAGCTGACAATTACAGCCTAATTCCTTTTAAATGTATAAGACTTTTGGACCTTGTATTTGAAACATTTTTTTTTCTCATTTACAAAAACAATATTAGTCACAATTTTAGAACATGCATTACAAGTGTGTAAAAAATTCCATTGTTTTGCAGCTATAGTTGAAACACACATAATTCATCAAAATGTGTTATCTTTTTTTTACAAGAACATGCATAATAAAATCCTTTAGCTTCGTGTTCCACTAAAATAAGATACAAGGAATCCATATTCATTTTCAAGATTTAACATCATAACAAATTTTCAATATTTAATAAGAGATATGGACTTTATATATCTAATTGAGAAAATTACTATAAAGAAAGTGTCATATTTGTGTACCAATAAGTACCTAAATACCAAGTTTAGGTGAAAAAAAAACCTCATTCATATTTATTTTCTTCCACGCCTATATATAGTTTCACCAATGAATGCATATTCCTTCATTCTTACTCTGTATGAGGGTTGGACCACCTCTTAAGTGGGCCGATTAATTTTAGTTGTTACTTGTTGATAAAAAAAATGAATGCAGATTCCAACCACTGTACATAAGAGAATGAATGCAAAGTAACATTAAACTGACAACCTGAATAGCCATTGCATGCATAATATGAGAAAGATTGGAAACTTGGGAAAAAAAATTTATATATGCAAATTATGTCACTAAAGTTTGCAACAAAGATGGTGATCGTGGTGACAATGTTGGTGCCATGTTCCAATGAGAGATAGCAATGTTCCCAAATGTTGGTATGAACTTAGAGTCCAAAACAATTGAGGAGGAAATTCTTTTTTCCCTGACATGGAGTTAAAAGAAATATTTGACATTGAGTTACCACCCAAAGATGTTGAGAATGCATTGTAACTTTTAGAGTTTTGCAAAGTGTTTGGAAATGTATGGTTTTGTTTCATGTTATTTTTTTTTCAATTTTTGGTTTGATAATTGCAGTTTATTGTTGCATAGTTGATTGACTGAATAAACATAATTGACAAATTCTTTCAATGCTATACATTGATATTACAAAATTGGAACTAATTATTTGTATCAAGTTTTAGATGATTTTGTAGTTGATCATTTAATTAAATGGTGATATTCCCTGCTCGTAGAGTATATAATTCAGTGTAACAAGAAAAGAGAATATCTCTAAGAGAAGGGAATATCATGGTGAAACCATTCAATTAAATGACCGACTACAAAATCATCGAAAACTTAATTTTTAAGTTGCATGATATTTGATAGAGATAATTAATTTCAAATTTGATATCAATCTATAACATTAAAGGAATTTGCCAATTATGTCTACTCATTCAGTCAACAATTAAATGTAACGATGAATTGCATTTAACCAAACAAAACATCAGGACAAATTGTTAACATAAAATCATATCTTTCCAAACACTTTGTAAAACTCTAAAAGATGCAATGCATTCCCAACATCTTTGGATGGTAACACAATGCCAAATATTTCTTTTAACTCTGTGTCAGGTGGCAAAAAAAATGTCCCCCTCAATTGTTTTTCTCTCTAAGTTCATACCAACATTGGGAAACCTTGTTATCTCTTATTGGAACATGGCATCAACATTATCACCTTCATCATCATCTTTGTTGTAAACTTTACTAATATCACTTGTATTTGTACAATTTTCTTTTCCATGTTCCCCACGAGATGTACTTAAAGCTCCTGCTAGAAATAACCAAAGAGAACATGACCACCAACCATAAGCTCATCTTATAAAAAACATATCATAACATGAAATATAAACACATTTTCGCACATATCATTATCTAATCATGAACATGCACAATTAAACAAGATCCTTTTGAACCAAAATTGTCAACCACGGGAGGTTTCGAAAAGGGCATGAATAGAAAAATAAGATATTTTTTCTCACTAGCTTCATTTGATGGTAAAACGGTCGTGTCATTGAGCTTATTTAATCCTGAAGCTTCTGAAGCCTTCTTAATAGCAAGCATTTCCGCAACAAAACTAAAACCAGATTCCTTGGCATTACAGTACAGGGGACCAATAGATTGCTCATATTTTCCTACAAACATAACTCCACTTTCATATTGAACTCATGCATAAAATATTATCTCAAAACACAAATAGGAAAATGAAAAGAAACTCATTGAAATAAATTTCAGTTGCAAAAGCCTCGATACTTCGGACATGTCCAATTAGCCAACCGTCCCAACCCATTTGCATTCTCCCCATACCTAATTCCCTGCAGAAAAAACCTCATCAGAGAAAACAAGTACATATATAATATAAAAGCACTTTATTATTGTACTCTTATAGGATATGTCAGCTCACAATTAGAGCCTAATTCCTTCTAAATGTATAACACGTTTGGACCTTGCATTTAAAACATTTTTTTTTTCACATTTACAAAAACAATATTAGTCACATTTTTTAAAAATGCAATGCAAGTACGTAAGAAATTCCATTGCTTTTCAACTATAGTTGAAACACACATAATTCCCCAAAATGTGTTATTTTTTTTTACAAGAACATGCATAATAAAATCCTTTAGCTTCGTGTTCCACTAAAATAAGATACAAGGAATCCATATTTATTTTCAAGATTTAACATTATCAACAAATTTTCAATATTTAATAAGAGATATGGACTTTATATATCTAATTGAGAACATTACTATAAAGAGAGTGTCATCTTTGTGTACCAATAAGTACTTAAATATATGTCTTAATTTATAATTAATTACATTATTATAGCTAATTAGAAGATATGACATAAATAAATGTCTTAATTTATAAGTAATAAAACTATTACTGCTAATTTCATGTTTCGTTGTACTTTTTAATTATTTAATAGAGAAAATAATTATCATTAATAAAATGAAAATAAAGTGATCAGTTTTCTCTCAACATATTCAAAGTACTTATCAAGTTCGGCACATCTATATGTAAAGAATTGCAGGATAAGGTAGCCGAGGTGATATCAAAGTGCATTGATACTTTTGCTTGGTCATTCGCGGACATGCCTAGGATAGACCCAAAGTTTCTATGCCATAGGTTTACTATGGATGAGAAGGTCAGGCTGGTAGTCCAGAGGAGGAGAAAGTTTAATGAAGATAGGCATATGATCATCAGAGAAGAGACTCATAAGCTTTTGAATGTTGGCCACATAAGGGAAATCCAATACCCTGAGTGGTTGACAAATATGGTGTTGGTACACAAGACCAATGGAAAGTGGAGGATGTGTGTCGACTTTACCGATCTGAATAAGGCTTGTCCCAAGGATTCTTACCCATTTCTAAGTATAAATATATGTCTTAATTTATAATTTATTAAATAATTACAACTAATTTCATGTTTTATTATACTTCAAAATTAATAGCTAAAATAACTATCATATTCAAGACACTCAATCTTACCTATCTTCTCAAATTAAAAAAACTAGTATCTTAAGTATAATAGCATCATTATTCATAATTGATTGAAGAATTTTGAGAATTACCTGGTAACCGATCAACATATAGATTATTATTGTAACTTTTCAACTTCCAAAATGTTCTGTTAGCAGCATCAGAATCACTCTCTTCTTTAAAAATAGAAAAACAAATGTCATTTTTTACAAATATAAAATTATTAATATTACAATATAAATCACCAATACATTAATCTTTTTAGAAACTCATATTAAATCTAAATGTTTTATTTAAAATTTATCTTATTATTAAAGTAAAATGAGATTAAATAATAAGAAATCTTCATTAAAAGATACATTAAATTGCTTATTAATTACACTAAAAAATATATTTATTTTGAAAATTGAGTTATTTTCCAAAATAATTACAAAAATAAAGTCATATAAACATTATATCTCATCATTTAGATGTATGGAGAATATCAGAATATTATGCCAAAAATTGTAGCTATATGAAACTAAAACATAAAGGTAAGAAACATTAGCTATTAAAGTATTACGTAAAATCAAAGAAATAAGAATGTGAGATAAGAGTCCAACTCCTAGAACAATCACACCAAACTAATCCTACAACCATTAACAATATCTTAAAAAATAGACTACTTACAAAATTTTATATTGTAAGGACAGGAATGAAATGTTTGTTTCCTTGAAAAACACTTTCCAAGTATGTGTATCTTACAAAGATGTCTTTTAAGTGTTATTCAACAAAGTTATTCAATAAATATATAAATTAATAGAGTAAAAAATAAACTTTACTGGACAAATGTATTAAATATTTTAAAACACTCGTACATTAAATATAAATCTAAAAATAAGTTTTACTTAAAATTTTTCCTAAGATTAATTTAAAATGAAAGTAAATAATAAGAGATATTGATGAGAAGATACATATATTTACTTTCTTAAAGTAACATTCCAATGCAAAAGAATAGTCATTAAAACATTACAACTCACCATTCATATCCATAAAAAAGATTAAAATATATTGTCCCATATATGTACTTGCTGCACATGAGAAACACAAGAATATCAAACTCGCAATCACACCAAATGTTTATCATGGAAACAAACATGCATGCATTAATTATCTCTATTATTAAAAATAAAATAAGATTAAAATGTAACATTTGTAATGTAAATTTTAACTTATTTTCATAATTTATGGTGAAGAGGAGAAATAGTTTATAAATACATAAAGCTGTTCCAAGCATTTGCATGCAACCAAAATTACAATATTTGTATAAAAATGAAAATAGTTTCAATAATATCAAAGTTTACACATTTAAATTATAAATAACTTAATTAATCGAAACCATAGGCTGAAATAAACCATAAATTACTTCTTGCAAACAGATTTTGTTTGAACCAACACCTTAATTTGAGAAAAGAAAAAAAAAGAATGGAAAGAAAAAAAAAACACAAAAAATTAGTTGTTTAATAATTGTCTTTGTCTATACGTTTATTATTTTGTTTTCCCTTTTTAATAATAAAGTTTGTCTTAAAACAATTATTTTAATATTTTAATTTTTAAAAAATAATAATAAATAATAGTTATACTGAAAACCCAACTTCAATGCTTTTAAAAAAAATATAGAAATAATAATTTTAAGAACCTGGTTTTTTCTTTACTTCCCTTATATTTTTTAATTTATTTATTCAACCTCCTTTTTGTAATATGCTGCATCTCAAAATTTAAAACTGAAGGCATATGATGTGGGACTTCATCCATTATTGAAAAGAAAATAAGATTAAAGTTTAACATTTGTAAAGTCAATTTAAATTACATACAAACACTTTTGGTAACACAAAACTAATTTATTTATAAAAACAAATGGAA
Organism: Phaseolus vulgaris; assembly: GCF_000499845.2. Lineage (NCBI taxonomy): Eukaryota > Viridiplantae > Streptophyta > Magnoliopsida > Fabales > Fabaceae > Phaseolus > Phaseolus vulgaris. The sequence goes on from NC_023757.2 coordinate 17,877,631, forward strand.
ACAAATTATTTTCATAAGTTGCCGCTATTGCTATTACAAAAGCATTCAAAGTATAATCTAAACCCTAAGATTAACAAGGATGCAAAGTCATTAAAATCATATCTAATTAATTGATAAAGAGGAAGAAAAAACAAGTTTAGATGAAAAGGAAATACTATGTAAAATCTAGAATGAATGAAACTATTGAGGTAAAAGCAGTAATGAGAGAAGAACGTGACTTCTCCCCTTTTTATAATACCGAACTTAGAAGTTTCAAAGGTTAAGGTTAGATCTTTCTTGGGATCCAGAGAAAAAAGAAAAAAAAAATCAGTTTCAAATGAGTGTAAGAAAAATATCATTAGTTGCAATCCATGCAGCACAGATATGAAATGGATGGAGGTAAACGAAAACTAACCGAGTTGATTGCTGAGTCGAATGAGTTGAATGACTCGGAAGAACCGAAAAAGAAGATAACTCCAATATAAGATTCGTCCCTATTAATTGTCTATCTGTTTTCCTTGTTTCTTCTTCTTTCTTTTATAATCAGGAAGTTTCTAAATAAAATATTTTATCTTATTTTAATTTAAAACTATTTTATAATATTTTAATTTAAAAAGAATAAAAGTAATACTTAAAACCCAACTTCAGTGTTTCGAAACAAACAGAAATCATAAGAGCATGATTTTCATTTATTTCTGTTACTTTTAGTTATATTTATTTCATTTTTTTTACCTTTTTTTTAAACAAGAAAATTGGATGAAATACATGAAATTGTGGAATGAAAAATAAAACTTCCATGAAGTGATAAGCTTATTTTTCTTACTAAAATGTGCATATAAGTTCAAAATGAAACAGTTTCTAATATTATAAAAAATTAAAAATAAATAATATGTTAAATTCAGCACAAATATGAATATCAGGTAAATAAGCGTGAGTTTTTATTAATTATGAACAAATTGTTGATTGTAGCATTGGATCAAAGGAAAATGGGTCACGGGAAAGACTAATAATAAATTCAATCTAGAGATGGGACCGAAGATGCATGTAAAAGAAAGGTCACGAGAAAAAATAATAACACTATTAAGTTTATAAAAACATAAAAAAATAAGAAAATCAATAGATATGAATATATTTAAATTTTTTATTGTTTTAGATAAATAATATTAAATTTAAAATAAATAAGAAAAGCAAATAGATATAAAATATATTATTTTTTCTTATTTTTTTTTTAATATTTTAATTTTTAAAGATAATAATAATAATAATAGGTATACTCAAAATCCTACTTCAATGTTTAAAAAAGAAATAGAAATCATAGTTTTAAGAACGTGATTATTAATTTGTTTTTCTATCCATCTGTATTTATTTCACCTACTTCCTATTACTGTTTTTTAAATAAGAAAATGAGGAGAAATACATGACAACCACCAAGTGATAAAGTTTCTTATTGTCTTAAGTGCATATAAGTTTAAGATCAAACCGTTTCTAATATTATAAAAAAAATTAAAAAAATGTAATGTCTTAAATTATAGATTATATTTTTATATATTTTCAATTAATATTTTTTTAAGAAAAAAAATATCCCAAAACATTATAAACAATAAATCTAATCTATCATTGAAATAAACAAATTTCAATTTAAAATAACCTTATATGTAAAAGTAAAATCAAAGTTCAGTATTATCAAATTTTCTCACAAAACTGTAAAATATTATAATAGCAAAACTAAAACAAATATAATTTTCTTTGCTATTAAGAATATTTTCAATTAAAAAATAATTTTACATAATTTTTATGTCTTAATATGTGCACCATTTCTAGATTTTTAGTACCCAATAATACTTTTAAATATATGTTTTGATTTAAGTTTTTTTTTTTGTGAATTTTACAACTCATATCTATTAATTTCCTAGTGACATAATATATTACAAAAGTATTAAAAAATATTGATTTTATAAAAAAAATAAGTTAATATATTGAAAGATAAATTTAAAAATACTTCAAAAAATACTAATTAAAATAATAATTAATATTTAAAATCTTAGTAGCTAATTAAATATCAATTTAAAAATTAATTATTAATAATAGAAATTAATTTTGTACTCGTTAGAGTGTCGGGATCTCGGTCCAGATGTTTAGGTATGGTCAGCTCGCTTGTGTGAGTTATGCCTAGCTCGGCCTGGACCGGGTATGGATCCAAAAGTGTGTTACGAGATCAGCCAACAAGAACATTTAGCGTCCCCCGTGGGACCCGATAAATCTTGATCCCACCCATATTCGCAACTGAGCATTATGTATAATGAGAAACACTAGTTAAGTACCGTTGGGATCTGAAGGAAGTGAGACCCCAACCTTGCAACAAATCATGGAGGCCCACAAGGGCTCTCAAGGAGGCAAATGAAGAATATCGATGAGAGCAAGAGCAAATTCGAGAAGAGCCCAAGGCAGAGCAAGAGCGACTACGAGCAGAGGACCAAAAACATATTTAGGCATGCCTTATGGTCGAGATTGTGTCCTCTCGAGCGACCATGGAGGAGCATGTACAAAATGAGGAGTTGCATAGGACCAACGAGGAGTTGCGGAGAAGCTTGCGCCAACAAGATCGACGTCCCTCTCGGGAACATTTCCCAGATTTGTCATCAAGGGACGACCCCAAGCCGTTCTCTCAGCAAGTCATGGATGAGCCTGTGCCACCCCATTACATAACACCTAAGATCGCCTTGTTCACTGGTGTAGAGGATCCTGAGAATCACTTAAAGGCATTCAAAGCTCAAAGGATCCTCTTCGGGGGGTCTGACGCAATTCGATGTAAGATGTTCATGAGTACATTCACAGGGACAACCCTGCAATGGTTTAGTGAGATTCTAGATGGTCATATCACATCTTTCCCCAGTTCTCTAGAATGTTTAAAGAGCAGTTCTTGGTGAATAAGGCCAATCCCCACAACTGACCTGTTCAATGTTAGACAGAGCGAAGGGGAGTCGCTCAAGGCATACTTGAATAAATTATGTGCAGTCTCGGTAAGACTTCAAACGCAGGATGAAGAGATGGTGGTCGCCGCTTTCGAACAAGGTATGTTAGCGACCCTGTTCAATGACTCGCTAATCAAGAACCCGACAAAGACGTTATTCGAGGTACGCCAACGAGCTATCGTCCATATTGAAACTGAGGAGGTCGTGCTTAGGAAAAATGGCGGCTCATAATCGAAGCAACCCAGGCTATTTTCTACATGAAAGAGAAAAGTAACTATTTTGTAGCTTTAAGATTCAACTTTTGCTTCGTTCACCCCTTCCAATATTTCCTCCACCTGCATAATTTCTAACATACCAACTTTGTCTTTTGGAAATTTTATTTGAAAGCCACAAGCTACATGGAAGTCTTGGTTAGTGGGGCTTTGTGCAGGTTGGTGCTGGAGGAAAGGGATAGTTTTCAGTCACATGTGGTGGAGCTGGTAGTATTGTTTAGAAGTAAGGATAGGTGATTTCAAGGTTTTTTTTTTAGTAATATTGATGAAATGGTGAAATTTTGAGAAAATTAGAATACGAAAATAGACTTCAAGAATATCTATTTATGGAACACACAATGCATTTTAGAATAGAGTTTCTATAATTGTGCGGTAGATTATGGAAAACAAAATCAATAATAGTTTGGGAGTGTTTGTCATTGTATTCTAGAACCATCTTTCAGGAATATACTATAAGTACATTGTGAAAACAGTTGCGTTTCAAAATTTGAAGTTTTGGAGATTTTCAAAATTGTTGATCCAGAGGGTATGATGGTATATGTTTTAGAAAATCAAATTCAGAATAGGAAAAATGAAAAGTTCAGAATTGTGAATGTGAATTCTGAAAATATAATTTTTGAAAGTGTAATTTTTATTCTAGAAACCTTATTTTGGAATAGAAAATTATAATTTTAAAATTACATTTTCAAAAGTCATATTCACTATTTCATATTTCTCATTTAAGAATTCATTTTTCCTATTCCAAAATTCACTTTCCAAAATGTATTAAGCTATAATGTAAATTCTTCCTATTCCATAATTTACTTTCCAAAATGTATTAAGCTATAATGTTTTTTCTAACATAAATTGATTTTTTTTGCAAAAATATTATGGATTAAGAGTTTTACATAAAGATATCAAATGAGGTTGATGTTTGTGAAGGTATAAATGATGTTGGGGATATAAATGATGTTGACGTTTATGGGGATATAAATAATATTAATATGGAGTACTCAATATCTTGTAATACATTAGATAAATAATGTAAAACACATGAATGTACTGATGTGTTTAGGAAATATGGGATAAAGGTTACTGCCACATAAGTATTTATAAGTTGTATATGTAAGCCAGTGACTGGATTTGTCCTTATCATTTATGGCTTCTTCCACTACCTCTTCCGCTGCCACTGTGGCTTCTTCCGTTGCCACCATGCTGGATCTGTCTATTTATACTAATTATGTCAATGTTCATCTTTCCTTTGACAAATTAGATGGAACCAATTATGACACTTGGGCCTCAGATATTAAATTATGGCTTAAGAATGGTTATGTTGATAATCTTACTCATCCCAATGTTGCTGAAAATGAGGTTTGTCGTTGGTTGAAAATTGATGCTCAATTATGCATTGTTATCAAATTTACTATTCACTCATCTTTAAAACAATTTTCAAATTAAGACATGTTTAGAAGTTTGGAAACAAGCAAAATTATTACATCAATGATACTTAACATCTTTATGGTGTGTGTCATAATCTCCTCACAGTTGTTGCTCCCAAATGTCTTGATGGTACAAAGGCGAAATATCTGGGTTAACTTCATGCTATTCTTTATTATTTTAATGAGTTATTGCCTCCATGCCTTCTCAAGAACTAAAGCAAAGATCCAAGTTCTTCATGTTATTTGGTTTACATGGCCTTCATGATGATTATTTTCATGTTCATGATCAAATTTTGGGATCTCCTATCGTTTCCAATTTTACTTCCACTTGTTCTATTCTTCTGTATGTGCTAGGTAAACACACCACTGATATAACGCCTCATGTTGATGACTCTTCTGCTTTAGTCTCTCAGCATAATGATCGTACTCGTCCTCACAAGTCGGCAAAGGGCGTCACAAGTGTGACCATTGTGGCAAATTTGGCCACAAAATTTACATATATTATGCCTTACATGGTCGTCCTCCTAAATCTATTGCAGTTGCCCAAACTGCTCTTGTGCAATCTTCTACTATGGAAAATACTTCATTTAATACGCCAAACCAACCTGCTACTTTCAATGAATTTCTTATATGGTATGAAGATCGTCAGAACCCTGGTTCCATTGCTTCTATTGCGCATTCAAGTACATATTTTGTTGGCCTCACTCACTCTACTTCCCTTGGCCCTTGGGTTCTAGATTCAAGCGCTATAGATCACCTTACTAGTAATCAATCTTTTTTCTCTTCCCTATCTACTTGAGTTATTTACCTTCGATTACCATGGCCAATGGATATACATCACATGGTGTTGGTACTATTAATCTTTCATTCTTTATCTATTGATAATGTTTTTTATGTCCCTAGATCTTCATTTAACTTATTATCCAGTAGCCGTATCACTTGACCCCTTGATTGTGTTATTTAATGATTTTGTTTATTTACAGGACCAGAGTTCGGGACGGATGATTGGTGCCGGATGTGAGTCTCATGGACTTTACCAACAATAGATCTCTGCACATGTTGATGCGATTATGGATTCTCCATCTCTCATTCATGCTCGATTGGGTCATTTTCCAAGATGCAACAACTTATTCCAAATTTGCCTAATGTATCTAGTTTTTCGTGTGAGTTGTGTCAATTAGGTAAGTACATTCGTAGTTCTTTTCCTAATAATGTTTCAGAACGTGTTTCATCTCCTTTTGCCTTAGTTCACTATAACATATTTCAATATTGTATTACTTTTATTGATGATTATTCAAGATGTTCTTGGGTGTATTTAAGAAAAACTGTTCTAAGTTGTTTCTATATTTCAAATATTTTACAATGAAATTAAAAATCAATTTGGAATTTTCATTCAAATTTTGCACAATGATAATTGACATGAGTATCTTTCTCATTATTTTAATATTTTTATAGCTTCTCATGGTATTCTTCATCAAACTTCATGTGCTTATGCACCTCAACAAAATGGGGTAGTTGAGCGCAAGAATAGACATCTTGTTGAAACAACTCATACTATTTTAATTTATGGGATGTTCCTCAGCGTTTTTGGGGTGATGCTGATCTTAGTGCCTCTTATCTCATTAGTGTCATGCCATCTTCAGTTTTAAATGATAAAATTCCTCATTTTGTTTTATTTCCACATGACCCTTTCCACTCTTTATCTCTTAAATTTTATGGGTCCACATGCTTTGTCACAATTTTAATCTCGGTTTTGATAATTTATCTCCTAGGTCACACAAATATGTTTTTTTAGGATTCACTAGATCTCAAAAAGGATATAAATGTTTTTCACATTCTCTGAACCATTATTTTATTTCAACAGATGTCACCTTTACTGAATTTCCCTTTATTTTTTAAGTCTTGTCCTTCTCCTTCTATGTCTTAATCTAATCATTAATATTTCTCTTGTTGTGACTAGTTCACCTAAAGATTCACCATTGCTGCCAACTCTTCAGGTGTATAGTTGTCGTCAAATGTTTCATCGTCCATCAGATGACTCTCTTTTATTGCCAATACCTTCACCCCCTCCGGCTCCGACAATTAAACTTGATTTTCTTATTGTCATTCGTAAAGGTATACATTTTGTACCGTCCTGTACCCGGGCGTTGGCAAAGTCAAGGTCAAAGTCAGGGTCAAGGTCAAAGTCAACATAAGGCGTCGCCTAGGTGAGGCGATGCCAAGTGCAAGCATTGCCAAGGCGAGGCATCGCCAAGTCAAGGTGTCGCCAAGGTATGGCATCGCCAAGGTAGGGCGTCGCCAAGGTAAAATGTCACCAGAGCAAGGCATCCACAGCGTTGCTCCTGATACCCATGGGTAGGAAAGACCATGGAGGGAGTGACGCCATGGGAAGGCCTCGAACCCCGATAACCCGGGGTAGCAATAAAGGGAAGAGAAAGGTGGCTTCAAGGCCATAGTACTAGCGCCAGTGGAGAGCAATCTGACTCGTGAAGTGCCCATGTCGTCCCAGAGAGGCCCTTCGGATAGATACGACTCATGAGAGGGTCACGCCCAGGGGTAACTAGGTGCAGGGTACGAGAGGAAGGTAGATACGCTCTCAAAGCGAGTGACTAGAGGTTTGGGGGCATGAGCTGGCACCTAAAAAGTCACCCCTTGCGCTAGATGCACTCCAAGGAAGGAGGACTCACACGACGAAATACCCCTAAGTTGGGTCGCGGTGCTGTGAGGCCCTCCACGTGTAATAGCAGCCAATTCAGAACAAAAACATCAACTTGTCAGGTATAAGGTAATTAAAGCTATTTAGATTAAAGTTTACGTTTCGAGCGTTTAAGGTACTTTAAATGCTTCGAGCGGTTTAAATGTCTTAAAGGCGTTGAACGTTTCATAACCTTAAATGCGCTTTAAGACGCTTTAAATGCCAGAGTCGTTTAAATATAACCTTGGACGTTGGAAACGGGGTTCGAACGTTTGGCAAATTTTCCCAGAATACACTCTAGTTGCTTGCTCGAGTCTTGAGGCTACGCACAAGGGACTAGAGAAAGGTTTTTTGCCAGAAGGAGAAAAGATACACAATACACAGTTTCGTTTACCACCTTCAGAGTGCCATTCACGGTGCTCCGATACGGAGGTGCAGAGTTTTTGGTGTTTCTTGCTAGCTGACTTGAGCGTCAGAGTGCAAACGGCCGCTAGGGCGCCCTTTTGTCCTTCTTTGCAGGTATCCACAGGTAGCCAGAGGGAAGGTGTCCCAGGTCAACCGGCCGGAACACATTCTACTTGTAAGCCCTCTCCACATTATACTACTTTGAGTTACCATAGACTACCTCAACCTTTTTATACATGTCTTTCATTTATTTCTTGTGTATCCATTCCAAAATCTCTAGGTGATGCCTTAGCCCATCCTGGTTGCCATGCTTGATGAAATGAGCTTCAGAATAATGAAACTTGGGAACTTGTTCCTTTACCATCTAGGAAATCTATTGTTGGTTGCAGGTGGACTTTTGCTATCAAAGTTGGTCCTATTGATCGTCTCAAAGCTCATCTTGTGGCTAAGATTTATATCCAAATTTTTGGTTTAGACTATGGTAATACTTTTTCTCTAGTAGCAAAGATGGCTTATGTTCGCTTATTCATAGTCATGGTTGCCCTTCAACGATGGCCTCTTTATCAATTGGATGTCAAAAATGCCTTTCTTAATGGGGATTTGAAGGAAAAAATTTATATGGAGCAAACTTCTGATTTTGTTGCTTAAGGGGAGTTTTCCGAGTTAGTATGTCGTCTTCGCAAATCCTTATATGGCCTCAAGCAGGCTCCTAGGGCTTGGTTTGAAAAATTTAACAATGTTGTTCAATAGTTTGGTATGACTCGTAGTGAAACAAATCATTCAATTTTTTTATCGTCACTCAAGTGTTGGGCGTATCTATCTTGAAGTATATGTTGATGACATTGTTCTTATAGGAAATGATCACCATGACATCTCACAAGTAAAACAACACCTTTGTCAACACTTTTAGACCAAAAATCTTGGCAAACTCAAATATTTCTTTGGGATTGAGGTAGCATAATCCAATAATGGTATTGTTATCTCTCAAAGAAAATATGCATTGGATATTTTGGATGAAATTGGGTTAATGAATTCGAAATCCGTTGACACTCCCATGAATCCCAATGTCAAACTTTTACCCAATCAAAGAGAGTCTCTTTCAAATCCTGAGAAGTACAAAAGATTAGTTGGAAAATTGAACTATCTAACTGTTACTCATCCTGATATTTTCTTTGCAGTTAGTGTGGTGAGTCAATTTCTTAATTCTCCATGTGAAGACCATTGGAATGTAGTTATTTGTACACTGAAGTGCATTAAAGGCTCTCTTAGGAAAAAAGTTTGTTATATGATCACAATAACCATACTAAAATCGTTTGTTATTCAAATGATGATTGGACAAGATCTCCATCTAATAGAAGATCAACTTCCGTTATTGTCACGCACAAATATAAATCCAGATAAATAAGAATGAGCGAGTTGTTAATTGCTTCGTGCAGAAGAAAAATCACGAAAATGTAGAATAGTCACGGGAACGCAGAAGAGTACAAGGATGCATCCTTTTCTATTAATTGTCTTTGTCTATAAGTTTATTAATTTGTTTTCCCTTTTTAATAATAAAGTTTCTCTTAAAACAATTATTTTAATATTTTAATTTTTTAAAAATAATAATAAAATAATAATTATACTGAAAACCCAACTTCAATGCTTTTAAAAAAAATAGAAATAATAATTTTAAGAACCTAATTTTTTCTTTACTTCCCTTATTTTTTTTAATTTATTTATTCAACCTCCTTCCTAATATGAACTGCATCTCAAAATTTAAAACTGAAGGCATATGATGTGGGACTTCATCCATTATTGAAAATAAAATAAGATTAAAGTTTAACATGTGTAAAGTCAATTTAAATTACATACAAACACTTTTGGTACCACAAAACTAATTTATTTATAAAAACAAATGGAAACATATTATTTTCATAAGTTGCAGCTATTACAAAAGCATTCAAAGTATAATCTAAATCCTAAGATTAATAAGGATGCAAAGTCATTAAAATCAAATCTAGTTAATTGATAAAGTGGAAGAAAAAGGAAAAGGAAATACCATGTAAAATCCAGAGTGAATGAAATTATTGAGGTAGAAGCAACAATGAGAGAAAACCGTGACGATTCTCCCCTTTTTATAATACCGAACTTAGAAGTTTCTAGAAGTTTCAAAGGTTAAGGTTAGATTTTTCTTGATCCAGAGAAAAGAGAAAAAAAAACAAGTGGATCGTTGACTAGGAATGAGTTAAACGACTCAGAAGAACCAGCCGTGACAGAAGAAGAAAACAATTCCACTAAAGATGCGTCCTGTTAATTGCCTCTTTCTTTTCCGTGTTTCTTCTTCTTTCTTTTATAATAAAACATTAGGAAGTTTCTAGAATGAATATTTTGTCTTAAAAAAGTTTTTAAATTAAAACTGTTTTATAATATTTTAATTTTGAAAAAATAAAGTATTACTTAAAACCCAACTTTAGTGTTTTGAAAGAAAAAGAAATCATAAGAAAAAGAGTTTCTTTTGTTTATGTTATTTAGTTATATTTATTACACCTCTTTTTCTATTTTTTTTAATAAAACAATGTGATGAAATGCGTGGAATAAAAAAAAAACTTCAATGGACTGATAAAGTTTCTTATTTCCTCTTACTAAAATGTACATATAAGTTCAAAATCAAATAGTTTTTAATATTATAAAAAAAATTATAAAAACAAAGAATTATTAGAATGGATGACTTTAAACTAGAGGGGAGGTGAATTGTTTAAAGAGGGTTTTCGCAAACTTTTAAGTCAAGAATGAAATTCTCTCAAGAAACAATTGATAAGGAATCCAGTTTGCCAAAACAGCAAGCAAAAACAGCAGTACCAAAAAAACAATCGGTTGTTTCGCAGAAACAATCGGCTGTTTGTACCAGCAAACAAATATCAAAACTGAATTTAAAGAGATTAAGGATAGAGAGATTGCACACAGATGTTTATATTGGTTCACTCTAAACCCAAAGCTACATCCAGTCTTCTCAGAAACCACTGAGGAAATCCACTAAGCAACCACACCTTGATCACTTACACCACAACCAAGAAAGTGACCTTGATCCCCTCAAGACACACACTTCTCTTGGCCAACACACCAACACTAAGATTGTTGATCTTGATCCCCTCAAGAACACACAACAAATCTCAGCAAACACACAAACGAAGCTTGTTCAACAGAGTACAAGGATTACACTTGTTACAGAAGATAATCTGAAATCAATACAAGCAGAATCCTATTCCACACACTTTCATCAATCACAAACTCTAAGCAATCTCAGCTCTTTGAAAAAATCAAAATCTGTATTCAAAATCTTGTTACTCAATTCTGTTTTTCTAAATTTATTCAAAGATGTTGTTTGTTATCAAATCTTAACAAACTCTTAAATTGCATTTAAAGATTGGTCAAAGCATTTAAAGACTGGAGCGTAAGCAGTTAAATCATTTAAAGCTCAGTCAAAGTTAAAACAATTTTTCTGTTATGGTACCAAAACAAACAATCGGTTGTTTCCTCGAATCAATCGGTTGTTTTGGTTTTAACTGCTCAACCATTTGAAAAACAGTTTTCAATCTTTTCTAAAAACATCTAAGTATAAACAATCGGTTGTTTCGATAAAATAATCGATTTTTTTTAACTTAGTTTTGAAAAACATTTTTCTTTCAAAAAGATTGAGAATGCCTATGCTTTGGATTCAATCAAGAGGTGGATTACATACACAATCTACCCCAGATCCTAACTAAAACAGCACAGCAACAACAAGCACAGTCAAGGCTCAACATCCTTCAAAGTGTTTGGATTCTTCAAAGCTTGAACACCACTTGGTTCAACAATCTCCCCCTATTTGATGAAGACAAATCCCTGATGCTTGTGTTGTACCTGATTGAATCTGAAGCAATTCTTGCAAGATATAGTTTTAAGCAAAGCATAGAACTTCTGATATTTGATTAGCACAAAAAAAAATACAGAAAACCAGAGCATAATATCAGAGTAAACAACATTCAAAATATAGCAAACTATTTTGCAGAAGCAAAAAAAATCATAAAATTGAAATCAAACACAAACAGCATAAATCTCCCCCTATTTGTCTTCACAAATAGACAAAAGGAAGAGATAAAACAAGATAATTGTTTTGATTACATCAGAATTAAAGTAGTAACAACAGAAAGAAAGAAAAAAAATTGAAAAACAGATATAACCACCAAAAACAATCGGTTGTTTCGGTACATCAACCGATTGTTTTTCCTCATTCATCATCATCAGCAAACTGAAGATCAAAGATTTGGTTATGGACAACTTCAATTTGTTCATCTAGAGTCATGAAGCGTGCATCCGTGCTGTCAAACCTGTTGTCAATCCTCTGGAAATTACTGACACAGAGATCATGGAGGTTTCTTTGATTCTCCGCAAAGCTATCAAGCCTATTTACCATGAGTCTCTCAAAAGGAGACATGGTTTGCATCCTTTCTTCTTGATTTCCAGCTTCAACACTAGGTCCAACATCTTGATAATCTTCAGGTGGATCTTCATGTTGAACATCCATATCAGCAGGTTCATCTTGTTCAAGATAAGCAGCAGCACTAGATGAGGCACCAAGGTCACCATCTTTGCTAATCCATTTGCCACCTACTTTGGTAAAAGCCATTTTGTTGAGTGATCCATTGTTCAACTCTTGAGTTGACTTGACCAACTCAGATGTTTCATCTTCAAGGTTCACTTCAAAATAGAGTAGAAATTTAGATACCAAAACAGCATATGGATAGTGATAGTCACTTAACCTCATAGCCTTTTGCATATGCTCTTTGATGATGTGGATCCAATTGATTTTGATCTTCTTCATGATGCAGAAGATATACACCAGATCTTCCTCAGTAAGCACTGAATGATTGCTCCCCCTTGGAGTTAGAATCCAAGTCACAATGAGGGCTAACAACCTTTCATCAAGCTTTAGACCTCCAATCGAGCATGTTCTAACTTGAGCATGTTGATTCTTCAAGGAACTCTTGTAGTATTGGATTTTGTTGAAATCCTCCACTACTCCAAGGTTTCCCTTGTTGATTCTAAGACCAGATAACTTGAGACCAGCAACAACAGCCCATACTTCATGAGTTATCTCCATTTCTACACCTTTCACATGAGAAACTAGATTGTTTCCCTCAAACTTAAGATTTGTGTAGAACACCCTTATCAAATCTGGGTAGATGTTTCCTTTCATTTCCAAGAACTTTATGAGAGATTGATCTTTGAGTTGCCTCCTTACATTATCAAGCTTTTGACTTTTCAGCCAATCAAAGCACACAACCTTGGGGTTGTTTATCTTTTCGATACTTGTTTCATACCTATACCTCTCAATAAGATCATTGTCTCCAGAAAACCAGCCTTCTAGCCTTCCTCCAGACCTTACACCTCTGGTTTTGACTCTCTTTGAGGTGGGAGGAATTGATTCCATGATGGTAGAGAAGAAAACAGAGAATAGCTCACTTCACAGATTTTGCAAGAGATGTTGCAATTGGTTGTTCTTGAGGAAGAGATCAGCTGCAACAAATTTTATAGTTGTAAAAGAATCAAATAGCATTCAATGATATGAGTGGGTACCAGATTTTCAGAGAGAGAGGACTTGACCCTGCCCTACACAGAGAACGTCAGAAAAAGCTGAAAATCACATGGTCTTCACATGTGATCTTTGACTAGTCATTAAGGCTCTTGAATTTCCAAGATTTTGGAATATATTCCTTTATTACTGTTGTAACTTCTCTCTAAACGTGATCAGCTTTCAACACAGGTTCTTTGACCAAGGATTCTCTCTTTAAATTTATCTGCAACGAATAGAAATTCAAAATAGAAATTAAATTAATTTCTTCACAGTACTTTCAGACTCAAAACAATCGGTTGTTTCGAAGAAACAATCAGTTGTTTTTCTGCAGCAGTTTAAAACTGATTTTGAATCTTAACCATGAGTAGAAAAAGTTCAAAGCAAATGACATTAAGCATTTTAAAGAAGATTTTTAACCATGAGAAAGAACTTTAAAACAAAAATTAAGAACAGATAAAGGAGAGTCTTATCCTTATGTTATTTCTTCAATGAGCCATGTGCTTTATGATCAAGAAGCCTCTTTTCACTGTTGAGGGCCTTTGGACAGATGCAGAACATTGATTCATCTTCAATGATGGTCTTTTTCTTCCAATAACTTGATCACATGACTTAGTCCTTCACAATTCTTTAGAAATCCTCACTTGAGCTGCAAGATTCATCATCATCTTCAGCAATCAAGCAGATGTTTGCTTTCTCATCTTCACTTGATGAAGAGCTTGATGATGATACCCCATTTTCATCCCAAGCTATGTAGGCTCTCTTTGTCTTGCCTTTCTTTTCTTTGTAGCTAGGCTTTTTCTCCTTGCTCTTGTTTGGACAATCTGCCTTTATATGACCTTGCTCACCACAACCAAAACAAGTATAGTTATTGGAATTAAAATCATTGGATTTCTTGTTTCCATACCTATCTTTGTTGTTGTCCTTGTTGCGGTTTCTCTTCAAGAATTTGCTGAACTTTCTTGACAGCAAGCTAAGGTTTTCCTCATCACTATCATCACTGAATTCTTGTTTTCATTTGTGCTTGGAAGCTTTTAAGGCTATGCTCCTTGTGTGCTTGTCTTCGCTTTCTTGAACATTGAGTCTATTCATCTCTAACTCATGTTCCCTAAGCTTACCAAACAAAGAAGCCATACTTAATGATGTTAGATCTTTAGATTCGGAAATAGCAGTTACCTTTGGTTGCCATGCTCTATCAAGACATTTCAAGATCTTTATGTTCAGCTCTTCCTTTTCAAAGGTCTTGTCAAGGCTCATGAGATGATTGATGATGTGAGTGAATCTTTTCTGCACCTCAGCAATTGTTTCACCTTTAAGCATTCTGAACATCTCATACTCTTGGATTAGAGTATGCTTCCTAGCTCTCTTCACCTCATTTGTCCCTTCATGAGTGACTTCCAAGGTGTCCCACATTTCTTTTGATTATTTGCATTGAGAGACCTAGAAAAACTCATCAGAATTTAAAGCAGTGGTTATTATATTTTTGGCAATGCAATCGAATTTGGCCTTTTTGCTTTCTGAATCAGTCCATTGTGACCATGGCTTTTCAATGACTGATCCATCTTTTACAAACTTTGGGACAAAAGGACCATTTTCAATTGCATCCCAAATTCCTTTGTCAAGTGATTCCATAAAGAATTTCATTCTTACTTTCCAAAATTGGTAGTTCATACCACAAAACAGAGGTGGTCTGTTAATTGAAGCACCTTCCCCAAAAGGTAGTCTATCAGCCATTTTAAAAACAGTTTTAGGATCAACTTGAATAACTTTCAAGAACCAAGATCTTGATGCCAATTGTTAGAATGGATGGCTTAAAACTAGAGGGGGGTGAATTGTTTAAAAAGGGTTTTCGCAAACTTTTAAGTCAAGAATGAAATTCTCTCAAGAAACAATTGATAAGGAATCCAGTTTGCCAAAACAGCAAGCAAAAACAACAGTACCAGAAAAACAATTGGTTGTTTCGCAGAAACAATCGGTTGTTTATACCAACAAAAATATCAAAACTGAATTTAAAGAGATTAAGGATAGAGAGATTGCACACAGATGTTTATACTGGTTCACTATTGATCCGATCGGTCATCAGTAGTGGATGACGTCAGCAGCAGAGAACCACGTGGACCGCTCGCGGGGTGACACGTGGACCAGGTGATAGATGGATCGGGGTGAACGTGATCGGTTGTCACTAACCAAATGACCACCGACAGATCAGGCGGCAGCGAAGTCAGGGGATACGTAGACCCAGAACGGTGATCGGTGGTCAGTAATCAAGTGGCCACCAACAGACCAGTTTCCAAATGAACGCCTGGGGGCAGAACGCGGGAAGCAATAGAGCACCGATCAGTCATCGGGTGCATGGTCATCGGGGTCTCGTGTTACACGCAGTTAAACTGGGACTGAGGTTCCCAGCGAGAGCGTTACGCATGGACCCCGCATGAGCACATCTCATGGAATCATGCACGAGAGTGGCCTGAGGGGGCTAGTAAACCGGTCAGTGATTGGTGATTCCCTCAACCCATCACGTGCGCGATTCCGTGAAGGGTAAGCCGTTTACGCAGAGAGCAACGCTTGGTGAGTGTGCCTAGACCAGCCACACCTGGTGCTCTCCTGAGAGTATGCGGTTTACCCAGGTGGAAGAAATATCCTAAGTTACTCCGCAAGGGAATAACTTAGGCGCACAAAGAGAAGCGCTAGAGCCCTTCAAGTAAGTGACACGTGTGTGGTTAGATGTGAGTTGCATGCCTCCACGTGTCATCACCTGAGAAGGGCGCGGTCCAGATAAAGGTGCACTCCGTACCACTAAAGGTACAGACAAGCGCAGTCAAGCGCAGAGACGCGCGGACACGCACAGACACTCACACTCTACTGATTCTGGAGGTACGTTGCCGCAGAAAAGCATAACAGGGTTCTGACACATGCCAGAAAGCATAACAGAATTCTGTTAGGCCCAGATACAGGCGGGGCCATAAAACAGAATCAGGGTGAGAGTGAGGGAGAGAGCAAGAGTTTTTCACACACACTACTAGTTTTTCTCATTTGGTGGTTCTGTGATCTAACTTGATCGTCGGAGTGCAAACGGCCGCTAGAGGCGCCGTCTGTGTGTTTTGCAGGTCGCGTTTGGAGATCCAAGAGAAGGTTCTGAGGGTGACTTTGCAGAGAACACAGTCGCGTAGACGGGACAGAGAGTGCTACAAAGCGATCCCTCCACGTTCGAGTTGTCGGCAGGATCATTTGGCGCCCACCGTGGGGCTCGAGTGAATCGTGGTCCCATATACACCACAGTTTTCGAAGCTTACCAAAGTTTTACCAAGTTCTTTGCTAGGGAAAGATGCCAAGAAACAGACAACCATCACCTGCGCCATCTGCTGACGAAGGAGCTGTGACAATGGCGCAGGTCCTGGAGATGGTGCGCACGCTGCAGGATAACGCCGCAGCGTCGAGAGTTGAACAAGAGAGGATGCAGACGGAGTTGGCTGCGTCACAGAGTAGGAACGACGAGCTGAATCGCGTCAATGAAGAGCTGAGGAGGACGTTGCAGGCACAGAGGGAGCACGCGGTCGACGAAAGGGTGTCGAGGCAACCGTCGCCTCCAAGAGCGTTCCCCATGCCGTTCTCCCCTGAAGTCATGGGAACCATGGTGCCTCCCAACCTGGTGGGGTTGAAGGCGTCGTTCACAGGGGTAGAAGATCCGGAGGCGCATCTGACGGCGTTCCACACCCAGATGATGTTGTCTGGGGGCTCAGACGCTGTGTACTGCAAAATGTTCATGAGCACACTAGGCGGAATCGCCATGGAGTGGTTCGTGAGCTTACCAGAAGGACATATCACGTCTTTCCCTCAGTTTTCAAAGCTTTTCACTGAGCAGTACATCGTCAACAAAGCACCCGCAGTGGTGTCATACGATTTGTTCGATGTACGGCAGTACCAAGGCGAGTCGCTGAAGGACTACCTCAACTGCTTTGGAGCACAAGTGGTTAGACTGCCCAGCAAGGATGAGGATATGCTGGTGCACGCGTTTAAGAAGGGAGTACTGCCTGGCCCCTTCAATGAGTCCCTCATCAGGAGCCATCCCAGCACCTTTGCAGAGATCCGACGACGCGCTGTGGCGCACATAGTGGCAGAAACAGAGGTTTCTGAGAAAAGAGGGAGTGCTGCACCACCAAGACCGCGTGGAGGGCAAGGGAAACCGCAGCAGCAAGCAAGGGTGCATGAGGCCAAGGAGGGGAAAAAGGTGCGGGAAAAACCTCGTCCCTACACACCAGGCAAGGACCAGGGCAGAGGGCGTGCAAGGGAGAACAATGCACCCCCAAGATACAATTTCATGGTGGGATTGGCGGATCTCATCGCCCTTCCTGCTGTAGCAGCGAGACTACGCGTACCGGAGAAGACAGATAAGGTACTTGGTAGGAAGAAGAATGAGTGGTGTGAGTTTCACCAGGCCTTTGGCCACACACTCCACTCCTGTTTGGCGTTGGGACACCAACTGGCAGAGTTGGTGAAGTCTGGGTTCCTGGCAGATTACCTGCGTGAGCCGCAGGGTGATCGCGCGTCGGGATCCCAGGCTGGAGAACAGCAGCATGAAGTCCCTGTACACGGGGAAGTACAAACAATCGCGGGGGGCTTCTCTGGTGGGGGATGCACCGCGTCACAGAGAAGGAGGTACGGTCGATCGGTTATGGCGGTAGACTCGGTAGACGAGAGCCATTACCCTGAAGTAGATATTGTCTTCAGGAAAGCTGACCTACGGGACGTTGTCCCGCACGATAACGACCCTGTGGTCATTTCACTCATCACGGCAGGAAGACGAGTGCACAGAGTGCTCGTAGATCAAGGAAGCTCGGCAGACGTCATGTTCTGGCCGACGTTTAACAAGTTGCAGTTGTCCCCTGATCAACTGAGGCCGTATACCGGGTGTCTCTACGATTTTGCAGGAGATCAGGTAGAGGTGCGGGGGTACATAGAGCTGAGGACAACGTTCACTGATGGAACGACAGCCCGCACCGAAAGGATAAAGTACTTGGTGGTGAACGCCCCTTCTGCGTACAACATTTTGTTGGGGAGGCCAACCCTCAATAGGTTGGGCGCAATACCATCAACGAGGCACATGAAGCTGAAGCTGCCGTCGATGGAGGGGACCGTAATAACCATCAAGTCGGATCAGGCTGAGGCTAGACGCTGTTATGAGAACAACTTAAAGTAGAAGAGAAGCGTATGTCACGTCACCACGGCACCACCACCAGGTGTGCGCGAAGAGCGATCGGTGTTTAGGGAAACACAGGGTGCTTAGAGGATGGAGAACGCTACGGTGGAGGGCTCCCAGGTAGCTCAGGTTGAAGAAGAAGAGGAAGGCGCGATCGCTCCTCGCGAGTCAGGGATCGCGAGGGCGGTCATCGCCAGTGAGAGAAGGCCCCACCCAGCTAAAGGATGGGTCGAAGTGGATATAAGGGGCAAGAAATTCAAGTTGGGGGGATCCCTCGTTGAAGAAGAGCGAAAACTGATTGTCGGTGTTATCGAGAAGCACATGGGTGCCTTTGCATGGTCAGCGTCCGACATGCCAGGAATCGACCTCGATTTCCTTTGCCATCGTCTGTCGATGGATCCTAAGGTTCGACCTGTGCGACAAAGGCGAAGGAAATTCAACGAGGAAAAGAGGAAGGTGATCCACGACGAAGCGCAGAAGCTCCTTGCTGCAGGGCACATCAGAGAGATCCAATACCCCGAGTGGCTAGCAAACGTGGTACTGGTTCAGAAGGCAAGCGGCAAGTGGAGAATGTGCGTGGACTTCACCGACCTCAACAAGGCATGCCCCAAAGATTCTTACCCCTTACCTAGTATAGACGCCCTAGTTGATAGCGCATCAGGGGGGAAGTTGCTCAGCTTCTTGGATGCTTTCTCAGGGTATAACCAGATCAGGATGCACCCCATGGATGAGTGCAAGACCGCGTTCATGACGGAACGGTCTTGCTATTGCTACAGGGTCATGCCATTCGGATTAAAGAACGCGGGGGCTACCTACCAGCGACTCATGGATAGGGTGCTCTCGCCCATGCTGGGAAGGAACGTACATGCATATGTAGATGACATGGTGGTCACGTCCCAAGAGAAGAAGCATCATGCAGCTGATCTGGAGGAACTATTCACCACCATCGTCAAGTACAGGCTGAAGCTCAACCCTGAGAAGTGTATTTTAGGCGTGGAGGCTGGGAAGTTCTTGGGTTTCCTCTTAACAGAGCGGGGAATCGAAGCTAACCCAGAGAAGTGCGCAACAATCGTGGCAATGAGGAGCCCGACGACAGTGAAGGAGGTGCAGCAGCTCACCGGTCGCTTGGCAGCCTTATCCCGGTTTATGTCCGCCGGAAGGGAGAAAGGTCATCCGTACTTCCAGTGTCTTAAACGCAACAGCAGATTCCTTTGGACACAGGAGTGTGAGGAGGCCTTCATCAAACTGAAGGAGTACCTGGCGAGCCCACCAGTCTTGCGTAAACCTCAGGTGGGCATCCCTCTTCGTCTATATTTCGCTGTGACGGAGAGAGCAGTCAGCTCAGTCCTGGTGCAAGAGCAGGACCAGGCCCAGAGGCCTGTGTACTTCGTGAGTAAGGTGTTGCAAGGCCCTGAAACAAGGTACCAGGCCCTCGAGAAGGCTGCCCTGGCGGTGGTATTTTCAGCAAGGAGACTCAGGCATTACTTCCACATCTTCACGGTGGTGGTAATGACAGATCTGCCCATCCAAAACGTGCTGAAGAAACCTGACGTAGCAGGAAGGATGGTCAAATGGGCGGTGGAATTGTCAGAATTTGACATTCAGTACGAGCCCCGAGGACCGATCAAGGGGCAAGTGTTCGCGGACTTTGTAGTCGAGCTGTCGTCGATCGCGACACCTGCAGAAGGTTTAGATTTCCGATGGGTGTTATCGGTGGATGGCTCCTCTAATCAGCAGGGGAGCGGCGCTGGAGTCATTTTGGAAGGCCCAAACGGGGTACTGATCGAGCAGTCCCTCCGCTTTGCCTTCAAGGCCAGCAACAATCAGGCGGAGTATGAAGCCCTGATCGCAGGAATGTTGCTAGCAAGAGAAGTGGGAGAAAGAAACCTACTGGCCAAAAGCGACTCTTTGCTGGTCACGGGGCAGGTTACAGGGGAGTTCCAGGCAAAGGATCCCCAGATGGCAGCCTACCTGGAGTATGTACAGCTCCTGAAGACGTCCTTCACCGAGTTTGAATTGGTGCACGTGCCAAGAGAGCAAAATGCTAGAGCAGACCTACTTGCCAAACTGGCCAGCTCAGGCAAGGGGGGGAAGTAGAGGACCGTCATTCAGGAGACCTTGAAGGTACCGCGTGCGTTCGTGTCAGACAACCAGGTACTTCATGTGTACAAATCAATGGAGCGCCTGACGATCGGTCATCGGTCGTTGACTCAAGAAACGTTGAAAGCACCGAGGGTGAGAGCGCGACCGTCGAAGATCGATGAGTCGATGGAGGTCCGCGCGGTGAAGGAACCCGACACCTGGATAACGCCATACCAATTATACTTAGAGGATGGTGTACTCCCACTTGACGTGGCGGAGGCAAAAAGGATAAAGAGGAGCTCAGGTAAGTTTACTCTAATTGATGGAAACCTCTTTAGATTTGGATTTTCTCACCCTGTGCAGATCTACGTGCACGGTGAGCAATGCACCAGACTTATGTTTGAGCTGCACGAGGGGGTGTGCGGAAGCCACGTAGGTGGTCGCGCTTTGGCAAGTAGGATACTCCGCACGGGGTACTATTGGCCAAAGCTGAAGGAAGACTGCGTGAGGTTTGCTCAGCGTTGCAAACAGTGTCAACTTCACGCGGACTGGCACAAGGCACCTCCTAAGGAGTTGAGGTCCATCCATAGCCCGTGGCCATTCTACACATGGGAGATCGACATCCTAGGACCTTTTCCCCTGGCGATAAGGCAGATGAAGTTTCTCATCGTGGCCATCGAGTACTTCACCAAGTGGGTGGAGGCAGAACCAGTCGCACACATCGCCGCGCAGAAAGTCGAGCACTTCGTCTGGAAGAACATCGTCTGTCGTTTCGGAATACCCAAGAGGTTGGTCTCCGACAATGGCACCCAGTTCACGAGTCATCAGCTGAGGAAGATGTGTGAGGAGCTAAAGATACAACAGGTTTTTGCTTCAGTGGAACACCCGCAAACCAATGGGCAAGTGGAGTCGGCCAACCGAGTACTGCTCAGGGGGCTGAAGCGAAGACTAGACAAGGCTAAAGGAGGCTGAGCGGAGGAGGTCCCCAGAATCGTATGGTCTTATCATACCACCCCACAGTCCAGCACCCATGAGACACCCTTCAGCCTTGTCTACGGGACCGACGCCATGATTCCCGTGGAGATACAGGAGAGCTCCCCAGATTCTTGAATTTCATTGCTGAAGAGTCCAATGAAGAACGAAAGGTGAATCTCGACCTGCTGGACGAAGTGCGAGAAGAAGCCAGAGTCAGTGCTGAAGCCGTAAAGAGAAGAGTAGAACGGAGGCACAACTCTAAGGTGAGGCCCAGGCGCTTCCAGGAAGGAGATTTGGTGATGAGAAAGGCGCATCAGAATGAGATGGAGAACAAGTTGTCTCCAAAGTGGACAGGCCCGTACAGAGTGGTTGAGACGTTGGAGAACGGAGCCTATCGGCTAGAAACTCTGGAGGGAGGAGCAATCCCCAGAACGTGGAACGCCACCCACTTAAAATTTTACTTCAGTTAAGTTGTAAAGTAGTTGCGTTCTCGCGCTAAAGATACATGCTTTGTGTGTAGTGGAAACAGTCGAACAGACAAGGGGGCACTTTTTTCCCTAAGGAGGGTTTTTGACGAGGCCACCCAATGAAAAAATTTCTAGCATATCAAGTGTGCGCAAGTATTAAAGTTAAAATCCTCCTTGCCCCAAGCGCAAGTGCAGGTGATCGGTTAGGCCTTACTCGCCCTAGGCGCGAGTACTGGCACTGATCTAGGTCTTCCTCACCCCAGGTGTGAGTGCAGGCGACTAGGGTTTGAAAAGCCAGGGGTGCTAGTAAGACCAAGAGAGGGAAAGGAAAGATTTTGACAAATGTCCTTACCCACTTGGCATACACCAATATTGGCCCAGTAAGGCTCTTAGTTCGAAACCCTTCTCACCCCCGGAGTGAGGCAGGGAATGAACGACCCAATCCGCCGAAGGGTGATGACCTCGGGGAAGGTAAGAGGGGTTAGCGAGAAACACTTTTCTTTCCCCAAAACGAGGCATCACCTCGAGCGATCGATGTCAAAGTCCTCTATGCACTTAGCGCTAGAGCGACAAAGAAGCTAAGTGAAGATCGAAGAACGATCACCGATGAGTCGTCAGTGATTGGTTAGTGGCACAAAGCAGCGCACAAGGGCTGTTAAAGACAAAGCTAAGGAAGTCGTTAGTCGCGATCAAAGTAGAGGCCAAGATCGAAGAGTACAAGATCGCGCTAAACCTAAGCTAGCTAACAGTTAGTCGTGTGCATAAAGAAAGGTGAAGCTCAAGAAAAATACAAAAGAAGAAGCTTATACAAATTGAGAATATGTATTCACACCAAGTCTTATACAAATTCCAAGTACTAAAAAGTTGTGCAGAAGTATAAATTTACAAAAAAGAGAAGAGATCAAGGAGGAGGGGTGAGCTTTCCATCTACCACTTCGTGATAAATGCTGAATTGCGAGAGGTCCAAGTCTGGGAGAACGCATCGGATTTGCTCGAGTGCCAGCTCGAATCCGTCAGTAAGGGCGTCAGCACCCACGTTCATCAGATCGGCTTTCTCCGCCTCCAGTTTTTGCCTTGAGGCCTCCGCAGCATTCTTCTCGGTGGTAAGGGCAGCAAGGGAAGAGGCAGCTTCTTCCAATTGGCCCTTGGCTTCAGATAGTTTGCCCACCACCTCCTCAAGCTTCTTCTCTCCAGCAGCGGCCGCTTCCTTGGTGGACTCGAGCTCCCCCACTAGTTGAGAGTTCAGTTGGCGTAGGGAGGAGGTCTCGGCCCGCAGCTGCACCACCTCACAGTTCAGAGAGCTAACGGTTTGCCCCATCAAGATCTCAGTCTTGATGGTCTTGGACCTGCGCTAGGTACTCCCTCCTAGCTTTTTCCACCATGCCCCGCATCAGATCTACAGACCCTTGGGCAGCTTCGAAGTCACTTCGCAGTGACTCCGTGTCATGCTCAAGCTCCTTTACCCTCTTCTCCAGGGCTATTTGCTTGCGGTGCTGGGTGGAAAACTCCAAAGAGAGCACCATCTGCCTAGCCAGGTGCATGTCCACCTCATCACCGTTCCATTCGACGAGCTCTTGGTTGCTGATGAGTTGTCGAACCAAGGTGATGACCCGGCTGAAGTTCTCGTGGCTAACCCCCGAGACGCTTGGTCGCGAGCTGGACCCACCACATTCAGCAGTAGCAGTGGAGGTTGGCAGTGGTGGCGGGAGACCCCCCGGATGAGCAGAAGCGCCCCCAGCAGGAGGAGCAGATGGACCAAGAGATTGGCCTGCTGGGGGGGGAGATGACGGTTGAGAAGCTGGAGGCGGCTGTTGGCAGGGAGAGGGAAGGCATGTGGGCTCTGGGTGATGTGATTCCAATAGCCACATAGAACAAGATTCTTGACATTTTTAGGAATCACCTTGAGCTGGAAAATATAGAGGCACTTTTCTTAGAGTTGGATCATTGTTCTAAGACAAGAACTCACCAATAACTAGTACCAAATCCCAAACTCATTTGGATGAACCAAATATTGTCAAATTGAATCAACAAAGGAATGAAAACTGGAATGACCGAACAGAATTAAACAACAATTCATATGAACCGAACAGAATTAAGAACAAAAACAGAACAAAGTGCTGGAAAATAGAAAAACCAAAACTGAAAAACTCAAGAACACAAAGCAACATGAACAATTGAAGAAGAAGAAAGGAAGGAGAAGAGAATGCTCATGAAGATGGAAGGAGGATGGATGATCTCGCCACTAGAAGTGTGGAATGCTCCTAGATGAGAGTGATGCCGCCACTTGAGGACTCCATTGATCCATCAAGATAAGACTAGAGAAGAAGGCTCCAAAAGCTCTCCAAAGGTCACTCAAAATTTGAGTAGAGTTTTCTTAGATTAATTCCAATCTGAATTTTACAAAGAGAGCACCTCTATTTATAGCCTAAGGTGCTGAAAATGCAAGCTAAAACAATTCAAATTTCCCTCCCAAAGCTAGCTAAAACCGGCGCCTATTTCAAGCCATGAGGAAGGTGTGACTCCTTCCTTCACTTTGGCACCTCCTATTCTACTTCTACACCTATCTACTAACACACCCCCCTAAAGCTCCTAACTAAAGCCTAAAAGATGTTATAACAAAAGAGGTTTCTAAAGTTTCCCTCTAAGCACCTTCAACTAAAGAAACTACAAAAAGAGAAAATAAATGTCCTCTAGCTCCCAAAGCTTTGAACATGCTTCTTGTAATCCTTTGAGGTGGACTTTGACCTCCATGGGCGTCCTCCATTTGTGCCTCCACCTCTTCTTGAGCTTGATGATTGGCCTCCATGTCCTCTTGAGCTTGATCTCCATCACTGGGGCAGGTTGAGTAGAGGGAGGAGGGGGTGAACCTTCCTCTACCTCCACCACCTCGATCTCCCCAGGCTGAAGAGATGAGGCCCCCTCAACCGCTGGCAGTTTCCTCTTGCGGTGTATAAGAGGAGAGCCAAAGCTTTCCTCTTCGGTTGAGGGAGCAGCAGCAGCGGCAAGTGAAGTAGAGGCCTTCACCAATCTTTTTCTCTTCCTTCCTTGCTCGGGGCCTTCAGCTGGCGTGACCGAGAGAGGAGGGGCTGCAATGGGCTCGGTGGTGGAAGAAGAGGAGCCAGTTCCTTTGGTCCCCCGAAGCTTGGCAAGCTCCAGCAAAGCTTTCCTCCTGTCTTTCCCTGACATTGAATCTACATCGATAGGAAAAAGAAAAGTTAGATGGCCTAGTTACGCAAGTAAGTCAAAATGTATGCAAGCATGCATGAGTATGTGCAAGTATCCTAAGAGGTGGAAGAAGAAGAGCTACCTATGTACTTTTTCAGGGCCAACACATCGAACTCAACTTTGATGAGGCGAGCAGAGTTGTACTTGGCCCCCAGGAACAGCCCACATAGCTCGCGCTCGTAGGGGGCCATGGCTTCGAGGTCCCGGGGTTTCTTGAACTCAACCCCAGGAACCCAGTAGAGGGGGTACCCCTCGAGCAGGGTTGGACTTTGTGGGGTGACAGATATCATGTAGAACCTGCCTTTCCAGTCTTTGAAGGATTGCTGGTACAGGCCCAAGAGCACCCGTCCAGCAACCCCATTCAGACTCACCCAGGACCTGTCCCCGGGGTTCTTCGCCTCGAAGAAGTAAAGGAACACGTCCACGGAGGCATTGAGTCCGAAGTAATTGTAGAGAATCTGAAATGCCCGGATGAAAGCCCAGGAATTTGGATGGAGTTGGCAGGGCGCGACGTTCAACTCCATCATCACCTCCTTCTCGAAAAAGGTGAATGGCAGGCGTAGCTTCAACCTTTTGAAGATGGCGAAGTAGATGAAGACGAAGGGCACCCCATTGGTGGCCCTATCGTCCGCGCAGATGGGCATCCCTCGAGGAGGAATGCGGATTTGGATGTTGAAATCGTTTTCCCTGTCTATGGCGCACGAAGGTTCATCCGAGTCATGGCTCAGAAGAGAGGTGAGATGACCCTGCGGTAGTAGGGTGGATGTTTCGGCCAGCAACGCCAGGGGGGCCCAGTCGTAGACCCTGACGTTGTCATGGTAGGAGGTTGCAACGGGCAGTGGTGGAGCTGGCGCACTTGCGGAAGGCTGTGCACCAGAAGATGAGGCAATAATGCGTGCGGTTTGTTTCAAGCGAGCCATCGCGAGATAGCTGCAATGGAGGAAAAACGAAAAGTCAGAATGAATGGAAGAAGAGGGAATGATGAATGGTTCAGTGAAAACAGAGAAGGGGAAGGAGAAAGAGATGCCCAGGTGAAAAGAGGAAGAAGGAGAAGCAGAAATCAGAGCAAGAACGCGAAAAAACCCTAGCGCGGGTCGAGAGAGGGAAAAGAGAGAAGATGAATGCATGATAACGAGAAAGATAAATGCAATCGGTAAAGATGACCTAAATAGACCCAGGAAGAAGAAAAACCATACCTTTGGGTGATCGCGAGAGGTTTGGAAGCAGAAAACTTGAAGAAGGATGGGTGCGCAGAGAGAGAGTTCACAGGAAGTCTAAGAGTTGATTGAAGAAGATGAAGGAACAGTGAAGGTGCGCGCCTATTTGAATAAGAGAAGCGCTAGCGACACACCACGCTGGCCGTCGATGGGGCCACGTGTCGCGAGATTAAGGAAGGAAGTCCAAACGTTAAAGAAGCAGCACGTGAGGTGGCACGTGATACGGTCCCACTTGCCACGTCGACTGAGGGCACGACCACTTAGTCTCTTCGCCGAGAACGAGTTCACGGCTCGAGACTGGGGGGCTTGTGATCCGATCGGTCATCGGTAGTGGATGACGTCAGCAGCAGAGAACCACGTGGACCGCTCGCGGGGTGACACGTGGACCAGGTGACAGATGGATCGGGGTGAACGTGATCGGTTGTCACTAACCAAATGACCACCGACAGATCAGGCGGCAGCGAAGTCAGGGGATACGTAGACCCAGAACGGTGATCGGTGGTCAGTAATCAAGTGGCCACCAACAGACCAGTTTCCAAATGAACGCCTGGGGGCAGAACGCGGGAAGCAATAGAGCACCGATCAGTCATCGGGTGCATGGTCATCGGGGTCTCGTGTTACACGCAGTTAAACTGGGACTGAGGTTCCCAGCGAGAGCGTTACGCATGGACCCCGCATGAGCACATCTCATGGAATCATGCACGAGAGTGGCCTGGTGATTCCCTCAACCCATCACGTGCGCGATTCCGTGAAGGGTAAGCCGTTTACGCAGAGAGCAACGCTTGGTGAGTGTGCCTAGACCAGCCACACCTGGTGCTCTCCTGAGAGTATGCGGTTTACCCAGGTGGAAGAAATATCCTAAGTTACTCCGCAAGGGAATAACTTAGGCGCACAAAGAGAAGCGCTAGAGCCCTTCAAGTAAGTGACACGTTTGTGGTTAGATGTGAGTTGCATGCCTCCACGTGTCATCACCTGAGAAGGGCGCGGTCCAGATAAAGGTGCACTCCGTACCACTAAAGGTACAGACAAGCGCAGTCAAGCGCAGAGACGCGCGGACACGCAAAGACACTCACACTCTACTGATTCTGGAGGTACGTTGTCGCAGAAAAGCATAACAGGGTTCTGACACATGCCAGAAAGCATAACAGAATTCTGTTAGGCCCAGATGCAGGCGGGGCCATAAAACAGAATCAGGGTGAGAGTGAGGGAGAGAGCAAGAGTTTTTCACACACACTACTAGTTTTTCTCATTTGGTGGTTCTGTGGTCTAACTTGATCGTCGGAGTGCAAACGGCCGCTAGAGGCGTCGTCTGTGTGTTTTGCAGGTCGCGTTTGGAGATCCAAGAGAAGGTTCTGAGGGTGACTTTGCAGAGAACACAGTCGCGTAGACGGGACAGAGAGTGCTACAAAGCGATCCCTCCATGTTCGAGTTGTTGGCAGGATCAATTATAAACCCAGAGCTACATCCAGTCTTCTCAAAAACCACTGAGGATATCCACTGAGCAACCACACCTTGATCACTTACACCACAACCAAGAAAGTGACCTTGATCCCCTCAAGACACACACTTCTCTTGGCCAACACACCAACACTAAGATTGTTGATCTTGATCCCCTCAAGAACACACAACAAATCTCAGCAAACACATAAACGAAGCTTGTTCAACAGAGTACAAGGATTACACTTGTTACAGAAGATAATCTGAAATCAATACAAGCAGAATCCTATTCCACACACTTTCATCAATCACAAACTCTAAGCAATCTCAGCTCTTTGAAAAACTCAAAATCTGTATTCAAAATCTTGTTACTCAATTCTGTTTTTCTAAATTTATTCAAAGATGTTGTTTGTTATCAAATCTTAACAAACTCTTAAATTGCATTTAAAGATTGGTCAAAGCATTTAAAGACTGGAGCGTAAGCAGTTAAATCATTTAAAGCTCAGTCAAAGTTAAAACAGTTTTTCTGTTATGGTACCAAAACGAACAATCGGTTGTTTCCTCGAATCAATCGGTTGTTTTGGTTTTAACAGCTCAACCATTTGAAAAACAGTTTTCAATCTTTTCTAAAAACATCTAAGTATAAACAATCAGTTGTTTCGATAAAATAATCGATTGTTTTTAACTTAGTTTTGAAAAACATTTTTCTTTCAAAAAGATTGAGAATGCCTATGCTTTGGATTCAATCAAGAGGTGGATTACATACACAATCTACCCCAAATCCTAACTAAAACAGCACAGCAACAACAAGCACAACCAAGGGTCAACATCCTTCAAAGGGTTTGGATTCTTCAAAGCTTGAACACCACTTGGGTCAACAATAATATCTTAAATTCAACAGAAATATGAATTTCAGCGAAATAAGAATGGTCGAGTTATGATCAAATTGTTAATTGAGTTGAGTCAAATTATTGACTGTTGCGTCGGACCAAATGAAAATACATGTAGAAGAATTATGACGGGGAAGACAATCTAGAGATGCGGAACCAATTAAAATACATGCAAAACATCGGTAACTGAAAAAACATTAACTTCACTATAAAAATGCGTCCCTTGTAAGAACGATCATGGATAACTATAATATACAACAGATTCGTTCTTCTCTTCTAATTGCATATGCTTTTATTATTTCATTTTCTTTATTTAATAATAAAGTTTATTATCACACTAGTAAGTTTTTAAAAACATAAAAAAAAGTTAACATATGAATTTATTTAAATTTTTATTGTTTTAGATAAATTTTGTTCAATTAAAAAAAAAAAAAACAAACAGATACAAAATATATTATTTTGTCTTAAAACAAATCTTTTTAAATATTTTATTTTTTAAAAATAATAATAATAGTTATACACTCAAAATCCAACTTTTAATAACCTTATTCTTATTTTGTTTCCTTACTTTTTCTATCCATCTATATTTATTTCACCTCTTCCTATTATTGTTTTTTAACTAAGAAAATGAGATAAATACATGACTTTCATGGAGTGATAAAGTTTTTTATTATCTGCTTTGCATATAAGTTTAAAACAAGACAGTTTCTAATGTTATAAAAAAATAAAAATAAATAATATATTAAATTATAGACTATATTTTTATATATTTCTAATTAATTTTGAATAAATATATTTCATATTTCTTTTTAAAAAAAAACCCAAAACATTACAAACAATAAATCTAATCTAACATCCAAATAAATAAATTTCAATTTAAAATAACCTTATATATAAAAGTACAATGTCCAGTATTACCAAATTTTCTCTCAAAACTGTAAAATACTATATATTAGCAAAACTAAAACAAATATAACTTTCTTTGGTGTTAAGAATATTTTCAATTAAAAAATAATTTTACATAATTTTTATGTCTTCATATACGCATCACTTTTATTTTTGTAGTACCCAATAATACTTTTAAAAGTACCTTCTAAATTATATATTTTGATCTAAGTTTTTTTTATGTGTGAATTTTTCAACTCATATATCCATTAATTTCCCGGTGACATAATATATTAAATTAATTAAAAATATATTGATTTTTATAAAAAAAATTAATATATTAAAAGAGAAATTTAAAAATATTTCAAATATTAATTAAAATAATCAAAATAATAGTTTATATGAATTTGAAATGAGTTGAATGACAATACACGAAGATAATAATAAAGTCTACAGTAGAGTGTTGAAAAATCTCACACCAACTATTAATGTGTTTAGTTGTTTATGTCTTCATGATGAATTATAAAGACAACTTAAATATATATTACATACATAATATTGTAATCTTATTTTATTTTCAAGAGTAGAAATAACTTATAGAGTGTTTATCTGAAAAACGTGTATCTAGTAAGTAGCTTAAAAATATCTCATACATGGATATCTAATAAGTAATTTAGAAACATGATTTTTTACATAAGAACACATAAGTACTTTGGTGTTGTTTGAACAAATTTCACTCAAAGTATTTTATAAGTAAAGAAAATAGTTTAAATGAATTACACGTATCTATTAAGTAGTTACTTGTTTGCTCAAGTTTATTGTATAGTATTTATAGGTAAAGAAAATAATTAAAGGAATTAAGTTTCTCAAGCTAAAGTTTACATATATACTTTTATGTAGTGATTAAACCATAAGACTTCTATCCCTAGTTTAATATTGTTTGAATAAATTTTACGTAAAGTATGTTTAAGAAAACAAAGTTCTTATAATGAATTGAGCTAAAGTCTATTGGTATACTTTTCTTTTTAGAAAATTTTAATTATTAAGAAGAAAAAGTTAGATGAGAAGACTTTTATCAAAATTACTTACAGAAAAGTCTCAAATCTCAAGGTAACTGTAATTACATTCATTTGTGTAAAAAATATGAAATAACATATATTTAAGTTGTAATATATTTGGTTATCTCATACCAACTACAAATATTATATGGTCTATATATTGTTAAAGACATGAAATATTTAATTAATATAGAAAAAATATTGAGATAAAGTTACTAGACTAAATAAATGAGAATTTTAAAATATATGATATTGGTTGGAAGAATTTAAATGACACTATAAATAAAGTACAAATAATTATTAGTTAGAGTTGTGAAAAAAAATGTTTCATAATTTATTAAGTATGTACTTTAAAAAAATTATTGGAACTCATAAACATATAAATTAGTCATAAATCTTACATATTTACATCTTTCTAGCGATGAAAAGTTCTATTGAAGTTAGATTAAAAAATTGTTCACAACTTCAAATGGTATAGGATCTCTCATAACATCTAATTAAGTTTTGGAGTATATATATATATATATATATGATAAATACTAATTTGTTCTAAGATGAAATCTTACATATATCAGAGTCTACAATAGAGTGTTGGAAAGGTCCACCTCACCTACTGTTCATTTCTTCATGATAAATTAGGAAGACAATTTAAATTTATATTACAAATACAATATTGTAATCTTATTTTATTTTCATTAGTAAAACTAAATTATAAAGTGTTTACATGAAGAACACATATTTAATAAGTAGCTTAAAATAACTCATACATATATATCCAATAAGTAATTTAGAAATAATTTATACATAATTCTTTAGATGAAAAAACACACATCTAATAATTTCATTCAGAAGTATAATGTTGTTGTTTGAACAAATTTCATTCAAATAATTTATAAGTAAAAAGTAATTTAAATGAATTACACATATCTAATAAATACTTACTCTTGTTGTTAATTGTTAAAATGAATTAACCTTCTCAGATAAACTAAAGTTTACTTGCATACTTTCTTTTAGTGATTAGACAAGGAAACTTCTATAGAAATCAGATGAGAAAATATTTACAAAAGTTAATTACACAAGTTTTAGGGAAAGAAGTCTCATATAGTTTGACACAAGTTTTGTAGTTTAAATTATATATCTATTTCACAACTTTGCAAATGCTAATGTCTTAAAAGACAATAAAGTGTTGGTAAATTCTACATCACTTAAATTTATATTACAAATACAATACTTTTATTTTATATAATTTATTTTTATTAGTAAAAATAACTTATACTTGAATGTTTACTTAAAAAAATACATATCTAGTTTAATATAATTTGAATAAATTTTATATGAATATGTTTAATAAAAAAAAAGTTGTTAAAATTAATTGAGCTAAAGTTTACTAGTAATTTTGTTCTTAGAAAACAATAATTATTAAGAAGAGAAAGTTAGATGAGAAGATTTTTATCAAAATTAATTCCAGATAACTATTGAAAATTTTCACATAATTTATTTTAAGTTCTAAAATTATCATTTATATGTATCTTAAACAACCGCTTTCGGGTTGGGAGGGGAGGTGACCGACTTACCGATAAGATTAGTCGGCACGATGGACAGTCCTCTCTCGATCAGCTTCCTTTTCATGTTTTCATTCTTCTTGCGGTGGGCGCCAATTGTTCTCGTTTGGGAATGGGGCCTAGAGAACTATTGAGA
This sequence comes from Phaseolus vulgaris, assembly GCF_000499845.2. NCBI lineage: Eukaryota > Viridiplantae > Streptophyta > Magnoliopsida > Fabales > Fabaceae > Phaseolus > Phaseolus vulgaris. The sequence goes on from NC_023757.2 coordinate 17,910,096, forward strand.
GGATTGGTCTTCTCCCTTCCTGTCGGTCGGTCGCGCTACTGTCCAACTAATTCCTTAGCTTTGGCTTTCGGTCTTCTCGTAAGCACCAGATGGGGGGTACCTGTAGAAGGCACTCCAACACTCAAGTCAGTAAAAGGGGTTCGACACTCGGTTGTCAGTAAAAGGGGTTCGATACTCTCGTAAGCATAACAAGAGTTTTTTTTTGAAGTGGTTCAAATAAAAAGTTCAAAGTGACAACACAACTTCAAATACATTTGAAATGGTTAGCATGTGAGCCAAACTTTAATGTCATATGTTGGAGTGGCCACGATATAAACAATTATTCAACTCAAATTTGAAATTTGAAATTTGAAAGCTTTCTTTCAAAATACAACTCCATCCAAATCAATTTTCCAAAATCCAGGTTCTCGTGCTACTTCGTCTTTCATATTTAAACTATGACTCTATATTTTACCAGTACTACTTTGATATTTAATGTTCATATTACTCACTTAGGACTGCAAGCAGTAGCTCAAAGTGAGAAAACAGAAGCATGCTAACATGGTGATAGCTAAAAAATATCTTGACTATTTCAAAGAGTTACCTTGACTATTTATTTGGAGTATCTTTAAGTTGGGACATTCTAACACCTCAGGAAGTTCGCGTATATAACACCAGTCTTGGAAAATATGATGACAAGTTCTAAAGAAATCCATTATGGGCCATTTCAATTCCTTGTTTCTCTTCACCCTATAGAAAGGTTTGACCCTGGATGCAATAGAGGCAGCCACATGTCAAACCACCTCAAGTGACACCACTGAATCTCTTTCCCCCTCATCAAGTAACAAACAAGCAGCTCTCGGGTTATTTATTAATTTGTAAAGCCTGTTTCTCCTATCTGCCATTTATTCAACATGTTTGTGCAGTCCCAGGCACCAACCAAACACCAACAAATATCTTGTGCGACAACCATTTCCCATGGAACCCAAAAGCAGGAAGAAAGTTTTTGGTTCATGACTTTCCAAATGGTCATAACTCAGCTCAATAGCAGAACGAAAAGGAGAATAAAGGCACCCTTCAAGTTCAAAACTTGTTATCTGCTCCAATGCATCCTTCCAAGCATATAAATCCTTGTTCTTCAATTCTTCAACAATTGTGACTATCAAAAGAACCAATCCACCACAACTCTTTGCTACTATTTGGCCACTAATTGAATACTAGTATCCTTAACCACAACCCCTCCCCTCTTTTCAAATAACTCCTAACTTTCATCCTTAGACAACACCTCAAGCCTATAAAACTTTCTTGCCCCAAAATTAGAACTCAACACGTTAAGATTCCTGGATGTGATCAGTAACTAATATTTGCAACCTTTGTAGTCCTCACCAAAAGGCACACCAACCTTTGTCAAATTAAGCTTCCCCCATATATCATCCATCACCACAAGAATTTTATGCTCCTGCCGAATCCTCTAGCGCAACCGGCTCGGTCGCCCCAGCTCATCAAACTTCAACCCTAATCCATCAGCAATCTTGTTGCGGATCCATCCCACATCTGGTGAATCCGTCACTAGTACCCACTTTTATGCCTATTTACAGTAAGAATCTTAATTCTCAACTCAAATTTGAAATTTGAAAGCTTTCTTTCAAAATACAACTCCATCCAAATCAATTTTCCAAAACCCAAGTTCTCGTGCTACTTCGTCTTTCACACTTAAACTATGACTCTATATTTTACAAGTTCTATTTTGATATTTAATGGTCACATTACTCACTTAGGACTGCAAGCAGTAGCTCAAAGTGAGAAAACTAAAGCATGCTAACATGGTGAAAGCTAAAAATAGCTCAAGAGATTTTCTTATCGCCAGAAACACTTTCTTCTACCCTAGGATTAAGTTGTTTCTAACATGGTCAAAGCTAAAAAAATATCTTATAAAGGATTTACCTCAAGTGGAACTCCACGAAATTGTCTTAACCTCAAGCTCTCACAATAGAACTTCTCAAGCTTCCTCAAACCACTGAAATCAAGAACACAATGTTAGAGAATCATTCTGGAATCGTTAAGGCTATACCTTCAAAAATAAAATTACACAACACACACCTCCACCAATATAACACATAGAAAGAAAGAAATCGGAGCAAAACCTATTTGACCAACACAACCTTTTTTTTATTATTTTTAAGGTTTACGTGGGTATAACTCATGCTTTCCCACGCTTACCCATGCTTTCCCACGTTTTTTTTAAATAGTGAAGGCTTAGTTGACTAAATTTAAAGTCAACATACCAACCTCGCTTTTTTTTGCAGCTAACTCAAATTTTTGGCATAGTGGAATTTATCGTAAGATTAATTTAGAATAGAAGTAAATAATAAGAGATATTCATTAAAAGATACATATATTTACTTCCTTGAGTGGCCAATCCGGAAGGATAACCATACATGTTGAAGTTGGTTGTTGCCCCTTCAAGACATGTGTTTGATGAAGCCATTTGTGTAAATTTTATTTGTATTTACATTTGCTTTAAGAAAGTATTAGATATAGTTTAGAGGTTGTTTAGAGTAGGCTTTTTGCTAGGTAACTCACCTCTTAACCCCTGACCATGTGAGAAGAGCAAGCACAAGTTTTCTGAACTGTATTTCACATGTTTTGCAAAAATATCCTTACTGCATAAAAAATGAATATGTTCTTTTCTAAATGAATAGATTTTTTTTTTCTTAAACTGATGCCTTGATTAAATGTTTTTGAAAATCATGTTTTGTGCATCAAGTATTTTAACTAATTCTTCATTCCATCAAAACGACTGTGTTTCACTTGTTAAGAAGTTTCTGTTATCGTTTTGAAAATGAATCTGTTCATCTGTAAATAAATAGATTCTTTTTAGTCTGGTGCCATGTTTACCTTAAAAGGCTTTTTTCGTTTTATCCTTGCACCAGGGTGTTTAACTAAGTCTCTTTCACATAACAGATTCTCTAACTGCTTTTGAAAATAAATATGTTCATTTTATTTTCAATCTGTTCTTTTTATAACAACTTTAATTGTTTTTTGAAAATCTGTTATAAGATGTTTTTCTATAAAAGGAGAGGTTGGTCCTACGTTTAAAGTGTGACCATACAATTGAGAAAACAAGTTTTACAACAGAGAAATAAGAATTTTCAGAGGATTAGCATGTGTTCTTGAAAGATTTTCCAAATCACAAAGTGTGCTTGTTCTTGGTTGGTTCTAAGACTTGGTTAGAAGTGTTGTCACTATGTGAGCAATCTGTTCTACTGGTCTAAGGCAGATTTCTGCATTCTCTATCAGATGTATTCGTTTCATACTTCAATTTCTTGTAAAGTGTGGTTGTAAACTCTTCTTGATAGGGTTTCTTGAAGAGTTGTGTGTGCTGGAATAGTGTTTTTCAGCAAGGTGTGTCATGTTCTTGTAGGGTTCAAGAACAGTTGTGTTTTGTAATTATTTGAATTGTGATTTAGTGAATTTCACCTTGGATTAGGTGAAGACTGGATGTAGCTCATTGGAGTGAACCAGTATAATTGCTTTGTGTTCATTCTCTCTTAATCTCTGCACTCAATAACTGCTGAATAAACTAAACTGTCAAGAAATAAATCTATTCAATTGTAATTGAATCTGTTCTTTCTGGGAACGTATACACTGTTCTTGATTTTCTAAAGAACTACTGCATAAATCTATATGTGGTGAAACATCATTGAAATTCATGCTCTGTGAAGGTTAATACAACCTGTCAAGTATCTTAAAAACAAGCATTGGCTTTGTATTCAAAGGTTGTGATTAATTGCTGTAGCTCACTGTTTTAATTCTGCAAAAATCAATTTGAACTTTGCCTGCAGATCATCTAACTCAATCTTAAAATAAAAAATTATTCAACTGAGATAAACGCCTTAAAGTACTGTGACAAAATTTGATTCTGTGCGAAACTTTTAAAAGGTCAATTCACCCCTCATCTTGAACTTTGACACTATTGAACCCAACAATACAAACATTATAACTCACCATTTAGATCCATGAATAAGATTAAAATATGTTGTCTGATAAATCTAGTTGCACGAAACACAAAAACATCAAAAGTAAGAAATATTAGCAATCAATAAAAATTTGAGGTGAGACTCTAACTCTTAGAGATCACACCAAATGTTTATCATGGAAACAAACATGCATGCATAAATTACCTCTATTATTAAAAATAAAATAAGATTAAAATGTAACATTTGTAATGTAAATTAACTTATTTTTATAATTTACGGTGAAAAGGAGAAATAGTTTATGAATACATATTTTGATGTTGTTTCAAGTATTTGCATGCAACCAACACTACAATTGAAATGTTTTGGCTTAAAAAAACAAGACTCGGAGAAACTCCTGGATTCTTTTCTCTCGATTTTTGGTTCCTCATTCCATTCACTTGTCGCCTCCACTCCTTTATTTTGATTCAACGTCCTTCTCAACAAAATAGTTGAATGATAAATCTTGTATTAGAATCACCCAATTTCAAACAGTTTACCATTGCCTTCTGTTTCAACATTCAATCCAACTTACAATTGATATCCTTTAGTTGGCTTATGAGAAACACCCTCCTCCTTCTATCTTCCTCTCCTAGGTTGTTTTCTTCATCTAGCTGGTCCAATCTGTTCAAGCACGACTTTCTTAGAGGTGTGCATGTTGCCAAAAACTTCAACATTCCAGGTTTTCAAATCAAATTTCAACATTTTTATTTTCTCTTTGCAACTTGACAATCCATCTCTGTTTGAGGTATAGGATTCCCACTTAGATTTTACCATTGCTGCAAACCCCTGTGTCGTTAGCTACGCGTCCATGAATTTGAAAGGTCTCGGGCCCCAATCCTTAGGATTACATTTGACAATGATCGCACAGTGATCTGAGACCTGCCTGGTCTGGATGTATTGTTTACAGTTTGGCCATATTGCTAGCCATTCCAATGATATCAGTGTCCTATCTAATATGCTCTTAGCCAAACCATTTGGCCTATACCATGTGAACTTTATACTAACCTTCCATGTCTTTGCTCTGCCTCTGAAAGTTATTAACTCATTTCCTCTCGTGAGAGGATCTCACAACATTGAAGTCTCCTATAACACACCACGTATTGCAGAAGGCTTGTCTCAAGCCAGAGATATCATTCTAGAGCTAAATTTTCTCCTCCCAAACACACAACGAGTAGACATGACGACAATTCTAGAACAAGCTTTTACTACCTCACCATACACCAGAATGAAACCATCACCAATAATGTGACTTTCATATGAGAACCCTGATTTCTTCCACATGGTCAGGATGCCTCCCCCTCTATTACACGCTTCTTTGTGAGAAAGAGCTAGATTTGGTCTTCCTTCTCACCTTCAAACGTTGTACCTAATTCCCTTCCCAATTCCCACATTCTCAGAGAATTTGACAATTTCTTCCTATTTCAAAAGAGCCTATTGCAATTTGAGATGGTAGAATCTGTTAAGGGCTCATTTGAACTCCCACGAGAGAACCTTGGTCTACGTTCCACAACTAAGAGGTTGGCCAGCGACACAAATTTCACTGTACCCTTATTGCTTGTTTCCCCTCTAAATAGTCTTCTTTCTACACCATTCTGCTTTAGTTCCTAAAACAAACGACCCCTCAAACCTGGATCAATACATGCCAATCTCTCTTGTGGGTGGGTGCTTTGTATAAGATAACATCGAAGGTCCTTGCTAACTGAATGAAAAATGTTCTCTCTAGAATCATAGACAAATCTCAATTAGCTTTTTTGAGTGAAATGAGACTTTTGGAAAGTATCGTAGTGGCAAATGAAGTAGTGGATGAGCACAAGAGGGGAGATAAGTCACGCTTGATTATTAAGGTTGATTATGAAAAGGCATACAACTCAGTAAGGTGAGAGTTTATGTTTTACATGCTACAAAGATTGTGGTTTGGCGAAAAGTGGATAAATTGGATTAGATGATGTATGGAATCTTCTTCGACGTCTATTATGATAAACGAAAGCCCTACTAGGGAATTCCTTCTTACTAGAGGGCTTAGACAAGGTGATCCATAACACCTTTCCTTTTCTTGGTGGTAGTAGAAGGCCTGACTGGTTTTGTAAGAACAGCAATTTCCCTTAATAGGCTACAAGGGTTGGCTATTGGGGCTAATCAAGTTGAAGTATCCTTGCTTCAATTTGCATATGACACCCTAATGGTATGTCAAGCTAGTCACAAAGATATTATGGTGGTCAAGACTATCCTTAGATGTTCCGAGCTTGCTTCGGGGCTAAAAGTGAACTTCCATAAGTCTGGGATTGGAGTTGTAGGCGTAGAAAGCCAACAATTGCTAGTTTTCACTGATGTGTTAAACTGTACACAAATGTTTGTGCCCTTTAAGTACCTTGGGCTTCAAGTTGGAGGCAACCCTAGAAAGAGGGAGTTTTGGAAAGAATTTCTTGACAAAGTGAAGAAGAAATTATCTAAATGGAAAGGAAAGAACTTAACCTTTGTAGATAGAGTATGCTTGATCAAGTCAGTGTTCACAGTTGTACCCCTGTACTGTCCATTTTCAAAGCCCCAACGTTGGTATGCAAAGAGCTAACAAGTATGCAAAGGAATTTCTTGTGGGGTTGGGGAAGTGAGAAATGAAAGATTGCATGGGTAAAATGGGAAAACATTTGTAAACCAAAGTTAGAGGGAGGCCTAGGGATTAAAGATATTAGAACTTCAACAAGGTGCTCCTAGTCAAATGGATGTGGAAGCTGAAAGTCGATGGTTCTATGGGGGTGGAGAGAAGTGGTCGTGTCCAAATATTCAAAAAACGGTATTTTTAGGAGAAGATCGTCGAGCATAGCACAATCCTAGTGGTGGAGGGACTTGTGCAACCTTTACGAAGAAGGTAAAGAAGGTAGTTGGTTTTATAAATAGGTAATGTGGAAGCTGGGGTCAAGAGATAAAGCTCTCTTATGGAAAGATAAATGGCTAGGGGACTACACGTTGAAACAGAAGTACCCAAAGTTATATCTCATTTATGAAGACAAGGGTAAACTAGTTAAACAGATGAGCAACTCGTCAGACTTGGGTTGGTGTTGGAATTTGGTGTGGAGAAGGAATCTTTTTCGTATGAAGACAAATGAAGACAAGGGTAAACTAGTTAAACAGATGAGCAACTCGTCAGACTTGGGTTGGTGTTGGAATTTGGTGTGGAGAAGGAATCTTTTTCGTATGGGAGCTAAAACAACATTCTCTTTTATCGTTAGAACTGAACAATATCAAGCCTAAAAAAGATTCTCACGATAAAGTTGTATAGGCAGCTTAGGAGGATGGTCAGTTCTCTGCGAAATCCTCTTATGATGTTTTACAATCTTCCACACATCATGACCCTTGTATAACCATGGAAACCTTATGGGATATCAAAGTCCTAACCAACGCCTTATCCTTAGCTTGGAGAATCCTCAAAGGCAAGTTACCGACAAGGGTGAACCTTAGCAGAAGAGAAGTCAGTCCCCCTTCTCTATTGTGTCCCCTTTCTAATTAGCTAGAAGAGTCGACCAAACATCTTTTCATGGAGTGCGTAATCGCTTATCAGGTATGGTCGTTGGTATCTAACGGGAAGGGTGGAGGTTGAATAAATCTTTAGCCTAGCTCAACTACAAGCTTGGTCTTGGTTGAAGAGGAAAATATCCAATTTTAGCTTTTCCTACTCGGGTTGGGTTTTATACTCATTGAACTGTTTGTTCTCCCTTAACTAAAGAACTCCCTGGGCTAAAAAAGGTGTGGTGGCTTATGTTGCGCCACAGTTTATGTTGGGTTCTGTATCACCCTATTTTTCTTGGCAATCTCTCAAGGAGCTCTCGGTAATGAATTTTTTTGGGCAATATAGTTTACAACGTGTTTGAGGCTTATACTGAACCTGTGACAACAAATCTCTGTTGCATAACTCCAGTTAGCTGCATAATCAAGATGTCAAGGCTTACATAGCTAGAAATCTTGCTTTGTCTGCTCCTTTATGAAAGGAAATGCCGCCATGGAAGTGTAAGTGTGAATGTCTCTGGTTCCTGTGTCGAAATCTCATTTGCACCTTCGAATGTTGTGGATGAGAAACTATTTCCCTTTTTGGTCTTGTCTTTACCAAGCAAGCAAATGTATATGCCTCTTCAAAGACATCTAGATTATGTGTGTTCAAGGATGTAACCAGTGGGGTGGAGCCATGTAATCCATGGTTTCTAAAAAGATAGGTTGTTCTGTGTGAGTTTGGGAGAAAGTGTTTCTGAATAGGAGAAGGACTGACAATAGATGGCTTTCTTGGTATCCCTGAACAAGCCCTGTAGCTTGGAACAAATGTGTCATTATGGTGCGTATGGAAAGTTGTATAAGGCGTGGAAGAAATTAAGCGGAAAAAAGATGTGTTGTATCATTGGAACTTCTTTTCTGATTGAAGGCACAATCATGTTCATCTATTTCAGTAAGAGGCATGTAGCAGTGGAGGTTAATAGGGTGCAAACAGGTCACGAAAGGAGTAAGGTAAAAGAAAAATAACCATTAGCATATGGCCTTGGTTAAGGAGCTTTATGGAATGCTGGAGGTGTCGGTTGAAGATAAATATAGAAGGAATGGTAACGCTTTGAAGTCTTTAAGACACCGTGCTTTTGGAGGCTTAAGCAGAACCTGTGTTAGTGATCCTATGCTGCACAATTTTGGTTTTCTGTTATGTTTGAAGTTATCTAATAAAAGGCAATGATGCCATGGAATGCTAAACATTTAGGGCCAGTAACTTTGGTTCTTTGGTTATGCTAAGTGTGGTGCGCCAGTTTCTCTGTAGCCTCTTCTCAGCCTAGTTGCCCTTTTGTTCTACAACTGAATGTGGTGCAAAGGTTGTGGAATGCTAGACTCACTAAAGCATCTTAGTTATGTAGTGATTTATCCAATAGTCTATTAATACCTTGGCGTGCTAAGTATGCGTCTTTTTGGTGGCTTTTTGATCTCTGTTTCACGGTTAACAAGTAGTTGTAGTATGTTACAGATGTTATAGCATTGCTGCAATGGTAAGAGGATTAGTGGTTTTAGTTAGAATAAGTGCATGTCTGTTGTTTCAAAACAACACAATTGTTTGTGCAGCCTGTAGTGTTTTGTGCTACATTTGTTTTGGAGAAAATGTGGAAGAACAGTAGGCAAGTAGAGGACCAAGAATATATTGGGTTTGGTTATGTAACCCGCAGGTACTACCTTTTGAGAACTAAGTGTAGCTCTATTTGTTAGCCTATGTGTTTGAGCCAATCTAGTATCTCCTTTGCTAGTGGCTTATGTAACTTTGTTGCATAATAGTCATCCAATCTCTGCAAGATTGATGTGGCTGCTGGTGCTGTAGTAATACAAAGGGTGATGATGTTTCAGAGTTGGAAGGTAGGAGCCGTACGAGATCCTTAAGAAGGTCATAAAGACACATTAATTGAATCACGGTTCTGGCTTGTGTGAAGAGATAAAACCTTTGTGCAGAATATGTGTCATATCTGTTATGGATATCTAAATCTGGAATATTTTCGGATAAAAATTTTTGTAAGTAATTTTTATTTATATTCTTCTTTTTTTAAGGTTATTTTTGTCATTTTTAAAGGGTATTTTTGTCATTTTCAATAACAGGTTGGGTGCATGTTGTAATTGATATGGTGCAGGAAGCACTTGTCGAGAAATTTCTTCTTGCACCATATGAGTTCTAACCTGCACCCTATCATATTTCAAAATTTCCAAAATTACCCTTATTTTGGATTTAAAAATCCAGAATAGTAAAAATAATTCAAAAATAAAAAAAATACATTCCGGTTAAAAAAATCTGGAACATAAAATTAAAAATGCATTACGAATAAATATTTCCAGAATTTAAAAATGTGTTTCAGGTATCTAAATTCGGAATATTTTCGGATAAAAGAGTCCATAAGTAATTTTTATTTACACTCTTCTTTTTTTAAGGTTATTTTCATCATTTTTGAAGGACATTTTTATTATTTTCAATACCAGGTTGGGTGCTTGTTGGAATTAATATGGTGCAAGGAGCATTTGCCTAATGGAAGACAACTGGCCCAATTTTGAATGAAGTATTAAGGTTTCCATTTGGGTGTTTTTCTGCAACCGTGTTTGTAGACGAATTTGCATAACAAACATAGGACACATAAACAAGGTAATGTTTTTTTAAAGGTAATGTTTTTTGAATTTGAAATTTGAGTTCGGATGAATTGTGGCATTGTTTTTATGCTATATATACCTCTTCTTTTGATCTGGAATAGTTTATAAACACATATTTTGAATTTATTTCCAGCATTTGTATGCAACCAAAATTACAATATTTATATAAAAATGAAAACAATTTCAGTAATGTTAAAATTTACACATTTAAATTATAAATATCTTAAGTAATTTAAACCTTAGACTGAAATAAACCATAAATTACTTCTTGCATCGGTTTGATCTAGCTCCTTGATTGAGAAAAGAAAAAAAAAAGTTGGAAATGAGAGAAAAAAATACCAGAAATGAAAGTAGTTGTCACCCATTGAACACAAATATGGATCCAGATAAATAAACAAGACCGAGTCATTGATTGATGCAGCTGAAGGGATAATGCATACACAAGAACAGTAATCGAGAGTTGCTGATTGCTGCTGCATCGAAAAGAGAAAAGTAATGCATGCAGAAGAGTAGAAGAACGGTCACGGTAATGTAGAAAAGTCTAGAGATGTGTTTCTTTCTATTAATTGTCCTTGTATTTGCTTTTATTGTTTTCTTTCTTTCTTTAATATTAAAGTTTGTTATGTCCCTTTATTAATTGTCTTTAAATATAAATATATTTAATTTTTTATTGTTTGAGATAAAATTTTTTGTAAAATATTTAAAAGAAAAAGTAACAAGCAAACAGATATAAAATATGTTATTTTGTCTTAAAACAATTTTTTTAATATTTTAATTTTAAAAATAATAATAATAATAGTTATAGTCCAAACCCAACTTCAATGTTTTTTATAAAAATAGAAATCATCATAATTTCTTTTTTTTCTATCCATCTATATTTATTTCACCTCCTTCCTGTTGTTTCTTAAATAAAAAGTCTTACTAAGTGTAGTTGACTGAATATAATATAAACTGCCCTCCAAAACTTTAAAACTTATGGCAAATATGGTAAACTATGAGACAATGAGAGAAGAGCATGACTCCAACCTATTACAGAGTTTTATAACATGTTTTTTTAACAAGTTTTTTAATTGAAAACAGTGTTTTATAAGTTTTCTCTTGTAACAAGTTTTTTAATTGAAAACAATGTTTTATAATATTTAATTTTCAGAAAAAAATAATAAAATTTATACCTAACCCAACTTCTATGTTTTTAGAAAAATTAAAACTTATAATTTTAAACACCTAATTGTTATGTGATATGAAAAAAAGAATTATACTTTATTGAGTGATAAGTTTCTCATTTTCTCTTGCAAGAATTTTCATCTAACTCTATAGTCAAACAGTTTCTAATATTACAAAAAAATTAAAAATAAATAATTTCTTATACTATATTTTTTTTTATATAATTTTAGTTCATTTATAATCAATCCATTTCATTTTTTTTTTTAAATTATCTCAAAACAATTAGATGTGTATCTGTCAGATAAACATTGAAAATAAAACAAAATTACAAGAGGTGAACTGAATATACTTTATGAACACTTTTTTTTTGTCCATAAATAAGAGTAAATGAAAGAAATAATTTTTCAAACCTGCTGCATTGGAAGGTGTGTGGCGAATAGGAAAATATGCAGAAGAACAATAATTTAGTTTATTAAAAAGAACAACTACTTAGGTAGAAATGTGTCTTTTGTTAGTTAATCTCTCCTCAAAATTGCTCCACTTAAAACCTCGTGAGAAACCTTATGACGGTTAAGTCTTTTAGTCCTGCAACCAAGGTAGAAAGGAAACATGTAATTGTAGCTATCATATATAGAGTTTGAAACCACAAGAACAATCCACTAGAAATTTAAAAAAAGAATTCACCTTGAGAAAATATATTTATGAACCTCTTTCTTCTTCCCAGGGTCATAAACATACCAGTTTTCTTCAGATGTTGTAGTAATTTCATCTTGTATTTTAATTTCTACATGTTGCTTTCTTTTAGAAAACTTGCTAGAATTCCAATCACAATGCCATAATCATTTCAAATAGATTTTAAGTGTTACCTTGCAAAAGAACAGGACATCCACTACAACAACTTCTAAAATTTCAAAATGTTTTACCATTGTTGTCTACAAATTCAAGTTTGATCCTCTAAGCATCACAACCTAATATCGTTGTAACATAAAAAGAATAAATGACAACCTTTACAATAGTAAAAATATTAAATTTGAACAAAATATCAAGCAATACTATGTACCCAAACTTTTCATTTTAAGAGCAGTAATATATTTATGAAACCATTTCTCAAACCAAATATTTGAAAGATAAATAATTTGTCGCAAACAATTCATAAGAAAATGGTGAATTTAAACCAAACAAAATTTAAAACCTTAAATAATCTTACATAACTAAATGTTATTGTGTATTATGTGAAAACTTTAGGCATTATAATATAATGATTAATACTTTTTAAGTCGTGATCTAATGATTAATGCCTGAATAATAAAATCCTTTACTTTCGTGTTCTAAGGTAAAAGGAATCTATATTCATTTTTAAGATTTAACAACATTAACAACTTGTGAACATTTAATAAGAGATATGCTTTGATTGAGAAAATTACTATAGAAAGAAAGAATGTAATATTTGTATACCAAGAAGGTATATATATATATATATATATATATATATATATATATATATATATATATATATATATATATATATATATATGCCTTAATGTAGAATTAATTACACTAGCTACTTAGAAGATATGACATAAATATATGTCTTAATTTATAATTTATTAAATAATTACAACTAATTTAATGTTTTATTATACTTCAAAATTAATAGATAAAATAATTATCACTAATAAAATAAAAATAAAGATGATTAGTTTTTTTTTCTTTGTTTCTCTTATCATATTCAATACACTCAATCTTACCTATCTTCTCAAATTAAAAAAACTAGTATCTTAAGTATAATAGCATCATTATTCATAATTGATGGAAGAATTTTGAGAATTACCTGGTAGTTGATCAAGATATAAATTATTATTGTAACTTTTCAACTTCCAAGATGTTTTGTTAGCAGTATCACAAGCACTAATACATTAATACAATCTTTTTAAAAACTCATATTAAATCTAAATGTTTTATTTAAAATTTATCTTATTATTAAAGTAAAATGAGAGTAAATAATAAGAGATGTTCATTAAAAGATACATTAAATCCCTTATTAATTACACTAAAAAATATATTTACTTTGAAAATTGAGTTATTTTCCAAAACAATTAAAAATAAAGTCATATAAACATTATATCTCATTATTTAGATGTATGGAGAATATCAAAATATTATGCCAAAAAAATTTAGCTATATGAAACTAAAACATCAAGGTAAGAAAAATTAGCTATTAAAGTATTATGTAAAATCAAGGAAATAAAAATTTGAGATAAGAGTCCAACTCCTATAACAATCACACCAAACTAATCGTACAACCATTAACAATATCTTAAGAAATAGACTACTTACAAAATTTTATATTGTAAGGAATGAAATGTTTGTTTCCTTTTTAGTTGAAAAACACTTTCCAAGTGTGTATCTTACAAAGTTATTCAACAAATATATAAATTCATAGAGTAAAAAATAAACTTTACTGGACAAATGTATTAAATATTTTAAAACACTCGTACATTAAATATAAATCTAAAAATAAGTTTTACTTAAATATTTTCCTAAAAGTAATTTAAAATGGAAGTAAATAATAAGTGATATTGATGAGAAGATACATATATTTACTTTCTTAAATTAGCATTCCAGTGGAAAAGAATAGTCATTAAAACATTATAACTCACCATTCATATCCATGAAAAAGATTAAAATATATTGTTCAATATCTGTAGTTGTTGCACACGAGAAACACAAGAACATCAAACTCGCAATCACACCAAATGTTTATCATGGAAGTAAACATGCATGCATAAATTATCTCTATTATTAAAATTAAAATAAGATTAAAATGTAAGATTTGTAATGTAAATTTTAACTTATTTTTATAATTTATGGCGAAGAGGAGAAATGGTTTATGAACACATAAAGTTGTTCCAAGCATTTGCATGCAACCAACATTACAATATTTGTATAAAAATGAAAACAGTTTCAATAATATCAAAGTTTACACATTTAAATTATAAATAACTTAATTAATCGAAATTACTATTTACTCGGGAGATGCTTATGATTTTTCACATTCTTCTTCTCGAACTTCTCACATGGTCTGGGTGAGAAGGATATGGTCAATGTATTTCAAGAATGGGCAAGGGTGAATGAGGTTTTTATCTCACGTAAACTTAACAAATAGGGAAAGAGGTTCGGATTTGGGAGTTTCTACGGGGTAAAAAAACGTGGCGTGACTGGAAAGAGAACTTGATCAGATCTACATTGGGAATAGGAAGCTCCATGTGAATATTCTGAAGTATAGGAGGTATCAGGTGAGATCCAAAAGGGAGGAATGGAGGGCGCAGGGAGTGAAGCATGAGGAGAAACAAAAGGAGGTATGGAACCTCCCATCAAAGGGAACAGAGCGTTATGGTAAACAAAGGAGTAAGGAGATGTGGGTGGAGAAGAATAGGAGTAAATCCTATGCTAACGTAGTAATAGGTGAACCTCAAAAGGAATGGAAGGGTCCGTCGTTCAGTACTAAACGTTTTACTCCTCCATGGTTGGTTAAAAGTGTTGTTGGGAAATTAGGAGTTGACATGGATTTTGAGAAGCTGGAAGAAGAACTTGTGAAGGGGGAATGTCTATGGTGAGGGCGAGATTCTTAGGGGACGATTTGGTGCTGCTTTCTCCAGTAGATGGGGTGGTTATGGATGATGTTATGAAGTTAAATACAGCCTGGCTCAACAATGTTTTCACTAGCGTTAGGCCTTGGTCGGGAGGAAGTGGAACTAGCCATAGAGTGGTGTGGGTGAGGTGCTATGGGGTGCCCTTACATTTATGGAACACGGACTGTTTTACCAAAGTGATCGGAGAAATATCCACGATGGCATCGCTGGTGTCTATTGATGAATTAACGTTATCCTGGGAGGTTGTGGAATACGCAAGATTGAAAGTACGCCTAGTGAATAATGGCAGTGCTAAGTTGGCGAGGAAAGTGAAGATAAATAATCTCATGTGTAGTATCCTCATTGAAGAGGAGCCCCCTGGCTATGATGGAGGGGGGTACTGTGCTAATCTTGGATGTGGTGATTCCTCTGATAGCGTGTCCTCCTCGGAAACTTATGTAGAAGAATCGACTCTTTTTATGAAGAGTGGTAGGGAGAAGGTTTGGTTAAAGGAAGGTGAGCATTGTCGGTCGGACGGGGACGACGGTGGAGGAGCGAAGGTGGGCGAAGGAGATCAGTGCATGAAGAAGTCAACCTTTCCTTTTGTGGGTCCTGCCTCGAAAAGTAGGGACAACCAGGGGAAAGGTAGGTGTTCAGTTACGAAAGAAAGGCAAAAGGGATGTAAGGAACAATATGGCTCTGACCCTGTCAAATCCTCTGATCTAGTGTGTGAAAAGGCTATTTATAGTAATCCTATTTTTTCAGAGGTGGCTAAAGTCGTTGTAATCATTGAGTGCTCTATTAACCAAAAAGCTTTATCTGTTTTATCGAAACGGGTCAATGATCTGAAGGCCCATCTCGGGGAGGTTGGGCCCTGCATCCCAGCCCAGGAGGTTGTAGGATTTGAGGAGTACATGGGCCCAGTTAAGCAACAGGCTATTGGCGCCAAGGGTGCAAAAGGTACTGTTTACAAAGACAATGGTAATTCAAGAGAAGGGCTGGAGGTGTGTGGTAGCTATGAATACCGAAAGGTCTCTTCTCCAAGTCGTACCGCAGGAAGTAAGATACCAAAATGAATTATATCGCCTATGGAACGGATGGGTAATGGTATGCCCAACAATAGTGGTGCGCAAGGAGGTAGCATTGATGATGGAGTGGTAGGGGTAATGTCGACGGGTGCAGGTTCTCTACCACAGTTAGGTATAGACGATACTGTCTTGAAGTGTAGATCAAACTCTCCACCCCTTCGGCGTAAAAAGAAAGGACTATTGGAATTGGGGGACTCTTGCCCCTATCCGAGACGCTCTGCATGCTTAAGTTCCAGAGTTGGGATGCCCTCTGTTTCTATCTCTGATATGGATATAAATCTTTGCAATTCTCGTCTTTGTGCAACAGTTAACTTGGCGGAACCAGTTTCTCTATCGGCCATCGGAAAACAAGTCGGGATTATTTGTCGTGAGGAAGAGGAGGAAGTTGTGAAGGAATACGGGTGTATGGAGGTCCGTGATGAAGAGGTTTCTTTGGGCTCTAAGTCAGGAGGTAGGAATGTATCCTAATGATTATTTTGAGCCTAAATATAAGAGGTGTTGGGGGGAGTACCAAATCTAGGTACTTATGTCATGTTATAGCGAGTGAAGGGGTAGAGTTTGTGTGCTTGCAGGAGACAAAAGCTAAAGGGGTAACGCAACAGAAGTGCTGCTCTCTGTGAGGGAGGAATAGAATATGCTGGCTTCATCATGAAGGTGCCAACGGAGGAGGGTGTCTGCTGTCTATGTGGTGCGAAGATGACTTCAGCTACGAGAGTCATGTTATGGGCAAAGGGTTCATTGTTGTTTTTGGTAAAATTAGTAATTCTGATCTTAGATGTGTAGTGGTAAATGTATATGCTGCATGTAATTTGAGTGATAAGAAGATACTGTGGGAAGAGCTGTCATCTATTAAACGGGCCTGTCAAGACAAAGTTTGGTGTCTATGTGGTGACTTTAATGTCGCTAGAAGCCGAAGTGAAAGGAAAGGCATAAGGGATAGGGCTGATCAGTCAAGGGAGATTGTAGGCTTTAATAATTTCATTGATACGAATGCTCTTCTTGATCTGCCTATAGTAGGTAAGATTTTCACTTGGTTCAAGGCAAATGGGTCTGCAAAGAGTAGACTAGACAGAGTGCTTGTCTTGGAAGAGTGGCTGGATGAGTGGCCTATGAGGAAACAATATGTGCAAAAACGGGAAGTCTTTGATCACTGTGCTATTGTGGTATAGTCCTTGGATAAGGACTGGGGGCGCAAACCATTCCGCTCCATAGATGCGTGGTTTTTGGAGAAGGGTATTTGTAAGATGATTAAGGATAATTGGGTATCCTATGCTATACAAGGGAGTGTGTTTCAAAAGATCAAGGTGAAGCTAAAGTGCTTAAAGGGAAACCTAAAAATATGGAATATAGGGATGTGTTTGGAAATCTTCACACTAGTAAGAAGAGAATTCTGCAGGAGATAGAGGACATTGGCTGTAAAGATTGCAATGAAGGCCTTGGGGAATTTGATAGACGGAAAAGGTACGATTTAGTTGGTAGGTTGATGATAACTAAAAAAAAGATCGATTCCCTAATCTGTCAAAAAACTAGAGTGTGCTGGTTCAAGAATAGGGACTCGTGTACTAAGTTTCATAACTCGTCCTTGAGATGGAGAAGACTTAGAAACAAAGTGAAGGGGTGGAGGTTGGGGGCCAGTGGTGTGAGGAACCTAGTACGGTGCGCATCGAAGCGAAGAGGCTATTTGAGAATAGATTTAAAGCCACGACAGATTTTGGAGTCAGACTTGATGAGGTGGAGTTTGAGAAGCTCACCCTAGAGGACAATTTGGCCTTGATTGCTGACTTCTCCGAGGAAGAAATAAAGGAGGTTGTCTGGCTTTGGGAGGGGTCGAAGAGCCCAGGACCAGATGGATTCAATTTGAACTTTATCAAGAAAAGTGGGGAGTTCATAAAAGATGAAGTCGTGGAAGCGGTGGTTCTCTTTCATAAGACAGGGGTAATTCCAAAGGGGTGCAACGCTTCATTTGTAGCTCTTGTACAAAAATAAGGGACCCAACTAACCTTGAGCAATATAAACCTATCTCCCTAGTAGGTGCTATGTATTAAATTATCTCAAAGGTGTTGGCAGGTAGGCTGAAGAAAGTGCTCCCAGCCATTATTGATGAGTGCCAATCGGTCTTTCTCAAGGATAGAGGGATCCTTGATAGTGTTATGTTGGCTAATGAGGTGCTAGAGGACTTAAGGAGGGGAAGGAAGTCAGGGTTGTGTTTGAAGGTAGATTTTGAAAAAGTGTATGATTCAGTCAGATGGGAATTCCTTTATGACATGCTCAACAGGATGGGGTTCCATGGGAAATGGATTAAGTGGATCTAAGGATGCCTTGAGAGTGCAACTGTATCTGTGCTTGTGAATGGGAGTTCCACAGAGGAATTTAAACCGGCGAGGGGGCTAAGACAGGGGGATCCTCTAGCCCCATTCCTATTCATTGTGGTAGCTTAAGGGCTAGCTGGGCTAGTATGGCAAGCGCTGAAGGTTAATCTTCTTTCTAGTCTAAGAATCGGAAGGAACGAGGTTGAATTGGGTATGCTCCAGTTTGGTGATGATACCCTGTTTTTATGTCAGGACTCCTTCTCAAATGTTGTTACCCTAAAGTCCATCCTCAGGAGGTTTGAGCTAGCCTCAGGATTGAAGATTAATTTTCACAAGTCAAAGCTAGCAGGTATAAATGTTCCCAAAAGCAATATGGATTGTTACACGAAGACGTTAAACTGTGACCGGATGAGTGTACCTTTGAGCTATTTGGGTCTTGAAGTGGGGGGTAACCCGAGGAAGAAAAAGTTTTGGGAGCCTGTTCTGAACAAGATAAAATCCAGGCTGAACATGTGGAAAGGGAGGTTCTTATCGATGGCAGGTAGATTATGCTTAATCAAATCTATTTTGTCTGCTATACCGCTATATTATTTGTCTCTCTTTAGAGCACCGAAGGAGGTGTGTAAGAGCATTATCAGAATCCAAAGGAAGTTTCTGTGGGGTTGGGGTAAGGAGAAGAGGTCGATCTCGTGGATCAATTGGAAGGAATTGTGTAAAAACCAAGAGGAAGGTGGGTTGGGGATCAGAGAGATCTGAAAGTTCAATTATGCGTTACTGACTAAGTGGAAATGGTGTTGTATCTCCAAAGAGAAAGGGAGGTGGAAGGAGGTGTTGGATTCGAAGTATGGATTGGTAAACAATTGTGAGCAGATACAGGTGAAATACCAATCATGGTGGTTGAGAGATTTGATGAAGATATGTAGGGAGGGAGGAGGAGAAAGGTGGTTTCAAGATCATGTAGAGTGGAAACTAGGGTGGGGGAGATAAAGTCAGATTCTGGGAGGATGTGTGGGTTGGTAACTCGAATCTAAAAACCCTATTCCCAAGATTATTCTCTCTTTCGCTGAATCAAGGTCAGAAGGTGAAGGAGGTTGGAGTGTGGGAAGGTTCGATGTGGCGATGGACTTTAAGTTGGAGAAGAGTAAGGTTTGAGAGGGAAACACTGCTGGAATCAGAATTTGGTAATTATATTGCCAATGTCTATGTTATAAAGGATGTTAACGATGTTCAGGTGTGGAGTAGTGGAGAGTCTGAGTGTTACATAGTAAGGTCGGCATATGAGTGCTTAGTGGAGTCGGAAAGGGTCCCTCAAGTAGAGGTGTTTAAGCATCTGTGGAAGGTAAAGACGTTTCCCAATGTGTTGATCACTGCATGGAGGGTGCTTAGGGGCAAACTTTCGACAAGATTGGCATTGAGCAGGAGAGGGGTTCAGTTAAATTCTGCTGTATGTGTGTGTTGAAAATGGTTGTTGCCCCTTCAAGACATGTGTTTGATGAAGCCATTTGTGTAAATTTAATAATGTCTTAGGTATAGTTTAGAGGTTGTATAAAGTAGGCTTTTTGCTAGGTAACTCACCTCTTAACCCCTGACCATGTGATAAGAGCAAGCACAAATTTTCTGAAACTGTTTTTCACATGTGTTGCAAAAATACCCTCACTACATAAAAAATAAATTTGTTCTTTTCTAAATGGATAGATTCTTTTTTACTGATGCATTGAATAAGGCCTTTGAAAATTAGGTTTTGTGGATAAAGTATTTTGACTAAGTCTTCACTCTCTCAAAACGATTGTGTTTCAATAGTTAACCTTTTTTCTTTATCGTTTTGAAAAATATATCTGTTCATCTGTAAATGAATGGATTCCTTTTAGTCTGGTGCCATGTTTATCTGAAAAGATTTTTTTCGTTTTGTCCTTGCACCAGAGTGTTTGACTGAGTCTCCTTCACATAACAGATTCTCTAACTGCTTTTGAAAATAAATCTGTTCATTTTATTTCCAATTTGTTCTTTTTATAACAACTTTAACTGTTTTTTGAAAATTTGTTATAAGTTGTTTTTCTATAAAAAAAAAAAAACTTGTTGCTGCGTTTAAAGGTGAATCATACAATTGAGAAAAAAAGTTTTACAACAGAGAATTAAGGATTTACAGAGAATTAGCATGTGTTCTTGAAAGATTTTACAAATCAAAAGTGTGCTTGTTCTTGGTTGGCTCTAAGGCTTGGTTAGAGGTGCTGCTACTGTGTGAGCAATCTGTTCTACTGGTCTAAGGCAGATTTTTGTATCCTCTATCAGGTGTATTCGTACAATATTTCAATTCTTGTATAGTGTGATTGTAAGCTCTTCTTGATAGGGTTTCTTGAAGAGTGTGTGTGCTGAAATAGTGTTTTTCAGCAAGTGTGCCAAGGTTCTTGTAGGGTTCAAGAACAATGACTGTGTAAGTGTGTTTGGTAAGTTTGTTTAGTTGATTTCACCTTGGATTAGGTGAGACTGGATGTAGCTCATTTGAGTGAACCAGTATAACTGTTGTGTGTTCATTTCTCTTCATCCATGCACTCGGTTTCTTGCTTATTTGTTAATCTGTCTAAAATTGAATCTGTTCAATTAAAAATAAATATGTTCTTTCTGGGCTTGTTCATTCTGTTCTTATTTTCTGAAAAATCAGTTTGGTTATGTTAAGAATATAAATGAACTGTTAATTACAACTGGAACAGTTTGATTGTGATAGGTTACCTAATTGATTGTCTAGCTAAAAATTGAACCTTTATCACTTGCTTAAAAATTGAAGGTCATTGATTCTGTTTTACATAATATCCTCTTAAAATCAGTGTGTGTATAGCTTGCAAATCAATCTGCATAATTTCAAGAATTACTTGACTGGTATAAACTCTTTAATACATAAACAATGTAAAAATAAATTTTTTTATTACTAAATAAATGAATTTATTTTCTGTGTACTGTGATAAAACTTGAATCTGCGCGAAAGTTTTAAAAGGTCAATTCACCCCCCCTCTTGAACTTTGACACTATTGAACCCAACAATTGGTATCAAGAGCTAGGACTTATATTTTAATCAAGTTTGTTTGTAATAATGTCTGAGTTTAAAGTGCTTTTTGTTGAGGGATCTTGAGTCAATAGACCACCTATGTTCAATGGAATGAATTATGCCTTTTGGAAAATTAGAATGAAAATTTTCATGGAATCTATTGATGCGTTAATTTGGGAGGCTGTGGTCCATGGACCCTATGTGCCAATGCAGGTTGTCAAGGATGAAAAAGTGGTAAAGCCAAGATCTGAATGGAATGAGATTAAAAGGAAGAAGGCTAAATATGATCTTGTAGCCAAGAACATCATAACCTCCTCATTAACAATGGCTGAGTTCTTCAGGGTATCCCAATGCAATTAAGCTAAGGAGATGTGGGAGGTCTTGGAAGTCACTCATGAGGGTACTGAAGATGTGAAGAGATCAAGAAAACATTCTCTCATCCAAGAATATGAATTGTTTAGAATGCAACCCGATGAGAGCATTGCTGATGTGCAGAAAAGGTTCACTCATATTATGAATCATCTTACTGGTTTGGGAAAGGAATTTGACAGAGAGGAACTCAACATAAAACTGTTGAAGTGCCTCGATAGAAGTTGGCAACCCAAGGTGACTGCCATATCAGAAAGTCGTGATCTGTCAAAGCTATCAACTGCTGCACTCTTTGGAAAATTAATGGAGCATGAGGTAGAGCTCAAGAGACTCAAAGAGCAAGAAACAGTGGAAAGAAAACCCAAAGGACTTGCAGTGAAAGCAAGTGAACATAATCAGATCAATGAGGAAAAAGAAGATGTTGAACATGATGAAACAATCAGCCTACTTACAAAGAGGTTCAGCAGATTCCTAAAGAAGAAAAGCAGGGATAGGAACCAACAGAAAAGAAGGTATCCTAAACCTAATGAATCAAATTCCTCTAACTACACTTGCTTTGGCTGTGGCAAAACAGGGCACATCAAAATGGATTGTCCAAACAATCAATCAAAGGACAAATCTGCCAGCAAGAAGGTTGAAAGGAGCAAGGGGAGAAGAGCTTACATTTCGTGGGAAGAGAATGAAGTATCTTCAACCAACAACTCTTCAACTGAGAGTGAGGAAAACAATATGTGCTTCATGGTGAAAGATGAAGGGTCAATCTCTGATTCAGTAAGTGAATTCTCTATGGAATCTGATAACTATGATCAATTGCTTGCTGCTTTCAAAGAAACACATGATGAAGCAAATAAGCTAGCTGTAATATGCAGTAAGTTGCAAAAGGT
Organism: Phaseolus vulgaris; assembly: GCF_000499845.2. Classification (NCBI taxonomy): domain Eukaryota; kingdom Viridiplantae; phylum Streptophyta; class Magnoliopsida; order Fabales; family Fabaceae; genus Phaseolus; species Phaseolus vulgaris. The sequence goes on from NC_023757.2 coordinate 17,932,727, forward strand.
AAATAATGTGCTTGCACCTAAAGTAAAAACACTTGAGGAAGAACTGCATAAAGCCAAAACAGATTTGATAAGCCTTGAACTAACATGTTTGCATGCCTCTATTAAAACCTGTGAAAACTGCAAAAATTTGGAAAAACAAGTGGAGTATTTGCTAAAAACCCTTTTCAATTTCACTAAGGGAAGAAAGAAGCTTGAGTCTCTCCTTGACTCACAGAATGTTGTTTTCAACAAGAATGGTATTGGTTATAACCCTGGAAATGTAACCAATGTCAAAAAGCTTTCAAGTTTTTTTGTTCCAGCAAAATCAGGTTTTTCAACTTTTAACAGCGGCAAAAAGGCATCTCATGTAACCTGTTTTTACTGCATGAAATCTTTGTTTTGCAGAAAGGCAGCAAGAGAAATCAATGGTACTTGCATAGTGGCTGTTCCAAACTTATGACTGGAGATCTTACAAAATTCACTAGCTTGAAGCTCAAGGCAGAGGGACATGTAACCTATGGTGATAATAACCGAGTAAGAATTCTGGGTAGAGGCACTGTTGGAACAAGGAATTCAACCACTATTGAGAATGTGCTTTATGTAGAAGGACTCAAGCATAGCCTTCTCAATATCAGTCAACTTTGTGACGAAGGATACAAGGTGAACTTCAAGTCAAAGGGCTGCACAATCTCAAGTGACTCCTCTGGTAAGGTGTTGTTTACTGGTAAGAGAGTGAATAACATATACCTTTTGGATATCATGGAAACTAACTCTTCAAATGAGTGTTTACTGTCTAGAAGTGATGAGTCTTGGCTGTGGCACAGGAGGTTAGCTCACATACACACTAATCACTTAAATAAATTGAAATCTAAAGATCTTATTTCTGGTTTACCTAACATTAAATTTCAGGATAACAGGCTCTGTGATGCTTGTGTGAAAGGTAAACAAATCAGATCCTCTTTCAATTCAAAAGACATTGTTTCTACAAAAAATCCATTGGATGTATTGCATATGGACTTGTTTGGACCCTTTAGAGTTGCTAGCTTGGCTGGAAATTTGTATGCTTTGGTTGTTGTGGATGACTACTCTAGATTTACATGGACTCTTTTTCTTGCACAAAAAAATGATGCTTACAATGCCTTTAAGAAATTAACAAAGGTTTTACAGAATGAAAATGGTTGCTACATAAAATCCATTCGAAGTGATCATGGGGGAGAGTTTTAGAATGCTAGATTTGAGAGGTTCTGTGAGAAACATGGGATATCACATACCTTTTCAGCCCCTAGGACTCCCCAACAAAATGGTGTAGTTGAAAGGAAAAACAGATCATTGGAGGAACTAGCTAGAAGCATGTTAAATGAATCTAAGCTTCCTAAGTATTTTTGGGCAGATGCAGTCTATACTACAGCTTATGTGTTAAACAAAACCTTAATTTTAGACCCATTCTTAAGAAAACTCCATATGAATTGTATAAGGGTAGGAAACCTAGTGTGAGTCACCTTAGAGTGTTTGGGTGTAAATGCTTTATATTGAATATGGCAAAGAGAATTTAGGTAAGTTTGATGCTAAATCTGATGAAGGTGTGCACATTGGTTATGCTTTGAATGGTCATGCGTATAGAGTCTTCAATAAAAGATTGCTCATAGTAGAAGAATCAATGCATGTTGTATTTGATGAAGCTGATCATAGCATATCTAAAACTGTTGTTGATGACCTTGACTGTGATGAATTTAAATATGTTTTAAATCGAAATGAATCAATTCATATTGATACTACTGACTCACATGCTATGCAAGAACCTACTGTGTCTGCAGGTTTTGCCAAAAGAATGGAAAACCCCAAGAGATCTAACCCTTGATAATGTCATTGGGAACATTGAGAAAGGAGTATCAACTAGGAAATCCTTGAATAACTTCTGTGAAACAATGGCCTTTGTATCTCAAGTCCTCAAGGACAGTAATTGGATTCTGGCCATGCAAGAGGAACTGAATCAATTTGCTCTGGATGAGGTTTGGATTCTTGTTCCTAGAATACCTGAGATGAATATCATTGGAGCAAAATGGGTATTCAGAAACAAGATGGATGAGCATGGGGTGATTACCAGAAATAAGGCTAGGCTAGTGGCTAAAGGGTATAATCAAGAAAAAGGAATAGACTATGATGAGACATATGCACCAGTGGCTCGGCTAGAAGCTGTTAGATTGCTACTTGCCTTCTCCTGAATCAAAGGGTTCAAGCTATTCCAAATGGATGTGAACAGTGCCTTCTTGAATGGTTATATAAATGAAGAGGTATTTGTTTCACAGCCACCAGGTTTTGAAGACCATCAGCATCCAGGACACGTGTTCAAACTAAAAAAGGCTCTCTATGGGCTTAAGCAAGCTCCTAGGCAATGGTATGAGAGGCTAAGTTATTTTCTCACCTCACAAGGCTATGACAGAGGCACATCAGATAAGACCTTGTTCATCCAGAAGAAAGGGGATGACACAATTCTAGTGCAAGTATATGTTGATGACATCATTTTTTGATCAAACAATGAAGAATTGTGTGAAACTTTTGTGGAAATCATGAAGAGTGAGTTTGAAATGTCAATGATGGGTGAGTTGAACTATTTTCTAGGCTTGCAGGTCAAACAACTCAAGGAAGGTATATTCTTGAATCAAGCCAAGTATTGCAAGGATCTGCTGAGAAAATTTGAAATGGACAAGTGCAAACCAATCAGCACACCCTTCTCAACTAGCTGTCACTTGGATCATGATGAAGCTGGAATTCCTGTTGATGAAACTAAATACAGAGGACTCATAGGTTCACTACTGTATCTCACTGCGAGCAGGCCTGACATAATGTTTGCAGTTTGTATGTGTGCTCGGTTTCAATCTGCTCCGAAAGAATCACACTTCAATGCTGCCAAAAGGATTTTGAATTATTTACAAGGAACTAAAGAAGTTGGCTTGTGGTATCCAGGTAACATTTCATTGTGTTTAACTGGATATTCTGATTCAGACTTTGCAGGTTGCAAAATTGATAGGAAGAGCACCAGTGGTACCTATCACTTGCTTGGATCAAGCTTGATCTCATGGCAATGCAAAAAACAGGCATGTGTTGTTCTCTCCACTACTGAAGCAGAGTACATTGCAGCAGGGAGTTGCTGTGCTCAAACCATATGGCTAAGACATCAATTGAATGACTTTGGTATCTTACTTAACCATATACCTCTGCTGTGTGATAACACAAGTGCCATCAACTTAACCAAAAATCCTATCATGCATTCAAGAACCAAACACATTGAAATTAGGTATCACTTCCTAAGGGAACGCATATCAAATGGAACATGTAAGATTAAGTTCATTGGTACAGATTTACAGCTTGCAGATTTGTTCACAAAACCATTGGCTAAAGATAGGTTTAATTTTCTGCTCAATAAATTGGGAATTATAAATGTTAATTGTGCCTCGCAGTGAAAAATTAAAACTGTTTATTCGCAATTAAATGTGTTTATTTTTGGTACTGATATGCTTTGATGACTAGGAAAGAGAAAGTGACCTTTGACTGATTGACTAACTTAGTGGGTATTAACCATTGTACCTTTGATGGTTTTGGTCATGGTTATGTAACCGATTTGATGCATGGGCTGCTCAATTAAGGTGGGATATGTGTGCATCGTGACCCCAAATATTTGCTGCATTTTTCAAAGATTCTCTGCACAATTTCAGAGCATAAAATCTTCGTGCATATCCATTCATAACTGCTCCATCAACTCATTCATTTTACAATATAAATCTGTGTGAAAAACTGCTACCCACATTGGTTGCCCATATTCGTTACTCACCATTTAAATCACAAGAAAAATTCTGGTTCAACCATGGCTTCCTCTTCAAGACAGAAAAAGAAAAACCAGCACAAGCAAAGCACCTTTCAAGGGGTTCTAGAAAGCTGGTTCGCTGGAGATGAAGAGGGTATCTGATGTGATTCCAATAGCCACATAGAACAAGATTCTTGACACTTTGAGGAATCACCTTGAGCTGGAAAATAAAGAGGCACTTTCTTAGAAGTTGGATCATGGTTCTAAGTCAAGAACTCACCAAAACAAGTACCAATTCCCAAACTCATTTGGATGAACCAAATATTGTCAAATTGAATCAACAAAGGAATTATAAAAGAGAAGACCGAACAGAATTAAAACACAAACAAATGTACTGAACAGAATTTAGAAAACCAAAACATAGGTGCTGGAAAATTAAGGACAGCCGAACCAAAAAATGCTCAAGAACACAAGACAACAAGAGTAATTGAAAGAGAAGAAAGGAAGGAGAAGAGAATGCTCATGAAGATGGAAGATAGGTTGGATGATCACGCCACTAGAAGTATGGATGCTCCTAGATGAGTGTGGAAGCCGCCACTTGAGGAAACCATGGTCCTTCAAGATAAGACTAGAGTAGAAGCTCAAAAGCTCTCCAAATGCTCACTCCAATTTTGAGTATAGTTTCTTTAGATGAATTCAAATCTGAATTTTACAAAGGAAGCACCTCTATTTATAGCCTAAGGTGCTGAAAAATAGGTGGGAAATTTCAAATAAACTCATTTGAAATTCCCACCAAAAACAAGTCACATGGGAGGTGTGACCTTTTTCTACTATGACACCTCCCAAAAACTACACCTACACCACTCTCCTAAGTCACATGGACAATGTGACTTTATTTTACATTTTCACACACCTTTATTTAATAACCAAACCTCCTAAAACTATACAAGAGTATTTCAAAGCTTGGCCTTGCCCCTCATGGGATGGACTTGGGCTCTTTGGGCTTTGGCCTTCTTGGGCTTGGGCTTGGGCTTTGGGCTTGGGCCTCATCTTTATTTTATTTCTTCTTTTAATTTTGAGAAGACTAGAAGGAAGAACTTCAAATGTGAGGGTGGATGTCCTCTTCCTCCATTAATAAAAGCCTCCTTTATTTGATTCTCATCATACTCCTCGAGTTGGAGAGAATTCGTCCACGAATTCTGAATCCCTGCATATAACAAAGTCAGTTTAGTTTTACAATTAAAAGTGGAAGAAAAATGTAAACATGACTTATCTTTTGTAAACAATGGGATTTCAGAAAAGGAGGTTCTATAAATCGACCAAGTTGGAAAAATTTGTTTGGGAATGATGATATCTTTTGGGAAAAGGCATCTTAAATGGTGAAAACCATTAGGAGGTATGAAATCATCCCTAACACTTTTTAACCAAGATGGTGTTGAAATAGAAACCTTGGGTAATGAAAAAGATAAGGAAGGAAAACACCTTGGAGGTGAAAGGAGAAGACTCATGTCAACTTGTTCTTCTTTGTCTTTTTTATTTTGACTTGTGGGAAGTGGGTGAGTTAGGTCTTGTGTTACCTTGTTTATCTTTAAGATTTGCTTTTGTGGACAATGAAGAGCTATGTGCCCAAAACCTAAACATTTAAAACATTTGATATTTGAAGTTTTGGTAGGTGACTTAGGAGTAGAAAGATTTGTAGTAGAAACTTTGTTTGGAAACATGGTTTGTTTGGAAAAATTGGAAGGACAATTTTGAGTAGACATTTTGTTGGCATCCTTCCTAGAAGAGTTGTAGAAATTATAATCATGAGTATTTTTGAAAGTTGTTTTCAAAAGATAGGATTCTACCTTGATGGCTTGGCGAAACACTTTCTTTAAAGAAGAGTACTCATTTAATTCTACAATTTCTCTAATATCTCTTCTCAAACCACGTACAAACCATTTTAGCTTTGACTCTTCATTAGCATGCATATTCATTTTAGTCAAAGTTGTTTCAAAATCTTTAATGTATTCTTCTACCATCCTATGTCCTTGAGGAAGCCTTTGGAACTTCAACAAGTGTTCCTTCCTAGAAGGAGGAACAAACCTCGCGCGCATACACTCTTTCAAAGCATTCCAAGAAACCACGGGAGGTTTCTTGCGATATATAATGTCCATTACAATTTTATGCCACCATTCTTTGGCATAGCCCAAAAAGGATAAAGAAACTATTCTAAGTTTTTGGTCATCTTGGACCTTATACACATGAAAATAATGGTCAACCTTAGTCTCCCATTCTAAATACACATTAGGATCACTATCACCATTAAAACTAGGGACTTTTTTACAAGCAATGTTGAACACTTGGTGATATCTTTGGTCACGGTTATAGCTCTCTTCATGAGAATGATGGTGATGCCTCCTTCTTCTATGTTCTTCTTCACCAAGGACTGAAGCTTTGGAAGGAGAATGCTGTTTGTAAGATGCACCACTTGAATAGCCAGCCATTTTGCAAATAAAAAACAGCAAACACACAAAAACAGCAAACAAGTTAAGAAACAAAATTAGCAAAAACAGTGAGCTTGGCAATGAAACTGCCGAAGTGAAATGAGGCTGAAAAAAGAGATCACTCTCAAAGAAATAATGTTCTTGCACCAATCTGATCTTGAGGCCTTGGAATCCTCAAATGAAATATGTCAAAGCAAGCACACCAATCTTAAGAGCAAACCACCACAAAACCAAAGAAACAATAAAGACAAACAAGAAAAGGTATAAGCAAGGAAAGGTAATTGCAAAAGGAAAACTATATGTAAGACAAACTCAAAGAATAAGAATGAAAGACAATCAAGAAAATAAAGAACTCAATGAGAAAAGTAGGCACACAAAAGAATACCTAAGGAAAAGCACTAGAGTAGATGAAGAAAACAAAAATATTAGCTACTGGAAAAAAAAAAAAAAAAAAAATTTATGCAAACTGTGCTTGATATTCACTGATTTAACTGGAACGTTGTAGAGCGAACTGGATTATGAAATTTATACCACAGAAACTTCAAGATGTTAACTCAAAAATGGCACTGGAATCAATTAAAAACAGTAAGCCAATTGAGAGAAATAAATTTTTTAAAATCACTGCCAGATTACCGTATTTTTTTCGGCAGGAATGTACACTTTTTTTATTTTATTTATCATTTTTTGTGTACTTCATATTTTTGAATGATTCTTTTTTCTATTCTTTTCTAACACTTTGAATATCTCAAATCCAGAATTTCAGAATTTTACAGTACGTAAATCAGTTGCAATAAGGAAAAAACAGTAAGCACTCTTTTCAGAAACAGAGGAATCCTAATAGGAATAAAAAACAGAATGATGAACTAGCAAAGACATAATAGAAAATGATGTATTGGAACTTGTATAGGTCTAGAATACAAGTATGAACTCAATGCTAAAAAGAAAATGCACAAAGGATCAACATCAATTCAGAAAAAATATATGACACCAAAGCAAGAAACAATCAAAACAAAAAAAGTACTACTAGAAGTAATGACATATATGGAATAACATGACTTAAGACAAAACTTGACATGATTCAAAAATTAAAAGACACAACACAAATTGTAACAAATGAAAGGAAGCTTAAGGTAAACTCTAGGAAGGATAATGCCATTCCAAAAGAGCAACCATACTCATAAGAATTATGAGTGCCATAAACCTTTACACAAACACTTGGAGCAAAAGAAAAACAGCAAGAATACTCAATTAAAATTCTAAAACAGCAACTAAAATTGCAAGAAATTAAAGAGCTCTTGAAATTAAAGTGCACACAACTCAACAATTAACAAGAATGAACCTAAGACTCATGATACCACATGATGTGATTCCAATAGCCACATAGAACAAGATTCTTGACACTTTGAGGAATCACCTTGAGCTGGAAAATAAAGAGGCACTTTCTTAGAAGTTGGATCATGGTTCTAAGTCAAGAACTCACCAAAACAAGTACCAATTCCCAAACTCATTTGGATGAACCAAATATTGTCAAATTGAATCAACAAAGGAATTATAAAAGAGAAGACCGAACAGAATTAAAACACAAACAAATGTACTGAACAGAATTTAGAAAACCAAAACATAGGTGCTGGAAAATTAAGGACAGCCGAACCAAAAAATGCTCAAGAACACAAGACAACAAGAGTAATTGAAAGAGAAGAAAGGAAGGAGAAGAGAATGCTCATGAAGATGGAAGATAGGTTGGATGATCACGCCACTAGAAGTATGGATGCTCCTAGATGAGTGTGGAAGCCGCCACTTGAGGAAACCATGGTCCTTCAAGATAAGACTAGAGTAGAAGCTCAAAAGCTCTCCAAATGCTCACTCCAATTTTGAGTATAGTTTCTTTAGATGAATTCAAATCTGAATTTTACAAAGGAAGCACCTCTATTTATAGCCTAAGGTGCTGAAAAATAGGTGGGAAATTTCAAATAAACTCATTTGAAATTCCCACCAAAAACAAGTCACATGGGAGGTGTGACCTTTTTCTACTATGACACCTCCCAAAAACTACACCTACACCACTCTCCTAAGTCACATGGACAATGTGACTTTATTTTACATTTTCACACACCTTTATTTAATAACCAAACCTCCTAAAACTATACAAGAGTATTTCAAAGCTTGGCCTTGCCCCTCATGGGATGGACTTGGGCTCTTTGGGCTTTGGCCTTCTTGGGCTTGGGCTTGGGCTTTGGGCTTGGGCCTCATCTTTATTTTATTTCTTCTTTTAATTTTGAGAAGACTAGAAGGAAGAACTTCAAATGTGAGGGTGGATGTCCTCTTCCTCCATTAATAAAAGCCTCCTTTATTTGATTCTCATCAGTATCAATGCCTACATTCACGAGATGAGCAGAAAACATATTAACATACCCAAGGTGTTGGATTTCAAATGGCTGAAATCTGAAAAATTGGCTGAAACAAGGTCTGCACTGAAGCACCAGAAACTGAAAAAGCTGTTGGAATTAACTGGTAATGTATACCCTGATTTAGTTAAGGTGTTTTACACAAATCTAACATTGGATGGAAAGAACATTGTATCCTATGTGAAAGGAATCAAAATGAAGGTCACCAGTGAAGTCTGGAATTCAGTGGCTGGAATCAAATATTTTGGTCTAAAGGTTGGAAAAGGGAACACAAGTGGGATTCAGGAGTTCAACAAAACTCAGTATTACAAAAGCTGTATGAGGAACCCTGCCCAGAGCATAAGCAGATTCCATGCAGGTAATCTGAACCTAACACCACGACTTGTTGCCTACATAATAGCTTGGCAACTCATCCCACGAGGTACAAATCATGTTGTTCTACATGAAGAGGATTTAATCCTTTTATATTGCATCATGAATCTGATCAAGGTTAACTGGGTGTATATCATCAATGAACATATGCTGAAATCCAAAAGATTAACTGATTATCGCTTTCGTTATGATATACTTGTTTCAAAATTGATTGACTACTTTGGCATTGACACTTCTAATGAGCGAAATGAAACCATCAAAGCTGTAAGTGAGATTGATAACTCAACTCTCACAGAAATGGGGTTTCATAAAGTGGAGGACAGTTGGGTGATTCTCAAAGGCAAGGATCCTCAAGAAAAACATGGAGCCTCAAACCTCAACAATGAAGATGGAAATGAGGTTGTTCCCATGGAAGATGACACGGTTCAAGCTGCAGAACACTCATGCTATGTTATCCATCACTCCTACGGGAAAGAGCCATCTGCTGATCATGCTAGAAGTCAAAGGATAAGTTCTCCATCTGTAGAAATCAGAGGAGATTCACCAGCTCCCCAATCAATGCATGAAGAAGCTGCTGCAACTCATCAAAATGCTATTGTTGCCTATCAAACCCCAGAGTACAGAGGTGAACCCTTATCCATGTTTGAAAGGAAAATTCTGTATCGCCTTGATGCCATGACAGCAGAACAAAAGGCATACTTTGAGACAACTCAAGCACGGTTTCAACACCTTGATGATCAAATTGAAGGAGTTCAGTTTCAGCTTGTAGAGTTATAATACAAAGATTATAAGTATCTTGCTTTCCATGCTTTCCATTTATCCGTTTATATTTCTGTAATGTTGAAAAAATTTTATTTGTTTTCTGGACTGTTATGGTTGTGTTTCTGTTTTATCTTTCTCTATGCTTAAATGCTTGGTGCAGTACAGGTTCTTAAAGCAACAGAGCTATGGGGATTTGTCTCCATCAAACAGGGGGAGATTGTTGAAGATAGTTGTTGTCCCGTCAAGACATGTGTTTGATGAAGCCATTTGTGTAAATTTCATGCGTATTTATAACAGCTTTAACTGTTTTTTGAAAATCTGTTATAAGTTGTTTTTCTATAAAAAGAAAACTTGTTCCTGCGTTTAAAGGTGAATCATACAATTGAGAAAAAAAAATTTACAACAGAGAATTAAGGATTTATAGAGAATTAGCATGTGTTCTTGAAAGATTTTACAAATCAAAAGTGTGCTTGTTCTTGGTTGGCTCTAAGGCTTGGTTAGAGGTGCTGCTACTGTGTGAGCAATCTGTTCTACTGGTCTAAGGCAGATTTTTGTATCCTCTATCAGGTGTATTCATACAATATTTCAATTCTTGTATAGTGTGATTGTAAGCTCTTCTTGATAGGGTTTCTTGAAGAGTGTGTGTGCTGAAATAGTGTTTTTCAGCAAGTGTGCCAAGGTTCTTGTAGGGTTCAAGAATAGTGGTGTAAGTGTGTTTGATACGTTTGTTTAGTGGATTTCACCTTGGATTAGGTGAGACTGGATGTAGCTCATTTAAGTGAACCAATATAACTGTTGTGTGTTCATTTCTCTTCATCCCTGCACTCGGTTTCTTGCTTATCTGTTAATCTGTCTAAAATTGAATTTGTTCAATTAAAAATAAATTTGTTCTTTCTGGGCTTGTTCATTATGTTCTTATTTTCTGAAAAATCAGTTTGGTTATGTTAAGAAGATAAATGAACTATTAATTACAACTGGAACAGTTTGATTGTGATAGGTTACCCAATTGATTGTCAAACTAATAATTGAACCTTTATCACTTGCTTAAAAATTGAAGGTCACTGATTATGTTTTACATAATATCCTCTCAAAATCAGTGTGTGTATAGCTTGCAAATCAATCTGCATAATTTCAAGAATTACTTGACTGGTATAAACGCTTTAATACATAAACAGTGTAAAAATAAATTTGTTCATTACTAAATAAATCAATTTATTTTCTGTGTACTAAATAAAACTTGAATTTGCGCGAATGTTTTAAAAGGTCAATTCACCCCCCCCCCCCTTTTGAATTTTGACACTATTGAACCCAACAGTGTGTTGTGCGAAACCGTGGATGAATCTTACCAACACCTTTTTATAGAATGTAAACATGCTTGGCATGTTTGTGTTAGAATAGATGGCTTTAAACTAGATGGGGGTGAATTGTTTAAAGAGAATTTTCGTAAACTTTTAAAATAAGAATGAATTTATCTCGGGAAACAATTGATTCAGAAATTCAGTTCGCCAAAACAGCAAGCAAAAGTTGCAGTACCAGAAAAACAATCGGTTGTTTCGCAGAAACAATCGGTTGTTTATACCAGCAAACAACAAAATAAAACTGAATTTAAAGAGTTAGAGATAGAGAGATTGTACACAGTTGTTTATACTAGTTCACTCCAAACCCAGAGCTACATCCAGTCTTCTCAGAACCCTGAGGAAATCCACTAAGCAACCACACCTTGATCACTTACACAATAACCAAGAGAATGACCTTGAACACCTCAAGAAACACACTCTCCTTGGTCAACACACTTACACCAAGATTGCTGATCTTGATCCCCTCAAGAACACACAGCCAATCTTAGCAAACACAGAAACAAAACTTGTCTTTACAGAGAGTACAAGGATTACACTTGTTACAGAAGATAATCTAAAATCAATACAAGCAGAATCCTATTCCACAACTTTGATCAATCACACACTCTTAGCAATCTCAGCTCTTTGAAAAACTCAAAAACTCTTAGCAAAAACTTGTCAAAGATTGATTGTCAAATCTGTTTTTCTGAATTTATTCAAAGATGTAGTTTGTTATCAAATCTTAACAAACTCTTAAATTGCATTAAAAGATTGGTCAAAGCATTTAATGACTGGAGCGTAAGCAGTTAAAACATTTAAAGCTCAGTCAAAGATAAAACAGTTTTTTCTGTTATGGTCCCAAAACAAACAATCGGTTGTTTCCTCGAATCAATCGGTTGTTTTGGTTCATAACAGTTCAACCATTTTAAAAACAGTTTTCAATTTTTTTTCTCAAAACACCTAAGTATAAACAATCGGTTGTTTCGACAAAACAATCGGTTGTTTTAACTTAGTTTGAAAACATTTTAGTTTCACAAAGATTGAGATGTTTATGCTTTAGATCTAATCAAAGGGTGGATTACAACATTCAAACTACCCCAGAACTAACCTAAACCAGCAAAACAACATCAAGCACAGCAAATGTTTCAACATCCTTCAAAGGATTTGGATTCTTCAAAGCTTGAACACCACTTGGTTCAACAATCTCCCCCTATTTGATGAAGACAAATCTCTTATGCTTGTGTTGTACTTGATCAATCTGAAGCAGTTCCTGCAAGATACAGTTTTGAACAAAGCATAGAACTTCTGATATTTGGTTAGCACAGATAAACAGTAATAAACTTCAGAACTAAATATCAGAAAAAATATTACACATTACACATCCCAAATTGTTTTAACAACAATAAAAAGAAACTTAAACACAGCAGAAACACAACATATATCTCCCCCTATTTGTCTCACAAATAGACAAAGATAAGAGATAAAAACAAGATATAGTTTTGATTACATCAGAATTAAAGCAGTAACAACAAAAAGAAAGAAATTTTAAAAACCATATATAACAGCAAGAAAACAATCGATTGTTCTGATAACCAATCGGTTGTTTTGCCTTCATTCTTCTTCATCAGCAAACTGAAGATCAAAGATTTGGTTTTGGACAGCTTCAATCTGTTCATCCAGAGTCATAAATCTTGCGTCCATGTTGTCAAACCTGGTGTCAATCCTTTGAAAATTACTAACACAGAGATCATGGACGCTTCTTTGATTTTCAGCAAAGCTATCAAGCCTATTCACCATGAGTCTTTCAAAAGAAGACATGGTTTACATCCTTTCTCCTTGATTTCCAGCACCAGCACTTGGTTCAGCATCTTGATAATCTTCAGGTGCATCTTCATGTTGAACATCCATATCAGCAGGTTCATCTTGTTCAAGATTAGCAGCACCACAAGATGAGGCACCATGATCACCATCCTTGCTTATCCATTTTCCACCTACTTTTGTAAAACCCATTTTGCTGAGTGATCCATTGTTCAACTCTTGAGTTGACTTAACCAACTCAGATGTTTTATCTTCAAGGTTAACTTCAAAATAGAGTAGAAATTTATATACCAAAACAACATATGGATAATGATAATCACCTAACCTCACGGCTTTTTGCATGTGCTTTTTGATGATGTGGATCCAATTGATTTTGATTTTCTTGGTGATGCAGAAGATATATACCAGATCTTCTTTAGTTAGAACAGAATGATCACTCCTCATTGGAGTTAGAATCCAAGTTACAATGAGAGCAAGCAATCTCTCATCAAGCTTTAGACCTCCAACCGAGCATGTACTTACTTGAGCATGTTGATTCTTCAAGCAACTCTTGTAGAATTGGATTTTGTTAAAATCCTCCACCACTCCAAGGTTTCCCTTTTTGATTCTAAGACCAGAGAACTTGAGACCAGCAACAGCAGTCCATACTTCATGAGTTATCTCCATTTCTACACCCTTCACATAAGAAACTAGATTGTTTCCCTCAAACTTTAGGTTTGTGTAGAACACCCTCACCAAATCTGGATATATGTTTCCCTTCATCTCCAGGAACTTTCTGAGAGATTGATCTTTGAGCAACCTTCTCACATTATCAAGCTTTTGACTTTTCAGCCAATTAAAGCATACAACCTTGGGGTTGTTTATCTTCTTGATACTTGTTTCATACCTATACTTCTCAATAAGATCATTGTCTCCAGAAAACCAGCCTTCTAGCCTTCCTCCAGACCTTACAACCCTAGTTTTGACTCTCTTTGAGGTTGGAGGAGTTGATTCCATGATGGCAGAGAAGAACTCACTTCACAGATTTTTGCAAGAGATGTTGCAATTGGTTGTTCTTGTGGAAGAGATCAGCTGAACCAGTTTTTATAGCAGAAAAAGAATCAATTAGCATTCAATTCTATTCAGTGGGTACCTGATTTTCAGAGAGAGATACTTGACTCTGCTCTGCACAAAAAACGTCAGAAAAAGCTGAGAATCACATGGTCTTCACATGTGATCTTTGACTAGACATTAAGGCTCTTGAATTTCCAAGATTTTGGAATATTTTCCTTTATGACTATTGTAACTTCTCTCTGAACATAATCAGCTTTCAACACAGATTCTTTGACCAAGATTCTGTCTTTGAATTGATCTGCAATGGATAGAAATTTAAAATAGCAATTAAAACAATTTCTTCATAATGCTGCCAGACCCAAAACAATCGGTTGTTTCGAAGAAACAATCGGTTGTTTTTCTACAACAGTTTAAAACTGTTTTTGAATTTTAACCATGAGCAGAAGGATTTCAAAGTAGATGACATTGATCAATATAAAAAGATTGTTTAACCATGAGAAAGAACAAAAATTAAAAAAAAATAAAGGAAAGTCTTATCCTTATTTTAATTCTTCAATGAGTTATGTGCTTTATGATCAAAAAGCCTCTTTTCACTGTTGAGGTTTGTACCGATCAGGTAATCGGAAGTGATGACGTGGGAGCAAGCGATAATATAGGCGTGTTGAACGGGACACCTGGCTGACAGAAGGGAAGCACATCGGGAAATCTGTGTAGTCTCCAATTGTTGGCTTGGCGTTCTCCGATCTCTAGTATGTATAATCGGCGGTCACCAGGCTTGCGTCATAGTCGTCGTATATGAGCTTTAGCCGATCAAGTTGTTAGAGACCGTCGAAAGGGGCATATCGCCGAAAGATCAAGAAGGCTTGCTTAAGGCTTTCAAGGGGTACAAGTACGAAGGACGAGGTTATCAGATGATCATTCCCTAGCCAGAGGTCGAGGCAAGGGAACAGTTTCCCAGAACATGCATGATGTGCAAGTGAAGCAAATTGTGATAGCGGCAGGCGAGACCACAGAGAAGGTGTGCATGGTGACACCCCGTACTCGCCGCTTAAGGGGTCGCGCTCCAAGGAAGCTATGCACCAAGTTACTCCTCGCATGGGTAACTTAGTCGAATAGCTTGAAGAGTAGAGGTGACGCTCAAGTAGAAGGGGGCTCCAGATGGTGACACGTGTATAGCTGGATTGGAGCCACGTGTCCAAAGGTGTAACCGTCAGGAGAGAGAAAGTGCTCAGGTATATAAGGAACTCTTAACAGACTTTGAGGTACGCTTTTCAGAACACTGAGATTCACTGCGCACGGTTCCTTGAGTTTTGATATTCTCTCTGAGTATTTGGTGATTCCGTCATTGACTTGAGCGTCGGAGCGCGATCGGCCGCAGCGGCGCCACTCTGTTTTCTGCAGGTTCTTGCGAAGAATCGAGACGCAAAGGACATAAGCTAACGTGGTGTGAAACTAATCGAGAAGGAGAAACCTTTGACGTGGCAAGGCTCTTGCACTCAGGTCAACCGGCAGGATCATCAGGCGACCACCGTGGGGCCGTGTAAAACGTGTTTCCCATCCACAACGTGAGTTCTTGAAGTTTTTGCGGTTCTTGTGTGGTTGTGTGCTGGTACAACCATTTTCAGCGTTTTTCATCGTTTGTTCGAGCTTTCAATCGGTAGTTTGACGTTTTCCACCGTTTGTTCGAGTTTTCAATCGGTAGTTTGAAGTTTTCCACCGTTTGTTCGAGCTTTCGATCGATTTCTTGAAGTTTCTTACCGTTTGTACGAGTTTTAATCGGTGAATCGAAGTTTTTATCGTTCGTTCGAGTTTCTGACCGGTGAATCGGGAGTTTTGGTGGAGAAGCGGTAGGTTCGTGTTGAGATTGCAAGTTTCTGTGGAGGTTTTTGCATCCGAATCCATTCCATGCTGTTGTGGTTGCGTTCTTGGCAGTTCTTTGGAGTTTAAGAGTTTTTGACCGATTGATTGCTGGATCGATCGTTCTGCTGGTGAAGGTTTTGGTCGCTAAAGTTTGATTTGTTGATTTTTCATGAGAAATATGAGAAGTACGCGTTCAAGTCCCGTTGTGCTAGCTGCTGCAGAAGGCGCCATGACCATGGCGCAAATGATGGAGATCATGCGCACGTTGCAGGCAAATGTGGAGGCATCGCACATAGAGCAGGCGAAGATGCATGAAGACCTGGTCGCCTCTCAGGCCAGAAATGAAGAGCTCAGCAAGGTCACTGAGGAATTGCGTCAAGCTCTTTACGAGCAGAGAGGCCGCGCAGCTGTTGAGAAAGTTGTACCGTCATCGCCACCGCGCCTTTTTTCGATGTCGTTCGCTCAGGCGATCACGGACAAGCCGATCCCTACGAGCGTGGTACCTGTGAAAACTTCTTTCACCGGCGTGGAGTGATGGAGATCAAGCTCAAGAGGACATGGAGGCCAATCAACAAGATCAAGAAGAGGTAGAGGCACAAATGGAGGACGCCCATAGGGGTCAAAGCCCACCTCAAAGGCTTACAAGAAGCATGTTCAAAGCTTTAGGAGCTAGGGGACATTTATTTTCTCTTTTTGTAATTTCTTTGGTTAAAGGTGCTTAGAGGGAAACATTAGAAACCTCTTTTGTTATAGCATCTTTTAGGTTTTAGTTAGGAGCTTTAGGAGGGGGGGTGCGTTAGTAGATAGGTGTAGGAGTAGAATAGCAGGTGCCAAAGTGAAGGAAGAAGTCACACCTTCCTCATGCCTTGTAAATAGGCGCCGATTCTAGATTGTTTTAGGGGGGGAAATTTGAATTGTTTAGCTTGCATTTTCAGCACCTTAGGCTATAAATAGAGGTGCTCTCTTTGTAAATTTCAGATTTGAATTTTAGAGAAAAGAAACTATACTCAAATTTTGAGTGATCATTGGAGAGCTTTTGAGCCTTCTTCTCTAGTCTTATCTTGAAGGATCCATGGTGTCCTCAAGTGGCGGCAGCACACTCATCTAGGAGCAACCATCCTTCTAGTGGCGTGATCATCCAACCATACATCCATCTTCATAAGCACTTTCTTCTCCTTCCTTTCTTCTTTTGTTATTTCCTTCTCTTAGCTTGTTTCCTTGTTGATTTTGGTTCGAAAGTTTCAGTTTTAATTGTGTTGCTTCGGTTCTTTTGTTGTTCTTGGCTGTTCTTCATCTTTCTTCTTCATTTTCCAGCTTTTAGTTCGGTACATTTTAATTTCCAGCATTCTATTTCAGTTTGCTTAGCTTTTGTGCCTTTTTGTTCAGTTCAATTTGACTATAATTGGAACTTCCATATGAGTTTGTGTTTTGGCACTAGTTTTGGTGAGTTCTTGTTCATAGAACCTTGATCCATTTATATGATAAAGTGCCTATCTCATAACCAACTCAAGATGATTCCTAAGAATGTCAAGAATCATTCTAATTGTGCTAGTGGAATCACATCATGTGGTATCATGAGTTTAGGTGTGTTCTTGTTTAATTTTTTAGTTGTGTAGCACTTTATTTCAAGAGCTCTTTTAATTTCTTGCAATTTAAGTTTCTGTTTTAGGCCTATTTTGAGTTTACTTGCTGTTTTTAATTCTTTTGCCTATCATATGTTTGAGTATTTTCCTTTTTGAATCATGTCAAGTTTTGTCTTAGTCATGTTATTCCATAATTGTCATTACTTCTAGTAGTACTTTTATTGTTTTTTATTGTTTCTTGCTTTAGTGTCATATAATTTTCTGAATTGATATTGATCCTTTGTGCATTTTCTTTTTAGAATTGAGTTCATACTTGTATTCTAGACCTATACAAGTTCCAATACATCATTTTCCATTATGTCTTTGCTAGTTCATAATTCTGTTTTTTTATTCCTATTAGGATTCCTCTGTTTCTGAAAAAAAAAGTGCTTACTGTTTTTCCTTATTGCAATTGATTTACGCACTGGAAAATTCTGAAATTCTGGATTTGTGATATTCAAAGTGTTAGAAAAGAGTAGAAAAAAGAATCATTCAAAATTTCAAAGTACACAAAAAATGATAAATAAAATAAAAAAAGTGTACAATTCTGCCGAAAAGAATACGGTAATCTGGCAGCGATTTTGAAAAATTTATCTCAATTAATTGGCTTACTCTTTTTAATTGATTCCAGTGCCATTATTTATTTAACATCTTGAAGTTTCTGTGGTTTAAATTTCATAATCCAGTTCGCTCTACATCATTCCAGTTAAATCAGTGAATATCAAGCACAGTTTGCATTAAAAAAAAATTTCCAGTAGCTAAATTTTTGTTTTCTTCATCTACTCTAGTGCTTTTCCTTAAGTATTCTTTTGTGTGCCTACTTTCTCATTGAGTTCTTTATTTTCTTGATTGTCTTTCATTCCTTACTCTTTGAGTTTGTCTTACATATAGTTTTCCTTTTGCAATTACCTTTCTTTGCTTATACCTTTTCTTGTTTGTCTTTATTGTTTCATTGGTTTTGTGGTGGTTGCCTTTGAGATTGGTGTGCTTGCTTTGACATCTTTCATTTGAGGATTCCAAGGCCTCAAGATCAGATTGGTGCAAGGACATTATTTCTTTGAGAGTGACCTATTTTTCTGCCTCAATTCACTTCGGCATTTTTGCTTAAAACACTCACTGTTTTTGCTAATTTTTGTTTCTTAACTTGTTTGCTGTTTTTGTGTGTTTGCTGTTTTTTATTTCCAAAATGGCTGGATTTTCAAGTGATGCATCATACAAGCAGAATTCTCCTTCCAAAGCTTCAATCCTTGGTGAATTACATGAAGCTCAAAGAACCATTAGACGCTTGGAGGAGAAATTGCAAAAGATGGAGGTGCAACAAGCTAGACCATCTCCTTCAATTCATGATGAGCATCATAGACCTTCAACAAGAGCTTCTTCCAATGATTTTGGCCGTGAAGATGAGCATAGGAGAAGGAGAACTCCACCCCAAGTCCATGGACAAAGACATCATCACCAAGGGGAAAGAACTCACTACGGCAATGGCTTCTATCATGATGCAAAGTCTAGGCTTCCTTCGGTCAAGCTACCTTGTTTTAATGGCTCTAGTGATCCTAATGTATATTTAGATTGGGAGGCTAAGTGTGAACAAATATTTGAGATCCATGAGATCCAAGATGAGCATAAGCTTAAGCTAGCCACCCTAGAGTTTAGTGATTATGCCATGAAATGGTGGCATGGAATTGTAAAGGACATTATCTATCACAAGGGTCCTCCCGTGGACTCTTGGAACTCTTTAAAGGATCATATGCGCGCTAGGTTTGTGCCCCCACATTTTAGGAAAGACCTCATGTTGAGACTCCAACGGTTTCAACAAGGCACGCTAAATGTGGATGAATATTATAAGGAGCTTGAGACGCTTGTGCTTAAAATTGAATTAGAAGAAAGTGAGGAAGCTATGATTGCTAGGTTTGTGAGTGGTCTTAGGAAGGATATTCAAGACATTGTTGAGTTACAAGAGTATTCATCATTGGGCTCTTTAGTTCATCTTGCAATGAAGGTGGAAGCCCAACTTGCTAAGAAAAACTCTTTCAAAAATGCTTCCAATGATGGATACTACTCCAAGTCTTGGAGAAACAAAAATTCTTTTTCTAAACATCCTTCCAAAGATTCTTCTTTCAAACCCAAGGAAAGTAAGCCATCTACTTCTAGTCCTAAGTCTCCCACTAGAACATCCAATACTAAATGCTTTAAATGTATGGGTTATGGTCATATAGCTGCAAATTGTCCTTCCAAACGAAGTATGTACATGCAGGAGGGCATTGTAGTTACTGAGCATGATTCGGATTCTCCTAATCATTCATTGCATTCTCATGCATCTAGTGAGGAAGAGAGCGAATGTCCACTTGAAGGGGACTTGTTAATTGTGAGAAGACTTCTTGGACAATTTTCACAACCTTTTGATGAAAGTCAAAGGGAAAATATTTTCCATACAAGATGTCTTATTCAAAACAACATTTGTTCCTTGATAGTGGATGGGGGTAGTTGTGCAAATGTGGCTAGTACAAGAGTAGTAGATAAGCTTGGATTGCCTACTATCTCTCATACAAAGCCCTACAAATTACAATGGCTTAGTGAAGTAGGAGAAATAATTGTTAATAAACAAGTCCTCATCCGTTTCTCCATTGGCAAATACAAAGATGAGGTATTATGTGATGTTGTGCCCATGGAAGCCACTCATGTTCTTTTGGGAAGGCCTTGGCAATTTGATAGAAAAGTTTTACATGATGGCTTTACCAACAAACTATCTTTTGAATTCCATGGTCACAGGGTTACTTTAAAATCTCTCTCTCCAAGAGAAGTCCATGAGGACCAAGTTATCATGAAGAAAAAGAGGTTGAGTGAAAAAGATAAAAAAGATAAAAAAGATAAGAGTTCTAAGCCTACACTCCTTGTGTCTAGGCGTGACATTGAAAGGGAAATAGTGACTCATCATCCTCATTTCTTAGCCATCCCTAGAACTCTTAGAGTAGAATCACTTGTTGATAGTCCTCATTGCTTGGAAAATTTGGTAGAAGAGTTCGAAGATGTGTTTCAAGATCCTCCAAATGGACTTCCACCTTTGAGAGGGATTGAGCACCAAATTGATTTGATACCAGGCTCTTCTTTACCAAACCCTCCAGCATATAGGACCAATCCAAGTGAAACCAAGGAAATTCGCCAACAAGTTGAGGCTTTGATTGAGAAAGGGTGGGTGCAAGATAACATGAGTCCTTGTGCTATGCCTATCATCTTAGTGCCAAAAAAGGATGGCACATGGCGAATGTGTTCGGATTGTAGGGCCATCAATAACATAACAATTAAGTATAGGCATCCCATACCTAGACTAGATGATTTGTTGGATGAATTACATGGTTCAAAAATATTTTCAAAGATTGATCTTAAAAGCGGCTACAATCAAATCCGTATCAAACCGGGTGATGAATGGAAGATGGCTTTTAAGACCAACTTTGGTTTATATGAGTGGTTAGTTATGCCTTTTGGCCTAACTAATGCACCAAGTACTTTCATGCGCCTCATGCATCATGTTCTTAGACCTTTCATTGGTAAGTTTGTTGTTGTTTACTTTGATGACATTCTCATTTATAGCTTATCTTTGAATGACCATAGGTTGCATGTTAGGCAAGTTTTAGAAACCCTTAGGAAGGAACATTTGTATGCTAACCTTGCTAAATGTATGTTTGCTCTTGATCATATAGAATTCCTAAGGTTTGTTGTGAGTTGTAAAGGGGTCCATGTGGACAAAACAAAGGTGGTGGCCATTCAAAATTGGCGTACACCAAAATCTTTAAATGAGGTCCGAAGTTTTCATGGACTTGCTTCTTTCTATAGAAGCTTTGTCCCAAAATTTGGTACCATTGCCGCACCACTCAATGACATAGTGAAAAAGGATGTGGTCTTTCATTGGGGAGAAGCACAACAAAATGCTTTTGACACTTGGAAAGAAAAATTGACTAATGCTCCCATCTTGGCCCTTCCTAATTTCATTAAGACATTTGAGATTGAGTGTGATGCTTCAAGCATAGGTATTGGGGCTGTTCTCCTTCAAGAGGGCCACCCCATAGCCTATTTTAGTGAGAAATTGAAGGGAACTCATCTCAATTATTCCACCTATGATGAGGAATTATATGCACTTGTTAGGACTTTGTTTACTTGGCAACACTATCTTTTTCCCAAAGAGTTTGTGATACATAGTGATCATGAATCTCTTAAATATTTGAAAAGCCAAAACAAACTTAACAAGAGGCATGCTAAGTGGGTGGAATTCATTGAGCAATTTCCTTATGTGATCAAACACAAGCAAGACAAAGTAAATATTGTGGCGGATGCTCTTTCTAGAAGATACACTTTGCTAAATCTTTTAACCTCTCAATATCTTGGTTTTGATCACATTAAGGAACTTTATCATGATGACCTTGATTTTTCTCTCATCTATCAAGAGTGTCTTAAGGGAGGACACAAAGACTTTTTTTATTCAAAATGGCTTTCTTTTAAAAGGAAAACGTCTTTGTCTTCCTCAATGCTCTATTAGATTATCTCTTGTTAGAGAAACTCATGAGGGGGGTTTAATGGGACATTTTGGGGTTGCTAAAACTTTGGATGTGTTGCATGAACATTTCTTTTGGCCTCATATGCATAAACATGTTCATAGTTTGTGTGATAAATGCATAGCTTGCCGTAAAGCTAAGTCTAAAATGCATCCCCATGGTCTATATACTCCTCTTCCTATCCCTTCAATGCCTTGGGTAGATATATCTATGGATTTCATCTTAGGCTTACCCAAGACATCAAAGGGAAAAGACTCCATTTTTGTGGTAGTGGATCGTTTTTCAAAGATGGCTCACTTTATTCCTTGCCACAAAGTGGATGATGCATGCCACATTGCAAACCTCTTCTTCCAAGAAGTGGTTCACTTGCATGGGATTTCTAGGTCTATAGTGTCCGATAGAGATCCCAAGTTCTTGAGTCACTTTTGGAAGACCTTGTGGGGCAAGCTTGGGACTAAGCTTTTATTTTCTACCACTTGCCACCCACAAACTGATGGTCAAACCGAGGTGGTGAATAGAACTTTGGGACAACTATTGAGATGTTTTATTTCGGGGAATCCTAGAGTGTGGGAGAATTTACTACCCCATGTTGAGTTTGCATATAATCGTGTAGTAAATTCTACCACCTCACATTCTCCTTTTGAGGTGGTCTATGGGTTTAATCCACTAACACCTCTTGATCTTCTTCCTATTCCCCTTCTTGGAGATGTCTTGTGCAAAGATGGGGATGAAAAGGCTTCTTTTGTGAAAATTTTGCATATAGACATCAAAAAGAGAATTGAGAAGAAGGTTGGCAAGTATGCTGAACTTGCCAATAAAAGGAGAAAAGCATTGTTGTTTGATGAGGACGATTGGGTTTGGCTTCACTTGAGGAAGGATCGCTTTCCTACTCAAAGGAAGTCCAAACTAATGCCTCGAGGGGATGGACCTTTCCAAATCCTCAAGAGGATTAATGACAATGCTTATGAGTTAGATATGCCTGATACATTCTTAGGTAGTCATACTTTTAATGTCAGCGATCTAACTCCTTTTTCTGTAGGTCTCCAGAATTCGTGGTCGAATTCTCTCCAACTCGGGGAGTATGATGGAGATCAAGCTCAAGAGGACATGGAGGCCAATCAACAAGATCAAGAAGAGGTAGAGGCACAAATGGAGGACGCCCATGGAGGTCAAAGGCCACCTCAAAGGCTTACAAGAAGCATGTTCAAAGGTTTAGCAGCTAGGGGAC
Organism: Phaseolus vulgaris; assembly: GCF_000499845.2. Classification (NCBI taxonomy): domain Eukaryota; kingdom Viridiplantae; phylum Streptophyta; class Magnoliopsida; order Fabales; family Fabaceae; genus Phaseolus; species Phaseolus vulgaris. The sequence goes on from NC_023757.2 coordinate 17,955,998, forward strand.
ATTTATTTTCTCTTTTTGTAATTTCTTTGGTTAAAGGTGCTTAGAGGGAAACATTAGAAACCTCTTTTGTTATAGCATCTTTTAGGTTTTAGTTAGGAGCTTTAGGAGGGGGGGTGTGTTAGTAGATAGGTGTAGGAGTAGAATAGGAGGTGCCAAAGTGAAGGAAGAAGTCACACCTTCCTCATGCCTTGTAAATAGGCGCCGGTTCTAGATTGTTTTAGGGGGGGAAATTTGAATTGTTTAGCTTGCGTTTTCAACACCTTAGGCTATAAATAGAGGTGCTCTCTTTGTAAATTTCAGATTTGAATTTTAGAGAAAAGAAGCTATACTCAAATTTTGAGTGATCATTGGAGAGCTTTTGAGCCTTCTTCTCTAGTCTTATCTTGAAGGATCCATGGTGTCCTCAAGTGGCGGCAGCACACTCATCTAGGAGCAACCATCCTTCTAGTGGCGTGATCATCCAACCATTCATCCATCTTCATAAGCACTCTCTTCTCCTTCCTTTCTTCTTCTGTTATTTCCTTCTCTTAGCTTGTTTCCTTGTTGATTTTGGTTCGGCAATTTCAGTTTTAATTGTGTTGCTTCGGTTCTTTTGTTGTTCTTGGCTGTTCTTCATCTTTCTTCTTTATTTTCCAGCTTTTAGTTCGGTACATTTTAATTTCCAGCATTGTATTTCAGTTTGCTTAGCTTTTGTGCCTTTTTGTTCGGTTCAATTTGACTATAATTGGAACTTCCATATGAGTTTTTGTTTTGGCACTAGTTTTGGTGAGTTCTTGTTCGTAGAACCTTTATCCATTTCTATGATAAAGTGCCTATCTCATAACCAACTCAAGATGATTCCTAAGAATGTCAAGAATCATTCTAATTGTGCTAGTGGAATCACATCATGGAGGATCCTGAAGCACATCTCACTGCGTTCCACACGCAGATGATGCTGTCAGGAGGCTCAGATGCTGTCTATTGCAAGATGTTTATGAGCACGCTCCAGGGAACAACGTTGGAATGGTTCGTTAGCTTGCCTACAGGTCACATAACCAATTTCCAGCAGTTTTCGAAGCTTTTCGTCGACCAGTACATTGTGAACAAGGCGCCACCTAGGGTGTCTTATGACCTGTTCGACGTGACGCAGTATCAGAGAGAGTCCCTCAGGGACTATCTGAATCGTTTCGGGGCACAAATGGTCCGCTCGCCTGCCAAAGACGAGGAGATGTTGGTATATGCCTTCAAAAAGGGCGTGCTGCCTGGACCTTTCTGCGAGGCGCTGATTAGGGGCCACCCCGCCACGTTTGCTGAAGTTAGGCGATTTGTTGTGGCCCACATCGCTGACGAGAGTGAGGTCGCTGAAAAGAGAGGGAGCGTGGCTCCTGCTAGGCCACGGGCCCAGACTAGAATCCAGCCGCAGAGGGTGCTGGAGACGGCGGCGGCTAAAAAGGATCAAAGGACTCGCCATCCTTACGATCCAAAGAAAAACAAGGGAAGGGGCCCAAGGCGCCCTAGGGAGTTCAATCGCCCACCAAGGTACAAGTTTGTCATGGGGTTGGCGGACCTGATCGCCATTCCCAACATAGCGGCCAGGCTTAAGGCGCCGGAGAAAGTTGGCGACAAGGTGTTAGGACCAAAACCAAACGCATGGTGCGAATTCCACCAGAGTTTTGGTCACACCCTTGACTCGTGTTTGGCCCTGGGTTACCAGCTCGACGACTTGGTCAAGAGCGGTTTCTTGAATGATTACCTGCTGGAGAAGAGGACGGGGGGTGCGTCGAGCTCTCAGCCGGCGAGCAGTGAGGGTCAGCAGCATGAGATGCCCACTCATGGCGAGATCCACACCATCGCTGGAGGTTTCTCGGGTGATGGATGTACTGCATCGCAGAGGAAGAAATATGCAAGGTTTGTGATGGCAGTAGATGTGTTCGAAGACCACTCGCCAGATGTGGACATTACGTTCACAAAGGAGGATCTCAGGGACGTTGTGCCTCACGACAACGATCCCATAGTTGTCTCGCTAGTCACGGCAGGAAGGTAGGTCCACCGGGTGCTGGTGGACCAAGGAAGCTCGGTAGATGTCATGTTCTGGCCGACTTTCACCAAGCTGCAATTGCCCCTTGACCAGTTAAGGCCCTACGGAGCATGCTTGTATGGGTTCGCTGGCGACCAGGTGGAGGTCAGGGGGTACATTGAGTTGAGAACTACGTTCACAGACGAGGCGGCCTCGAGGACGGAGAAGATCAAGTACCTCGTCGTGAATGCCCCCTCGGCGTATAACATTCTGTTGGGAAGGCCGACCCTCAACAGAATAGGAGTTGTGCCCTCAACCAGGCGCATGAAGGTTAAGTTGCCCTCAATGGAGGGGGTGGTGATCACCATAAGATCCGACCAAAAGGAGGCAAAAAAGTGCTACGAAAACAGCCTTAAGAATAGAAGGTCGGTGAGCTACATCACCACGACGCCGCCTCCCGGTGTGAAGCCCAGGCCAACAGAATGGCGAATTGTTGAAGCGGCGATGGAAGTGACCGCCGGAGGCGATGTCATCATGGTAGACGCTGAGGTTGAGGGAAAGAGCGTCGGACGGGAAGAAGAAGCGAGAAACCGCCCAGAGGAAGCGAGGGAGTCGGGAATCGCCAGGGCGGTGATCGCCAGGGAAACCAGGCCCAAACCCGTCGAGGAGTGGCTCGAGAGGGAGATCGGGGGCAAGGTCTTCAAGTTGGGAAGATCTTTGGAAGGTGAGTTCCAAGACTAGATCGCCAAGGTGATAGAACGGCATCTGGATGCTTTTGCATGGTCTGCTTCAGACATGCCAGGAATCGACCCCGATTTCTTGTGTCACCATTTGGCAATGGACGCACAAGTCAGACCAATGCGAAAGAGAAGAAGGAAGTTTAACGAGGAGAGGAGATAGGCGATTAGGGATGAAACGCAAAAGATCCTTGCCGCAGGCCATATCAGTGAGGTCCAGTACCCTGAATGGTTAGCTAATGTCGTGCTGGTAAAGAAGAGCAACGAGAAGTGGCGCATGTGCGTCGACTTCACAGACCTAAACAAGGCTTGTCCAAAGGATCATACCCTTTGCCAAGTATAGATGCCCTGGTCGACAGCGCAGCAGGGTGCAAGTTGCTGAGCTTTTTGGACGCCTTCTCAGGGTACAACCAGATAAAGATGCATCCCATGGATGAAGAGAAGACCGCCTTCATGACTGAGAGATCGTGTTACTCCTACAAGGTGATGCCCTTCGGGCTGAAGAATGCGGGGGACACATATCAAAGGTCGATGGATAAGGTACTTGCACCAATGCTGGGAAGGAATGTGCAAGCGTACGTAGATGATATGGTCGTGACTTCGTTAGAAAAGAGCAAGCACATATCAGATCTGGAGGAGTTGTTTACCACTATCGCCAAGTACAGGTTAAAGCTAAACCCCGAGAAGTACATTTTTTGCGTAGAGGCAGGGAAGTTCCTGGGTTTCCTCTTGACTGAGAGAGGAATCGAGGCAAACCCTGATAAGTGTGCTGCCATCTTGGCGATGAGGAGCCCGGCTACCGTGAAGGAGGTGCAGCAGCTTACAGGTCGGATGGCCGCCCTATCTTGTTTCGTGTCAGCTAGTGGAGAGAAAGACCATCCGTAGTTCCAATGCTTAAGGCGAAACAATAAGTTTGTCTGGTCGAAGGAATGCGAAAAAGCTTTCATGAAGCTTAAAGAGTACCTGGCGAGCCCGCCGGTTTTGTGCAAACCTTTGGTAGGAACCCCTCTCAGGTTGTATTTTGTTGTAACTGAGAGGGCGGTGAGTGCGGTGCTCGCCCAAGATCAAGATCAGGCTCAGAAACCTATCTACTTCGTTAGCAAGGTGTTGCAAGGCCCAGAAGTCAGGTATCAGGCCTTGGAGAAAGCTGCACTGGCGGTCGTATTCTCGGCGAGGAGGTTGCGCCACTATTTTCACAATTTTACAGTGCTGGTGATGATCGACTTGCCTATCCAGAAAGTCTTAAAGAAGCCCGATGTAGCCGGGAGAATGGTGAAGTGGGCAGTGGAGCTGTTGGAGTTCGACATCAAATACGAACCCCGAGGACCGATCAAGGGGCAGATTTTCGCTGATTTTGTGGTCGAGCTCTCGTCGAAGGTAGCACGAGTTGAGGGGGACGATTTTTGTTGGGTACTTTCAGTGGACGGATCGTCTAACCAGCAAGGTACCGGTGCTGGAGTCATTCTAGAAGGGCCCAACGGCGTGCTGATAGAACAATCCCTGAGGTTTGCCTTCAAAGCTAGCAACAATCAAGCAGAATATGAAGCGTTGATCGCAGACATCTTGTTGGCTAAGGAGATGGGGGCTAGGGTATTGATGGCTAAGAGTGACTCATTGTTGGTCACGGGACAAGTAACAGGCGAGTTCCAGGCCAATGATCCACAAATGGCGACTTACTTGGAGTATGTGCAGGAGTTGAAGGGTTCCTTTGCCTCGATTGAGGTGGTGCATGTACCCAGAGAGCAAAATGCCCGAGCTGACTTGCTAGCCAAGCTCGCCAGTTCAGGCAAGGGGGTAGGCAGAGGACAGTTATTCAAGAAACTCTGAAGACGCCCAGGGCGTTTGTGGAAGACCACCAGGTTCTTCAGATAAGCAAGTCGACGGAGAAAGCGGCGAGGAGTCACAGGTCCTTGACCCAGGATACCTTGAGATCGCCGAGAATAAGAGCATGTCGAGGGGGAGGGTGAACGTGGCGCAGGTCTGCGCTACGCATAAGCCAGACACATGGATAACGCAATACCAGCGCTGCCTGGCAGATGGCGTTCTCTCGCTGGATTCGACGGAGGCTAGGAAGATAAAGAAGAATTCCAGCAAGTTCACCATGATCGATGGCGAGCTGTACAGGTTTGGGTTTACACACACACTCCTAGAATGTGTGCACGGAGAAAAATGCACTAGAATTATGGCCGAGCTCCATGAAGGTATATGTGGGAGTCACGTCGGGGGTCAAACTCTGGCTGCAAGAACTCTCCGTCCAGGTTATTACTGGCCAACGATGAGGGAGGACTGCAAGAAGTATGCACAATGTTGCAAGCAATGTCAGCAGCACGCCGATTGGCACAAGACGCCTCCAGAAGAGCTAAAGTCAATTTACAGCCCTTGGCCGTTTCATACTTGGGGAATTGACATTTTGGGACCTTTCCCATTGGCGGTCAGGCAGATGAAGTACTTGGTGGTGGCGATTGAATATTTCACCAAGTGGATCGAAGCAGAGCCAGTAGCCCAGATCACCGCACATAAGATTGAAGGCTTTGTATGGAAGAATCTCGTGTGCCGGTTTGGCGTGCCTAAACGCCTGGTGTCGGACAATGGAACTCAGTTTGCGAGTCACCTGTTGAAGAAGCTGTGCGAAGAGGTGGGAATACAGCAGGTGTTTGCATCCGTCGAGCACCCACAAACAAATGGCCAAGTAGAGTCTGTCAATCTGGTGTTGCTGAGAGGTTTAAAGAGAAGACTGGAGAAAGCTAAGGAACCGTGGGCTTAAGAGGTACCCCGCATAGTTTGGGCGTACCATACCACTGAACAGTCAGGAACCCACGAGACCCCGTTTAGCTTGGTCTATGGATGTGACGCGATGATTCCAGTTGAAATCCAGGAAAGCTCGCCGAGATTCCAGAACTTTGTGGCGGAAGACTCGAACAAAGAAAGAAGATTGAATCTGGATTTACTGGATGAGGTCAGGGAGGAGGCAAGAGTAAAGGCCGAGGCAGTAAAAAGGAGGATTGAGTGAAGGTATAACTCTAAGGTGATGCCAAGGCAATTTAGAGAAGTCAACCTGGTGATGAGGAAGGCCCATCAGTACGAGATGGAGAACAAGTTATCGCCTAAGTGGACGGGACCGTTCAGAATAACCGAGGTGCTCGGGAACGGCGCCTACCGCTTAGAGACGTTAGAAGGAGGGGCGATTCCTCGCACTTGGAACGCCACACACCTCAAATTATATTACAGTTAAAGCTTTGTAAGTAAAAACGAACATGAAGAGATTTACAAGCTTTCTGTTAAAACAGTTTGAAGGGGGCACTCTTTTTTCCCTAAGGAGGGTTTTTAATGAGGCCACCCAATAAAGAAGAGTTTTCAAAGTTTAAAGCTTCTAAGACTGCATGCTCGTTGTTTCGAAAGTTTTTCGGCGATTGGCGGCATCAATTAAAAGTTTTAAAGTCCCCATCGTCTTTTGGCGATTGGCGACATCAGTTAAAAGTTTTAAAGTCCCCATCGCTTTTCCGCGATCGGCGGCAGTAGTTAAAGTTTTAAAGTCCTCATCGTCTTTCGGTGATCGGAGGCACCAGTGATGACTAAAGACCTCAACCCTCTCGTGCGTCTTGGGGCGAGAAAGAGAAAAGACCTCCTCACCTTTGAGCGAGTGCAGGCGAGAAAGAGAAAAAGTCCTCCTCGACTTTGAGCGAGTGTAGGCAAGAAAAAGTCCTCCTCGACTTTGAGCGAGTGCAGGCAAGAAAAAGTCCTCCTCGACTTTGAGCGAGTGCAGGCAAGAAAAAGTCCTCCTCGACTTTGAGCGAGTGCAGGCAAGAAAAAGTCCTCCTCGACTTTGAGCGAGTGCAGGCAAGAAAAAGTCCTCCTCGACTTTGAGCGAGCGCAGGCAAGAAGAAGTCCTCCTCGCCTTTGAGTGAGTGCAGGCGAGAAGAGAAGAAGTCCTCCTCGCCTTTGAGCGAGTGCAGAAGAAGTCCTTCTCGCCTTTGAGCGAGAGCAGGCGAGAACAGAAGAAGTCCTCCTCGCCTTTGAGGGAGTGCAAGCGAGAACAAAAGAAGTCTTCCTCGCCTTTGAGCGAGTGCAGGCGAGAACAGAAGAAGTCCTCCTCGCCTTTGAGCGAGTGCAGGCAAGAACAGATTGAAAGACCTCTCTGCGCCAGCAGATAGAGGCAAGATTAAAAGTCCTCAGTGCATCCAGGGGGGAGGAGATGTACACGCTGGGCAAGTTGAGGCACCAGAAAAAGTCCTTCTCACCTAAGAGTGAGTTCAGGCAAGATGAACTGAAAGGTCAGGGGTGTTCGTGACCTTAAACGGTGAGAAGGGAAGGAAAACGCCTTTTCCCCCTTTAAGTGAAACATCAATATTGACTCAGTAAGACCAGAGAAAGCTTCCACGCTTGTAGGCGGTGTGAAGATAGATAAAATCCTTCTCGTCTTGAACGAGTTCAGGTATGGCGTGAAGGGTGAAAGAAGTTAGAAAGGTAGCTAAGGTAGGTTCGAAGAGAACACCTCACTATCCAGCTCGTTGTTCTGAAACTCAGGGAAGTAGAGAAGGATCCGAAAGGTGCCTCTACCCCCCAGATGAGGGAACAATGGTCAAGTTATGAAGGTAAGAAAGGTCACATCGCCAGAACCCTACGGCGATCAGAAGAGTTCCAGGTGATGACAAGAATAAGGGCTAACTTTGCTGGGTAGATCAGGTAAACTGTATTTTGATACTAGTTTGAGTTAAAACCTGCTGCCTAGTAAGTAACCTATGTTAAGGTTTGTTGCCTTGAGTTCGCAAGTTATATTAAATGTCATCGCTAAAGAGTTAATAGTTGCTCGAGTTTACTTTGAGCTAATAGTTTGATAAGTTGTTATAAGGTTAAAAGTTTATTCAAGATCGAAGCAGTGTGTGAAAGGTGAGGCTCGAATGTTGCTGAGTTAATTCGTTTGAGTAAGTCTCACCAGTTATGTTGGTAAACCACACAGCAAATAAAGGTAAAGGCGTACAATGTAAATAGAAAACGATATATGAGAAGTGAAAATTATATAAGAAGTTGCAATTCGAGTTTGCATATAAATGTAAGCAGTTACATAAGCAGTGAGATTACAGATAAAACTTTTTACAAAGAAGAGGTGATGGAGGAAGGTAGCTAGTCTTCAGAGGGAACAATCTTCCCATCCACCACCTCGTTGCTGATCGACACCATGGAGAGGTCGAGCTCAGGGTATTGACATGCTACTTGCTCCAGAGCAGCGTCAAACCCAGCGGTGAGGACTTGGGCAGTGCTCTGCTCGAGCTCTTGTGTTTGTTTCTTCAGCTCTTCGGTTTCCTCGCGAGCTCGAGCAAGTTCTTCAGTAGCTTTTTTGCCTTCGTCCCGAGCCTGGGCCAACTCTGCAGCAATCTTTTTGGCCTCCTCTCGAGCTTCGACGAGCTCAGCAAGAGCATCGTCCCTTTCTTTTTCGACCTTCCCAAGGAGAACCTTCCGATCTACTGATCTTTTCTCAAGGTTTTCCACCTTGGTCGCATCCGCCTTTTTTGCAGCCTCCAAGTCTGCCACCTTGAGCCTATAAGGGACCAGCTTGCTTTCCAAGTCGATCTTCTCTTGGACTTGGAGATGCAGTTTCTGGCGCAGGTCGGAGGCCTCCTTGCACGTGCTTCTTAGCTCCGCGTCCATTGCATCCTTCAGCCTTGAGTGCTCCAACTCAGCCATCAGCAGGTTGCACGTGAGCTTTTCAGCCTCAGCCCTTGTCATCAGATTTGACTCCTTCAGCGCGGAGTTCTCATCTTGGAGCTGCTTCAGTGAGTCCTTCACAGCTCTCGATACAATCGAGGGAAGATCCTCCGCCATCATCTTCATTCGGGCTGTGAAGGGTCCCAAGATCTCTTCGAAGGAGGTTGGGAGGCTTGAGGTTGTCACTGGAGGTGCTGGGGGGGTTTGGTGCTGACTTTCACCACCGCCCTCTTCAGTTTGTAGGGCAAGGGGGGCTTCTTGGCGCGGTGGTGAGGTTGGAGATTCTGTTATGAGTATCGGCGAGATCTGAGCGCCCTCATCTCCTGCTAGTGCGGCCCCAGCAATAGAAGTGGTGGAAGGAGGACCCTCTCCAACAGATACGAATGGTGTGGAGGCGCTTGGAGGGTTCTCTATGAAGTTTGGGTCGTTGCTCTCGACCACTGGGGGTGCGGCGGCCAAGGGCGTTGCTTGGACTGGTTGTAATGGAGCTGGCGGTGAGGGCGGTGTTGGTGTTGGGAGTGTAGGTGGTGTAGAGGTGGCCACCCTTGTCCTCTTAGTAACGAGGCCATCCTCGGTGACTTCTTCATCATCTTCTTCCTCTTGCACCACCTGAGGGGTTTTCCTTTTGGGTCTCCTCAGGACTAGCTTCTTCCTTTCTAGGGCGGGCAGAGCCCCAGAAGTAGTTGGACCTCGGGGAGGAGTTTTGCCTTGAGAAGCGGCGATCGCCACCACCGGGTTGGGCGCAGCTTGGGAGCCCACCGCGAGCTTGTGGGATCGAGCGATCGCCCTCAATTCTGCTAGTTTCCCTTTTCCCAACATATTATCTGCACAAGGTAAAGAACAGATGAGCAACCAAGGCAGAAGCAAAACATGCAAGTGCATTCATATAGAGATGACACAAGTAGTACATGGATGAAAGATCAAGGTCAGCACAGAATAATGGGATGCTAAAATAGAGTGGTGAAGACGCTAAGTTAGTGTTGACTCGAAGTGAGAGACTTGGTACTGGAGTAGGGGCTAACCTATGTGTATTTCGAGTTGGCTCTCGAAGAACTCGTAGGGAATGATTGAGGCAGTGGGGAACGTGATGTTGACGGCAGCCACGCTCTTCCAGAAGAGACAAAGGTCCTTGTCTAACTCCCCCATGTTGTTAGGGCTCCTTGGTCTCCTGAAGCTGTTCTTAGAGTCCTTGTTTCCCTTGTTCACCCAGTACAAGGGGAAGCCGTCAAGCAGGGAAGGGTCTTGCTCATTTTGACACACCTTCACGAACTTTGCTTTCCAGTCTTTATAGGATTGCTGGAAGATTGAGAAGATTGATCTCCCAGCAATCCCGTTCAAGCTAACCCAGAGGCGATCTTCGGGATTCTTTGCCTCGAACAAGAAGAGGAAGACGTCGACTGAGGCCGGCAGCAACAAGTGCGCACAAAGAATTTGGAACGCCCTCACGAACGCCCAGCTGTTGGGATGAAGCTGGGCAGGGGCGATGTTGAACTCGGTCAGTAGCTCTCTCTCAAAGCGAGTAAAAGGAAGCCTAAGCTTCACTTTCTTGAACAAGGTAGTGTAGATAAAGCAGAACAACTCGCCATTGTTCCCCTTATCGTCCGCGCAGATCGGTTCACCCGGGAGGCAGGGCAACACGACCACTTTGCTATCATGCTCCTTGTGGAAGGAAAGGTCGGGCTGATCTCCTTTCCTCAATCGGTGCACGCCCAACTCAGTGGTTATCGAGGAAGTCTCTTTCAGCAGAGTTGGGCTGGCCCAAGGGTAGAGCTTCTTATAGTCTTGCGGAGGAAGGGAGGCTCCTCCGGCGAGTGGTGGAATCGCCTGGGTAGGGTTGGCATGAGAAGGAGCAGGCCTCTCAGCCTGTGCAGAGGGAGCACCAGAGGCTCGAGATGGGTTGCGTATCGATGGAGGATTTGTCCCAGGGACAACCCTACTTGATGTGATTCCACTAGCCATATAGAGAGAGGTTCTTGACCTTCTTAGGAATCACCTTGAGTTGGACATTATAGAGGCACTTTTCTTAGAGTTGGATCATTGTTCTAAGACAAGAACTCACCAAAAACTAGTACCAAATCCCAAACTCATTTGGATGAACCAATTGTAGTCAAATTGAATCGAACAAATGAGCAAGAAAAGCAAAGGAACAAGATGAATGGACAGAAATATAAAACTGCCGAACCAAAAACTCATAAAAACAGCAAGAACATCTAACCAAAACTCAAGAACACAAGCTAACACAAACAATAGAAAGAGGAGAAAGGAAGGAGAGAAGAAATGCTCATGAAGATGGAAGGAGGATGGATGATCTCGCCACTAGAAGTGTGGAATGCTCCTAGATGAGAGTGATGCCGCCACTTGAGGACTCCATTGATCCATCAAGATAAGACTAGAGAAGAAGGCTCCAAAAGCTCTCCAAAGTTCACTCAAAATTTGAGTAGAGTTTTCTTAGATTAATTCCAATCTGAATTGTACAATCTAAGCACCTTTATTTATAGCCTAGAGGTGCTGAAAAATAGGTGGGAAAATTCAAATAAACTCATTTGAAATTCCCACCAAAAAAAGAGTCACATGGGAGGTGTGACCTTTTTCTACTATGACACCTCCTAAAAACTACACCTACACCACTCTCCTAAGTCACATGGACAATGTGACTTTATTTTACATTTTTCACACTCCTTTATTTAATAACTACACCTCCTAAAACCTATACAAGAGTATTTCAAAGCTTGGCCTTGCCCCTCATGGGATGGACTTGGGCTCTTTGGGCTTTGGCCTTCTTGGGCTTGGGCTTGGGCTTTGGGCTTGGGCCTCATCTTTATTTTATGTCTTCTTTTAATTTTGAGAAGACTAGAAGGAAGAACTTCAGATATGAGGGCGGATGTCCTCTTCCTCCATTAATAAAAGCCTCCTTTATTTGATTCTCATCACTACTGGTTTTGGGTGGAGGGTTTCGCGATGAAGAAGGAGGGTTAGCGGTGGACTTCGTGTGAGCCATCGCAGGAACTGCAAAGGAAAGAGAAAGGGATGAAATGAAGCTAGCAGAGAATGACTCGATTGGGGACAAAGAAGATAGAACGAACGAATAAGGTTTCGCTGGGATGGACGTTATCAGGGACGAAACCTTAGGTTACGAGAAAAAAGAAAAAGAACCCACAGCGTATGCTTCAGACAGTTAATGGATGATGCAAACCGATTAAAATGCAACAAATACCAATAGGAGGAGTAAAAGGGGTACTTTTTTGAGATCGGATGAGCGATGAAGAAAGTTGGAGATTGAGAGAGACGAGAAGCTTCATGGTTCGCAGAGAAAACGTTTGGAATGCTTGAGAATGAAGAAAGATGATGGAACAGTGAAAAGAGCGAAGGGTCTAAGGGTTTTCGGACGTTTTAGGAAGCGCAAACGACAATTAAAAACGACCGTTGATGAAGCCACGTGTCGTGTGATTGAAAAGGGGGTTGGTGGAGCGTCAGAAAGGCAGAGGGTACGAACATACGGAGATCCGTACAAGCGCCTCGTAGATCGACGATGATTTGACTTCTTAGTCTTTTCGCTGGACAAGTCTCAGCTTAAGACTGGGGGGCTTTTATACCGATCAGGTGATCGGAAGTGATGACGTGGCAGCAAGCGATAATATAGGCGTGTTGAACGAGACACCTGGCTGACAGAAGGGAAGCACATCGGGAAATCTGTGTAGTCGCCAATTGTTGGCTTGGCGTTCTCCGATCTCTAGTATGTATAATCGGCGGTCACCAGGCTTGCGTCATAGTCGCCGTATATGAGCTTTAGGCGATCAAGTTGTTAGAGACCGCCGAAAGGAGCATATCGCCGAAAGATCAGGAAGGCTTGCTTAAGGCTTTCAAGGGGTACAAGTACGAAGGACGAGGTTATCAGATGATCATTCCCTAGCCAGAGGTCGAGGCAAGGGAACAGTTTCCCAGAACATGCACGATGTGCAAGTGAAGCAAATTGTGATAGCGGCAGGCGAGACCACAGAGAAGGTGTGCATGGTGACACCCCGTACTCGCCGCTTAAGGGGTCATGCTCCAAGGAAGTTATGCACCAAGTTACTCCTCGCATGGGTAACTTAGTCGAACAGCTTGAAGAGGAGAGGTGACGCTCAAGTAGAAGGGGGCTCCAGATGGTGACACATGTACAGCTGGATGCGAGCCACGTGTCCAGAGGTGTAACCATCAGGAGAGAGAAAGTGCTCAGGTATATAAGGAACTCTTAACAGACTTTGAGGTACGCTTTTCAGAACACTGAGATTCACTGCGGACGGTTCCTTGAGTTTTGATATTCTCTCTGAGTATTTGGTGATTCCGTCACTGACTTGAGCGTCGGAGCGTGATCGGCCGCAGCGGCGCCACTCTGTTTTCTGCAGGTCCTTGCGAAGAATCGAGACGCAAAGGACAGAAGCTAACGTGGTGCGAAGCTGATCGAGAAGGAGAAACCTTTGACGTGGCAAGGCTCTTACACTCAGGTCAACCGGCAGGATCAAGGTCCTTTGCATATTGATCCTGCCTGTTGACCAGAACGTTGGAACCTGCCTCGTCAAAGGATCGACGTGTGCACCGCCTCAAACCTCCGTCCTTCTTCAAGATCCACCTCAAGAACCTGCAAAAGAACAGAGCGGCGCCGCTGCGGTCGATCGCACTCCAACGCCCAAGTCAGTGACCGAACCACCAAATACTAAGAGCAAAAACACTCTAGAACTCTCAAGGAACTGTGCAATGTTCTCTCTCACAGTAAGCTCTAGAACTCGCAAGCGTAAAGAGTATAATCTGAACGTGCGTACCTCAGAAAGTTCGTTGAGAACTCTTATATACCTGGTCACTTTCTCTCTCCTGGCAGTTACAGACCTGGACACGTGGCTCGCATCCAGTCGTACACGTGCCATCATCTGGAGCCTCCTTGACTTGGGCGCTGCTTCTGACTCTCTTTTTGGCTAAGTTACTTATGCATGGTACTGCCCAGTGCATAGCTAACTTGGGAGTGCGATCTCTACTGGAACTGGCGAGTTAGGGTGCCTTCGTACACCTTCCCTGTGGTCTCGCCGGCCGCCTTCATAATCTGCACCACCTTCATCTCTGGCGATGTGCTTGCTCTGGCGATCTCCAATCATTTGGTCGCCTGAGTTTACATCTGGTGACTTCATCTTTAACCCGGTGATCGCCGGTTCTGGTATGCTGGAGATCGGAACACGCCAACTTAATAACTGGCGACTTCACGAGCCCTCCGACTTCCTCCTCTTCTGCCAACCTGGCGCCTTGTCAACACGCCTATACTGTAGTTGGATGCCACGTCATCACTTCCGACTGTCAGGGCGGTACACATATCATTGATTCAGGTTCAATGACTGTCTTTTTCTTCAAAAACTTGATCAGATGACTCAGTCCCTCCTTTTTTTCTTTAGTTTTCCTGCATAAAAGATTTCAAGCAGCATGATTTGGTCCCCTTACAAATTTGGGTCCGTTTGACTTTTATTTGGAGTTAAAAACTTTACATCCCTTAGGAATCCATTTCATAAAACCTCTTGGAACAGAATATTTCCTTATTTTACAGAACCTAACAGAGTGGCCTTTCTTCATGCAGTAAAAGCATGTAACAACCGGTTGTTTCGTCTTAACAATCAGTTGTTTTTTTTATTTTCTTGAAAATCTTTTTGAAAACTTATCTTGCTTATTCTGTGGATTAAAGCCTAAACCAGCCTTTCCAAAAATACAGCTTTGAGATGCCAAGACATTCTCAAAGTTAGATTTCCCCTTTGAAAGCTTGTCCACAGTTTCAACAAGATAGTGAAGCTTTTTCTCAAGATTTTCACAATTTTCGCAAATGAGAGCATCACACTTGCAAGAAGCATTTTTGAAATGGTTTTCCAATTTTTCAAAATCACTTTTTGCTTTTTCCAGATCTTCTTCAAGTGATTTAACTCTCTTTTCAAGCCAACGGTTAAGATCTTTCAATCGGTTGTTTGAAAGAACCAATCTATTAGCTTCATCATGTTTTTCTTGAAAAGCTTCAAGTTCACTGTAATTTTGTTCATTTAAGGAAGCACATGAACTTACCTCACTTGAGCTGCAAGATAAATCATCATTTTCAGCTACCAAGCATATGTTTGCTTTATCATCTTCACTTGATGAAGAACTTGATGATGACACCTCATTTTCATCCCAAGCTATGTAGGCTCTTTTTGTCTTGCCTTTCTTCTCTTTGTAGTTAGACTTTTTCTCTTTGGTCTTGTTTGGACAATCTGCCTTTATATGACCTTGCTCACCACAACCAAAACAAATATAGTTATTTGAATTGAAATCATTGGATTTCTTGTTTCCATACCTATCTTTGTTGTTGTCTTTGTTGCGGTTTCTCTTTAGGAATTTGCTGAATTTTCTTGACAGCAAGCTAAGGTTTTCCTCATCACTATCATCACTGGAATCTTGCTTTCCCTTGTGCTTGGATGCTTTCAAGGCTATGCTCCTTGTGTGCTTTGAACATTGAGTTTATTCATCTCTAGCTCGTGTTCCCTAAGCTTTCCAAACAAAGAAGCAACACTTAATGATGTTAGATCTTTAGATTCGGAAATAGAAGTTACCTTTGGTTGCCATGCTCTATCAAGACTGTACCGCCCAGGTGGTCGGAAGTGATGACGTGGCAGCAAGCTATTATGTAGGCGTGTTGAGAAGGGCTCCTGGCTGGCAGAAGGGAAGGAAGTCGGGGGGCTCGTGTAGTCGCCAGTTCTTAAGTTGGCGTGCTCCGATCTCTAGCATACCTAAACCGGCGGTCACCAGGTTTGTGATGAAGTCGCCAAATGCGAACCTAGACGACCAAGTGATCAGAGATCGTCGAAAGAAGGACATCACCGAAGGATCAGGGAGGTTTGTTCCAGGCTTTTTAAGCAGAGGATGAAGTCGTCAGATGGTCATCCCCTAGCTGGCCAGAGGTTGACGTCGAGGAACAACTTACCCGAGCATGCACGATGAAGCAAGTGAAGTAGATCATGAAGGCGGCCGGCGAGACCACAGGGAAGGTGTGTATGAAGGCACCCGTACTCGCCACGCAGAAGAGATCACGCTCCAAGGCAGTTATGCGCTGAGTTGTTTCCTGCATAAGTAACTTAGCTGAAAACCTAAAGAGTAAGAAGTGACGCCCAAGTCAAGGATGCTCCAGATGGTGACACGTGTACAGCTGGATACGAGCCACGTGTCCAAATGTGTAACTGTCAGGAGAGAGAAAATGCACAGGTATATAAGGGATCCTAACGAACTTCTGAGGTACGCGCGTTTTAGAATACTTCTTTTACGCTTGCGAGAACTTGAGTACGCTGAGAGAGAATTTTGCACGGTTCCTGAAGTTCTTAGTTTTCTCTTAGTATTTTGGTGGTTCAGTCGCTGACTTGGGCGTCGAAGCGTGATCGGCCGCAGCGGCGCCGTTCTGTCTTTTGCAGGTTCTTGAGGTGAATCAAGGCGAAGGACGGAAGCTAACACGGCGCAAAGTCAATCCAGATTTGACGAGGCAAGGCTCTTGCGTCCTGGTCAACAGGCAGGATCAAAGACATTTCAAGATCTTGATGTTCAACTCTTCTTTATCAAAGGTCTTGTCAAGGCTCATAAGGTGATTGATGATGTGCGTGAATCTTTTCTGCACCTCAGAAATTGTTTCATCTTTAAGCATTCTAAACATCTCATACTCTTGGATAAGAGCATGCTTTCTAGCTCTTTTCACCTCATTTGTTCCTTCATGAGTGACTTCCAAAGTGTCCCACATTTCTTTTGATGATTTGCATTGCGAGACCTTGAAAAACTCATCAGAATTTAAAACAGAGGTTCTAATATTTTTGGCAATGCAATCGAATTTGGCCTTTTTGCTTTCTGCATTAGTCCATTAAAACCATGGTTTCTCAATGACAGATCCATCCTTTTCTAACTTTGGGACAAAAGGACCATTTTCAATTGCATCCCAAATTCCTTTGTCAAGAGATTCCATAAATATTTTCATTCTTACTTTCCAAAACTGGTAATTCAAACCACAAAACAGAGGTGGTCTGTTAATTGAAGCACCTTCCCCAAAAGGTAGTCTATCAGCCATTAAAAAGGATTTTTAGGATCAACTTGAATAACTTTCAAGAACCAAGCTCTTGATGCCAATTGTTAGAATAGATGGCTTTAAACTAGAGGGGGGGTGAATTGTTTAAAGAGAATTTTCGTAAACTTTTAAAACAAGAATGAATTTATCTCAGGAAACAATTGATTCAGAAAATCAGTTCACTAAAACAGCAAGCAAAAGCTGTAGTACCAGAAAAACAATCGGTTGTTTCGCAGAAACAATCGATTGTTTATACCAGCAAACAACAAAATAAAACTGAATTTAAAGAGTTAGAGATAGAGAGATTGTACACAGTTGTTTATACTAGTTCACTCCAAACCCAGAGCTACATCCAGTCTTCTCAGAACCCTGAGGAAATCCACTAAGCAACCACACCTTGATCACTTACACAACAACCAAGAGAATGACCTTGAACACCTCAAGAAACACACTCTCCTTGGCCAACACACTTACACCAAGATTGTTGATCTTGATCCCCTCAAGAACACACAGCCAATCTTAGCAAACACAGAAACAAAACTTGTCTTTACAGAGAGTACAAGGATTACACTTGTTACAGAAGATAATCTAAAATCAATACAAGCAGAATCCTATTCCACAACTTTGATCAATCACACACTCTTAGCAATCTCAGCTCTTTGAAAAACTCAAAAACTCTTAGCAAAAACTTGTCAAAGATTGATTGTCAAATCTGTTTTTCTGAATTTGTTCAAAGATGTAGTTTGTTATCAAATCTTAACAAACTCTTAAATTGCATTAAAAGATTGGTCAAAGCATTTAATGATTGGAGCGTAAGCAGTTAAAACATTTAAAGCTCAGTCAAAGATAAAACAGTTTTTCTGTTATGGTCCCAAAACAAACAATCGGTTGTTTCCTCTAATCAATCGGTTGTTTTGGTTCTTAACAGTTCAACCATTTTAAAAACAGTTTTCAATTTTTTTCTTAAAACACCTAAGTATAAACAATCGGTTGTTTTGACAAAACAATCGGTTGTTTTAACTTAGTTTGAAAACATTTTACTTTCACAAAGATTGAGATGCTTATGCTTTAGATTTAATCAAAGGGTGGATTACAACCTTCAAACTACCCCAGAACTAAGCTAAACCAGCACAACAACATCAAGCACAGCAAAGGCTTCAACATCCTTCAAAGGATTTGGATTCTTCAAAGCTTGAACACCACTTGGTTCAACAGTTTGGACCCTGTGCTTCAAGTGGATTCGAATTGTTTTCGTACAACATAATGACATTATGGCCCACTTCAAGAGCTTCCATCTGCTCGAAGCGAACCAAAAGCAAAATCTAGTATGGAAAGGGGTGTGGGCAGCCATAGTGTGGTGTTTGTGGGAGCATAAAAATTCTGCCCTGTTTAACCAAGGAGTAGTGGACGAGGAAGAAGTGTTACATAAGGCTCAACTCAAGTCGTGGTTATGGTTGAAGCACAAAGGGCATAAGTTTTCGTACTCCTTAACAGACTGGGTGTTGAATCCAAACTCTTGTATTGCTAGCTATAAGTAGGAGGTCTTGCAGCAGCCAGGTTGTGTGGGGTGAGATGGAAGGCTCTGTTTGAATCTGATCCTGGAGTAGGTGGTCTTACTGTCCATAATGGTGCAGAAGGGTGTGAGGAAGGTTAGGTGGTTTGGTATAAGTATGTACGAGGTATGGCTCATTCCAAACCGAAAAGTTGAAGGGGGTGGAATGGCCATAACAGATGTTTTATGTAGCTGCCAATGTTGGTGGTAATAGAGCTTAAAGTTGTCAACAAAAGGGTGAAGAGAGGTGGTGAGCTTGTGTTATATACAAGCCATATACGAACAAACCGGAGGTTAGTGGTGTAGGTCATAAGATGGTAATAGAAGCAGGGGGTGGTAGGGATGTAAGATTTTGATGAACGGCTGGAACTGCTGCTGTTTTGTCCTGGTTGAAAGGCTGTCTTGGTGGAGGAACAACCGTCAGGTGCTGCTCATGCCACTTTGCTGGCTTGAGTCCAGACAGCTATAAGTAGAGCTAATCATGCTGGTAGGGGAAGTAAAGGTGCAAGATGGTGTTGAACGGTAATGTAGGAAAAGCCATTCACGTGCTCAAGTAGGCAGTAGCTGTTGGGTGGGTTCAGATATGAAGGGGATCCTAAGTTGAAGCTGCAGCCGCCATCTAATTGTAGGTAAACATGAGCCATGACATCTATGAAGATGCTATTTTCCTCTACAAGTAAGGTGACCTGTTGTTAGGTGTGCTTGGAGGCCAAGTTCGGAAGTGGAAAGCAAAGCCTTAGATGGTGGCCTTGTTGCGGTTTTGGTTGGATGTTACAAAGTGAAACCATGGTGTACAAGGATAAGGTTGAAGATCCTGCAAGTAGTTGTTCTGCTCGCTACTATAGGTGGTAGAGAGATGCAACACCAATTTTTAAGCTATATATGTGGATGTTGTGCTGCAAGCCACTCAATAGGGAAGTTGTCGAGTTGGTGCTACACCCTTTTTTACTTTAAACCACGCTTACATGACAACGGGTAAAAAAATGTTGCCTAAAGTAGATATAAGCAACATTTTTTTATTGTTCTCCAAATAATAATGTTTATTTTCCTTTTACTCTAAATATTTAAAAAAGCGTTGCTTATTTGTTTTAGGCAACAGTTTGCAAAACGTAGAACAACATAAACATAATGAAGACCAAGATTAAAACATGAGTCCATAGTTTTTTCTTCGTCTTCATACGTACTATGCTTACAAAAGTGATACCACTTCTCCTTCTACCCTTGTAACGCCACCCAACACAATCATCTATTTCCACCATGCAGACATAAACATAATGAAGACCAAGATTAAAACATGAGTCCATAGTTTTTTCTTCGTCTTCATACGTACTATACTTACAAAAGTGATACCACTTCTCCTTCTACCCTTGTAACACCACCCAACACAATAATCTATTTCCACCATGCAGACAGACACCTTTCCTTTTTTCCAATCCAATAAGCCAATTGCATAAACCCTCTCATTTTGTTATTTATCCTTCCGCCCTTCACTATCCCTATCCCAATCTGAATCTGAATCCGTTGTTTTTATAATTTTTCATTCCTTTCCTCTGGTTGGGATTGGATTGCATCATCCTTTGTCAAAATCTGGTAGCTCACCCAACCCAACCTAGACGCAGATGAAGACCCTGGGTTTGTTGGTGGCTCTTGTTCTTTGATTTTACCACAGATTCCTCTATTTTTTTATCTGTTTCCTTCTCCTCATGTTCATGGATTTGCCTTCCACCATCAACATCCTCCCCCAACTTACTGAACTCGGTTAGGGTTTTCTTCTACTGGGTTACGTTTCGCATCTTCAACTGTTATATTCTAAAGTTTTAGGATTTAATTAGTTAGGATTTTATTAGGATTTAATCATTTATTTAATTAGTTAGGATTTTATTAGGATTTATCACTTATTTAATTAGTTAAGATTTTATTAGGATTTTATCATTTATTTAATTAGTTAGGATTTTATCAGGATTTTATAATCTTTAGTACTCTATAAATAGAGTATTGAACTATTATTTGATACATGAATAATATATGCAATTTTTTTCCTTTTCTCAATTCTCTATCATTGTTCTTGTTCTTGGTATAATCGGAAGCCACCTAAAGGTTCCCTTTGTCCAAAGCCTAATCGTTCTTCGAAATCTCTTACGAGAGGACCTAGACACTTCTACACACGATCGTTCATATCAATTGGTATCAGCTAGGACCTTACAGTACTTTCAATGGCAGATTCAACACGCTCCGGTCAAGCTGCTAAGGAGATGGAAGATCGAATCTCCCAAAGGATGGATAATAGGTTTCTGGAACTCGCGAATACGTTGAAGGAAACCTTGAATCTTTCTATAAAAGACGCCATGCAGGAATTATTTACTCAATCTCAAGGAGAAGGGCCCCATGGCCTCTCCAATGACAACATGGGGTTTGGTGCAATTGGCGATGATCCCATGGTTGAGTTGTTGCGTATACGACAAAAGACTTCAGTTGATGCCTATCATGAAGAGTTCAATTCAATCATTACAAGATTGAAGTTATCTGATGATCATATTCTAAGGTGCTTCCTTGGTGGATTAAAGAAAGAAATCCGGATGATGGTAACAATGTTCCAACCTCAGTCTCTACAACATGCGTTTACCTTGGCCAGGACGTATGAAGGAGCTAATTCAAGCAATTCGATGGCGAAATTCCACAGGGGAGTCTTGGGTCCAGCACCAGTGCCTATATCGTCGTCTGCTTCAATCAATGTGGCCCCTAAACCCAAACCAACACACCACTTCCCACCGTAATTCATAGCAGAACGTAGGGCCAAAGACCTTCATTATTTTTGTGTTGAACCCTACTCAATGGAGCATAGTAGGGTACACAAGAACTTACAGCTTAACGTCATGGAGATGGAGGAAGATGACTCATATGATAGTCTACCCATTGATGTGACTGAATTATTGCAAGGAAGGAGCCACAAATCTCAGTCAACGTATTAACCATAGTGGTTGGGTTTAGAACTATGAGAATAGTTGGATATCATGAAAAACGACCTTTACATATTCTCATGGATAGTGGCAGCACTCATAATTTCTTAGATACCTAAATGGATAAAAAATATGGGTGCATAATTCATACGATTGTCCATTTGAATGTCATGGTAAGTGTACCGACCAGGTCATCAGGCGTGATGACATGTCTTGCACGTGCTCGAGTGGGGCGTGCTCAATGGAACGCATAGGCTAGAAAAGATGAATGGCTCAGAAGTAGGCATAGTCGCCGATCGGTGGATTAGAGCACGTCGCCT
Organism: Phaseolus vulgaris; assembly: GCF_000499845.2. NCBI lineage: Eukaryota > Viridiplantae > Streptophyta > Magnoliopsida > Fabales > Fabaceae > Phaseolus > Phaseolus vulgaris. The sequence continues at coordinate 17,977,346 of NC_023757.2, forward strand.
CGGAAGTAGGCATAGTCGCCGATCGGTGGGTTGGCATTCTTCGATCTCTAGTGTGCGTAACCGGCGGTCACCAGAGTTGCGTCGCAGTCGCCGTATGAGAATGCTAGGAGATCGGGTGGTTTACACACCGCCACAAGGAGCACGTCGCCGGGTCTCCAAGCGAACTTAGTTAAGGCTGTCGAAGGCTCAGAAGGGTAATTCCAAGCGTGTAAGTTCAGTAAGACGATTGTTCCGTCCGGTTGACCGGGACGTCTTCGTGCGCGACCTCAACCGTCAGCTAGGGACTCCTTCCCACTGGTTGCCTGTGGATTCCTGCAAAAAAGAGGACAAAAAGGCGCCCTAGCGGCCGTGTGCACTCTGACGCTCAAGTCAGCCAGCAAGAAACACCAAAAACTGTCCACCTACGTGTCTGAGCACCGCGTATGGTACTCTGAAGGTGGTAAAAGAACTGTGTATATGTGTGTGTTGTCTCCTTCAGGCAAAAATATTCCCCAGTCACTTGTACGTAACCTTGAAGCACGAGCAAGCAACTAGATAGTTCTCTGGTAAATTTGCCGAAAGTTCCAACCCTTTTTCCAACATTCTCCGCGCTATTTAAACTACCCAAGCATTTAAAGCGCCTTAAAGCGCTTTTAATCACAAACGTAACGCACTCATTAAAGCGCTTAATTAGAAAACGTAGCGCATTTAAGACGTTGAAACGCTCGGGAGCCATTATAGTACCTGAATGCTCGAAAGGGAAACTGTATCGAATAACTTTTAATTACCTGGCATCTGACTAAAGGGTGTTTCTATTCTGGCATGGCTGTCGTACACGTGGAGGGCCTCACGACGCCATGACCCCATCCGGGGACGCTTCTGCCCATCTGGGGACGTTTCTACGTGTGAGTCCTCCTGCTGAGAGTGCTACTGCGCTAGGGGTGACTTTTTGGGTGCCAACTCATGCCCCCAAGTATCTAGTCACTTACTTTGAGAGTGTATCTGCCTTCCTTTTGTACTCTGCACCCGGTTGCCCTGGGCGTGACTTTCCTCTTGAGTCGTATCTGCCCCACGGGCGTCTCTGGGGCGGCAGGAGCACTTCACGAGTCAAGCTGCCCTTCACTGGTACTATTACTATGGCCTTGAAGCCACCTTTTCCTTCTCTTTATCGCTTCCCCGTGCTATTGGGACCTGAGGCCTTCCCACGGCGTCGCTCCCTCCATGGTCTTTCCTACCCATGGGTATCGGGGAACCACACCGTGATTGCCTTACTTTAGCACTGTTTGATCTGGTGACGCCCTGGTTGGGCGACGCCTTCACCTAGGAGACGCCTTGCCTTGGCGACGCTTGCTCTTGTCGTCTCTCCACCCAGGCGACGCCTTGCGTTGACTTTGACCTTGACTTAGTCAACGCCCGGATACGGGACGGTACACAAGCCCCCCAGTCTTAAGCCGAAGACTTGTCTTCAGCGTCAAGACTAAAGCCTCGCCCACGCCGTCCACGTGCCATCCGGATGACGTGTCATTTTCTGCTGACTCAGCAATTCTTCGAATCTGACGTGACATTTTCTGAACCACAGGGGTATTCTTAATGACTGATTGGACATCCCCTGAAATGAGGATGATAATACCTTTTGGGCTACCCGCACTCTTGTTACTGATTTGGGGCGTTCGCATGATTCCCTTTATGTCTTTGCCATATACGATTCTGCTTGTGCGATCTCATTCTCATCTTTTACCTTCGCGCGCTTCGATCATTTTATCTGTGTTCTGCCCATTTCTTTCACTTCGTTGGGCGGCTTTGTATGACCGAGAAAGGTCGCGTGCCAACCCTCACGCCCGTGGAGAGGCTCACCTAGTGACGCCGTATCGTCCACGAGGTATTTCTAACACCGAAACGATTCTCTCCCTGATTCTTAGCCCCCAGCGCCCACGCCTAAGGAGAGGCCTGCTACAGCAGTGTCGTATCGTCCCCGGGTGTCTAAAACGTCGAGTGCTTTGGGGGGGGTTCGTTCCCTCTATGGTCTTTCCTTCCCATAGGTATCGGGGAACACCCTGCCAGTAATTCGCTGGTGTTTGGCGATCTTATCTCCCTCCACAGTCTTTCCTACCCGTGGGTATCGGGGAAATAATGCCAGCAACTAACTCTGCTTCCTTCACTTTCGTCTCCCTCCACAGTCTTTCCTACCTGTGGGTATCGGGGAGGCGACGCCAGTTGGTATTTGGGTTGGCGACGTCCGTGACGTCTCACACTGGTGTCGCCCTTCACGTCCTTCCGGGCGACGCCTCGGGCGTTACCTTTACTTCGACATTGACTTTGATTCTTGCCTTGGTCGATGCCTGATGACAGCGAAGAGCTCAAGGCTTTGTCTGTGCCATCCACGTGGCGCTTCTTGTATAGCTGATGGGACGTTCCGTCATTCGACTTGATGCACGTGGCGCTGCTTGTATGGTTGATGGGGCATCTAGTCATTCCATTAAGTTCTGACTCCTGCTGTACCCCTGACTCACTTTCGACGGTGCATCGTACCACTGGATATTCTGCTGATACGACGTTTTCTGATTTGAGCCAGTGGCGCCAGCGTCATCCTTTCATCTTCTGCCACGTGTATCAATCGTGCGGTGCATCCATTCGCGTCGTTTGACGCTCTACCCGCTTTATTTAACTGTTCAAACTCTGGAACTATCTTCATCATTTTCTCACTCTTCATAACCTACTTGCGTTCTTTCTTCTTGCACCCTTCCTTCTTACACCCTTTCTTCTCTAACGGAGGGTTGTTCCAGCCTTCGCTTCCCTCGCTCAACTCTTGCATTTCTGGCAGTTCTGATCTTGTTAAAGAATGTCGTCTCACGCTGCTTCCTCCAGGGTTCGCCCCAAAGACTTGTACCCTAGGGCTTCGAATGAACTTCTTGACGAGTGTTCATGCTTACTCTCTACCAGGGCCATACGGGAGCACAAAGGGGAGTCATGTTCTTATGACCACCGGGCCTTCGCGAGGAGGCATGATGACGACATCGCTGTGCTCCCTTGCACTCTGGGGGAGCCAGTGTGTGGAGACGAACGGGCCAACGACGGGGTCCCTTTCTTTTACTTTTACCAGGTGGTGTTCAAGACCATCGGGGTGCGCTTACCCTTCTCCTGGTTCGAGAAGGAACTGCTGACGGAGATCAATGTTGCTCCGGCCCAGTTATACCCCAATAGCTGGGCCTTTGTCAAAGCCTTCGATGTTCTCTTCAAGTTTTTGGGTTGTGCACCCTCGGTTGACCTCTTTCTTCACTTCTTTGAGGTGAAGAGGCAGAGACACAACCTCTGGGTAACTCTCAGCAATGTACCCGGAAGAGTTCTCTTCACACCCTTTCAAAGCTCGTTCACGGGGTGGAAAGGCCGGTTCTTCAAGATCTGCCGTACTGATCTTGTTCCCGACGCTCTGGATGGGTTTTCGCTGTACTGGGTGAGAGAGGAAAAGGTCCTCAAAGCCAAACCCCTCAAGAATCTGGCTCCAAGTGATCAAATAGCTTGCCGGATTCTTGCTGAGGCGGGAGGTTTTGACTCTGCTACGGTGATCAGCCTGGAGTTCAACGTTGGGACTCTTGAGAAGTACATATGTAAGAACCACTGCCTTAGGAAACTCGGTCTTCGTTACTTTCTAACTGTGCCTGTCTTTCTTCATGGTGTCTCTAACACGTCTTTTCCCCTGGTGCAGGTTCGAAACTAAACCAAGAAAAGAGGACACGACTTACTCGAGCGCTGCGGGCTGGAAAAGAGGCTTCGCCTTCCTCCGGTGATGACTCTGATGAGCGCTGAGAAATGGCTTGTTCGTGTTTTTGCATGATTTGTAGCGTTTGCTCCGTTTGTGCTGCTCCCATTGTATTGAACATTGCTTGTAACAACAACTTTTCAATGTCATACTTGACTTTTGTAACGCTACTTCACTTTGCATATGCTTCATGTACTGCACGCTTTCCTTTCGTCTCGTTCTTCCAACGATGCATGTCTTCACTTGGGCGACGCCTGCTCAGGGCAACGCCCTTATCTGGGTGGCGCCTTCTTTCTGGGCGACGCCATAACCTAGGCGACGCCATAACCTAGGCGACGCCTTCTTTCTTGGCGACGCCATGGCCTAGGCGGCGCATCACATAATCTTCAAACAAGGAAAGATAAAGGCTGAAAACCAAGGCACTTCTTTTTCTCAAACTGGTTTTTCCTTTTATTAGGGTGACCTCATTAAAAAACCCCCGAGAGGGAAAAAGAGCGTCCCCTTCAACTAAATTGTTACATACTGCTTACATAAGTCAACTGAAATAAAATTTTAAGTTGGCTGCATTCCAACTGCGCGGGATGGGCCCTCCATCTAAAGTATCCAGGTTGTATGAACCGTTGCCCTTAGCCTCAGTAACTCTGAAGGGCCCGGTCCACTTGGGAGACAGCTTATTCTCCAACTCGTATGGGTGAGCTTTCCTCATCACTAGGTCGCCAACCTGAAACTGTCGCGGCTTTACCTTAGAGCTATATTGCCGCTCTACTCTTCTCTTCATCGCTTCAGCTTTTATTCTGGCTTCTTCCCTGGCTTCTTCTAGCAGATCCAGGTTTACCCGCCTCTCTTCATTGGACTCCTCCACCACAAAGTTTTGAAAACGTGGTGAGCTTTCATGTATTTCTACTGGAATCATCGGGTCCGACCCGTACACCAAACTGAAGGGCGTCTTCATAGTAGAGGATTGGGGCGTGGTGTGATATGCCCATACAATCCTTGGCACCTCTTCCGCCCACGCCCCTTTGGCTTTCTCTAACCTTCTTTTTAACCCCCTCAGCAGAACTCTGTTTGCCGACTCTACTTGTCCATTGGTCTGGGGGTGTTCAACCGACGCGAACACTTGTTTGATTCCTACTTCAGCACACAGATTTCTCAACTGCTGACTGGCAAACTGGGTCCCGTTGTCAGCTATTAGGCGCCTAGGTACGCCAAAGCGACACACAATGTTTCTCCACACGAAATGCTGTACCTTATGCGCAGTGATCTGTGCCACGGGCTCTGCCTCTATCCACTTAGTGAAGTATTCGATGGCGACGATCAGATACTTCATCTGCCTCATTGCCAGTGGAAAAGGGCCCAGGATGTCAATTCCCCATGTATGGAAAGGCCACGGGCTGTATATGGACTGCAACTCTTCTGGCGGCGCCTTGTGCCAATCGGCGTGCTTTTGGCATTGCCTACACCGCTGGGCGTGCCGTGCGCAATCCTCTTTCACTGTTGGCCAGAAGAAACCTGCGCGTACTACCTTGGAGGCTAAGGATCTTCCCCCTACATGGCTTCCGCAGATGCCTTCGTGTAGCTCCGCCATTATCCTGGTGCACTCATCGCCACTGATGCATGTTAGGATAGGGTGAGTGAAGTCGTGCCTGAACAGCACCCCATCCACCAAAGTATATCTTGCGGCATTTCTTTTGACTTTTTTACCCTCTTCAGGGTCCACTGGGAGAGCCCCATCTGCCAGGTATCGCTTATAGGGCGTCATCCAGGTGTCTCCCTTGGACAAAACACATACCTGCATCTGCTCTTCCTCAGGCACACCCGCGAACATGCTGATGCGGGGCGCCCTCTGCGTATCTTGGGTCAAAGAGGAATGACTCCTCGGCCTTCCCTTTGATGTATAAATCTGGAGGACATCCACCCTATTGTCTTCCACGAAACGACGCGGAGCTTTGAGAGTCTCCTGGATCACTGTCCTCTGTCTACCCCCCTTGCCTGAGCTGGCCAGCTTTGCGAGCAGGTCAGCTCTGGCATTCTGCTCCCTCGGGACGTGTATCAACTCAAGAGCGTTGAACGCCCCCCTCAACAACTGGACGTATTTTAGATACGCCGCCATCTGTGGGTCCTTCGCCTAGAACTCACCCGACACCTGCCCCGTAATCTACTGAGAGTCGCTCTTCACCAGGAGGTTTTGTGCGCCCATCTCCTTGGCCAAGAGCATTCCTGCTATCAGGGCTTCATATTCTGCCTGATTGTTACTTGCCTTGAAGGCGAAACGCAAGGCCTGCTCGATCAGTATGCCGTCGGGTCCCTCCAAGACTATTCCTGCACCGCTCCCTTGTTGGTTTGAAGAGCCATCAACCGAGAGCAGCCACTGCGAACTCGCTTCCACCTCTTGCTCACCTCCGGGCGAAAGTTCTGCTACAAAATCTGCGTACACCTGCCCTTTGATGGATCCTCTAGGCTCGTACTGGATGTCGAATTCTGACAGTTCCACTGCCCAGCGTACCATTCTTCCTGCCACATCAGGTTTCTGCAGCACTTTCTGTAGAGGGAGATTGGTCATCACCACCACCGTAAAACTGTGGAAGTAATGACGGAGCCTCCTAGCAGAGAACACTACCGCCAGCGCTGCCTTCTCTAGTGCTTGGTACCTCGTCTCAGCCCCCTGTAAGGCCTTGCTTACGAAGTAGATGGGCTTCTGACTCTGGTCCTGCTCTTGGACCAACACAGAACTGATGGCCCGCTCCGTTACAGTAAAATACAACCGGAGGGGCACGCCCGTTACCGGCTTGCAGAGGACCGGTGGCGTCGCCAGGTACTCCTTCAGCTTAATGAAAGCCGCTTCGCATTCATCAGTCCATGCAAAGCGACTGTTTCTCTTGAGGCACTGGAAGTACAGGTGCCCCTTTTCTCCTCCGGCGGAAACAAACCTCGAGAGCGCCGCCATCCGCCCTGTCAACTGTTGCACCTCCTTTACCGATGTCGGGCTCCGCATGGCGATAATAGTCGCACATTTGTCGGGGTTCGCCTCTATCCCCCTCTCGGTGAGCAAAAAACCCAAGAACTTACCGGCCTCTACCCCGAAAACACACTTCTCGGGGTTCAACTTGAGGCGGTACTTGGATATTGTGTGGAACAACTCCTCCAGGTCTGCCATGTGCTGCACCTTATTTTGCGACGCCACCACCATGTCGTCTACATAAGCGTACACATTCCTCCCAAGCATTGGCGCCAGGACCTTGTCCATTAGCCTCTGGTACGTGGCGCCCGCATTTTTCAGCCCAAAGGGCATCACCTTATAGCAGTAACTGCATGTCTCAGTCATGAATGCAGTCTTGCTCTCGTCTCTTGGGTGCATCTTGATTTGGTTGTACCCTGAAAAGGCGTCCAGCAAACTTAGCACCTTGCTGCCGGACGCACTGTCTGCTAAGGCGTCGATGCTGGGCAGCGGATACGAGTCCTTTGGGCATGCCTTGTTCAGGTCCGTGAAGTCAACACATATCCTCAACTTTCCGTTCGCCTTTTTCACCAAGACGACGTTGGCGAGCCACTCAGGGTACTGAATCTCCCTGATGTGGCCAGCGCCCAGCAGCTTCTGCGTTTCGTCTTTCACCACCTGTTATCGTTCCTCATTGAACTTTCTCCTTCTCTGACGCACGGGGCGGACCGTGGCGTCCATGCTGAGGTGGTGACACAGGAAATCGGGGTCGATGCCTGGCATGTCCGAGGCGGACCATGCGAAGGCGTCCAGGTGGCGCGAAATCACTTCTGCCACCCCCTCCTGTACTTCTGGGCTTAGCGAACTTCCTAACTTGAAAGTCTTACCGCCAATCTCCCTTTCTACGGCGCTAGCCGCAGGCTGCTCCCTGCTATTATCTTCGACAGGCGCCACCTCTTCCATGGGCGTCGCCTCTTCCACGGGCGCCGTGTTGTCAGAGCCTCCCTCCGTTTGCACATCTGCTTCGGGCATCGCCCTCTCCGCTATGACCTCTTCAGGCATCAGCCCAGCGGGCGTCGCCTCAATCATCGTCGCGTCCACGCTCGGCGGACGTTCATACACCATGAATACGCCTCTCTTCGTTTTCAGGCTGTTTTCATAGCATTTCCTCGCCTCCTCCTGGTCTGACCTGATGACTATCACCCGGCCACTGAGGTCCGGCAGCTTCATCTTCATGTGACGGGTGGAGGACACCGCGCTCAGACGGTTTAACGCCGGTCTGCCCAGCAAAATATTGTAGGCAGAATTAGCGTTCACGACGAGGTACCGGATGCTCTCAGTACGGGAGGCCTCTCCGTCTGTGAACGTAGTCCTCAACTCCAGGTACCCCCGGACTTCTACCTGGTTATCCCCGAACCCATACAAACATCCCGTATAGGGACTCAGCAGATCGGGGGACAACCGTAACTTATTAAAGGTCGACAGAAACATGACGTCTGCCGAGCTTCCTTGATCAACAAGCACTCTGTGGACCTTCCTTCCAGCTGTGACGACTGAGATGACAACGGGGTCGTTGTCGTGGGGTACCACATCTCGGAGGTCTCTTCTTGTGAACACAATATCTGACTCCCAAGGCTCCCCCGAGAGCCTCTCTTCGAATTCACCCCCCTCGCGTATTTCTTCCGCTGGGAGGCGGTGGGTCCTCCGCCGGAAAAACCTCCAGCAATGGTGTGGACCTCGCCAAGCACTGGCATCTCGTGTGCTGGCTCATCTGCCGGCGGCGGCAAGGTGGCGGTCGTTGTGGAATCTGCGACATAATCTTTCAAAAACCCAGTCCTCACCAGCTCATCTAGCTGGTAGCCCAACGACAGGCAATTATCAATTTGGTGCCCGAAAGCCTCGTGGAATTCGCACCAAGAGTCTTTACGGGGCCCTAACACCTTGTCGGTCTTCGCCGGTCGCCTCAGCCTCTCAGCTATGTTGGGCACGGCGATCAAATCCTTCAACTCAACCACGAAGTTGTACCTTGCCGGTCTTGCTATTTCTCTGGCGGGGCGTTCGCCTCCTGCTGGGCCCCGGGGCTGGGGCTTTCTGGCCTCGTAGGGGCGTCTCGCCTCTGGCTTCTTTCTCCTCGTCGTGGTCTCATTGACTCTGACGGGTTGAACTCGCGCCGGTCCCCTCGGGCGTGAGGGCACGGCGCTGGTGCGCTTCACACATACCTCCCCTTCCGAAGCAATATGCTCTACCGCCCTGCGCCGTAATTCAGCGAAAGTCCTAGGGCGATTGCGGATAATGGATTCTCCGAAGGGGCTGGGGCACACGCCTTTCACAAATGCGTACACGTTCATAGGCTCCTCTGTTGTGCCAACCTTCACGACCTGGGCCCCGAAGCGATTGATATACTCCTTCAGGGTCTCCCCCTGATACTGCTTCACGTCGAACAGGTCGTAGGAGACCGGCGGCGGGGCCTTGTTGGCTAAGTACTGTTCTCGGAACAATCGCGACAATTGGCGGAAAGATGTGATATGACCTTCTGGGAGGCTAATGAACCAGTCCATAGCCATCCCGGTCAGGGTGCTCATGAAGAGCTTGCACTTGGCATCATCAGAACCGCCTATCAGGACCATCTGCGTGTGAAATGCAGCCAGGTGCGTCTCTGGGTCCTCCATCCCGGTGAAGATCACCTTGGGTCCCGCGAACGTGTGCGGGATCGCTGTGTCTAGGATCTCCTGTGAGAAAGGGGTGGAAAACTCCCTTGGTGGGGAATGGTTCTCCATCTCGTCATGCCCAGGCCGCCTCCTATCGTTTCTCAGGCCCTGGCGCAACTCCTCATTCACACGGTGGAGCTCTTCGTTCCGCTCATGCGAGGCGTCAAGGTCTGCCTGCATGCGTTCCTGCTCCATTTTCGAATCCGCCATGTCCTGCTGCAGCCCCCTCATTATTTCCAGGACCTGCTGCATGGATAGGTCTGCTGGGGCTGCGCGTGCTGCTCTTCGTCTGGTGGGGGCCATTGTCACTCCAACCTCCTTCAGCGCTACTGTAACCTGGTAGGTTTTCTCGAACTTGTGATGGGACTGATGTTTTATATCGGCCCCACGGTGGGCGCCAAATGTTCCGTCCGGTTGACCGGGACGTCTTCGTGCGCGACCTCAACCGTCAGCTAGGGACTCCTTCCCACTGGTTGCCTGTGGATTCCTACAAAAAAGAGGACAAAAAGGCGCCCTAGCGGCCGTGTGCACTCCGACGCTCAAGTCAGCCAGCAAGAAACACCAAAAACTGTCCACCTACGTGTCTGAGCACCGCGTATGGTACTCTGAAGGTGGTAAAAGAACTGTGTATATGTGTGTGTTGTCTCCTTCAGGCAAAAATATTCCCCAGTCACTTGTACGTAACCTTGAAGCACGAGCAAGCAACTAGAGAGTTCTCTGGTAAATTTGCCGAAAGTTCCAACCCTTTTTCCAACATTCTCCGCGCTATTTAAACTACCCAAGCATTTAAAGCGCCTTAAAGCGCTTTTAATCACAAACGTAACGCACTCATTAAAGCGCTTAATTAGAAAACGTAGCGCATTTAAGACGTTGAAACGCTCGGGAGCCATTATAGTACCTGAATGCTCGAAAGGGAAACTGTATCGAATAACTTTTAATTACCTAACACCTGTGATGGAGATCAAGCTCAAGAGGACATGGAGGCCAATCATCAAGCTCAAGAAGAGGTGGAGGCACAAATGGAGGACGCCCATGGAGGTCAAAGTCCACCTCAAAGGATTACAATAAGCATGTTCAAAGCTTTGGGAGCTAGAGGACATTTATTTTCTCTTTTTGTAGTTTCTTTAGTTGAAGGTGCTTAGAGGGAAACATTAGAAACCTCTTTTGTTTTAGCATCTTGTAGGTTTTAATTAGGAGCTTTAGGGGGGTGTATTAGTAGAGAGGTGTAGGAGTAGAATAGGAGGTGCCATAGGAGGTTTGTTTTAGGCGCCGGTTTCTAGAATAGTTTAGGAGGGAATTTTAAAATGTTTTAGCTTAGTTTTTCAGCACCTTAGGCTATATATAGAGGTGCTCTCTTTGTAAAATTCAGATTGGAATTAATCTAAGAAAACTCTACTCAAATTTTGAGTGACCTTTTGGAGAGCTTTTGGAGCCTTCTTCTCTAGTCTTATCTTGATGGATCAATGGAGTCCTCAAGTGGCGGCATCACTCTCATCTAGGAGCATTCCACACTTCTAGTGGCGAGATCATCCATCCTCCTTCCATCTTCATGAGCATTTTCTTCTCCTTCCTTTCTTCTTCTTCAATTGTTCATGTTGCTTTGTGTTCTTGAGTTTTTCAGTTTCGGTTTTTCTATTTTCCAGCACTTGTTCTGTTTTGTTCTTAATTCTGTTCGGTTCATATGAATTGTTGTTTAATTCTGTTCGGTCATTCCAGTTTTCATTCCTTTGTTGATTCAATTTGACAATATTTGGTTCATCCAAATGAGTTTGGGATTTGGTACTAGTTTTTGGTGAGTTCTTGTCTTAGAACAATGATCCAACTCTAAGAAAAGTGCCTCTGTATTTTCCAGCTCAAGGTGATTCCTAAAAATGTCAAGAATCTTGTTCTATGTGGCTATTGGAATCACATCATGTGGTATCGTGAGTCTTAGGTTCATTCTTGTTTAATTGTTGAGTTGTGTGCACTTTATTTCAAGAGCTCTTTTTAATTTCTTGCAATTTAAGTTTCTGTTTTAGAATTTTAATTGAGTATTCTTGCTGTTTTTCTTTTACACCAAGTGCTTGTGAAAAGGTTTATGGCACTCATAATTCTTATGAGTATGGTTGCTCTTTTGGAATGGCATTATCCTTCCTAGAGCTTACCTTAAGCTTCCTTTCACTTGTTACAATTTGTGATGTGTCTTTTAATTTTGTAATCATGTCAAGTTTTGTCTTAGTCATGTTATTCCATATATGTCATTACTTCTAGTAGTACTTTTATTGCTTTGATTGTTTCTTGCTTTGGTGTCATATAATTTTCTGAATTGATGTTGATCCTTTGTGCATTTTCTTTGTAGATTTGAGTTCATACTTGTATTCTAGACCTATACAAGTTCCAATACATCATTTTCTATTATGTCTTTGCTAGTTCATCATTCTGTTTTTTTATTCCTATTAGGATTCCTCTGTTTCTGAAAAAGTGCTTACTGTTTTTCCTTATTGCAACTGATTTACGTACTGTAAAATTCTGAAATTCTGTATTTGAGATATTAAAAGTGTTAGAAAAGAATAGAAAAAAGAATCATTCAAAAATATAAAGTACACAAAAAATGATAAATAAAATAAAAAAATTGTACATTCCTGCCAAAAAAAAATACAGTAATCTGGCAGCGATTTTAAAAAATTTATTTCTCTCAATTGGCTTACTGTCTTTAATTGATTCCAGTGCCATTTTTGAGTTAACATCTTGAAGTTTCTGTGGTATAAATTTCATAATCCAGTTCGCTCTACAACGTTCCAGTTAAATCAGTGAATATCAAGCACAATTTGCATTAAAAAAAAATAAAAATTTCCAGCAGCTAAATTTTTGTTTACTTCATCTACTCTAGTGCTTTTCCTTAAGTATTCTTTTGTGTGCCTACTTTTCTCATTGAGTTCTTTATTTTCTTGATTGTCTTTCATTCTTACTCTTTGAGTTTGTCTTACATATAGTATTTCCTTTTGCAATTACCTTTCCTTGCTTATACCTTTTCTTGTTTGTCTTTATTGTTTCATTGGTTTTGTGGTGGTTTGCTCTTAGGATTGGTGTGCTTGCTTTGACATATTTCATTTGAGGATTCCAAGGCCTCAAGATCAGATTGGTGCAAGAACTTTATTTCTTTGAGAGTGATATCTTTTCAGCCTTAGTTCATTTCGGCAGTTTCATTGCCAAAAGCTCACTGTTTTTGCTAATTTTTAACTTGTTTGCTGTTTTTGTGTGTTTGCTGTTTTTAATTACAAATGGCTGGATTTTCAAGTGATGCATCCTACAAACAGAAAGAATCTTGTTCTATGTGGCTATTGGAATCACATCAACCTGACTAAAGGGTGTTTCTATTCTGGCATGGCTGTCGTACACGTGGAGGGCCTCACGACGCCATGACCCCATCCTGGGACGCTTCTGCCCATCTGGGGACGTTTCTACGTGTGAGTCCTCCTGCTGAGAGTGCTACTGCGCTACGAGTGACTTTTTGGGTGCCAACTCATGCCCCCAAGTATCTAGTCACTTACTTTGAGAGCGTATCTGCCTTCCTTTTGTACTCTGCACCCGGTTGCCCTGGGCGTGACTTTCCTCTTGAGTCGTATCTGCCCCACGGGCGTCTCTGGGGCAGCAGGAGCACTTCACGAGTCAGGCTGCCCTTCACTGGTACTATTACTATGGCCTTGAAGCCACCTTTTCCTTCTCTTTATCGCTGCCCCGTGCTATTGGGACCTGAGGCCTTCCCACGGCGTCGCTCCCTCCATGGTCTTTCCTACCCATGGGTATCGGGGAACCACACCGTGATTGCCTTACTTTAGCACTGTTTGATCTGGCGACGCCCTGGTTGGGCGACGCCTTCACCTAGGCGACGCCTTGCCTTGGCGACGCTTCCTCTTGTCGTCTCTCCACCCAGGCGACGCCTTGCGTTGACTTTGACCTTGACTTAGTCAACGCCCGGATACGGGACGGTACAACGATGGTGGCACCAACTTGGGGCATGAAAGTCGAGTGGGTTGGGGGAAACACCTTGCTCATCAGCGACAGGATTCCCAGAGTGGACATTTGTTGGTGGCAAGGTTTCCCCAGCTAGAATATGCATGGCGTAGCAGTAAGGAGGGTGCCATTCGCGACGAGCGATATCACAGAGATGATGCACTTTGTTGCATCCGATACTCGCCTTGACGGGTGGTGTTTCACAGCGCATTACGTGCTGGGTTGCTCCTTGAGTTGAGGACTTAGCTGTGCGGCTGGTTACTACACAAAGAATGACGTTTGAGTTGCTCCAGTCCAGATGATGACACGTGTAGGGCTAGGCGCTACCTACTGTCCCAGCCCAGATGGCGACACGTGCAGGGCTGGACGCGAGACTCGCGTCTGATCCTGCCGACAACTAGAACGTGGAGGAATCGCTTTGTAGCACTCTCTGCCCCGTCTACGCGACTGTGTTATCTGCAAAATCACCCTCAGAACCTTCTCTAGGATCTCCAAACGCGACCTGCAAAACACACAGACGGCGCCTCTAGCGACCGTTTGCACTCCGACGATCAAGTTAGATCACGGAACCACCAATGAGAAAAACTAGTAGTGTGTGTGAAAACTCTTGCTCTCTCTTCTTTTTCTCCCCTTGAATCTCCCCCGGATCCTCTCTTATGCCTCTCTCTGTATCTGGGGCTAACAGAATTCTGTTATGCTTTTCTAAGACAACGTACCTCCAGAATCAGTAGAGTGTGGGTGTCTGTGCGTGTCCGCGCGTCTCTGCGCTTGACTGCGCTTGTCTGTCCCTTTAGCGGTACGGAGTGCACCTTTATCTGGACCGCGCCCTTCTCAGATGATGACACGTGGAGGGATGCGACTCGCATCTGACCATACACGTGTCACTACTTGAAGGGCTCTAGCGCTTCTCTTTGTGCGCTAAGTCATTCCCTTGCGGAGTAACTTAGCATATTTCTTCCACCTGGGTAAATCGCATACTCTCAGGATAACACTAGGTGTGGCTAGTCTAGGCACACTCACTAAGCGTTGCTCTCTCCGTAGACGGCTTACCCTTCACGCACGTAATGGGTTGGGGGAATCACCAATCACTGATCGGTTTACTAGCTCCCTCAGGCCACTCTCGCGCGCGATTCCCTGAGGTGTGCTCATGCGAGGTCCATGCGTAACGCTCTCGCTGGGAACCTCAATCCCAGTTTAACTGCGTGTAGCACGAGAGCCCGATGGCCATACACCCGATGACTGATCAGTGCTCTATTGCTTCTCGCGTTCTGCCCCCAGGCGTTCATCGGGAAACTGGTCTGTTGGTGGCCACTTGGTTACTGACCACCGATCACCGTTCTGGGTGATCTGTCCCCTGACTTCTCTGTCGCCTGATCTGTCGGTGTTCACTTGGTTAGTGACAACCAATCACGTTCACCCCGATCTATCTGTCACCTGGTCCACGTGTCACCCTGCGAGTGGTCCACGTGGTTATCTTTTGCTGACGTCATCGACTACCGATGACCGACCGGATCAGCGTCCAAAAGCATAACGGCCTGGAGAGAGAAGAAACCCAGCTATAAAGGTAACCTTAACAGAATCTGCAGAGGTACGTTTTTCATTACGGTTGATACTGCTAGGGTTGTGTGCCTAGCAGTACGGTCCTACAGAGCATATTCTCTCTTAGTTTTTGGGTGTTCCTGCCACTGACTTGAGCGTCGGAGCGCCATCGGCCGCAGAGGCGCCACTCTGTGTTTTTCAGGTTCTCAGAGAGGCTATCTGTGGACTGGACTTAGAGGGCACGTGGTGTCAAGCTGGTGAGGAAGATCGTGACTAGGCAACGCTCTTGCGCTGAGTCAACCGGCAGGATCATCTGGCGCCCACCGTGGGGCCGTATAAAAGGTGATTCCCAACCATAGTTTGTGTTTGTGGTGCTTCGAGTGTTTTCTGTTCGACTGCGATAGCGAGCAGTCGACTCCTGGAGTTTTCACCGTTTGTTTGGAGTTCTTTGAGCTGCTGAGTTTGCTTAGGAAGGATGAGGACAACGCGCTCCAGTTCAGTTGCGCCATCAACAGACGAAGATGTTGTGTCCATGACGCAAGTGATGGACATGATGAGGACGCTGTAGGAGAACGTGGTTGCATCGCGTTCTGAGCAGGAAAGGATGCACGAGGCGCTGGTGGCCTCGCAAGCAAGGAACGAAGAGCTCAACAGGATCAACGAGGAGCTGCGGAAATCCCTTCTGGAGCGGGAGGAGCGTGCGGCAGGGGACAGATCTGCACCCCCATCCCCACCACGCAGCTTTCCTATGCCATTTTCTCAAGAGATCTTGGACTCGGTAGTCCCGGCTAACACTGTGGCAGTGAAAGAGTCTTTCACTGGGGTGGAGGACCCTGAAGCCCATCTCACGGCGTTTCATACTCAGATGATGCTCTCAGGGGGCTCAGACGCGGTGTATTGTAAGGTGTTCATGAGCACTTTGAGCGGAACGGCGTTGGACTGGTTCGTCAGTATACCCACTGGCCACATTACCACGTTCCAACAGTTTTCCAAGATGTTTGTCGAGCAATACATAGTGAACAAGGCGCCACCTTTGGTGTCTTACGACTTGTTTGATATAAGGCAGTATGAAGGGGAGTCCTTGAAGGATTTCCTGAACAGATTCGGAGCTCGGATAGTGCGTTTGCCAGGAAAGGACGAAGAGATGTTCGTGCACGCCTTCAAAAAGGGCGTGTTGCCTAGGCCTTTTAGTGAGTCGCTCATCAGGAGCCACCCCGCCACGTTCGCCGAAATCTGGCGACGTGCTGTGGCTCACATCGCCGCCGAGAGCGAGGTCACCGAGAAGAGAGGAAATGTGGCCCCAACTAAACCGCGCCCCCAAGCAAGGGTACAACCTCAGAGGGTAATGGAGGCGGCGGTGGGAAAGAGGGATCAAAGGACGCGTCATCCTTACGACCCAAAGAAAAATAAGAGCAAGGGACCAGGGCGCCCCAGGGAGAGTAATCGCCCCCCGAGGTATGAGTTTGTGATGGGTCTGGTTGATTTGATCGCCATACCAAACATAGCTGCCAGGCTCAAAGTGCCTGAGAAAACGGTGGAGAAGATTTTGGGGCCAAAGCCAGACGCATGGTGCGAGTTCCACAAGAGTTTTGGCCACTCTATCAACTCGTGTTTGGCTCTGGGACACCAGCTCGCCGAGCTAGTCAAATGTGGTTTCCTGAAGGATTATTTGCTAGAGAAGCAAGCGGACCAAGCATCAGGGTCTCAACCGGCAAGCAGCGGAGCGCAACAACACGAGGTGCCTATTCACGGCGAGATCCACACCATAGCAGGCGAATTCTTCGGCGGGGGGTGCACAGCGTCGCAACGAAAGAGGTACGCGAGGTCGATAATGTCAGTGGAAGTCTTTGAGGATCACTCGTCCGACGTGGACATCACGTTCACCAAGGGGGACCTCAGGGACGTGGTGCCTCACGACAACGACCCTATTGTGATCTCGCTTGTCACGGCGGGAAGGACCGTCCACCAGGTGCTGGTCGACCAAGGAAGCTCAGCAGATGTGATGTTTTGGCCAACCTTTGAGAAGTTACAACTGTCCCCTGATCAGCTAAGACCATATGGGGGCTGCTTGTACGGTTTTGCCGGCGACCAAGAGGAGGTGAGGGGGTATATCGAGCTGAGGACGACCTTCACCGACGGCTTGGCCTCACGAACGGAGAAGATCAGGTATCTTGTTGTAAACGCCCCGTCAGCGTACAACATACTGCCGGGGAGGCCAACGCTCAACAGAACAGGAGTTGTGCCTTCGACAAGCCACATGAAGGTCAAGCTGCCGTCTATGGAGGGTATGATCATCACGTTACGAAAACAGCCTCAAGAACAAGAGGTCTGTGTGCCACGTAACCACAACGCCTCCCCCTGGCGTGGAGCCGGAGCGCGAACCCCAACGAGTTTCGGATGCGGCGTTAGAGGTGGTCACCGAGGGCGATGTGCCGATGGGGAATGTAGAGGCGAGGTCGGAGACCGCCAGAGAAACCGGTATCGCAAGGGTGCTGATCGCCAGCGAGAGGAAACCTCAGCCAGTAGAGAAATGGCTCGAGAAAAAGATCAGCGGTAAGGTGTTTAAGTTGGGAAGAACCCTGGTTAGCAAGACGCAAGACCAGATAGCCGAGGTAATAAGTAGACACTTGGATACGTTTGCGTGGGCTGCTTCAGATATGCCGGGGATCGACCTCGATTTCTTGTGCCATCGTTTGGCAATGGACCCCCAAGTCAGGCCCATCCGCCAGAGAAGAAGAAAATTCAATGAGGAGAAGAGACACGCGATCAAAGAAGAGACGCGGAAACTACTTGCAGCGGGCCACATCAGGGAAATCCAATATCTAGAATGGCTCGCTAACGTTGTCCTGGTCAAGAAGAGTAGCAGAAAATGGCGGATGTGCGTTGACTTTACAGACTTAAACAAGGCCTACCCAGAGGACTCTTACCCTTTGCCAAGCATTGACGCCCTAGTAGACAGTGCATCAGAGTGCAAGCTGCTCAGTTTTCTGGATGCCTTCTCGGGGTACAACCAAATCAAAATGCACCCCATGGACGAAGAGAAGACCGCCTTCATGACGGAAAGGTCATGTTATTGCTACAAGGTAATGCCCTTCGGGTTGAACAATGCAGGGGCCACATACCAAAGGCTGATGGACAAGGTGCTCGCGCCCATGCTCGGAAGGAATGTGCAGGCATACGTCGACGACATGGTCGTGACGTCCCTGGAGAAAGACAAGCACGTCACAGACTTGGAAGAGTTGTTCATCACAATAGCCAGGTACAAGCTAAAACTGAATCCTGAAAAGTGCGTTTTTGGTCTAGAAGCAGGGAAATTTCTGGGGTTTCTTCTGTCAGAGAGGGGAATTGAGGCTAACCCCGAGAAGTGCGCCGCCATTTTGGCAATGAGGAGCCCCGCCAACGTGAAGGAGGTGCAGCAACTCACGGGGCGGATGGCCGCCCGGTCTCGGTTCGTATCGGCAAGCGGAGAGAAGGGCCACCCATACTTCCAATGTTTGAAGAGGAACAACAGATTTGTTTGGACAAAGGAGTGTGAGGAGGCCTTCGTAAAGCTCAAGGAATATTTGGCGAGCCCTCCAGTTCTGTGCAAGCCCCAAGACATAACACCCCTCAGGCTGTACTTTGCCATAACTGAGAGGGCGATCAGCGCAGTGCTAGTGCAGGATCAGGACCAGATCCAAAGGCCTATATATTTCGTTAGCAAAGTGCTGCAAGGCCCGGAGGTGAGGTACCAGGCCCTAGAAAAGGCAGCATTGGCGGTTCTATTCTCGGCGAGGAGATTGCGCCATTACTTCCAGAGCTTCACGGTACTGGTGATGACTGATCTGCCGATCCAGAAGGTTTTGAAGAAGCCCGATGTGGCTGGAAGGATGGTGAAGTGGGCGGTCGAGCTTTCGGAGTTCGACATCAAGTATGAACCCCGGGGATCGATCAAAGGGCAAGTCTTCGCCGATTTCGTGGTCGAGTTATCCTCCGAAGTGGCACAAAACGCCGAGGGTGACTTTTGCTGGGTACTCTCTGTTGATGGGTCGTCCAACCAGGTGGGCAGCGGGGCTGGGGTCATCTTGGAAGGGCCCAACGGAGTGTTAATAGAGCAGTCATTGAGGTTCGCTTTCAAAGCAAGCAACAACCAAGAAGAGTATGAGGCTTTGATCGCTGGAATCCTGCTGGCTAAGGAAATGGGGGCGAGAGTGCTGATGGCCAAGAGCGACTCGCTGTTGGTCACGGGACAAGTAACTGGCGAGTTCCAAGCCAAGGACCCGCAGATGGCAGCCTACTTGGAGTACGTGCAGGAGCTAAGAAGATCTTTCGCTTCATTTGAAGTGGTGCACGTGCCAAGAGAACAGAATGCCCGAGCTGACTTGCTAGCCAAGCTTGCCAGTTCGGGCAAAGGGGGTAGACAGAGGACTGTCATTCAAGAAACTTTGAAAGCGCCTCGAGCATTCGTGGCAGACCACCAAGTTCTCCATGTTTGTAGATCAACGAAAAGACCGGCGAGAAGTCATAGATCCCTAACGCAGGAAACTATGAGGGCGCCGAGGGTCAGAGCGCGCCCAGCAGAAGAAGGGGCAAGATCGATGCAGATTTGCGCTGTCCACGAGCCAGACACGTGGATAACGCCTTACCAACGTTATTTAGCGGATGGTGTGCTTCCAGTGGACTCAACTGAGGCCAAAAAAATAAAGAAGAGCTCCAGCAAGTTTACCCTTATTGACGGCGAGCTGTACAGGTTTGGATTCACACACCCCCTTCTTGTATGTATACACGGAGAGAAGTGCACGAGGATTATGGCTGAGCTCCATGAGGGAATTTGCGGGAGCCACATTGGAGGTCGATCGCTGGCGACAAGGACTATCCGTGCAGGCTATTTGATGGAGGAGGGCCAAGCACATCTAGCCATGGGAGCCAAAGCCCACACCATGAAGAGCGTCTAGACCAAGGAGAGCGTCTAGCTCCAAGGAATGAGCGTCTAGACCGTGAAGAAGGGAAGCGTCTACCCATGGAGCGTCTAGGTGTGGCACTAGACCGTCTAGGTCCTCTCACAAGATCAATGGCTAAGCATGTACAAGCACAAGTGGATGAAGCCACGGATGGAAGAGAGAAAGCCTTGTATATGTTGCATCAAGGCCCAATAGGGGTACTTAGTAGATAGTGTAGTGTAGAAAGCACATTTGAAAGAAACCTTCTAGAACTTGGCTAGGTGTGACCGGTCATGGCACATGGTCTAGCTTTGCATTTCATTTGGTTTACATTTCATTATGTTTTAGCTTAGGATTTACGTCCCAAATAGCCTATAAATAGGGAGGCTATCTCATGTATTTTGCAAGTTTATTGTGAGTAAAGTTATGCTGCCCATTTGTGCTCAACTTTGCTTCTCCCTAGAATCCTAGGCTCTAAACTTCAATTCCTTCATCTTTTCCCTTGAGCTGGCCGAACCACTCAATATCCATACCTATCATGCACCTACAAGATCAACACCACTCTTAGGAGGATCTTGCTCACTCTTATTCATTGCTTCCGCCCCATACTCTACATTGATTCAAGAAGAACTTCATGAAAATGCCGTCACTATTACTGGCCCACGATGAGAGAAGATTGCAAGAGATACGCCCAGTGTTGCAAGCAATGCCAGCAGCACGCTGATTGGCACAAGGCACCCCCAGAAGAGCTGAAGTCGATTTACTGCCCCTGGCCGTTTCATACTTGGGGAATTGACATTCTGGGACCTTTCCCATTGGCGATCAGGCAGATGAAGTACTTGGTAGTGGCGATTGAATACTTCACCAAGTGGATCGAAGCGGAGCCAGTGGCCCAGATCACCGCACACAAGATCGAGAGCTTTGTATGGAAGAACATAGTGTGCCGGTTTGGTGTGCCTAAACGCCTGGTGTCAGACAATGGGACTCAGTGTGCAAGTCACCTCTTGAAAAAGCTGTGCAAAGAGGTGGGAATACAACAAGTGTTTGCAACCGTCGAGCACCCACAGACGAATGGCCAAGTGGAGTCTGCCAATCGGGTGTTGCTGAGAGGTTTAAAGAGAAGATTAGAGAAAGTTAAGGGATCGTGGGTTGAAGATGTACCCCGCATAGTTTGGGCATACCATACCACTGAGCAGTCAGGAACCCACGAGACCCCCTTTAGTTTGGTTTATGGATGTGATGCGATGATTCCAGTCGAAATCCAGGAAAGCTTGCCGAGATTCCAGAACTTTGTGGCGGAAGACTCGAACGAAGAAAGAAGAATGAATCTGGATTTGCCGGATGAGGTCAGGGAGGAGGCGAGAGTGAAGGCCGAAGCAGTAAAGAGAAGAGTTGAGCAAAGGTACAACTCTAAGGTAATGTCAAGGCAGCTTAGAAGTGGCGATCTGGTGATGAGGAAGGCCCACCAGTATGAGATGCAGAACAAGTTATCGCCTAAGTGGACGGGACCGTTCAGAATAACCGAGGTGCTCGGGAATGGCGCCTACCTCTTGGAGACATTAGAAGGAGGGGCGATTCCTCGCACTTGGAACGCCACACATCTCAAGCTGTATTACAGTTAAAGCCTTGTAAGTAAAGACGAATGTGAAGAGATTTGAATAGTCTCTGTTAAAACAATTTCAAGGGGGCACTCTTTTTTCCCTAAGGAGGGTTTTTAATGAGGCCACCCAATAAAGAAGAGTTTTTCAAAGTTTAAAGCTTCTAAGTTTGCATGCTTATGGCTTTGAGAGTTTTTATTACTCGTATGTGATCTAGGGCAACAGTAAAGTCATATTGCATGCTTCAAATAGTAAAAGTTTTAAAGTCCCCATCGTTTTTCGGCGATCGGTGGCAATAGTAAAAGTTTTGAAGTCCCCATCGTTTTCGGCGATCGGTGGTAATAGTTAAAGTTTTAAAGTCCCTGTCGTTTTACGGCGATCGATGGCAGTAGTTGAAATTTCTAGAGACCTCGTCGTCTTTTGGCGATCGGAGGTACCAGTAGTGCAAAAGCC
Organism: Phaseolus vulgaris; assembly: GCF_000499845.2. Classification (NCBI taxonomy): domain Eukaryota; kingdom Viridiplantae; phylum Streptophyta; class Magnoliopsida; order Fabales; family Fabaceae; genus Phaseolus; species Phaseolus vulgaris. Next base: position 17,999,227 of record NC_023757.2, read on the forward strand.
CTCAGCGCTCTCGTGTATCTTGAGGCAAGAGAAGAAGTCCTACTCGCTAGAGAGAGCGTAGGCGAGAACAAATTAAGAAGTCCTACTCGCCTAGAGCGAGTATAGGCGAGAGTTCAGAACAAGATAACAGTTAAAATCCGGGCGCCTAGTCCTTGAGCAGGGGTTAAGGGATTCCTTCGGGACGTCCCCTCCTCAAGTATGAATAGCTAGCCCCGGTACCAGATAACAGTTAAAATCCGGGCACCTAGTCCTTGAGCAGTGGTTAAGGGATTCCTTCGGGACGCCCCCTCCTCAAGTATGAATAGCTAGCCCCGGTACGAGATGAGATTAAAAGTCCTTAGTGCATCCAGGGGAAGAGGAGATGTAACCCCTTGGCAAGTTGAGGGACCAGAGAAAGTCCTCCTCGTCTTGAGTGAGTTCAGGCAAGAACAAAATGCAAGACCTCTGTGCGTAAGCAAATTGAGGCAAGTTCGAAAGTCCTCAGTGCATCCAGGTAGCCCCTGGGCAAGTTGAGGCACCAGAGAAAGACCTCCTCGCCTCGAGCGAGCGTAGGCGAGAAGAGATTAAAAAGCCCTACTCGCCGTTGCGAGTGTAGGCGAGAAGAGATTAAAAAAACCCCCTCGCCTCGAGCGAGAGTAGGCGAGAAAAGATTAAAAAGACCTACTCGCCGTGAGCGAGAATAGGCGAGAAGAGATTAATAGGCGAGAATACAAGACCTCTTTGCGAGGGCGAATTGAGGCGAGATTGCAAGTTTCTCAGTGCATGCAGGGGGAGAAGAGAAGGATGTGAAAGGTAGCTCTACCCCCAGATGAGGGAACAATGGTCAAGGTCAAGTTGTTTCAAATTAAAGGCTCAGGGAAAGCAGAGGGGGATCCGTTGAAGGCAGCTCTCCTCCCAAAATGAGCAGAATTGATAGCTTAAGGAACGAGGCCGCTCCCCAGAGGACGCCTTAGCAGATAAAAAGGAAAATAGCATCCAAAGAAGCCCACGGCTTTGTGATTGAAGCTCGAAAGAAGAAGTACGCGGCGAGAACTAAGTTAGCAGATTTTGAGGCGATGACATAGAAGTGCGCATGTCACTTGGCAGATCAGGCGAGCTAGATTTCAGATACTAAGACTGACCCACGCCTACTGCCTATTGGCGCTAAGTCGATTTCTTTAAAGCAAGAGTTAGTCAGTTATATCAGATGATTACAAGTTATCAGCTCAAGACTGGGGGGCTTGTGTACCGACCAGGTCATCAGGCGTGATGATGTGTCTTGCATGTGCTCGAGTGGGGCGTGCTCAATGGAACGCATAGGCTAGAAAAGATGAATGGCTCGGAAGTAGGCATAGTCGCCGATCGCTGGATTGGAGCACGTCGCCTCGGAAGTAGGCGTAGTCGCCGATCGGTGGGTTGGCGTTCTCCGATCTCTAGTGTGCGTAATCGGCGGTCACCAGAGTTGCGTCGCAGTCGCCGTATGAGAATGCTAGGTGATCGGGTGGTTTACACACCGCCACAAGGAGCACGTCGCCGGGTCTCCCAGCGAACTTAGTTAAGGCTGTCGAAGGCTCAGAAGGGTAATTCCAAGCGTGTAAGTTCAGTAAGACGAAGGTGGCACCAGCTTGGGGCATGAAAGTCGAGTGGGTTGGGGGAAACACCTTGCTCATCAGCGACAGAATTCCCAGAGTGGACATTTGTTGGTGGCAAGGTTTCCCCAGCTAGAACATGCATGGCGTAGCAGTAAGGAGGGTGCCATTCGCGATGAGCGATATCACAGAGATGATGCACTTTGTTGCATCCGATACTCGCCTTGACGGGTGGTGTTTCACAGCGCATTACGTGCTGGGTTGCTCCTTGAGTTGAGGACTTAGCTGTGGGGCTGGTTACTACACAAAGAATGACGTTTGAGTTGCCCCAGTCCAGATGATGACACGTGCAGGGCTGGACGCAAGCCACGCGTCCAAAAGCATAACGGCCTGGAGAGAGAAGAAACCCAGCTATAAAGGTAACCTTAACAACATCTGCAGAGGTACGTTTTTCATTACGGCTGATACTGCTAGGGTTGTGTGCCCACAGTACGGTCCTACAGAGCATATTCTCTCTTAGTTTTTGGGTGTTCTTGCCACTGACTTCAGCGTCGGAGCGCCACCGGCCGCAGAGGCGCCACTGTGTGTTTTTCAGGTTCTCAGAGAGGCTATCTGTGGAGTGGACTTGGAGGGCACGTGGTGTCAAACTGGTGAGGAAGATCGTGACGAGGCAATGCTCTTGCGCTGAGTCAACCGGCAGGATCAGTAAGTTGGGCTCTACCACAAACCTTAAAACAGTTAAGAGGGTTTTTGGGCTTAGCTGGATATTATAGAAGATTTGTCCGTGCTACACCTGATATGCTTAAGAAGCATAATTTCATTTGAAGACGAAGTACCCATTGTTCCATTCTTGAGGGCAAGAATGTTGTTGAGGGGAGGGCATTGTTATATTCTAAAGTTTTAGGATTTAATTAGTTAGGATTTTATTAGGATTTAATCATTTATTTAATTAGTTAAGATTTTATTAGGATTTTATCATTTATTTAATTAGTTAGGATTTTATTAGGATTTTATAATCTTTAGTACTCTATTAATAGAGTATTGAACTATTATTTGATACATGAATAATATATGCCGTTTGTTTCCTTTTCTCAATTCTCTATCATTGTTCTTGTTCTTGGTATAATCGGAAGCCACCTAAAGGTTCCCTTTGTCCAAAGCCTAATCGTTCTTCGAAATCTCTTACGAGAGGACCTAGACGCTTCTACACACGATCGTTCATATCATCAACATCCTCGGACTCCGATTGATCTTCCTCTTATGTCTCCACTCCTCTCAAATGACAAAAAACCGCCGACTACGTGTTCGATGTAATGTTTGAAGAGGATGGTGAAGGCGGAGCGACAACGATTCAATGCGGCGTGCTTGGAGATTTAGAAGGAGAAAGGGGCAACGACCTCCGCAGGCGAGGAGCCAATGGCGATGATCCTGCGGCTGCACAGAGAGAAGAGCACCATGGAGATTCAGGCGAAACAATTACAGAAGGTGGTGGAGCAGAAACAAGAGTACGATCTTGAAGTGATTAAGTCGCTACAGTGAACGGTGGAGCAGGTGGAGTCACAGAAGAACCTTCTCAAATGGTAGTTAAGGGTTTTGAGGGAGAGGCTTAGAGACTTCGTCAATGATCACACGATTCATAAGCAACTTCAAGAACAGGAACATGAATAAGAACTTAAACAAGGCACAACCAGTGATGTCGGCCACGTAGGTAATTGTGATGAGGATGTTGATTTGATTAATCTGATTAGAATAATTGGGAAATGGGAATACAGGGAAATTATACCATCAATGTTATTATCAAATTTGAAATTATGGCTTTCGTTTAGTGTTCCACTTTAACGAGCACATCATAATATAATGTTAGTCATGAATTAAACTTGCTTTGTGCTGGGAATGGCCTAGTTTAATATCTATTTCTTTCTTTTTGTGTGCAGGTATTATCAGAATTGAAACCATTCGTTGATCTTGCTAAGAAACTGGGTAGGTTGGCTGTCCTCTCATTGAATATAACGAAATGTTTACCTTCACTTTAAGTCTTTTGTATGTTACCTAAACCATATCCTACATTTTATTATTATTATTATTATTATTATTATTCCTTACATTTATAAACTATAATTATAAACTAAAGCACCTTCTAGGATTTTTTTTATTTGGTAAATCTCATCTTGCAAGTGATGAATTTGATAGGTGATGTAAGGGGAAAGGTAGTTGTTATGGTAGATGACATGATTCAGACTGCTGGTAAGTCAGTAAAACTCTTTATGTGCTAGTGCAAATAATGATAGTTTGTCTCTGATCCTTATAATAACTTTGATTTATTCTCAATACTTGTGCAATTGCTTTTTCCTCCCTGCTTCTTTGTCAATCATGTTTTTTCAAGTAAAATGGAGTATTTTTCTTATTTTTCTTGGTAAATGGTGTAAACTTCTGTTGTCTAGTACCGAAAGCAATTATAGAAACTGACAAAACCTTCATTTAGCTTCAACAAAGATAATTTTAGTTTGAGAGTGGTAAAGTTGGAGGTCTTTTGCTATTGGTTTTTGATCCTGCCGACAACTCGAGCGTGGAGGAATTGCCTTGTCGCTTGCTTGACCCGCCTATGGCAACTGTGCTATTTGCAAGAATACTCTTAGAACCTCCTCCTCTGGGAACTCCGAATGCAACCTGCAAGCACACAGACAGCGCCTCTAGCGGCCGTTTGCACTCCGACGCTCAAGTTAGATCACAGAATCACTAGAAAAATAATGTGTGTAAAAAAAGAGTGTGTCTGTATTTCTCTCTGATTCCCTTTTTATCTCCTTCTGTGTCTGTGCCTAACAGAATTCTGCTACGCTGTTCTCTGCGTGTGTCAGAATTCTGTTATGCTTTTGTACGAAAATGTACCACAGTCAGGGTCGTGGGTGTCTGGGTTTTCTGTCTGTACCTTTCACGACACGGAGTGCACCTTTATCTGGGTCGCGCCCCTCCCGGACAGTGACACGTGGAGGCGTGCAACTCGCATCTAACCGTTCACGTGCCACCCCCTGAAGGGCTGTAGCGCATCTCTTTGTGTGTCTAAGTTATTCCCTTGCGGAGTAACTTAGCGCGTTTCTTCCATCTGGGTGAAATCGCACATTCCCAGGAGAACGCCAGGTGTGGCTGGACTAGGCACACTCACCAAGCATTGCTCTCTGCATACACGATTTCCCCTTCACGATGCCATGCACGTAACGGGTTGAGAGAGTAACTGTTCCGTCCGGTTGACCGGGACGTCTTCGTGCACGACCTCAATCATCAGCTGGGGTCTCCTTCCCGCTGGTTGCCCGCGGATTCCTGCAAAAAAGAGGACAAAGAGGCACCCTAGCGGCCGTGTGCACTCCGACGCTCAAGTCAGCCAGCAAGAAACACCAAAAAACTGTCCACCCGCGTATCTGAGCACCGCGTGTGGCACTTTGAAGGTGGTAAAAAAACTGTGTATAGGTGTGTGTGTTGTCTCCTTCAGGCAAAAATATTCTCCAGTCACTTGTACGTGACCTTAAAGCACGGGCAAGCAACCAGAGAGTTTCTCCTCAATTTGCCAAAGGTTCCAACCCTTTTTCCGACATTCCCAGCGCTATTTAAACTGCCCCAGCATTTAAAGCGCCTTAAAGCGCTTTTAATCTCAAACGTAACGCACTCATTAAAGCGCTTAATTACGAAACGTAGCGCATTTAAGACGTTGAAACGCTCGGGAGCCATAATAGTACCTGAATGCTCGAAAGGGAAACTGTATTGAATATCTTTAATTACCTGGCACCTGACTAGAGGGTGTTTCTATTCCGGCATGGCTGTCGTACACGTGGAGGGCCTCACGACGCCATGACCCCATCTGGGGGCGTTTCTGCCCATCTGGGGACGTCTCTACGTGTGAGTCCTCCTGCTTGGGAGTGCTACTGCGCTAGGGGTGACTTTTTGGGTGCGAACTCATGCCCCCAAGTATCTAGCCACTTACTTTGAGAGCGTATCTACCTTTCTCTCGTACCCTGCACCCGCTTACCCTGGGCGTGACCTTCCTCTTGGGTCGTATCTGTCCCGAAAGCGTCTCTGGGGTGGCAGGGGTACTTCACGAGTCAGGCTGCCCTACCCTGATGTCATCACTATGGCCTTGAAGCCACCTCTTTTTTCTCTTTATCACTTTCCCGAGATATCGGGTCATGAGGCTTTCCCACGGCGTCGCTCCCTCCATGGTCTTTCCTACCCCGGGGTATCGGGGAACCACACCGTGAGTGCCTTACTTTTACACTGTTTGATCTGGCTACGCCCTGGTTGGGCGACGTCTCTACACCTGGGCGTCACCTTGAGTTGACTTTGACTTTCTAGTCGTTGACTTTGACCTTGACTTAGTCAACGCCCTGATACGGGACAGTACACAAGCCCCCCAGTCTTAAGACGAAGACTTGTCTTCAGCACAAAGACTAAAGCCTTGCCCCCACCATCCACTTGTCTTCAGCACAAAGACTAAAGACTTGTCTTCATTCTCTGCTGACTCAGCAATTTTTCGAATTACTGACGCGACATTTTCTGAACCACAGGGGTATTCTTAATGACCGATTGGACATTCCCTGAAATGGGGATGATAACACCTTTTGGGCTACCCTTGATCGCGCGCCACATGGCCCATTGTGTGGTCCTCCTTTAGAGACCTTTGCGTTTCCCCTGGGCAATCGACCCTCTGACGCGTGGCCCGATCCTACGGCCCTTAGTTAGCGCCTCTTGAGTTGCGAAATGTAACGTTTAAGTTACTCCAAACCCTACTGTTACATTCACTCACTCTGCTACTTCGCTCTATTCATCGCCTCCAAAACCCTTTTTCTCTGCAATTGCGATTCTCCCCTTCCTGCGCTCTCCTACTGCCTCCATTTCAACAACAAAGGTATGGTTCCGAGCACTCACAACTCTTCACTTTCGTCGCATTATAGGAAACTGCCTGGGATTGTTGTTATTCTCGTATTTCTCTGGATATTGTTTGTATGCTTCGTTGTTCCTCTCGTTTCCCTTCGTTCTCTTGTGGGTAGGGCGCTCCTAGGGCTCTTCCATTTCTCCCTTTTCTTCTCCCAAACTCCTTTTTCTCTGAACCCTTTCTTTCTCTTTTGATCTTCAGTATTGGCATTGATGGCGAAAACTAAAACCACCGCGCCTCCCCCGCTCCCCAAGTCTCATTATAAGGGCGAATATGACTGGGCCCCCGACGAACTTCTGGACGAATGTTCCCTCCTGAACTCTGTTGAGGACGTGGAGGCTCATAGGGGGGACCCTGCCCTCTATAACTTCAATGCGTTCCACAAAAATCACGACTCCCAAGTCCTGGTAAGCCGGGTGCGACCTGGGATGCCCGTTTATGCGGACTCACGGGATACTGGGGGATGCCCTTTCTTCTTCCTCTATCAGATGGTGCTCAAGAGGGTGGGCCTGCGTCTACCCCTCACTCCCTTCGAAAAAGAGCTACTGACAGAGATAAACACTGCTCCCGCCCAACTCCATCCCAACAGTTGGGCTTTCGTGAGGGGGTTCCAAATTCTCTGCGGCTATCTAGGCGTTCCCTCCTCTGTGGACGTTTTTCTTCACTTCTTCGAGGTAAAGAAGCAAGGGAAGAGTCTCTGGATGAGCTTTTCTGGCATCGCCGGGCGCATCATCCTTACGCTCTTCCAGAATTCGTTCAAAGGATGGAAGGGGAAATTCTTCAAGGTACGCGCGACCAAGCGCGATCCTTCCATCCTAGAGGGCTTTCCCCTGTACTGGACAGACAAACCCATAACCATGAAGCCCTTGGCTCTGGACGAGCTCGCCCCGCCTGACCGGGATGTATGCAAAGCCTTGGCGGGACTGGGAATAGTCTTCGATACCGCCAAACTCATCGCGAACGAATTCAATGCCCATGGGCTTTCTACCTACTTCGGTATCTGCTCTTGGTGATTTATAATGCATTAGTTGTTGTGGTTATCTGCATGTATTTGGCCATAGAATCTTCCTTCTGATTCATCTGAATTACTTATGCTACCATTTTTCGCTGTACAATGTTACTTGCATTTTCACGCCTCTTCATGTATTGTGAATTCGCATAACTGTTCTAGTGCTAATCCTTGTTGTTTGGCCTGTCTTGATATAGGATCGGTGATGGGCGTTTCCAAAAGAATAATGTTGGCGAAAGCACTGAAGGAGGCTCGTGCCGCCAAGGCAGGCGTCTCCTCCAGCCCTGTTGCCAATCCGGTTCTCCCACCGGCTCCGTCACCGCCGCCTCCAGTCATTGCTGAAGCTGCTTCTAGCCCATCTCCGACGTCTCCACCTGGCTCCGACGTGCTTCCAACTCCCAACTCTCCCCCGCCTATCGCCGCTGTTCCCCTAGCCGCGGCCTCGTCACCGGCTCCAACCCCCCTTGACAAAGAGAAAAGGGTTTTGGAGATTCTGTCAGATGACGAGGATTCGGAAGGGGTGGCACCCTTCAGAAGGAGAAAATCCGCGCGGGTTCCTCTTCTTGTAGAGACGTCGCCGCAGGGAGGGAACCCCTTTATGGACAACCCTCCAAGCGCAACCTCACTCCCACCTAGGATACTCCAAGAGGAAAGGGGCGAAGGCGCCGAATCTGCGCCGCCTCCGCCGCCGCCAGAAACCACTGCTTCCCCGGCTCCCGACGCTGCTGCCCCCGACTTCATCGCCATCCCTCCTCCAATCATGCATCTGATGAAGGGTTTCAGTGGCGGGACTATGCCAGAAGGTACCGACAGGAGGGAAGGCATGCCTTTCTACTTGGGGGCCTTCTTGGCGGTGGCCCTTGAATGGCGCTCCCAGGCCAGAAACGCGGTCCTGCAAGCTCATACCCTCCAAGCCTTGGAAACAAAAGCATCTACTCTGGAAGAGGAAATGAGGATCCTGGGAGGCCAGAACGAAGCCTATAAAACTTCTCTGAGACAAATACAAGAGTCCAAAGCGGAAACAGAGAGGCGACTGGCGGAGGCATTGGAGCTCCAGGCAGGCTTCTACACTCGGGAAGTTGCTCTTCAAGTGCAGGTAACGGGTCTTCAGGAAGTGGTCAAAGCGGATGCAGAAACTCAAAAGGACCTGAAGGACCGTTGCTGCGAACAGGCTGCCAAGGTGGAGCGGATGGAGGAGGAAATGGCCACCCAGGCCAAAGCTGTGGACCTTCTCCGAGTTGACTACGACAAACTGCGGGTCGAGGTTAGCCGGCTTCGCGTGGAGAAAGAGGCTCTGGCGAAGCAGGTGACCTCTGAAGACGCCGCCATTGAGGAACTGGAGAAGGAGAAAAAGTCCCTTATCCAGGAGATGGCGGGTACCTTCGAGGAGGGGTTCCAAGAGGCCCTGACCCAGGCGTCCTGCGAGAATCCTGGCGTCAACCTTTCGAACTGCGACCCCACACACCACGTCGTCGACGGGAAGGTCGTGCCCATGGACTTGAACGACTGAACCACTGCCTCTCATCCGCCACCTTCCTCTTCAAGCTTAACTCTTCATTCTTTACCTTCGTTTTTTTTTTTGATTTTATCTGCCGAAACTTGTAATTCTTTGAACTATCCGTACTCTTGTTACTGATTTGGGATGTCCGTATGGCTGCATTTATTTCTTTGCCACATACGATTCTGCCTATGCGATCTCATTCTCATCTTTTCCCTTCACGCGCTTCACTTACTTTATCTGGGTTCTGCCCGTTTCTTTCACTTCGTTGGGCGGTTTGGTATGATCAGGTAAGGTCGCCCGCCAACCCTCACGCCCATGGAGAGGCTCACTAAGTGGCGTCGTATCGTCCATGGGACGTCTCTGATACCGAAAGGCCCTTTTTTTGATCTTTAACGCTCGGCGCCCACGCCTAAGGAGAGGCCTGCTAAAGCAGCACCGTATCGTCCCCGGGTGTCTAAAACGCTGAGTGCTGTGGGGGTCTGTTCCCTCCATGGTCTTTCCTTCCCATAGGTATCGGGGAACACCCTGCCAGCGATTCGCTGGCGTTTGGCGATCTCATCTCCCTCCACAGTCTTTCCTACCTGTGGGTATCGGGGAGGTAACGCCTGTGACTAACTTTGCCTTTCTTTGATTTCTTCTCACTGCACAGTCTTTCCTACCTGTGGGTATTGGGGAGGTGACGCCAGTCGGTATTTGGGTTGGCGACGCCCGCGACATCTCGCGCTGTCGTCGCCCTTTACGTCCTTCCTGGCAACGCCTCGGGCGTTACCTTTACTTCGACATTGACCTTAATTCTTGCCTTGGTCAACGCCTGATAACAGCGAAGAGCCCAAGGCTTTGCCTGTGCCATCCACGTGGCGCTCCTTGTATAGCTGATGGGACCTTCTTTCATTCGACTTGATCCACGTGGCGCTGCTTGCATGGTTGATGGGGTATCTAGTCATTCCATTTTCTGACTCCTGCTGTACCCCTGGCTCACTTTCGACGGCGCATCGTACCACTGGATATTCTGCTGATACAACGTTTTCTGATTTAAACCAGTGGTGCCAGCGTCATCCTTTCATCTTCTGCCACGTGTATCAATCGCGCGGTGCATCCGTTCGCGTCGTTTGGCGCTCTAACCGCTTTATTTAACTCTTCAAACTCTGGAACTATCTTCATCATTTTCTCACTTTTCATAACCTACTTGCGTTCTTTCTCCTTGCACCCTTCCTTCTTGCACCCTTTCTTCTCTGTCGAAGGGTTGTTCTAACCTTCGCTCCCCTCGCTCAACTCTTGCATTTCTGGCCATCCTGATCTTGTTAAAGAATGTCTTCTCACGATGCTTCCTCCAGGGTCCGTCCCAAAGACTTGTACCCTTGGGCCTCAAGTGAACTTCTTGATGAGTGTTCATGCTTGCTCTCCACCAGGGCCGTACGGGAACACAAAGGGGAGTTATGTTCTTATGACCACCGGGCCTTCGCAAGGAGGCAGGATGACGACATCGCTGTGCTCCCTTGCACTCTGGGGGAGCCAGTGTGTGGAGACGAACGGGCCAACGACGGGGTCCCTTTCTTTTACTTTTACCAGGAGGCGTTCAAGACCATCAGGGTGCGCTTACCCTTCTCCTGGTTCGAGAAGGAACTGCTGACGGAGATCAACGTTGCTCCGGCCCAGTTATACCCCAACAGCTGGGCCTTTGTCAAAGCCTTCGACGTTCTCTTCGGGTTTCTGGGTTGTGCACCCTCGGTTGACCTCTTTCTTCACTTCTTTGAGGTGAAGAGACAGAGACACAACCTCTGGGTAACTCTCAGTAATGTGCCCGGGAGGGTTCTCTTCACACCCTTCCAGAGCTCGTTCACCGGGTGGAAAGGCCGGTTCTTCAAGATCTGTCGTACTGACCTTGTTCCCGACACTCTGGATGGGTTTCCGCTGTACTGGGTGAGAGAGGAAAAGGCCCTCAAAGCCAAACCCCTCAAGAATCTGGCTCCAAGTGATCAAATAGCTTGCCGGATTCTTGCTGAGGCGGGAGGCTTTGACTCTACTACGGTGATCAGCTTGGAGTTCAACGCTAGGACTATTGAGAAGTACATATGTGAGAACCACTGCCTTAGGCAACTTCGGCCTTCGTTACTTTCTAACTGTGCCTGTCTTTCTTCACGGTGTCTCTAATACATCTGTTCCCTTTGTGCAGGTTCGAAAATAAGCCAAGAAAAGAGGACACGACTTACTCGAGCGCTGCGGGCTGGGAAAGGGGCTTCGCCTTCCTCCAGTGATGACTCTGATGAGCGCTGAGAAGTGGCTTGTTTGTGTTTTTGCATTTTGTACTGAACATTGCTTGTAACAAGAACTTTTCAATATCATAATTCTTTACAACGCCACTTTACTTTGCATATGCTTCATATACCGCGCGACTTCCTTTCGTCTCGTTCTGCCAACGATGCATGCTTTTACTTGGGCGACGCCTTCTTTCTGGGCGACGCCAAGACCTAGGCGACGCCTTCTTCCTTGGCGACACCATGGCCTAGGCGGCGCATCACATTACTTCTAACAAGGAAAGATAAAGGCTGAAAACCAAGGCGCTTCTTTTTCTCAACTGGTTTTTCCATTTATTAGGGTGACCTCATTAAAAAACCCCCGAAAGGGAAAAAGAGCGTCCCCTTCAACTAAATTGTTACATGCTGCTTACATAAGTCAACTGAAATAAAATTTTAAGTTGGCTGCATTCCAACTGCGCGAGATAGGGCCTCCATCTAAAGTCTCCAGGTTGTACGAACCGTTGCCCTTAGCCTCAGTAACTCTGAAGGGCCCGGTCCACTTGGGAGACAGCTTATTCTCCAACTCGTATGGGTGAGCTTTCCTCATCACTAGGTCACCCACCTGAAACTGTCGCGGCTTTACCTTAGAGCTATATTGTCGCTCCACTCTTCTCTTCATCGCTTCAGCTTTTATTCTAGCTTCTTCCCTGGCCTCTTCTAGCAGATCCAGGTTTACCCGTCTCTCCTCATTAGATTCCTCCACCACAAAGTTTTGAAAACGCGGTGAGCTTTCGTGTATTTCTACTGGAATCATCGCGTCCGACCCGTACACCAAACTGAAAGGCGTCTCCATAGTAGAGGATTGGGGCGTGGTGTGGTATGCCCATACAATCCTTGGCACCTCTTCCGCCCACGCCCCTTTGGCCTTCTCTAACCTTCTTTTTAACCCCCTCAGCAGAACTCTGTTTGCTGACTCTACTTGTCCATTGGTCTGGGGGTGTTCGACCGACGCGAACACTTGCTTGATTCCCACTTCAGCGCACAGATTTCTCAACTGCTGACTGGCGAACTGGGTCCCGTTGTCAGATATCAGGCGCCTGGGTACGCCAAAGCGACACACGATGTTTCTGCACACAAAATTCTGTACCTTATGCGCAGTGATTTGTGCCACGGGCTCTGCCTCTATCCACTTAGTGAAGTATTCGATGGCGACGGTGAGATACTTCATCTGCCTGATTGCCAGTGGGAAAGGGCCCAGGATGTCAATTCCCCATGTGTGGAAAGGCCACGGGCTGTATATGGACCGCAACTTTTCCGGCGGCGCCTTGTGCCAGTCGGCGTGCTTTTGGCATTGCTTACACCGCTGAGCGTGCCGTGCGCAATCCTCTTTCACTGTTGGCCAGAAGAAACCTGCGCGTATTACCTTGGAGGCTAAGGACCTTCCTCCTACATGGCTTCCGCAGATGCCTTCGTGTAGCTCCGCCATTATCCTGGTGCACTCATCGCCACTGAAGCATGTTAGGATAGGGTGAGTGAAACCGTGCCTGAACAGCACCCCATCCACCAAAGTATATCTTGCGGCATTTCTTTTGATTTTCTTACCCTCTTCAGGGTCCACTGGAAGGACCCCATCCGCCAGGTATCGTTTATAGGGCGTCATCCAGGTGTCTCCCTTGGACAGGACACAGACCTGCATCTGCTCTTCCTCAGACACACCCGCGTATATACTGATGCGGGGCGCCCTCTGCGTATCTTGGGTCAATGAGGAGTGACTCCTCGGCCTTCCCCTTGGTGCATAAATCTGGAGGACATCCACCCTGTTGTCTTCCACGAATCGACGCGGAGCTTTGAGAGTCTCCTGGATCACTGTCCTCTGTCTACCCCCCTTGCCTGAGCTGGCCAGCTTTGCGAGCAGGTCAGCTCTGGCATTCTGCTCCCTCGGGACGTGTATTAACTCAAGAGCGTTGAACGCCCCTCTCAACAACTGGACGTATTTTAGATACGCCGCCATCTGTGGGTCCTTCGCCTGGAACTCACCCGACACCTGCCCCGTAATCAACTGGGAGTCGCTCTTCACTAGGAGGTTTTGTGCACCCATCTCCTTGGCCAAGAGCATTCTTGCAATCAGGGCTTCATATTCTGCTTGATTGTTACTTGCCTTGAAGGCAAAACGCAAGGCCTGCTCGATCAGTATGCCGTCGGGTCCTTCCAGCACTATTCCCGCACCACTCCCTTGTTGGTTTGAGGAGCCATCAACCGAGAGCAGCCACTGTGAACTCGCTTCCACCTCCTGCTCACCTCCGGGCGAAAGTTCTGCTACAAAATCCGCGTACACCTGCCCTTTGATGGATCCTCTAGGCTCGTACTGTATGTCGAATTCTGACAGTTCCACTGCCCAGCGTACCATTCTTCCTGCCACATCGGGTTTCTGCAACACCTTCTGTATAGGGAGGTTGGTCATCACCACCACCGTAAAACTGTGGAAGTAATGACGGAGCCTCCTAGCCGAGAACACTACCGCCAGTGCCGCCTTCTCCAGTGCTTGGTACCTTGTCTCAGCCCCCTGTAAGGCCTTGCTTACAAAGTAGATGGGCTTCTGACTCTGGTCCTGCTCTTGGACCAACACAGAACTGATGGCCTGCTCCGTTACAGTAAAATACAACCGGAGGGGCACGCCCGTTACCGGCTTGCAGAGAACCAGAGGCGTCGCCAGGTACTCCTTCAGCTTAGCGAAAGCCGCTTCACATTCCTCAGTCCATGCAAAGCGACTGTTTCTCTTGAGGCACTGGAAGTACGGGTGCCCCTTTTCTCCTCCGGCGGAAACGAACCTCGAGAGCGCCGCCATCCGCCCTGTCAACTGTTGCACCTCCTTTACCGATGTCGGACTCCGCATGGCGATAATAGCCGCACATTTGTCGGGGTTCGCCTCTATCCCCCTCTCGCTGAGCAGAAAACCCAAGAATTTACCGGCCTCTACCCCGAAAACACACTTCTCGGGGTTCAACTTGAGGCGGTATTTGGATATTGTGTTGAACAACTCCTCCAAGTCTGCCATGTGCTGCGCCCTGTTCTGCGACGCCACCACCATGTCGTCTACATAGGTGTATACGTTCCTCCCAAGCATTGGCGCCAGGACCTTGTCCATTAACCTCTGGTACGTGGCGCCCGCATTTTTGAGCCCGAAGGGCATCACCTTATAGCAATAACTACATGTTTCAGTCATGAACGCAGTCTTGCTCTCGTCTCTTGGGTGCATCTTGATTTGGTTGTACCCTGAGAAGGCGTCCAGGAAGCTTAACACCTTGCTGCCGGACGCGCTGTCCACTAAGGCGTCGATGCTGGGCAACGGATAGGAATCCTTTGGGCACGCCTTGTTCAGGTCCGTGAAGTCAACGCACATTCTCCACTTTCCGCTCGCCTTTTTCACCAAGACGACGTTGGCGAGCCACTCAGGGTACTGAATCTCCCTAATGTGGCAAGCACTCAGCAGCTTCTGCGTTTCGTCTTTCACCACCTATTGTCGCTCCTCATTGAACTTCCTCCTTCTCTGTCGCACGGGGCGGACCGTGGCGTCCATGCTGAGGTGGTGACACAGGAAATCGGGGTCGATGCCCGGCATATCCGAGGCGGACCATGCTGAGGTGGTGACACAGGAAATCGGGGTCGATGCCCGGCATATCCGAGGCGGACCATGCGAAGGCATCCAGGTGGCGCGAAATCACTTCTGCCACCCCTTCCTGTTCCTCTGGACTTAGCGAACTTCCTAACTTGAAAGCTTTGCCGCCAATCTCCCTTTCTATGGCGTTAGCTGCAGGTTGCTCCCTACTATCATCTTCGACGGGCGCCGCTTCTTCTACGGGCGCCTCCTCCATTGGCACATCTGCTTCGGGCGTCGCCCTCTCTGCTATGGCCTCTTCAGACGTCAGCCCAGCGGGCGTCGCCTCAGTCATCGTTGCGTCCGCGCTCGGCGGACGTTCGTACACCATGAATACGCCTCTCTTCGTCTTCAGGCTGTTTTCGTAGCATTTCCTCGCCTCCTCCTGGTCTGATCTGATGACTATCACCCGGCCGCTGAGGTCTGGTAGCTTCATCTTCATGTGACGGGTGGAGGACACTGCGCTTAAACGGTTTAACGCCGGTCTGCCCAGCAAAATATTGTAGGCAGAATTAGCGTTCACGACGAGGTACCGGATACTCTCGGTGCGGGAGGCCTCTCCGTTTGTGAACGTAGTCCTCAACTCCAGGTACCCCCGGACTTCTACCTGGTTATCCCCGAACCCCTACAAACATCCTGCATAGGGACTCAGCAGATCGGGGGACAACCGTAACTTGTTAAAGGTCGACAGAAACATGACGTCTGCCGAACTTCCTTGATCAACAAGCACTCTGTGAACCTTCCTTCCGGCAGTGACAACAGAGATGACAACGGGGTCGTTGTCGTGGGGTACCACATCTCGGAGGTCTCTTCGTGTGAACACGATATCCGACTCCCATGGCTCTCCCGAGAGCCTCTCTTCAACTGAATTTACCCCCCTCGCGTATTTCTTCCGCTGGGAGGCGGTGGGCCCTCCGCCCGAGAAACCTCCAGCAATGGTATGGACCTCGCCAAGCACTGGCATCTCGTGCGCTGGTTCATCTGCCGGCGGCGGCGAAGCGGTGGTCGTTGTGGGATCTGTGACATAGTCTTTCAAAAATCCAGTCCTCACCAGCTCATCCAGCTGGTAGCCCAACGACAGGCAATTATCAATTTGGTGTCCGAACGCCTCGTGGAATTCGCACCAAGAGTCTTTACGGGGCCCTAACACCTTGTCGGTCTTTGCCGGTCGCCTCAGCCTCTCGGCTATGTTGGGTACGGCGATCAAATCCTTCAACTCAACCACGAAGTTGTACCTCGCCGGTCTTGCTCTTTCTCTGGCGGGGCGTTGGCCTCCTGCTGGGCCCCGGGATTCATTAAAGCACTTAATTACGAAACGTAACGCACTCATTAAAGCGCTTAATTACGAAACGTAGCGCATTTAAGACGTTGAAACGCTCGGGAGCCATAATAGTACCTGAATGCTCGAAAGGGAAACTGTATTGAATATCTTTAATTACCTGGCACCTGACTAGAGGGTGTTTCTATTCCGGCATGACTGTCGTACACGTGGAGGGCCTCACGACGCCATGACCCCATCTGGGGGCGTTTCTGCCCATCTGGGGACGTCTCTACGTGTGAGTCCTCCTGCTTGGGAGTGCTACTGCGCTAGGGGTGACTTTTTGGGTGCGAACTCATGCCCCCAAGTATCTAGCCACTTACTTTGAGAGCGTATCTGCCTTTCTCTCGTACCCTGCACCCGCTTACCATGGGCGTGACCTTCCTCTTGGGTCGTATCTGTCCCGAAAGCGTCTCTGGGGTGGCAGGGGTACTTCACGAGTCAGGCTGCCCTACCCTGATGTCATCACTATGGCCTTGAAGCCACCTCTTTTTTCTCTTTATCACTTTCCCGAGATATCGGGTCATGAGGCTTTCCCACGGCGTCGCTCCCTCCATGGTCTTTCCTACCCAGGGGTATCGGGGAACCACACCGTGAGTGCCTTACTTTTACACTGTTTGATCTGGCTACGCCCTGGTTGGGCGACGCCTCCACCCAGGCGACGCCTTGCCTTGGCGACGCCTCCACCCAGGCGATGCCTTGTCCTGTCTGGGCGACGCTTCCTCTTGGCGTCTCTACACCTGGGCGTCACCTTGAGTTGACTTTGACTTTCCAGTCGTTGACTTTGACCTTGACTTAGTCAACGCCCTGATACGGGACGGTACAGTAACCAATCACTGACCGGTTTACTGACTCCCTCAGGCCACTGTCGTGCACGACTATACCGACGAGGAGCTCTTCTTCTTCTGAGGTATGATCATGCGAAGTCCATGCGTAACGCTCTCGCTGGGAATCTCAGTCCCAGTTTAACTGCGTGTAACACGAAACCCCGATGACCATGCACCTGATGACTGATCGGTGCTCTATTGCTTCTCGCGTTCTCCCCCGGGTGTTTATCTTGGAACTGATCTGTTGGTGGCCACTCGGTTACTGACCACCGATCTCCATACCGGGTGATCTCCTCCATGATTACCCTGCCACCTGATCCACGTGTCACCCTGCGAGTGGTCCACGTGGTTATCTGCTGCTGACGTCATCGACTACCGATGACCGACCGGATCACAAGCCCCCTAGTCTCGAGCTGTGAACTCGTTCTCAGTGAAGAGATTAAGTGGTCGCGCTCTAGGTCCACATGGCAAGTGGGGCTGCATCACGTGCCACCTCACGTGTTGCCCTTTAACGTTACAACTTCCTTTCTCAATCTTGCGACACGTGGCCGCATCAACGGCCAGCGTGGAGTGTCACTAGCGCTTCCCTTATTCAAATAGGCACGCGTTTCCACTGTTTCATCATCTTCTTCAACACTCTCAGGCTCACTATGAATTCCCCCTCTGCGCGCCCATCTTCCTTCAAGCTTTCTACCTCCAAACCTTTCGCGATCACTCAAAGGTATGGTTTTTCTTCCTCCTTGGTCTATTTAGGCTCTTTTCACCGATTGCATTCGTCCCTTTCATTATCATGCATTCATCATCTCTGTTTTTCCTCTTCTCGACCCGCGCTAGGGTTTTCGCGCCCCTCACTCTGCTTTCTGCTTCTCCCTCTTCCTCTTTTTCGCCTGGACATTTCTTTCTTCTTCCCTTCCTCTGTTTTTCACCGAACCATTCATCATTTCTTCTTCTTCCATTCCTCTGACCCTTCATTTTTCTCCATTGCAGTTATCTCGCAATGGCTCGCTTAAAACAAACCGCCCGAATCGTCGCCTCGTCTTCTGGTGCACAGCCTTCAGCAAGTGCACCGGCGCCGCCACCACCAGATGCAACCTCCTACCATGACAACGCCAGGGTCTACGACTGGGCTCCCTTGGCGTTGCTGGCCGAAACCTCCACCCTACTACCGCAGGGTCACCTCAAATCCCTTCTGAGCAACGACCCAGACGAGCCTTCTTGCGCCGTCGACAGGGAAAACGATTTTAATATCCGTATACGCATTCCTCCTCGAGAGATGCCCATCTGTGCGGATGACAGGGCCACCAATGGGGTGCCCTTCACCTTCGTCTACTCCGCCATCTTCAAGAGGTTGAAGTTGCGCCTACCCTTCACTTTCTTTGAGAAGGAGCTGATGATGGAGCTAAATGTCGCCCCCTGCCAACTCCATCTGAATGCCTAGGCTTTCATACGGGCATTCGAGATCCTCTGCAACTACTTCGGGCATAACGCCTCCATAGATGTATTCCTATATTTTTTCGAGGCGAAGAACCCCGGGGATAGGTCCTGGTTCAGCCTGAACAGGGTTGCTGGATGGGTGCTCTTGGGCCTGTATCAGCAATCCTTCAAAGATTGGAAGGGTAGGTTCTATATGATATCTGCTACCCCGCAAAGTCCAACATTGCTCGAGGGGTTTCCCCTTTACTAGGTTCTTGGAGTAGAATTCAAGAAACCCCGTGGCCTCGAAGTCATGGCCCCCTACGAGCGCGAACTATGTGGGTTGTTCCTAGGGGCAAAGTACAGCTCAGCTCTCCTCATCAAACACGAGTTTGATGTGTTGGCTCTGAAGAAGCACATAGGTAGGCTCTTCTTCTTTCACCTCTTAGGGTACTTGCACACACTCATGCATACTTGCATAAATTTTGACCCACTTGCATAATTATGCCATCTAACTCTTTTTTTTTCCTTCGATGTAGACATGACTTCAGGGAAGGAAAGGAGGAAGGCATTGCTGGAGCTTGCCCGAATCCAGGGTGCCAAGATGATTGGCTCTTCTTCTTCCACCACCGAACCCATCGCAGCTCCTCCTCTCTCGGTGAGGAAAAGAAGAAGGCTAGCGAAGGCCTTTCCTTCGTCTGCCACAACTGCTGCTGCTGCTCCTACCCCCTCAACCGAAGAGGAGAGTTCTGGCTCTCTTCTTGTTCACCGCAAGAGGAAACTTCCAGAGGTTGGGGGAGCTTCATCCCTTTAGCCTGGGGAGATTGAAGTGGTGGAGATAGAGGAAGGTTCAGCCTCACCCCCTTCTGCTCAACCTGCCCCAGCGCCAACATCCTTCCCCTCTCCCCAACAACTACCATCTCCAGCTCTTCGATCACCATCTCCAGCTCCCCTTTCATCTCCTCCCCCAGCAGGCCAAGCTCTTGGTCAATCCACTCCACCTGCTGGGGGCGATTCTGCTCACTCGGGGGGTCCCCTGGGACTTCTCGCATCGCCACCACCACCACCAACCTCCACTGCTACTGCTGAAGGTGGAGGGGGCAGCTCGCGACCAAACGGCTCTGGAGCTAGCAATGAGAATTTCAGCCGAGTCATTGCTTTGGTCCGACAGCTCATTCGCAGCCGGGTGCTCATCGAATGGAACGGAGAGGAGGTGGACATGCATCTGGCTAAGCAGATAGTGCTTTCCCTGGAGTTTTCCACCCAGCACCGCAAGAAACTAATCCTGGAGAAAAGGATCAAGGAGCTTGAGCATGACAAGGAGTCACTGCAAAGTGACTTTGAGGCTGCCCAAGGGTCCGTAGATCTAATGAGGGGTATGGTGGAAAAAGCCAAGGGAGAGTACCTAGCGCAGGTCCAAGAGACCATCAAGACTGAGATCTTGATGGGGCAAGCCGTCAACTCTTTGGACTGCGAGGTGGTGCAGCTGCGAAGCAAGGTGATCCATCTGGATGCCGAGACCTCCTCCCTACGCCAACTGAACTCACAACTAGTGGGGGAGCTCGAGTCTACCAGGGAGACGGCCGTTACTGGGGAGAAGAAGCTTGAGGAGGTGGTGAGCAAGCTGTCTGAGGCAAAGGGCCAATTGGAAGAAGCTGCCTCTTCCATTGCTGCCCTTACCACCGAGAAGAATGTTGCGGAGGCCTCAAAGCAAAAATTAGAAGCTGAGAACGCCGACCTTATGAGCGTGGGTGATGAAGCCCTTGCTGACGGATTCGAGCTGGCGCTCGAGCAGATCCAATGCGTTCTCCCGGATTTGGACCTCTCACAGTTCAGCATTTATCATGAGGTGGTGGATGGAAAGCTCGTTCCTCCTCCTTGAGCTCTTTTTCTTTTTTGTAAATTTATACTTCTGCACAACTTTTTGTACTTGGAATTTGTATAAAACTTGGTGTGAATACATACTCGTTTCAACTATAAGCTTCTTCTCTTGTACTTTCTTGAGCTTCATCTTTTTTTATGCACACGACTAACTGTTAGCTAGCTTAGGTTTAGCGCGATCTTGTACTCTTTGATCTTGGCCTCTACTTGATCACGACTAGCTACTCCCTTAGCTTTGTATTTAACAGTTCTTATGCATAGCTTTGTACTGGATGACTGACTAGGCGTAGTCTGTCTGCCTCAGCTTGTTGTGTAAGAATTTGTTTGGAAAAGTTTCCTCCGACAAGGCAAGACTGATCAGTCATCGTTCTTCAAGCAGCGTACCCACCAACAACTCATCAGTCATCGTTCTTCGTACTTCACTTTGCTTCCCTTTCGCTCTAGCGCTAAGTGCATAGAGGACATCGATCGTCAGAGGTGATACCTTGTTTGGCGAAACTTGCTCAACTGCGTGAACTCAACAATACTTGAACTTGACCCTCCATGTACCGCTTTTAACTCGAGCAAATTGTTTAACCTGATCTGCCAAGTGAAATCCCCCCTACTTCTGTCATCGCCCGGAACTCTTCTGATCTGGTATTCGCCGCACAACCCCTTCACTGTCTCAACTTTCACGCCATAAGGTTCTGGCGATGTTACCTTTCTTCTTTTCATGACCTGATCATTGTTCCCTCATCTGGAGATAGAGGCGCCTTTCGGATCCTTCTCTACCTCCCTGAGTTTCAGAACAGTGATCTGGTCTTACTGGGTCAATATTGATGTTTCACTTAAAGAGGGGAAGGCATTTTCCTTCCCTTCCCACCACTTAAGGCCACAAACACCCCTGACCTTTCAGCTCATCTTGCCTGAGCTCACTCGGTGAGAAGGACTTTATCTTGCCTGAACTCACTCTAAGGTGAGAAGGACTTTATCTTGCCTGAACTCACTCTAAGGTGAGAAGGACTTTATCTGGTGCCTCAACTCTCCCAGGGTGTACATCTCCACCCCCCTGGATGCACTGAGGACTTTTAATCTTGCCTCGATCTGCTGGTGCAGAGAGGTCTTTTAATCTGTTCTCGCCTGCACTCGCACAAAGTCGAGGAGGACTTTATCTCTTTCTCGCCTCAAGACGCGCTAGGGCGTTGAGGTCTTTAATCATTGTTGGTGCCTCCGATCGCCGAAAGACGACGAGGTCTTTTAAAACTTTTAACTGATGCCGCCGATCGCCGGAAAACGATGGGGACTTTAAAACTTTTAACTGAGAGCATGCAATACGATTTTACTGTTGCCCTAGATCACATACGAGTTATAAGGCCTTTTTCCTAAAACTCTCGAAGCCATAAGCATGCAAACATAGAAGCTTTAAACTTTGAAAAACTCTTCTTTATTGGGCGGCCTCATTAAAAACCCTCCTTAGGGAAAAAAGAGTGCCCCCTTGAAATTGTTTTAACAGAAACTATTCAAATCTCTTCATATTCGTCTTTACTTACAAGGCTTTAACTGTAATACGACTTGAGATGTGTGGCGTTCCAAGTGCGAGGAATCGCTCCTCCTTCTAACGTCTCCAAGCGGTAGGCGCCATTCCCGAGCGCCTCGGTTATTCTGAACGGTCCCGTCCACTTGGGCGATAACTTGTTCTGCATCTCATACTGATGGGCCTTCCTCATCACCAGATCGCCGCTTCTAAACTGCCTTAACGTTACCTTAGAGTTGTACCTTCGCTCAACTCTTCTCTTTACTGCTTCGGCTTTCACTCTCGCCTCCTCCCTGACCTCATCCAGCAAATCCAGATTCATTCTTCTTTCTTCGTTCGAGTCTTCCGCCATGAAGTTCTGGAATCTCCGCGAGCTCTCCTGGATTTCGAATGGAATCATAGCATCACATCCATAAACCAAACTAAAGGGGGTCTCGTGGGTTCCTGACTGCTCAGTGGTATGGTATGCCCAAACTATGCGGGGTACCCCTCTTCAGCCCAGGATCCCTTAGCTTTCTCTAATCTTCTCTTTAAACCTCTCAGCAACACCCGATTGGCAGACTCCACTTGGCCATTCGTCTGTGGGTGCTCGACGGATGCAAACACCTGTTGTATCCCCACCTCTTCGCACAGCTTTTTCAAGAGGTGACTTGCAAACTGAGTCTCATTGTCTGATACCAGGCGTTTCGGCACACCAAACCGGCACACTATGTTCTTCCATACAAAGCTCTCGATCTTGTGTGCGGTGATTTGGGCCACTGGCTCCGCTTCGATCCACTTGGTGAAGTATTCAATCGCCACCACCAAGTACTTCATGTGTCTGATCACCAATGGGAAGGGTTCCAGAATGTCAATTCCCCAAGTATGAAACGGCTAGGGGCTGTGAATCGACTTCAGCTCTTTTGGGGGTGCCTTGTGCCAATCGGCGTGCTGCTGGCATTGCTTGCAACGCTGGGCGTATCTCTTGCAATCTTCTCTCATCGTGGGCCAGTAATAGCCTGCACGGATAGTCCTTGTCGCCAGCGATCGACCTCCAATGTGGCTCCCGCAAATTCCCTCATGGAGCTCAGCCATAATCCTCGTGCACTTCTCTCCGTGTATACATACAAGAAGGGGGTGTGTGAATCCAAACCTGTACAGCTCGCCGTCAATAAGGGTAAACTTGCTGGAGCTCTTCTTTATTTTTCTGGCCTCAGTTGAGTCCACTAGAAGCACACCATTTGCTAAATAACGTTGGTAAGGCGTTATCCACGTGTCTGGCTCGTGGACAGCGCAAATCTGCATCGATCTTGCCCCTTCTTCTGCTGGGCGCTCTCTGACCCTCGGCGCCCTCAGAGTTTCCTGCGTTAGGGATCTATGACTTCTCGCCGGTCTTTTCGTTGATCTACAAACATGGAGAACTTGGTGGTCTGCCACGAATGCTCGAGGCGCTTTCAAAGTTTCTTGAATGACAGTCCTCTGTATACCCCCTTTGCCCGAACTGGCGAGCTTGGCTAGCAAGTCAGCTCGGGCATTCTGTTCTCTTGGCACGTGCACCACTTCAAATGAAGCGAAAGATCTTCTTAGCTCCTGCACGTACTCCAAGTAGGCTGCCATCTGCGGGTCCTTGGCTTGGAACTCGCCAGTTACTTGTCCCGTGACCAACAGCGAGTCGCTCTTGGCCATCAGCACTCTCGCCCCCATTTCCTTAGCCAGCAGGATTCCAGCGATCAAAGCCTCATACTCTTCTTGGTTGTTGCTTGCTTTGAAAGCGAACCTCAATGACTGCTCTATCAACACTCCGTTGGGCCCTTCCAAGATGACCCCAGCCCCGCTGCCCACCTGGTTGGACGACCCATCAACAGAGAGTACCCAGCAAAAGTCACCCTCGGCGTTTTATGCCACTTCGGAGGATAACTCGACCACGAAATCGGCGAAGACTTGCCCTTTGATCGATCCCCGGGGTTCATACTTGATGTCGAACTCCGATATTGTGTTCAGAAGAAGAGACCTCCGAGATGTGGTGCCCCACGACAACGATCCCGTTGTCATCTCAGTCGTCACAGCTGGAAGGAAGGTCCACAAAGTGCTTGTTGATCAAGGAAGCTCGGCAGACGTCATGTTTCTGTCGACCTTTAATAAGTTACGGTTGTCCCCCGATCTGCTGAGTCCCTATACGGGATGTTTGTATGGGTTCGGGGATAACCAGGTAGAGGTCCGGGGGTACTTGGAGTTGAGGACTACATTCACAGACGGAGAGGCCTCCCGTACAGAGAGCATCCGGTACCTCGTCGTGAACGCCAATTCTGCCTACAATATTTTGCTGGGCAGACCGGCGTTAAACCGTCTGATTGCAGTGTCCTCCACCCGTCACATGAAGATGAAGCTACCGGACCTCAGTGGCCGGGTGATAGTCATCAGGTCAGACCAAGAGGAGGCGAGGAAATGCTATGAAAACAGCCTGAAGACGAAGAGAGGCGTATTTATGGTGTACGAACGTCCGCCAAGAGCGGACACGACGATGGTTGAGGCGACGCCCGTTGGGCTGACGCCTAAAGCGGCCATAGAAGAGAGGGCGAGGCCCGAAGCAGATGTGCCAATGGAGGAAGGCCCTGACGACGCGGCGCCCGTAGAAGAGGCGGCGCCTGTCGAAGAGGCGGCGTCCGTCGAAGATGATAGCAGGGAGCAGCCTGCAGCTAACGCCATAGAAAGGGAGATTGGCGGCAAAGCTTTCAAGTTAGGAAGTTCGCTAAGCCCAGAAGAACAGGAAGGGGTGGTAGAAGTGATTTCGCGCCACCTGGATGCCTTCGCATGGTCCGCTTCGGATATGCCAGGCATCGACCCTGATTTCCTGTGTCACCACCTCAGCATGGACGCCACGGTCCGCCCCGTGCGTCAGAGAAGGAGGAAGTTCAATGAGGAACGACAACAGGTGGTGAGAGACGAAACGCAGAAGCTGCTGAGTGCTGGCCACATTAGGGAGATTCAGTACCCCGAGTGGCTCGCCAATGTCGTCTTGGTGAAAAAGGCGAACGGAAAGTGGAGAATGTGCGTTGACTTCACGGACCTGAACAAGGCGTGCCCAAAGGATTCCTATCCGCTGCCCAGCATCGACGCCTTGGTAGATAGCGCGTCCGGCAGGAAGGTGTTAAGTTTCCTGGACGCCTTCTCAAGGTACAACCAAATCAAGATGCACCCAAGAGACGAGAGCAAGACTGCATTCATGACGGAGACATGCAGTTACTGTTATAAGGTGATGCCCTTCGGGCTGAAAAATGCGGGCGCCACGTACCAGAGGCTAATGGATAAGGTCCTGGCGCTAATGCTTGGGAGGAATGTGTACGCTTATGTCGACGACATGGTGGGGGCGTCGCCGAGTAGGGTGCAGCACATGGCAGACCTCGAGGAGTTGTTCAACACAATATCCAAATACCGCCTCAAGTTGAACCCCGAAAAGTGTGTTTTCGGGGTAGAGGCCGGTAAGTTCTTGGGTTTTTTGCTTACCGAGAGGGGGATAGAGGCGAACCCCGACAAATGTGCGGCTATTATCGCCATGCGGAGTCTGACATCGGTAAAGGAGGTGCAACAGTTGACAGGGCGGATGGCGGCGCTCTCGAGGTTTGTTTCCGCCGGAGGAGAAAAGGGGCACCCGTATTTCCAGTGCCTCAAGAGAAACAGTCGCTTTGCCTGGACTGATGAGTGCGAAGCGGCTTTCATTAAGCTGAAGGAGTACCTGGCGACGCCACCGGTCCTCTGCAAGCCGGTAACGGGCGTGCCCCTTCGTTTGTATTTTACTGTAACGGAGCCAAGGTTTATTTTCGAACCTACACCAGGGAAAAAGACATGTTAGAGATGCCAAGGCAAGTCATGCACGTACAAAAAGCAACAAAGGCTGGAGTTGCCAAGGCAGCGGTTCTTACATATGTACTTCTCAAGAGTCCCAGCATTAGACTCCAAGCTGATCACCGTGGCAGAGTCAAAACCTCCCGCCCCAGCAAGAATCCGGCAAGCTATTTGATCACTTGGAGCTAGATTCTTGAGGGGTTTGGCTTTGAGGACCTTTTCCTCTCTCACCCAGTACAGCGGAAACCCATCCAGAGCGTCGGGAACAAGGTCAGTACGACAGATCTTGAAGAACCGGCCTTTCCACCCGGTGAACGAGCTCTGGAAGGGTGTGAAGAGAACCCTTCCGGGCACATTACTGAGAGTTACCCAGAGGTTGTGTCTCTGTCTCTTCAACTCAAAAAAGTGAAGAAAGAGGTCAACCGAGGGTGCACAACCCAGAGACCCGAAGAGGACATCGAAGGCTTTGACAAAGGCCCAGCTGTTGGGATATAACTGGGCCGGAGCCACGTTGATCTCTGTCAGCAGTTCCTTCTCGAACCAAGAAAAGGGTAAGCGCACTCCGATGGTCTTGAACACCACCTGGTAAAAGTAAAAGAAAGGGACCCCTTCGTTGGCCCGTTCGTCTCCACATACTGGCTCCCCTAGAGTGCAAGGGAGCACAGCGATGTCGTCGTCATGCCTCCTCGCAAAGGCTCGGTGGTCGTAGGAACATGACTCTCCTTTGTGCTCCCGTATTGCCCTGGTAGAGAGTAAGCATGAACACTCGTCAAGAAGTTCATTCGAAGCCCAAGGGTACAAGTCTTTGGGACGAACTCTGGAGGAAGCAGCGTGAGAGGACATTCTTTAACAAGCTCAGGACTGCCAGAAATGCAAGAGTTGAGTGAGGCGAGTGAAGGCTAGAACAACCCTTCGACAGAGAAGAAAGGGTGCCAGAAGGAAGGGTGCAAGAAGGAAGGATGCAAGAAGAAAGAACGCAAGTAGGTTATGAAGAGTGAGTAAATGATGAAGATAGTTCCAGAGCTCGAAGAGTTAAATAAAGCGGTTAGAGCGTCAAACGACGTGAATGGATGCACCGCACGATTGATACACGTGGCAGAAGATGAAAGGATGACGCTGGCACCACTGGTTTAAATCAGAAAACGTCGTATCAGCAGAATATCCAGTGGTACGATACGCCGTCGAAAGTGAGCCAGGGGTACAGTAGGAGTCAGAAAATGGAATGACTAGATACCTCATCAACCATACAAGCAGCGCCACGCGGATCAAGTCGAATGACAGAAGGTCCCATCAGCTATAGAAGGAGCGCCACGTGGATGGCACAGACCAAGCCTTGGGCTCTTCGCTGTTATCAGGCGTTGACCAAGGCAAGAATTAAGGTCAATGTCGAAGTAAAGGTAACGCCC
The DNA here is from genome assembly GCF_000499845.2 of Phaseolus vulgaris. Classification (NCBI taxonomy): domain Eukaryota; kingdom Viridiplantae; phylum Streptophyta; class Magnoliopsida; order Fabales; family Fabaceae; genus Phaseolus; species Phaseolus vulgaris. The sequence continues at coordinate 18,026,298 of NC_023757.2, forward strand.
GAGGCGTTGCCAGGAAGGACGTAAAGGGCGACGACAGCGCGAGATGTCGCGGGCGTCGCCAACCCAAATACCGACAGGCGTCACCTCCCCGATACCCGCAGGTAGGAAAGACTGTGGAGGGAGATGAGATCGCCAAACGCCAGCGAATCGCTGGCAGGGCGTTCCCCGATACCCACAGGTAGGAAAGACTGTGGAGGGAGAAGAAATCAAAGAAAGGCAAAGTTAGTCACAGGCGTCACCTCCCCGATACCCACAGGTAGGAAAGACTGTGGAGGGAGATGAGATCGCCAAACGCCAGCGAATCGCTGGCAGGGCGTTCCCCGATACCTATGGGAAGGAAAGACCATGGAGGGAACAGACCCTCTCCAGAGCGCTCAGCGTTTTAGACACCCGGGGACGAAACGGTGCTGCTGTTAGCAGGCCTCTCCTTAGGCGTGGGCGCCGGGCGTTAAGGATCAGAGAAAGGGCCTTTCGGTATCAGAGACGTCCCATGGACGATACGGCGTCACTAAGTGAGCCTCTCCATGGGCGTGAGGGTTGGCGCGCAACCTTTCCCGATCATACCAAACCGCCCAACGAAGTGAAAGAAATGGGCAGAACACAGATAAAATAATTAAAGCGTGTGGAGGGAAAAGAGAATGAGATCGCATAGGCAGAATCGTATGTGACAAAGAAATAAAGGCAACCATACGAACGTCCCAAATCAGTAACAAGAGTGCGGATAGTTCAAAGAATTACAAGTTTTGACAGATAAAATCAAGAAACGAAGGTAAAGAATAAAAGAGTGGAGCTTGAAGAGGAAGGCGGCGGATGAGAGGCAGCGGTTCAGTCATCCAGATCCATGGGCACGACCTTACCGTCAACGACGTGGTGTGTGGGATCGCAGCTCGAAAGGTTGACGCCCGGATTCTCGCAGGACGCCTGGGTCAGGGCCTCTTGGAACCCCTCCTCGAAGGTACCCGCCATCTCCTGGATAAGGGACTTTTTCTCCTTCTCCAGTTCCTCAATGGCGGCATCTCCAGAGGTCACCTGCTTCTCCAGAGCCTCTTTCTCCACGCGAAGCCGGCTAACCTCGACCTGCAGTTTGTCGTAGTCAACTCGGAGAAGGTCCATAGCTTTGGCCTGGGTGGCCATTTCCTCCTCCATCCGCTCCACCTGGGCAGCCTGTTCGCAGCAACGGTCCTTCAGGTCCTTTTGAGTTTCTGCATCCGCTTTGACCACTTCCTGAAGACCCGCTACCTGCACTTGAAGAGCAACTTCCCAAGTGTAGAAGCCTTCCTGGAGCTCCAATGCCTCCGCCAGTCGCCTTTCTGTTTCCGCTTTGGACTCTTGTATTTGTCTCAGGGAAGTTTGATAGGCTTCGTTCTGGCGTCCCAGGGTCCTCATTTCCTCTTCCAGAGTAGATGCTTTTGTTTCCAAGGCTTGGAGGGTATGAGCTTGCAGGACCGCGTTTCTGGCCTGGGAGCGCCATTCAAGGGCCACCGCCAAGAAGGCCCCCAAGTAGAAAGGCATGCCTTCCCTCCTGTCGGTACCTTCTGGCATAGTCCCGCCACTGAAACCCTTCATCAGATGCATGATTGGAGGAGGGATGGCGATGAAGTCGGGGGCAGCAGCGTCGGGAGCCGGGGAAGCAGTGGTTTCTGGCGGCGGCGGAGGCGGGGCAGATTCGGCGCCTTCGCCCCTTTCCTCTTGGAGTATCATAGGAGGGAGTGAGGTTGCGCTTGGAGGGTTGTCCATAAAGGGGTTCCCTCCCTGCGGCGACGTCCCTACCAGAAGAGGAACCCGTGCAGATTTTCTCCTTCTGAAGGGTGCCACCCCTTCCGAATCCTCGTCATCTGACAGAATCTCCAAAACCCTTTTCCCTTTGTCAAGGGGGGTTGGAGCCGGTGACGAGGCCGCAGCTAGGGGAACAGCGGCGATAGGCGGAGGAGAATTGGGAGTTGGAAGCACGGCGGAGCCAGGTGGAGACGTCGGAGATGGGCTAGAAGCAGCTTCAGCAATGACTGGAGGTGGCGGTGACGGAGCCGGTGGGAGAACCGGATTGGCAACAGGGCTGGAGGAGACGCCTGCCTTGGCGGCACGAGCCTCCTTCAGTGCTTTCGCCAACATTATTCTTTTGGAAACGCCCATCACCGATCCTACATCAAGACAGGCCAATCAACAAGGATTAGCACTAGAACAGTTCTGCAAATTCACAATACATGAAGAGGCGTGAAATGCAAGTAACATTGTACAGCGAAAATTGGTAGCATAAGTTTGATTCAGATAAATCAGAAGGAAGATTCTATGGCCAAATACATGCAGATAACCACAACAACTAATGCATCATAAATCACCAAGAGTAGATACCGAAGTAGGTAGAAAGCCCATGGGCATTGAATTCGTTCGCGATGAGTTTGGTGGTATCGAAGACTATTTCCAATCCCGCCAAGGTTTTGCATACATCCCGGTCAGGCGGGGCGAGCTCGTCCAGAGCCAAGGGCTTCATGGTTATGGGTTTGTCTGTCCAGTACAGGGGAAAGCCCTCTAGGATAGTAGGATCGCGCTTGGTCGCACGTACCTTGAAGAATTTCCCCTTCCATCCTTTGAACGAATTCTGGAATAGCGTAAGGATGATGCGCCCGGCGATGCCAGAAAAGCTCATCCAGAGGCTCTTCCCTTGCTTCTTTACCTCGAAGAAGTGAAGAAAAACGTCCACAGAGGAGGGAACGCCTAGATAGCCGCAGAGAATTTGAAACCCCCTCACGAAAGCCCAACTGTTGGGATGGAGTTGGGCGGGAGCAGTGTTTATCTCTGTCAGTAGCTCTTTTTCGAAGGGAGTGAGGGGTAGACGCAGGCCCACCCTCTTGAGCACCATCTGATAGAGGAAGAAGAAAGGGCATCCCCCAGTATCTCGTGATTTTTGTGGAACGCATTGAAGTTATAGAGAGCAGGGTCCCCCCTATGAGGCTCCACGTCCTCAACAGAGTTCAGGAGGGAACATTCGTCTAGAAGTTCGTCGGGGGCCCAGTCGTATTCGCCCTTATAATGAGACTTGGGGAGCGGGGGAGGCGCGGTGGTTTTAGTTTTCGCCATCAATGCCAATGCTGAAGATCAAAAGAGAAAGAAAGGGTTCAGAGAAAAGGGGTTTGGGAGAAGAAAAGGGAAAAATGGAAGAACCCTAGGAGCGCCCTACCCACAAGAGAACGAAGGGAAACGAGAGGAACAAAGAAACATACAAACGATATCCAGAGAAATGCGGTAATATGGACAGTCCCAGGCAGTTCATACAGTAAAGAGAATCATCAAGGAGGGAAAAACTGTACCTTTGGGGGCTGAAGGGTGTGGAGAGCGGAAACACGAACGAACAGGGGTCGCAAGAGAAGATGAACAGTGACTGAGGGCAGAGAAAGCGAATGTAACAGTAGTGGCAATTGCGGGGTTTGGTAACTTAAACGTTACGAGAAGCGCGAAGGGATAACCGTGTGATGACGCCACGTGTTGCGAGATTAAGCGCTCAAGGGAAGCGCGAGGGTTTCCTGAAGACGACCGCACAATGAACCACGTGGCACGCGATTAAGCGAAACTTCAAAAGACATCATTTTTCCCATTTCAGAGATGTCCAATCAGCCATTAAGAATACCTCTGGTTCAGAAATTGTCACGTCAGTAATTCGAAAAAATTGCTGAGTCAGCAGAGAATGACACGTCATCAGGAAGGCACGTGGACGGCGTGGGCGAGGCTTTAGTCTTTGCGCTGAAGACAAGTCTGCGGCTTAAGACTGGGGGGCTTGTGTACCGTCCCGTATCCGGGCGCTGACTAAGTCAAGGTCAAGGTCAACGACTGGAAGGTCAAAAGTCAACGCAAGGCGTCGCCTAGGTGTAGAGATGCCAAGAGGAAGCGTCGCCAAGGCCAGGCGTCGCCAAGGCAAGGCGTCGCCAGGGGAAGGCGTCGCCAAGGCAAAGCGTAGCCCAGATGGAGGCATCGCCAGATCAAACAGTGCTAAAGTAAGGCAATCACGGTGTGGTTCCCCGATACCCATGGGTAGGAAAGACCATGGAGGGAGCGACGCCGTGAGAAGGCCTCAGGTCCCAATAGCACGGGGCAGCAGTAAAGAGAAAGAAAAGGTGGCTTCAAGGCCATAGTAACAGTACCAGTGAAGGGCAGCCTGACTCGTGACGTGCTCCTGCCGCCCCAGAGACGCCCGTAGGGCAGATACGACTCAAGAGGAAAGTCACGCCCAGGGCAACCGGGTGCAGAGTACAAAAGGAAGGCAGATACGCTCTCAAAGTAAGTGACTAGATACTTGGGGGCATGAGTTGGCACCCAAAAAGTCACCCCTAGCGCAGTAGCACTCTCAGCAGGAGGACTCACACGTACAAACGTCCCCAGGTGGGCAGAAGCGCCCAGATGGGGTCATGGCGTCGTGAGGCCCTCCACGTGTAAGACAGCCAGGCCAGAATGGAAACACCCTTTAGTCAGGTGCCAGGTAATTAAAAGTCATTCAATACAGTTTCCCTTTCGAGCATTCTGGTACTATAATGACTCCCAAGCGTTTCAACGTCTTAAATGCGCTACGTTTTCTAATTAAACGCTTTAATGAGTGCGTTACGTTTGTAATTAAAAGCGCTTTAAGGCGCTTTAAATGCTTGGGTAGTTTAAATAGCGCAGAGAATGTTGGAAAAAGGGTTGGAACCTTCGGCAAATTTACCAGAGAACTCTCTAGTTGCTTGCTCGTGCTTCAAGGTTGCGTACAAGTGACTGGGGAATATTTTTGCCTGGAGGAGACAACACACACATATACACAGTTAATTCACCACCTTCAGAGTGCCACACGCGGTGCTCAGACACGGAGGTGGACAGTTTTTGGTGTTTCTTGCTGGCTGACTTGAGCGTCGGAGTGCACACGGCCGCTAGGGCGCCTCTTTGTCCTCTTCTTTTTTTTTGCAGGAATCCACAGGCAACCAGTGGGAAGGTGTCCCTAGCTGACGGTTGAGGTCGCGCACGAAGACGTCCCGGTCAACCGGACGGAACAGCATCCAAGTGTCTACTTATTACTTCGGCGATCTGGTCTTGCGTCTTGCTATCCAGGGTTCTTCCCAATTTAAACACCTTACCGCTGATCTCCTTCTCGAGCCATTCCTCTACTGGCTGAGGTTTCCTCTCGTTGGCGATCAGCGCCCGCGCGATACCGGTTTCTCTGGCGATCTCCTAGCAGTTTCTCTCCGACCTCGCCTCTACATTCCCCATCGGCGCATCGCCCTCGGCGACCACCTCTAACGCCGCATCCAAAACTCGCCGAGGTTCGCGCTCCGGCTCCACGCCAGGGGGAGGCGTTGTGGTTACGTGGCACACAGGCCTCTTGTTCTTGAGGCTGTTTTCGTAACACTTCTTCGCCTCCTTCTGGTCGGAGCAAATAGTGATGATCATACCCTCCACAGACGGCACCTTCACCTTCATGTGCCTTGTCGAAGGCACAGCTCCTGTTCTGTTGAGCGTTGGCCTCCCCAGCAGTATGTTATACGCTGATGGGGCGTTTACGACAAGGTACCTGACCTTCTCCGTTCGTGAGGCGAAGCCGTCAGTGAAGGTCGTCCTCAGCTCGATATACCCCCTCACCTCCACTTGGCCGCCGGCAAAACCGTACAAGCAGCCCCCATATGGTCTTAGCTGATCAACGGACAGTTGTAACTTCTCAAAGGTCGGCCAAAACATCACATCTGCTGAGCTTCCTTGGTCGACCAGCACCCGGTGGATGGTCCTTCTTGCCATAACAAGCGAGATCATAATAGGGTCGTTGTCGTGAGGCACCATGTCCCTGCGGTCCTCCTTGGTGAACGTGATGTCCACGTCGGGCGAGTGATCCTCAAAGACTTCCACTGACATTATTGACCTCGCACACCTCTTTCGTTGCGACGCTTTGCACTTCCGTCGGAGAATCAGCCAGCTATGGTGTGGATCTCGCCGTGAATAGGCACCTCGTGCTGTTGCCCTCCGTTGCTCGCCGGTTGAGCCCCTGATGCTTGGTCCGCTTGCTTCTCTAGCAAGTAATCCTTCAGGAAACCACATTTGACCAGCTCGGCGAGCTGGTGCCCCAGAGCCAAACATGAATTGATAGAGTGGCCAAAACTCTTGTGGAACTCGCACCATGCGTCTGGCTTTGGCCCCAAAATCTTCTCCGCCGTTTTCTCAGGCACTTTGAGCCTGGCAGCTATGTTTGGGATGGCGATCTAATCAGCCAAACCCATCACAAACTTATACCTCGGGGGGCGATTACTCTCCCTGGGGAGCCCTGGTCCCTTGCTCTTATTTTTCTTAGGGTCGTAAGGATGACGCGTCCTTTGATCCCTCTTTCCCGCCGCCGCCTCCATTACCCTCTGAGGCTGTACCCTTGCTTGGGTGCGCGGTTTAGCTGGGGCCACATTTCCTCTCTTCTCGGTGACTTCGCTCTCGGCGGCGATGTGAGCCACAGCATGTCGCCAGATTTCGGCGAACGTGGCGGGGTGGCTCCTGATGAGTGACTCACTAAAAGGCCCAGGCAACACGCCCTTTTTTAAGGCGTGCACGAATCCGAGCTCCGAATCTGTTCAGGAAATCCTCAAGGACTCCCCTTGGTACTGCCTTATATCAAACAAGTCGTAAGACACCAAAGGTAGTGCCTTGTTCACTATGTACTGCTCAACAAACATCTTGGAAAACTTCAGGGTCTGAGCCCCCTGAGAGCATCATCTGAGTATGAAACGCCGTGAGATGGGCTTCAGGGTCCTCCACCCCAGTGAAAGACGCTTTCACTGCAACAGTGTTAGCCGGGACTACCGAGTCCATGATCTCTTGGGAAAATGGCATAGGAAAGCTGCGTGGTGGGGATGGGGGTGCAGATCTGTCACCTGCCGCACGCTTCTCCCGCTCCTGAAGGGCTTTGCGCAGCTCTTCGTTGAACCTGTTGAGCTCTTCGTTCCTTGCTTGCGAGGCCACCAGCGCCTCGTGCATCCTTTCCTGCTCAGAACGCGATGCAGCCACGTTCTCCTGCAGCGTCCTCATCATGTCCATCACTTGCGTCATGGACACAACATCTTCGTCGGTTGATGGCGCAACTGAACTGGAGCGTGTTGTCCTCATTTTCTCAGCAAAGACTTTGAGAAACTCTAGAAACTTTGGTGTGGATGGGACCTCGATTCAAACGGGCCCCACGGTGGGCGCCAAATGATCCTTCCGACAACTCGAGCGTGGAGGAATTGCCTTGTCGCTTGCTTGACCCGCCTATGGGAACTGTGCTATCTGCAAGAATACTCTTAGAACCTCCTCCTCTGGGAACTCCGAATGCAACCTGCAAGCACACAGACAGTGCCTCTAGCGGCCGTTTGCACTCCGACGCTCAAGTTAGATCACAGAATCACTAGAAAAATAATGTGTGTAAAAAAAGAGTGTGTCTGTATTTCTCTCTGATTCCCTTTTTATCTCCCTCTGTGTCTGTGCCTAACAGAATTCTGCTACGCTGTTCTCTGCGTGTGTCAGAATTCTGTTATGCTTTTGTACGAAAACGTACCACAATCAGGGTCGTGGGTGTCTGGGTTTTCTGTCTGTACCTTTCACGACACGGAGTGCACCTTTATCTGGGCCGCGCCCCTCCCGGACAGTGACACGTGGAGGCGTGCAACTCGCATCTAACCGTTCACGTGCCACCCCCTGAAGGGCTCTAGCGCATCTCTTTGTGCGCCTAAGTTATTCCCTTGCGGAGTAACTTAACGCGTTTCTTCCATCTGGGTGAAATCGCACATTCCCAGGAGAACGCCAGATGTGGCTGGACTAGGCACACTCACAAAGCATTGCTCTCTGCATACACGATTTCCCCTTCACGATGCCATGCACGTAACGGGTTGAGAGAGTAACCAATCACTGACCGGTTTACTGACTCCCTCAGGCCACTGTCGTGCACGACTATACCGACGAGGAGCTCTTCTTCTTCTGAGGTATGATCATGCGAGGTCCATGCGTAACGCTCTCGCTGGGAATCTCAGTCCCAGTTTAACTGCGTGTAACACGAAACCCCAATGACTATATTATTCTGAACTCTTTCTAGTTGTGTTATATCATTAAATCCAATTGCAGCGGTGCTGTTTTAAAATTTAATTGTTTCTTGCTTTTTTTTCTTGACTATTGTTGGTGGATAAATTTCAATTGGTGCTTGTTGAGTGCAAATTGACTTGAGGAGAGTCTAGATCTATTTAGTAGGTACTGTTTTGGAGAATTTAATTGCTTAAATCATAAGAGTTTCAAGGCAAGGGGCTGCAACAAATACAAATACCAAAATACACCATACACTTTGAAGGACAAACAAAGAAGAGCAACAACAAATCAAAGGAGTGCATAGCTTAGAAAGCTGAAATTTAATTTTTTGCAATTTAATTTCTTTGCGTTTCTTAAGTTGTTGTACCGTCCCGTACCCGGGCGTTGACTAAGTCAAGGTCAAAGTCAACACAAGGCGTTGCCTAGGTAAAGAGACGCTAAGTGCCAGCGTCGTCAAGAAGAGGCGTCGCCAAGGCAAGGCGTCGCCCAACCGGGGCGTCGCCAGATCAAACAATACTAAAGCAAGGCAATCACAGTGTGGTTCCCCGATACCCATGGTGCGACTTGAGCGTCGGAGTGCAAACGGCCGCTAGGGCGCCTCTTTGTCCTCTTTTTTGCAGGAATCCATAGGGAACCAGTGGGAACAGTTGTAATTACACTTCACTTTTGATAATTAGTGGATTAATCACGCATTAGACGGTTAGTGTGTCTTCAAAGGCTCAAAAGTGTCTAAGAAGCCTCACCTAGGAAACAACTAGTTTAAGCTTTGTAGATTAACTTAGTTACTTGCTTTAGCTAGATTTCCTTACGTCAATATTTGCTTAGGTTTGCTTAATTTGCTTATCTTTGTTTAAAGCTTTGATAAATTTCTTTAGTTGTTAGATAGCTTTGCATTGTTTTCTTGCATAAAATTTGATTTCTCCATCCTCATTGTGTTCTAAGTGATTTACCTAAAGAAAGAATTGTGTGAAGATTTTGAGGGATAGTTTTAGGCTAAGGCAAGACTTGGTATTTAAGTAGTCCTTAGTGACTCACCTCTCTTACTTGGAAAACTACCTTCATTAACTTTCCTCTTCTTTCGTAAAGTAAAGCATTTCTAAACACAAAGTTTTAGTCATGTTTTCTCACTCCTCTAAATCTCTTGAAAGTGATGCGAAGTCCTTAAAATCTCTTTTAAGAAAACTTTCCAAAGACGTTCAATTAATTTCATATAGACAATTGGAGAATGAGGCCAAAATTATTGAATTGACTAAAGCAAAGGATGAGAATTCTCAAAATTCAAAAAAATCACATAGTCATGCATCTAACTCCAAAGATCATGATTCTCTAGGGGAGGAAAGTCTTAGAATCAATGATTACTATCAACCACCCCCTAGGAGAAGTAGAAGAAGAGAGCAAGAAAGCCCAAGGGATTAGACCTACCTCATTTCTATGGTAAAGAAGATGTAGAAGTATACCTAGATTGGGAGATGAAGGTAGAGCAACTTTTTGCTTGCCATAGAGTGAGTGAAGAAAGGAAAGTGCCCTTAGCCACCCTTAGCTTTCAAGGAAATGCCATGTATTGGTGGACCTCTTTAGAGAGAGATAGACGTCTTCATAGGGAGCCTCCCATAGAATATTGTAGTGACCATAGGGGACCCCTAAGACGTCGCCACATACCCTCCTACTACAGTAGGGAGTTAATGGACAAGATCCAAAGACTCCAACAAAGAAATATGAGTGTAGAAGAGTATAGGCAGAAAATGGAGCTTTACATGATGAGAGCTTCTATTAGAGAGGAAGAGGTCACCACCATAGCAAGGTTCCTAAGTGGGCTCACTCTTGAGATAAGAGATAGGGTTGAACTTCTTCCTTATCAAGACTTGAATGATTTGGTTCAACATTGCATTAAAGTTGAACAACAAAATTTACCAAAAACTTTGAGTCAAAGGGTAGGTTCAAACTCTTCTCTAGAGAATTGATAAATCTTCAAGCATAGTATTGAAAAGAGCTCCAAACGTTGAAAACCATTTTTTGAGGATACTTTTAGAAAAACTTGGAACTAAGTTGTACTCTTAAAATTTTTATCATCCTCAAAAGAATAGTCAAAATGAAATTGAAAACATAGTTCTTTCTACTATGCCTAGAATAATCATAAAAGGCAAACACAACTGTACCGTCCCATCCTCGGGCGTTGACCAAAATCGAAGTCAAAGCCAAAGTCAAACATAAGGTGGGACCCATCCAGGGAGCCCCGGGAAGGAAAGTCAACAGGATGAGCCGTCGCCAGGTTAAGGCGTCCCCAAGTTAAGGCATCGACGGTGTCACCCTCTGATACCCGCGGGTAGGAAAGACCGTGGAGGGAGCGACACCACGAGAGGGCCACCGCGAACCATGTGCGTAGTACGAGAGGAAGGTAGGAATACTCCCAGGGCGAGTGACTAGAGGGCTGGGGCACATGAGTTGGCACCCAGAAAGTCACTTGATCCTGCCGGCAACTCGAACGTGGAGGAATCGCTATGTAGCGCTCTCTGTCCCGTCTACGCGACTGCGCCTCCTGCACAATCACCCTCAGAACCTTCTATTGGATCTCTGAACGTGACCTGCAAAACACACAGACAGCACCTCTAGCGGTCGTTTGCACTCCGACGATCAAGTTAGTCCACAGAACCACCAAAGATGAGAAAACTAGCAGTGTGTGTGAAAAACTCTTGCTCTCTTTTTTCTCGTATCCCCTCATCTCTCCCTGATTCTCTCTTTTATGTCTCTCTCCCTGTTTCTGGGCATAACAGAATTCTGTTATGCTTTTCTGGCATGTGTCAGAACCCTGTTATGCTTTTCAGAGACAGTGTACCTGCTGAATCAGTAGTGAGAGCGTGAGAGTCTGTGCATGTCTGCGCGTCTCTGCGCTTGGCTGCGCCTGTCTGTACCCTTAGTGGTACGGAGTGCACTTTTGTCTGGACCGCACCCCTCTCAGATGATGACACGTGGAGGCCTGCAACTCACATCTAACCACACACGTGTCACTTACTGGAAGGGCTCTAGCGCTTCTCTTTGTGTGCCTAAGTTACGCCCTTGCGGAGTAACTTAGGATATTTCTCTCATCTGGTAAATCGCATACTCTTAGGAGAACGTCAGATGTGGCTGGTCTAGGCACACTCACCAAACGTTGCTCTCTGCGTATACAGCTTACCCTTCACGGTGCCACGCACGTAATGGGTTGAGGGAATCACCAATCACTGACTGGTTTACTAGTTCCCTCATGCCACTCTCGTGCATGATTCCCTGAGATGTGCTCATGCGAGGTCCATGCGTAACGCTCTCGCTGGAACCTCAGTCCCAGTTTAACTGCGTGTAACACAAGACCCCGATGACAATGCACCCGATGACTGATCAGTGCTTATTGGCTTCTCGCGTTCTGCCCCAGGCGTTAGTCTGAGAACTGGTCTGTTGGTGGCCACTTGGCTACTGACCACCGATCACCATTTTGGATGATTTTTCCCCTGACCTCTCTGCCGCCTGATCCGTCGGTGGTCACCTGGTCACTGACCCCGGATCACCGCTCTTGGCGATCGCCTTCTTGATCCCTCTGCCACCTGGTCCACGTGTCAGCCTGCGAGTGGTCCACGTGGTTCTCTGCTGCTGACGTCATCGACTACCGATGACCGATCGGATCACAAGCCCCCCAGTCTCGAGTCATGAACTCGTTCTCGGCGAAGGGACTAAGTGGTCGTGCCCTCAGTCCACGTGGCAAGTGGGACCGCATCACGTGCCACCTCACGTGCTGCTTCTTTAACGTTTGGACTTCCTTCCTTAATCTCGCGACACGTAGCCCCATCGACGGCCAGCGTGGTGTGTCTCTAGCGCTTCTCTTATTCAAAATGGCGCGCTCCTTCACTGTTCCTTCATCTTCTTCACTTCGACTCTCAGACTTCCTGCGAACTCTTTCTCTGCGCACCCATCTTTCTTCGAGTTTTCTGCTTCCAAACCTCTTGCGATCATCCAAAGGTATGGTTTTTCTTCCTCCTGGGTCTATTTAGGTCATCTTTACCGGTTTCATTTATCTTTCTCGCTATCATGCATTCATCTTCTCTATTTTCCCTCTCTCGACCTGCGCTAGGGTTTTTTCGCGTTTTCGCTCTGACTTCTGCTTCTTCTTCTTCCTCTTTTCACCTGGGCATCTCTTTCTCCTTTCCCCTCTCTGTTTTCACCGAAACATTCATCATTCCCTCTTCTTCCATTCATTCTGACTTTCGTTTTTCCTCCATTTGCAGCTATCTCGCGATGGCTCGCTTGAAACAAACCGCGCGTATTATTGCCCCATCTTCTGGTGCACAGCCTTCCGCGAGTGCGCCAGCTCCACCACCGCCTGTGGCTACCTCCTTCCACGACAACGCCAGGGTCTACGACTGGGCCCCCCTGGCGTTGCTGGCTGAAACATCCACCCTGCTACCACAGGGTCATCTCACCTCTCTCCTGAGCCATGACCCGGATGAACCCTCGTGCGCTATAGACAGGGAAAATGACTTCAATATCCACGTCCGCATCCCTCCTCGAGGGATGCCCATCTGTCCGGACGATAGGGCCACCAATGGGGTGCCCTTCATCTTCGTCTACTCCGCCATTTTCAAAAGGTTGAAGCTGCGCCTCCCCTTCACCTTTCTCAAAAAGGAGCTGCTGATGGAGTTGAACGTCGCGCCCTGCCAACTCCATCCCAATGCCTGGGCCTTCATCCGGGCATTTCAGATCCTCTGCAATTACTTTGGGCACAACGCCTCCGTGGATGTGTTCCTCTACTTCTTCGAGGCGAAGAATCCTGGGGACAGGTCCTGGGTTAGCCTGAACAGGGTTGCTGGACGGGTGCTCCTGGGCCTATACCAGCAATCCTTCAAAGACTGGAAGGGCAGATTCTACATGATATCTGCCACCCAACAAAGTCCAAATCTACTCGAGGGGTACCCCCTCTACTGGGTTCCTGGGGTTGAATTCAGGAAATCCAGGGACCTCGAAACCATGGCCCCCTACGAGCGCGAGCTATGTGGGCTGTTCCTCGGGGCCAAGTACAACTCCGCTCGCCTCATCAAGGATGAATTTGATGTGGTGGCTCTGAAAAAATATATAGGTAGCTCTTCTTGCACCTCTTAGGATATTTGCCTCTTCTCATGCATGCTTTTATGTGTTTTTGACTTACTTGCATAACTTGGCCAATTAACCCTTCCTTTTCTCGTCTATGTAGACTCAATGTCGGGGAAAGACAGGAGGCTAGCCTTGCTGGAGCTTGCCAAGCGTCGGGGAGCCAAGGGAACTGGCTCCTCTTCTTCTACTACAGAGCCCATTACAGCCCCTCCACTCTCGGTCGCGCCAGCTGAAGGCCTCGAGCAAGGAAAGAAAAGGAAAAGACTGGTGAAGGCTTCCACTTCACTTGCTGTTGCTGCCTCAACTGAAGAGGAGAGCTCTGGCTCTCCTCTTATACACCGCCAGAGGAAGAAGCCAGCGGTCGAGGGGGCTTCGTCTCTCCAGCCTGGGGAGATCGAGGTGGTGGAGGTAGAGGAAGGTTCACCCCCTCCTCCTTCTACTCAACCTGCCTCAGAGCCCACACGCCTTCCTTCTCCATGCCAGCAGTTGCCTCCAACTTCTCCACTGCCATCTTCCCCCCAGCAGGCCAATCACCTGGTCCACCTGCTCATCCTGCTGGGGGTGCTTCTGCTCAACCTGGGGGTCCCCCACCACCACTTCCAGTCTCCGCTGCCACTGCTGAATGTGGTGGATCCAGCTCGCGCCCAAGTGCCTCTGGAGCCAGCCACGAGAACTTTAGCAGGGTCATCACCCTGGTCCGACAACTCATTAGCAACCGGGAGCTCGTCGAATGGAATGGTGATGAGGTGGACATGCACCTGGCCAGGCAGATGGTGCTCTCCCTGGAGTTTTCCACCAGCATCGCAAGCAAATAGCCCTGGAGAAGAGGGTGAAAGAGCTTGAGCACGACAAGGAGTCACTGCGAAGTGACTTCGAAGCTGCTCAAGGGTCTGTGGAGATAATGCGAGGCATGGTGGAGAAAGCTAGGAGGGAGTACCTAGCGCAGGTCCAAGAGACCATCAAGATGGAGATCTTGATGGGGCAGACTGTGAGCTTTTTGGACTGCGCGGTGGTGGAGCTACGGGCCGAGACCTCCTCCCTACGCCAACTGAACACTCAGCTAGTGGGGGAGCTCGAGTCCACCAAAGAAGCGGCTGCTGTTGGAGAGAAAAAGCTTGAGGAGGTGGCGGGCAAACTTTCTGAAGCCAAGGGCCAACTAGCAGAAGCTGCCTCCTCCCTTGCTGCCCTCACCAATGAAAGAGATGCTGCGGAGGCCTCAAAGCAAAAACTGGAGGCGGAGAAGGCTGATTTGATGAACGTGGGTGCTGATGCCCTTACTGATGGATTCGAGCTAGCACTCGAGCAAATCAGATGCGTTCTCCCAGACCTGGACCTCTAGCAGTTCAGCATCTATCACGAAGTGGTAGACGGAAAGCTCATCCCTCCTGCCCCTTAATCTCTTCTCTTCTTTGTAAATTTAACTTCTGCACAACTTTTCTTAGTACTTCAAAATTTGTATAAGACTTGGTTGTGAATATAAACTCTCAAATTGTATGAGCTTCTTCTCTTGTATTTTTCTCGAGCTTCACTTTTCTTTATGCGCGCGATTAACTGTTAGCTGGCTTAGGTTCTGCGCGATCTTAAGCTTTGTCTTTCCCTTCGCACACGACTAAGTGTTAACCAGGCGCGATCTGCTTCTCTTGTTCTTTCGCTTCGCACACGACTAAGCGTTAACCAGCTTAGGCCTAGCGCGATCTGCTTCTCTTGTTCTTGGCCTCTACTTGATCACAACTAGCTATTCCCTTAGCTTGGTGTTTGACAGTCCTTGTGCGCTGCTTTGCACCACTAACCAATCACTGACGACTCATCGGTGATCGTTCTTTAGTCTTCACTTAGCTTCTCTGCCGCTTTAGCGCTAAGTGCGTAGAAGACTCTGACATCATTCGCTCGAAGTGATGCCTCGTTTTGGGGAAAGAAAAGTGTTTCTCGCTAACCCCTCTTCCTTTCCTCCAAGGTCATCACCCTTCGGCGGATTGAGTCGTTCCTTCCCTGCCTCACTCCTGGGGTGAAGAGGGTTTCGGACTAAGAGCCTTACTGGGCCAATATTGGTGTATGCCAAGTGGGTAAGGACATTTTCTCAAAATCTTTCCTTTCCCTCCCTTGGTCTTATTAGCACCCCTGGCTTTTCAAACCCTTAACTGCTTGCGCTCACACCAGGGGTGAGGAAGACTTAGATCGGTGCCAGTACTTGCGCCTAGGGCAAGTAGGGCCTAACCAATCACCTGCACTTGCACCTGGGGCAAGGAGGATTTTAACTTATATACCTGAGCACACTTGATATGCTAGAAATTTTTTCTTTACTTGGGTGGCCTCGTTAAAAACCCTCCTTAGGGAAAAGAGTGCCCCCTTGTCTGTTCAACTGTTTCCACCACATACAAAGCATGTATCTTTTAGCGCGAGAACGCAATTACTGTACAATTTTAACTGAAATAAAATTTTAAATGGGTGGCGTTCCACGTTCTGGGGATTGCTCCTCCCTCCAAAGTCTCTAGGCGATAGGCTCCGTTCTCCAGCATCTCAACCACTCTGTACGGTCCTGTCCACTTTGGAGACAATTTGTTCTGCATGTCATTCTGATGCGCCTTTCTCATCACCAGATCACCTTCTTGGAAGCGCCTGGGCCTCACTTTAGAGTTGTGCCTCCGCTCTACTCTTCTCTTTACGGCTTCAGCACTGACTCTGGCTTCTTCTCGCACTTCGTCCAGCAAGTCTAGATTCACCTTACGTTCTTCATTGGACTCTTCAGCAATGAAGTTCAAGAATCTGGGGAGCTCTCCTGTATCTCCACGGGAATCATGGCGTCTGTCCCATAGACAAGGTTGAAGGGCGTCTCATGGGTGCTGGACTGCGGGGTGGTATGATAAGACCATACAATTCTGGGGACCTCCTCTGCCCAGCCTCCTTTGGCCTTGTCTAGTCTTCGCTTCAGCCCCCTGAGCAGTACTCGATTTGCTGACTCCACCTGCCCATTGGTTTGTGGGTGTTCCACTAAAGCGAAAACCTGCTGTATTTTTAACTCCTCAGACATCTTCCTCAGCTGATGACTCGTGAACTGGGTGCCATTGTCGGAGACCAACCTCTTGGGTATTCCGAAACGGCAGACGATGTTCCTCCAGACGAAATGCTCGACTTTCTGTGCGGTGATGTGTGCGACCGGTTCTGCCTCCACCCACTTGGTGAAGTACTCGATGGCCACGATGAGAAACTTCATATGCCTTATCGCTAGGGGAAAAGGTCCTAGGATGTCGATCCCCCATGTGTGGAATGGCCACGGGCTATGGATGGACCTCAACTCCTCAGGGGGTGCCTTGTGCCAGTCTGCGTGCAGTTGACACTGTTTGCATCGCTGAGCAAACCTTATGCAGTCTTCCTTCAGCTTTGGCCAGTAGTACCCAGCGCGGAGTACTCTACTTGCCAAAGCACGACCACCTACGTGGCTTCCGCACACCCCTTCGTGCAGCTCAGACATGAGTCTGGTGCACTGCTCGGCGTGCACACAGATCTGCACAGGGTGAGAAAATCCAAATCTAAAGAGTTTTCCATCTATTAGAGTAAACTTACTTGAACTCCTCTTTATCCTTTTTGCCTCTGCCACGTCGAGCGGGAGTACACCATCTTCTAGGTACAACTGGTATGGCGTTATCCAGGTGTCGGGCTCCTTCTCCGCGTGGACTTCCATCGACTCATCAGTCTTCGATGGTCGCGATCTCACCCTCGGTGTTCTCAGCGTTTCTTGGGTCAACGACCGATGACCGATCGTCAGACGCTCCATTGATTTGCACACATGGAATACCTGGTTGTTCGACACGAATGCTCGCGGTACCTTCAAGGTCTCCTGAATGACGGTCCTCTGCTTCCCCCCTTTGCCTGAGCTGGCCAGCTTGGCAAGCAGGTCTGCTCTGGCATTTTGCTCTCTTGGCACATGTACCAATTCGAATTCGGTGAAGGACGTCGTCAGGAGCAGTACATACTCCAGGTAGGCTGCCATCTGGGGATCCTTTGCTTGGAACTCCCCTGTAACCTGCCCGGTGACCAGCAAAGAGTCGCTTTTGGCCAGCAGATTTCTTGATCCCATTTCTCTTGCCAGCAACATTCCTGCGATCAGGGCTTCGTACTCCGCCTGATTGTTGCTAGCTTTGAAGGCAAAGCGGAGGGACTGCTCGATTAGTACCCCGTTTGGGCCCTCCAGAATGACTCCAGCGCCGCTCCCCTGCTGATTAGAGGAGCCATCCACCGATAATACCCATCGGAAGTCTAATCCTTCTGCAGGCGTCACGATCGACGACAGCTCGACTACAAAGTCCGCGAACACCTGCCCCCTGATCGGTCCTCGGGGCTCATACTGAATGTCAAACTCTGACAATTCCACCGCCCACTTGACCATCCTGCCTGCTACATCAGGTTTCTTCAGCACGTTTTGGATAGGCAGATCAGTCATCACCACCACTGTGAAGCTGTGGAAGTAATGCCTAAGTCTTCTGGCTGAAAACACCACCGCCAGGGCAGCCTTCTCGAGGGCCTGGTACCTTGTTTCAGGGCCTTGCAGCACCTTACTCACGAAGTAAACAGGCCTCTGGGTCTGGTCTTGCTCTTGCACCAGGACTGAGCTGACTGCTCTCTCCGTCACAGCGAAATATAAACGCAGAGGGATGCCTACCTGAGGTTTTCGCAAGACTGGTGGGCTCGCCAGATACTCCTTCAGTTTGATGAAGGCCTCCTCACACTCCTGTGTCCAAAGGAATCTGTTGTTGCGTTTGAGACACTGGAAGTATGGATGACCTTTCTCCCCTCCAGCGGACATAAACCGGGACAAGGCTGCCAAGCGACCGGTGAGCTGCTGCACCTCCTTCACCGTCGTTGGGCTCCTCATTGCCACGATTGCTGCACACTTCTCTGGGTTAGCTTCGATTCCCCGTTCTGTTAAGAGGAAACCCAAAAACTTCCCAGCCTCCACACCAAAAATACACTTCTATGGGTTGAGCTTCAGCCTGTACTTGGCAATGGTGGTGAACAGTTCCTCCAGATCGGCTGCATGATGCTTCTTCTCTCGGGATGTAACCACCATGTCATCTACATACGCATGTACGTTCCTTCCCAGCATGGGCGAGAGTACCCTATCCATGAGCCGCTGGTAGGTGGCCCCCGCGTTCTTTAACCCGAATGGCATGACCTTGTAGCAATAGCAAGACCGTTCCGTCATAAACGCGGTCTTGCACTCATCCATGGGGTGCATCCTGATCTGGTTATACCCCGAGAAAGCGTCCAAGAAGCTGAGCATCTTTCCCCCTGATGCGCTATCAACTAGGGCGTCTATACTGGGTAGGGGGTAAGAATCTTTTGGGCACGCCTTGTTGAGATCAGTGAAATCCACGCACATTCTCCACTTGCCGCTCGCCTTCTGAACCAGCACCACATTCGCTAGCCACTCGGGGTACTGGATTTCTCTGATGTGCCCTGCAGCAAGGAGCTTCTGTGCTTCATCGTGGATCACCTTCCTCTTCTCGTCGTTGAATTTCCTTCGCGAACCACTCCATGGCGATTCCGCTCAATGTGCTCATGAACATTTTGCAGTACACAGCGTCTGAGCCCCCAAACAACATCATCTGGGTGTGGAACGCCGTCAGATGCGCCTCTGGGTCTTCTACCCCTTTGAACGACACCTTTACCCCCACCAGGTTGGGAGGCACCATGGTTCCCATGATTTCAGGGGAGAATGGCATGGGGAACGCTCTTGGTGGTGACGGCTGCCTAGCCATCCTTTCGTCAACCACGTGTTCCCTCTGCGCCTGCAACGTCCTTCTCAACTCTTCGTTGACGCGATTCAGCTCGTCGTTCCTACTTTGCGACGCAGCCAACTCCGTCTGCATCCTTTCTTGTTCAGCTTTTGACGCCGCGGCGTTATCCTGCAGCGTGCGCACCATCTCCAGGACCTGTGCCATTGTCACAGCTCCTTCGTCAGCAGATGGCGCAGGTGATGGTTGTCTGTTCCTTGGCATCTTTCCTTATCAAAGAAGTTGGTAAAACTCTGGTAAGCTTCAAAACTGTGGTGTATATCGGACCACGATTCACTCGGGCCCCACAGTGGGCGCCAAATTATCTTGCCGACAACTCGAACGTGGAGGAATCGCTGTGTAGCGCTCTCTGTCCTGTCTACGCGACTGCGCCTCCTGCACAATCACCCTCAGAACCTTCTATTGGATCTCCGAACGTGACCTGCAAAACACACAGACGGCGCCTCTAGCGGCCGTTTGCACTCCGACGATCAAGTTAGTCCACAGAACCACCAAAGATGAGAAAACTAGCAGTGTGTGTGAAAAACTCTTGCTCTCTTTTTTCTCGTATCCCCTCATCTCTCCCTGATTCTCTCTTTTATGTCTCTCTCCCTGTTTCTGGGCATAACAGAATTCTGTTATGCTTTTCTGGCATGTGTCAGAACCCTGTTATGCTTTTCAGAGACAATGTACCTGCAGAATCAGTAGTGAGAGCGTGAGAGTCTGTGCATGTCTGTGCGTCTCTGCGCTTGGCTGCGCCTGTCTGTACCCTTAGTGGTACGGAGTGCACTTTTGTCTGGACCGCACCCCTCTCAGATGATGACACGTGGAGGCCTGCAACTCACATCTAACCACACACGTGTCACTTACTGGAAGGGCTCTAGCGCTTCTCTTTGTGTGCCTAAGTTACGCCCTTGCGGAGTAACTTAGGATATTTCTCTCATCTGGTAAATCGCATACTCTTAGGAGAACGTCAGATGTGGCTGGTCTAGGCACACTCACCAAACGTTGCTCTCTGCGTATACAGCTTACCCTTCACGGTGCCACGCACGTAATGGGTTGAGGGAATCACCAATCACTGACTGGTTTACTAGTTCCCTCATGCCACTCTCGTGCATGATTCCCTGAGATGTGCTCATGCGAGGTCCATGCGTAACGCTCTCGCTGGGAACCTCAGTCCCAGTTTAACTGCGTGTAACACGAGACACCGATGACAATGCACCCGATGACTGATCAGTGCTTATTGGCTTCTCGCGTTCTGCCCCAGGCGTTAGTCTGAGAACTGGTCTGTTGGTGGCCACTTGGCTACTGACCACCGATCACCGTTTTGGATGATCTGTCCCCTGACCTCTCTGCCGCCTGATCCGTCGGTGGTCACCTGGTCACTGACCCCGGATCACCGCTCTTGGCGATCGCCTTCCTGATCCCTCTGCCACCTGGTCCACGTGTCAGCCTGCAAGTGGTCCACGTGGTTCTCTGCTGCTGACTTCATCGACTACCGATGACCGATCGGATCATCACTCCTTGCGCCAGATGCACTTCGAGGGAGGAGGACTTAAGGGATGGAATATCCCTAAGTTGGGTTACAGCGCTATAAGGCCCTCCACGTAGAATAGCGATCAAGTCAGAAGAACACATGGCAGTGAGTACTGAAACATCAAGGTGTATAAGTTTCCCTGAAAGTTTGCTAAGGTACGTTTTTATTCAGTTTACGTTTTGAGCGCTTTAAAGCACTTTAAACACTTTAAATGCTTTGAACGTTTTAAACGCTTTAAATGCGCTTTAAGACGCTTTAAATACTTTAGACGTTTAAAAAGAGGCTTTAGACGTTTGAAACGGGGAGGCAGACTCAGTGTTCACACACACTCTAGTTGCTTGTTCACGGACCCACTGTCCGCACAGGCAATTAGAAAGAACTTAGTTACTCAGTCATTCGACCACCTTCAAAGCATCCATTCACGGTGCTCCGATACGGAGGTGTGTTCTTTTGATGTTTCCCGCTGGCTGACTTGATCGTCGGAGTGTAAACGGCCGCGAGGGCGCCCCTTTGTTCACTTCTTTTCATGTGCTCACGGCGGGGGAAGGCGGAGATCCTAGTTGACGACGAAGGTACCCTAGCTTGCGAGTAGAAGCCACGCACGAGGACGTTCCCGGTCAACCGGCGGGAACATTTGGCGCCCACTGTATCGTCCTGTCCCCAGGCGTTGACCAAAAGTCAAAGTCAACGTATGGTGGGACCCCTCGAGGGGTCCAAGGAAGAATGTCAACAGATTGACCGCTTGAAACATCGCCAAGTTAAGGCATCGCCAGTAGGAGGCGTCGCCTAAGGAAGGCGTCGCCAGGTTAAGGCATCGCCAAGCTAAAACATCACAAGTAGGCTTCGGGCCTCGACAGTTCAGAACAGTAACAAAGGAAGGAGGAAGGTGGCTTCAAGGCCATAAGTTCTAGAACCAGTACGGAGCACCCTAACTTGTGAAGTACCCACGTCACCTCTGGGAGACCCCTGGGACAGATACGACCCATGAGAGGGCCACGCTCAGGGACAAACCATGTGCGTGGTACGAGAAGAAGGTAGATACACTCCCAGGGTGAGTGACTAGAAGTTGGGGCGCATGAGTTGGCACCCAGAAAGTCACCCCCTCGCGCCAAATGCACTTCGAGAAAGGAGGGTTTGGACGATGCATTAACCCTAAGTTGGGTTATGGCGCTGTAAGGCCCTCCACGAATAGTCGCGATCAAGTGAGAAGAACACGTGGCAATAAGCACTGAAAACATCAAGGCTTTCTTAAAATTTTACTAAGGTACGCGTTAATTCAGTTAAGATTTGAACGTTCCAAGGAATATTTTTATACGATTTCAATGCGCTTTAACGCGTTTTAAATGCGAGAGGTGTATAAAAAGGGACCTTGGGACGTTTGAAAGGGGATCCAAGTTTTGACCTAATTCTCACATTTTACATAGAGCACAAACCGTAGTTGTTTTCGCTGCGCACCCATTGTGTGCACAAGACGATTAGGGCAACACAGTTTTAGTCATTCAGTTATTTTTCTACCACCTTCAGAGCATTCTTTACGGTGTTCTGATACGGAGGTGCGTCACCTTTGATGTTTCTCGCTAGCTGACTTGATCGTCGGAGTGCAAACGGCCGCGAGGGCACACCTTTGTTCACTTCTTTTCAGGTACTCACAGACGGAGCGAAACGATGTTGCCCTAGCTCGCGAGGACAAGCCACGCATAAAGACGACCCTGGTCAACCGGCGGGAACATTTGGTGCCCACCGTGGGGCCGATATAAAACATTAGTCTCATTACACAGTTTTTCAGTTCCAGTTGCAGTCTCCAACCGAGTTTCAGTTCTCAAATCGCACGTTAGTCAAGAAGGCTTCCAGAAGCCACGAACATGAGACCTGCACGCGCTAGGAGTGAAGAGATGACCATGCAACAACTCATGGGCATGATGCAAGGGCTGCAGGAAGCAATGGCAACATCGAAAGCGGAGCAAGAGCGCATGCAGGCAGATCTCACAGCATCGCGAGAAACGATGAGCTCCACCGCGCCAATGAGGAGCTACGCCATGGATGGCGCGACGTAGATGAGCCTGAGACTGCCACCCCACCCAGAGAATTCTCAACACCATTCTCACAGGCGATCCTAGAGACGGCAATCCCCAACACATTCACGGGGCCCAAAGTAACCTTCACAGGGATGGAGGATCCTGAGGCGCACCTCACTGCATTCCACACACAGATGATGCTGGTAGAAGGTTCTGATGCTGTAAGATGCAAGCTCTTTATGAGCACTTTGACTGGGATGGACATGGATTGGTTCATCAGCCTCCCAGAGGGTCACATCACGTCTTTTGCACAGCTTTCGCGGCTATTCAGAGAGCAGTATTTAGCCAACAAGGCCCCAGCCCCAGTCTCATACGACCTATTCGACGTGAAGCAGTATCAAGGGGAGACCTTGAAAGAGTACATAAGCTGCTTCGGGGCACAAGTGGTGAAGGTGGGTACCATAGACGAACCCATGATCGTGTACGCATTCAGGAAGGGGCTGTGTTCTGGGTCTTTCAGCAAGTCGCTCAATCGCAGCCGCCCCAAAACTTTTGCTGAAGTAAGGCGTCGGGCGGTAGAACACATTGCCTCTGAGGGCGAAGCATACGAGAAGTGCACGACTGCTGCGCCCACACAACCGAGAGCGCAGATGCGCGCACAACTTGCTAGAGTCCACGAAGCCACTACAGAAAGAAAGAATCAAGATAGGAGGCACACCTACGAGACAAGGAGAACCCAACCTAGGGGTCGATTAGAAGGAAGGAGAGAAGGAAATAGACCCCTAAGGCACAACTTTGTGGTGGAACATAAAGACCTCATTATTGTGCCCAAAATAGCTGACAAGTTGAGGCCACCGGTGAAGTCTGACAAGATACTAGGACCTCACAAGGAATCATGGTGCGAATTTCACGAAGCATTCGGACGCTGTACCGTCC
The DNA here is from genome assembly GCF_000499845.2 of Phaseolus vulgaris. Lineage (NCBI taxonomy): Eukaryota > Viridiplantae > Streptophyta > Magnoliopsida > Fabales > Fabaceae > Phaseolus > Phaseolus vulgaris. The sequence goes on from NC_023757.2 coordinate 18,049,718, forward strand.
CGTATCCGGGCGTTGACAAAGTCAAGGTCAAAGTCAACGTCGGGGGTCAAAGTCAACGTAAGGTGTCGCCTAGGTGAAGGGACGCCAAGTGCCAGCGTCGCCAAGGTAAGGCGTCGCCTAGGAGAAGGTGTCGCCTAGGAGAAGGCGTCGCCCAAATAGGGCGTCACCAAGGTCAAATGTCACAGAAGCGAGGCGATCACAGTGTGGCTCCCTGATACCCATGGGTAGGAAAGACCATGGAACATATCGCCTAAGGACTTTTGCTGAAATTCGACGTCGGGCAGTGGAACATATCGCCTCCGAAGGAGAGGTGTTCGAGAAGCGAACCACCGTCGTGCCCTCACGCCCGAGGGCACACACGCGGGTTCAGCCCGTCAGGGTCAACGAGACAACGACGGGAAGAAAGAGGGGAGACGCCCCTATGAAGCCAAAAAACCCCAACCCCGGGGTCCAGCAGGAGGGAATCGCCCAGTCAGAGAGAGGGCGAGGCCGCGCGAGATACAACTTTGTAGTGGAGTTGAAGGACTTGATCGCCGTGCCTAATATAGCTGATGGTTGAGGTCGCGCACGAAGACGTCCCAGGTCAACCGAACGGAACATTTGGCGTCCCTCCGGCTGTACTTCACAGTAACAGAGCGGGCTCACATCTGTGCTTGTCCAGGAGCAGGACCAGAGTCAAAAGCCCATCTATTTCGTGAGCAAGGCGTTCAAGGCGCGGAGGCGAGATACCAGGCGCTGGAGAAGGCAGCGTTGGCGGTAGTGTTTTCAGCCAGGAGGCTCCGTCATTACTTCCACAGCTTTACGGTGGTAGTAATGACAAACCTCCCTATACAGAAGGTGCTGCAGAAGCCAGATGTGGCCGGAAGGATGTTGCGCTGGGCGGTGGAGCTGTCCGAATTCGACATCCAGTATGAGCCTAGAGGATCCATCAAAGGGCAAGTGTATGCAGATTTTGTGGCAGAACTCTCGCCCGGAGGTGAACAAGAGGTGGAGGTGGGCTCACAGTGGTTGCTCTCTATCGATGGCTCTTCCAACCAACAAGGGAGTGGTGCGGGAATAGTCTTGGAGGGACCCAATGACGTACTGATTGAGCAAGCTCTGCGCTTCGCCTTTAAGGCAAGTAATAATCAAGTGGAATACGAAGCTCTGATCGCAGGAATGCTCCTGGCCAAGGAGATGGGCGCGCAGAACCTCTTGGTGAAAAGCGATTCCCAACTGATTACGGGGCAGGTGTCGGGTGAGTTTCAGGCGAAGGACCCACAAATGGCGGCGTATCTGAAATACGTCCAGTTATTGAAGGGAGCATTCAACGCTCTTGAGCTGATACATGTCCCAATGGAGCAGAATGCCAGAGCCGACTTGCTTGCCAAGCTGGCCAACTTCGGCAAGGGGGGTAGACAGAGGACAGTGATCCAAGAGACGCTCAAAGCTCCGCGTAAATTCGTGGAAGATAACAGGGTGGATGTCCTCCAGATTTGTACAACAAGAGGAAGGCCAAGGAGTCATCGCTCTTTGACCCAAGATACGCTAAAGATGCCCCGCATCAGCACATACGCGGACACGCCCGAAGAAGGAAGGCAGATGCAGATATATGCCCTAGCCGAGGGAGACACCTGGATGACGCCATACAGACGGTACCTGGCGGATGGGGCTCTCCCAGTGGAGCCTAAAGAGGGTAAGAAGGTCAAGAGAAATGCCGCAAGATACACTCTGGTGGACGGAGTGTTGTTCAGGCACGGGTTCACTCACCCTATCTTAACGTGTGTAAGTGGCGACGAGTGTACCAGAATAATGGCGGAGCTCCACGAAGGCATTTGCGGGAGCCACGTGGGGGAAGGTAATTAGCTTCTAAGGTGATACGCGCAGGGTTTTTCTGGCCAACGGTAAAAGAGGATTGCGCGCGACTCGCCCAGCGCTGCAAGCAATGTCAAAAGCACGCTGACTGGCACAAGGCGCCGCCAGAAGAGCTGCGATCCATATATAGCCCGTGGCCTTTTCATACCTGGCAGATGAAGTACTTGATCGTCGCCATCGAGTACTTCACCAAGTGGATAGAGGCAGAGCCCGTGGCACAGATCACTGCGCACAAGGTGCAACACTTTGTGTGGAGGAACATTGTGTGTCGCTTTGGCGTACCTAGGCGTCTGATATCCGATAATGGAACCTAGTTTGCCAGTCAGCAGTTGAGAAATCTTTGCGCTAAGGTAGGCATCAAGCAAGTGTTCGCGTCAGTCGAACACCCCCAGACCAACGGACAAGTAGAGTCAGCAAACAGAGTTTTGCTGAGGGGGCTAAAGAGAAGGTTAGAGAAGGCCAAATGGGCGTGGGCGGAAGAAGTACCAAGGATCGTATGGGCATACCACACCACGCCCCAATCCTCTACCATGGAGACGCCTTTCAGTTTGGTGTATGGGTCGGATGCGATGATCCCGGTAGAAATACACGAAAGCTCGCCACATTTTCAAAACTTTGTGGTTGAGGAATCCAACGAAGATAGGCGGGTGAACCTGGATCTACTTGACGAAGCGAGGGAGGAAGCCAGAATAAAAGCCCAAGCGGTAAAGAGAAGATGTACTGTCCCATATCCGGGCGTTGACTAAGTCAAGGTCAAAGTCAACGGCTGGAGAGTCAAAGTCAACGCAAGGCGTCGCCTTGGTGGAGAGACGCCAAGAGGAAGCGTCGCCAAGGCAAGGCGTCGCCTAGGTGAAGGCGTCGCCCAACTAGGGCGTCGCCAGATAAAACAGTGCTAAAGTAAGGCAATCACGGTGTGGTTCCCCGATACCCATGGGTAGGAAAGACCATGGAGGGAGCGACGCCGTGGGAAGGCCTCAGGTCCCAATAGCACGGGGCAGCGGTAAAGAGAAGGAAAAGGTGGCTTCAAGGCCATAGTAATAAGTACCAGTGAAGGGCAGCCTGACTCGTAAAGTGCTCCTGCCGCCCCAGAGACGCCTGTGGGGCAGATACGACTCAAGAGGAAAGTCACGCCCAGGGCAACCGGGTGCAGAGTACAAAAGGAAGGCAAATACGCTCTCAAAGTAAGTGACTAGATACTTGGGTGCATGAGTTGGCACCCAAAAAGTCACCCCTAGCGCAGTAGCACTCCCAAGCAGAGGACTCACACGTAGAGACGTCCCCAGATGGGCAGAAACGCCCCCAGATGGGGTCATGGCGTCGTGAGGCCCTCCACGTGTACGACAGCCATGCCAGAATAGAAACACCCTTCAGTCAGGTGCCAGGTAATTAAAATTCAATATAGTTTCCCTTTCGAGCATTCAGGTACTATAATGGCTCCCGAGCGTTTCAACGTCTTAAATGCGCTACGTTTTCTAATTAAGCGCTTTAATGAGTGCGTTACGTTTGTAATTAAAAGCGCTTTAAATGCTTGGGTAGTTTAAATAACGTGGAGAATGTTGGAAAAAGGGTTGGAACTTTCGGCAAATTTACTAGAGAACTCTCTAGTTGCTTGCTCGTGCTTCAAGGTTACGTACAAGTGACTGGGGAATATTTTTGCCTAAAGGAGACAACACGCACATATACACAGTTCTTTCACCACCTTCAGAGTACCATACGCGGTGCTCAGACACGTAGGTGGACAGTTTTTGGTGTTTCTTGTTGGCTGACTTGAGCGTCGGAGTGCACACGGCCGCTAGGGCGCCTTTTTGTCCTCTTTTTTGCAGGAATCCACAGGCAACCAGTGGGAAGGAGTCCCTAGCTGACGGTTGAGGTCGCGCACGAAGACGTCCCGGTCAACCGGACGGAACAGAAGAGTAGAGCGACAATATAGCTCTAAGGTAAAGCCACGACAGTTTCAATTTGGCAACCTAGTTATGAGGAAAGCCCATCCATACGAGCTGGAGAATAAGCTGTCTCCAAGTGGACCGGACCCTTTAGAATTACTGAGGCTAAGGGAAACGGTTCGTACAACCTAGAGACCTTGGAGGGGGGTCCCATCCCACGCAGTTGGAATGCAGCCAACTTGAAGTTTTATTTTAGTTGATTTATGTAAGCAGCAATGTAACAGTCTTGTTAAAGGGGACGCTCTTTTTCCCTTTCCGGGGTTTTTTAATGAGGTCACCCAAATAAAGAAAAACAAGTTTGAGAAAGAACCTTGCCTTGGTTTTTAATCTTTATCTTTTCCCCGTTTGAAGCGGCGATAGGCGTCACCAAGAAAGAAAGGCGTCGCCAAGAAGAAAGGTGTCGCCGAGAAGAAAGCGTTGCCAAGGTAGAAGGCGTCGCCCAAGCGCAGGCGCCGCTAAGAAACATGACGGAGGAAAAACGCACAGTATATGAGGTGTGTGCAAAAGTAAAGCGGCGTTACGGAACATTAGTAGAGTTAAATTTACAAGCAGTGTTCGATACAAATGGGAGTAATGCGAATAGGGCAAACATTATTACTAGCCATGTGCTCATACAAAAACACAAACTTCAATGGCCGCCGGAATCAGCACGGGAGGAAGACGAAGCCCCGCTCTCAGTCCGCAGAGCCCGGGTAAGTCGTGACCTCCGCTCTTGGTTTATCTTCGAACCTGCACCAAGGGAGATGAACGTGTCAGAGACACCATGAAGCAAAACACACACAGATAGAAAGCAACAAAGGCGGAAGTTTATAGGGCAGTGACTCATACATATATAGTTCTCAAGGGTTCCCGCGTTGAACTCCAAACTGATCAAGATGGCGGAGTCAAAACTTTCCGCCTCAGCAAGAATCCGGCAAACCACCTGGTCATTCGGGGCTAGCTTCTTGAAGGGTTTGGATTTGAGGGCCCTCGTCTCCCTCACCCAGTACAGTGGAAAACCATCTAGGGCGAAGGGAACGAGATCAGAGCAACAAATTTTGAAGAACCTGCCCTTCCACCCAGTGAATGAGTTTTGGAAAGGGGTCAGGAGAACCCTGCTAGGAACGTTACTAAGGGTCACCCAGAGGTTATTTCTTTGCCTCTTCACCTCAAAGAAGTGAAGAAAGATATCAACCGAGGGTGCACAACCTAGAAACCCGAAAAGGATGTCAAAGGCTTTAACGAAAGCCTAGCTATTGGGATATAACTGGGCCGGAGCAGCATTGATCTCCGTCAGCAGTTCCTTCTCAAACCTGGAGAAGGGCAGGCGCACGCCGATGGTCTTGAAAACCACCTGATAGTAATAAAAGAAGAGGTCCCTGTTGTTGGCCCGTTCGTCTCCGCATACTGCTCCCCTAGAGTGCAAGGGAGCACAGCAATATCGTCGTCGTGCCTCTTCGCGAAGGCACGGTGATCATAGGAGCATGAATCCCCTTTGTGTTCCCTTATGGCCCTGGTGGAGAGTAAGCATGAGCACTCCTCAAGAAGCTCGCTCGAGGCCCAAGTATACAGGTCCTTGGGGTTAACCCTGGGGGGAAGAACACGAGAAGACATGCCTGAACAGAATCTGGGAGGTTTGGAGGTGAGTGGCCCACTGGTAACGCAAGGGTAAAACGCTGGTTGGAACGAACACTAGAAGAACTCTTCGTGATAAGAGAAAAGGTGCAAGTTACGAAAGGCGCAGAAATGATGAGAACATGTTCAAGATTTTGAAGAACTAAATATTGCGGTTAGAGCGCCAAACGACGCTAATGGAAGTGTTGCAGTTATAGCGCCAAACGACGCAAATGGATGCACCGTGCGATCGAGCCACGTGGCAGAGGATGGGAGGATGACCCTGACACCACTGGTTAACACTCAGAAAACGTCGTATCGACAGAATGCCGTCGAGAGTGGGTCAGAGGCACAGTAGATGTCAGGACCAAGTCAAGTGGCTGAACGTCCCATCAGCCATACGGGAAGCGCCACGTGGATAGCACGGGAGAAACCTTGAGCTCTTCGCCATCCCCAGGCGTTGACCAGGACCAAGGTTAAAGTCAATGCCAAGGTAAAGTTAACACCCCTAGGCGACGCTAGCACGAGACACCCAAGGCGTCACCAGGGAAGGCGCAGAAGGCGACGCCAGCGTGAGACGCCCAAGGCGTCGCTAGGAAAGGTTTCGGCGCAGAAAGCGATGCCAGCATGAGACGTTGCGGGCGTCGCCAACCCAAGTATCAGCAGTGCCGCCTCCCCGATACCCACAGGTAGGAAAGACTGTGGAGGGAGATGAAATCGAAGAACTCGAAACTAGTTACTAGCGGTGTCGCCTCCCCGATACCCACAGGTAGGAAAGACTGTGGAGGGATACGAGATCGCCAAACGCCAGTGGACCGCTGGCAGGGTTGTTCCCCGATACCCATGGGAAGGAAAGACCATGGAGGGAACGACCCCCCCCCCCCCAGAGCACTCGGCGTTTTTGGACACCCTGGGACGATACGACGCTGCTGTAGCAGGCCTCTCCTTAGGCGTGGGCGCCGGGCACCAAGAGTCAAGGGACAGATCGTGTTGGTGTTTGAGACACCCCATGGACGATGCGGCTCTGTCAGGCAAGCCTCTCCATGGGTGTGGGCATCGACGCGTGACCTTATCCCAAGGGTTTAAGGCCCGGAGGAGATTTCAACTTTTGCGTTGGACAATGGCGAAGCCACTAACGCCTTCACGAGGCAGAGCCCTCATATATACAAAGGCAGAACGGTTTCCGAGAAGCACGATAGGAGCAAGGCATTCGGTATGTGGGATCGCCCAACGCAGCGAAAGAAAGGGGCAGAGTACAGGCAAAACAATCGAAGCACATGAAGGCGAAGAAATGAGGGTAAAATCATGCAGGCGGAATTCGATAACTCCAAGGTACAAAAATTGTCATGCAAAACCCACAGTTGTGACGAAAGTGCAAACAGTTTAAAGAATTACAAGTTTATCAAAGAGGGTCAAAAACAAGTTTAAAGTGTAAAGGAGAAAGGTGGCGGTTGAGGGCGGCAGTTCAGTCAGCCATCTCCAAGGGCACGACCTTCCCGTCAACGATGTGATGAGTGGAATCACAGTTGGAAACGTCGATTCCCGGGTTCTCACAGACGGCCTGGGCTAGAGCCTCTTTGAACCCCTCCTCGAAGGTACCCGCCATGTCGTTGATGAGGGTCTTCTTATCCTTCTCTAACTCCTCGATGATGGTGTCCCCAAAAGCTACCTGTTTCTCCAAAGCTTTCTTCTCAACACGGAGCCGGCTGACCTCGACCTGCAGTTTGTCGTAGTCAACCTGGAGAAGGCCCATAGCTTTGGCTTGAGTATCCATCTCCCCCTCCATCCGCTCCAGTTCGTCAGCTTGCTCGCAGCTTCGGCTCTTCAAGTCCTTTTGAACTTCATCATAAGCTTCGACCATGCCCTGGAGGCCTGTTACTTGGACTTGAAGAGTGACTTCCCGAGCGTAGGAGTCAACCTGAAGCTCCACCGCCTCTGCCAGTTCTTTTTCAGCCTCTTCCTTGGCCTCTTGCGCCTCCTTCAGAGTGGTTTGGTAGGCTTCGTTTTGGCATCCCAAAGTTTTCTTTTCCTCCTCCAGGGCAGCTACCCTTGTTTCCAAGGCCTGGAGGGTTTGAGTCTGCAGAACAGCGTTTCTAGCTTGGGCACGCCATTCAAGGGCCACTGCCAAGAAGGCTCCCAAGTAGAAGGGCATTCCCTCCTTCCTGTCGGAGCCTTCTGGCATTGATCCCCTGCTGAAGCCCCTCATCAGATGCATAATTGGAGGAGGGATGGCAATAAGATCTGGGGCGGCGGCGACGGAAGCGGCGACGACGGAGGGGGGAGCAACGGAGACCTCCGGCGGTGGTGCGGGTGGAGCAGATTCGGCCCCTTCGCCTGTTTCCTCTTGGACCATTGTGGGAGGGAGAGAGGTTGTCCCTGAAGGAATTCCCTCCCTGGGGCGACGCTGCCGACGGAACAGGAACCCTCGCAGCCTTCCTCCTCTTGAAGGGTGCCACGCCGTCAGAGTCCTCATCATCGGATATGATCTCCAAGACCCGTTTTCCTTTGTCAAGGGGGGTTGGAGCCGATGATGAAGCCACAACTAATGGGATGGCAGCGATGTGAGGGGGAGAGCCGGGCGTTTGAAGTGGTTGGGGGCTATGTGGAGATGGCGAAGATGAGCCTAGTGGGGCTTCGGTGGTGGTCGGTGGTGGTAAAGGCAGGGTTGATGAAGGGTTTGGGTCAGCAGCAGGGGCGGAGGAGGCACCAGCTTTGGCAGCGCGAGCGGCCTTCATCGCTTTCGCCAAAACCATCCTTTTGGAGGCATCCATCACCGATCCTACATTCAGATAAACCAAATAGCAGAAGTTAAAGCCAAAGCAGTTATACAAACCCACAAAACGCGTAGATGAATGAGACATAAGTCACATGGCACAATGGAAAACTGGTGGAAGAGGCCAGGGGAGCAAACATGAAGCAATAAAATACAGATAACGAAAGATAGTGAGAGAGGAGTCTCCCTACCAAAGTAGGTGGTCAGGGAGTGGGCGTTGTATTCGCTCGCGATAAGCTTCAGCGTATCAAAGAAAATCCCCAGGCCAGCCAAGGCCTTGCATACCTCCCTATCAGCAGGGGATAGCTCATCCAGGGCCTTGGCCCTGAGCAGCTTGGGGTGCTCCATCCAGTACAGGGGAAATCCGTCTAAGGCTGTGGGGTCGTGCTTGGCGCAGCACACCCTAAAGAATTTTCCCTTCCAGTTTTTGTAGGAGTTCTGGAAGAGGGGGAGAAGGATCCTACCCGCGATCCCGGAGAAGCTCACCCAAAAGCTTTTCCCCTGTTTCTTCACCTCGAAGAAATGCAAGAAGACATCCACAGAGGGAAGGATGCCCAGATACCCGCAGAGAATTTGAAAACCCCTTATGATGTGATTCCAATAGCATAGAAGAGAAAGATTCTTGATCTTCTTAGGAATCAACTTGAGTTGGACAATAGTTAGGCACTTTTCTTAGAATTGGATCAATGTTCTAAGTCAAGAACTCACCAAAACTAGCACCAAATCCAAACTCATATGGAAGTTCCAATTATGATCAAATTGAACCGAAAATAATGGAACAAAAGATAAGCAAACTGAATTAGAAGTGCTGGAAATTAAACACACCGAACCAAATCAAACAAAGGAAGAATAACTTGCTGGAAAATGGAAATAGCCGAACCAAAAAAGGCAAGAACAATTACGCTAGACATGAAAATGAAGAAGAAACAAAGCTAGAGAATAGAACACTTATGGAGATGGAAGAGTAGGTGATTGATCACGCCACTTGGAGGATGGTTGCTCCAAGATTAGTGTGTTGCCGCCACTTGAGGACACCATGGATCCATCAAGATAAGACTAGAGAAGAAGGCTCAAAAGCTCTCCAATGCTCACTCAAAATTTGAGTATAGTTTCTTTACTCTAAATTCCAATATGAATTGTACAAGTTAAGCACCTTTATTTATAGCCTAGAGGTGCTGAAAAATAGGTGGGAAAATTCAAATAAACTCATTTGAAATTCCCACCAAAAACAAGTCACATGGGAGGTGTGACCTTTTTCTACTATGACACCTGCTAAAAACTACACCTACACCACTCTCCTAAGTCACATCGACAATGTGACTTTATTTTACATTTTCACACTCCTTTATTTAATAACCACACCTCCTAAAACTATACAAGAGTATTTCAAAGCTTGGCCTTGCCCCTCATGGGATGGACTTGGGCTCTTTGGGCTTTGGCCTTCTTGGGCTTGGGCTTGGGCCTCATCTTTATTTTATGTCTTCTTTTAATTTTGAGAAGACTAGAAGGAAGAACTTCAAATTTGAGGGTGGATGTCCTCTTCCTCCATTAATAAAAGCCTCATTTATTTGATTCTCATCACCTTACGAATGCCCAGCTGTTGGCGTGGAGTTGGGCGGGGGCTGTGTTAATCTCGGTGAGAAGTTCCCTCTCGAAGGGCGTGAATGGGAGGCGCACTCCGACGCGTTTAAATATCGTTTGGTACATGAAGAAGAAAGGATCCCCCTTTCTGGGTCTGTCATCTACGCAGACAGGTTCCCCGGGTCTGCCGGGACGAACAGAGATGTGCGCGTCATGGGTGCGGCAGAAAGCATTAAAATTGTACAAGTGAGGATCCCCGCGATGATTCTCCGGGTCCTGAATGGTTGTCAGGGTGGTACATTCACTCAAGAGCTCGGCGGGGGCCCATGAATAGAAGGCTTTATAGTTGGACTTGGGGGTCTTGGGGGGAGAACCAGACTTTGAGTTCGGGCGCGTCATGATGCGAATAAATAGCTGGAGAAAGAAGAAAGGAAAAGGGTTTTAACAAGCGATGGCAAGGCAGAAAAGGGAACATAACCCTAGAAAAATGCCACCCACGCGAGGAAACCCAGAAAGGAGGAGAAGAGAACGGAGAAGAACGGAGGAGCGGAAGAACACAGTAATGCATAAACGTAAACCCAGGCAGTTCAATACACAGTGATGCAATGCGACGAAGAAGAAGAGTCGTGGAGATGCAAAAATCATACCTTTGATGTCAAAGTGAGGGAGGAAGGAAAGCACGAAGGAAAGAGCAGAAGTTGCAGAGAAAAGGCTTGAAGGTGATGAACAGTGCGGAGATGCAGAGAGAATGGATGAAACAGTGGTGTGAGCGCGGGGTTTTAGGTAACTTGAATGTTACATTTGCAACCCAAGAGGCGCTAATTGGGAGCCGTGTGATCCTGCCGCGTGTCAAGGGATTAAGCGCTCAAGGGGAGCGCAAGGGACTCTGGAGGCTGGCCGTGTGATGAGCCACGTGGCACGCGATTAAGCGTGGCCCCAAAAAGGTGTTACCTTCCCCGCGTCAGAGGATGTCCAATCAACCATTAAGGGCACCCCCATGGTTCAGAGAGTATCACGTCAATAATGTCAGCAAGGAATGACACGTCACCAGGGTGACACGTGGACGGCGTGGGCGAGACCTTAGTCTTTGCGCTGAAGACAATTCTTTAGCTTAAGACTGGGGGGCTTGTGTACCGTCCCGTATCCGGGCGTTGACAAAGTCAAGGTCAAAGTCAACGTCGGGGGTCAAAGTCAACGTACGGCATCGCCTAGGTGAAGGGACGCCAAGTGCCAGCGTCGCCAAGGTAAGGCGTCGCCTAGGAGAAGTCGTCGCCCAGTTAAGGCGTCACCCAAATAGGGCGTCCCCAAGGTCAAATGTCACAGAGGCTAGGCGATCACAGTGTGGCTCCCCGATACCCATGGGTAGGAAAGACCGTGGAGGGAGCGACGCCGTGGGAGGGCCTAGTGATAGCACCAGTGTAGGGCAGCCTGACTCGTGAAGTACCCCTGCCGCCCTAGAGACGCCTTTGGGACAGATACGACTCAAGAGGAGGGTCACGCCTAGGGTAGCCAGGTGCAGGGTACGAGAGGAAGGCAAATACGCTCTCAAAGTGAGTGACTAGATGATTGGGGGCATGGGTTGGCACCCAAAAAGTCACCCCTTGCGTAGTAGCACTCCCAAGCAGGAGGACTCACACGAAGAAACGCCCCCAGATGGGGCCAGGCACCAGGTAATTAAAGTTTAATACAGTTTCCGTTTCGAGCGTTTAAGGTACTATAAAGGCTCCCAAGCGTTTTTAACGTCTTAAATGCGCTACGTTTTATAAATAAATGCGCTAATTAAATGCGCTACGTTTTATGATTAAAGGCGCTTTCAAATGCTAGGGTAGTTTAAATAGCGCCTAAAATGTTGGGAACGGGGTTCGAACTTTTGGCAAATTTTCCAGAAACTCTCTAGTTGCTTGCTTGAGCCTTGAGGTTACGTACAAGGGACTAGGTAAAGATCTTTGCCAGAGGGAGAAAATATACACCAGACATAGTTTTCCTTTTTGCCACCTTCAGAGTACCATACGCGGTGCCCCGATACGGAGGTGCTTAGTTTTTGGTGTTTCTTGTTGGCTGACTTGAGCGTCGGAGTGCAAACGGCCGCTAGGGCGCCCTTTTGTCCTTCTTTGCAGGAATCCATAGGTAACCAGTGGGAAGGAGTCCCTAGCTGACGGTTGAGGTCGCGCACGAAGACGTCCCAGGTCAACCGGACGGAACCTTTGGCGACCACCGTGGGACCGATATAAAACATTGGTCCAATCACAAGTTTGAAAAGATCTATCAGGTCACGATAACGATCGAGAAAACAGTGAAAAATGGCCAGCACTAGACGAGCTACCGCACGCGCTACGGGAGAAGAAATGTCCATGCAGCAGGTCCTAAAGATAATGAGGGGGCTGCAGGATGATATGGCAGAGTCAAAGATAGATCAAGAACGCATGCAGGCGGATCTCGACGCGTCCCATGTGAGGAACGAAGAGCTCCGGCGCGTTAATGAGGAGTTGCGCCGGGGTCTGAGGAACAACCAGGGGTAGCACGAGAACGAAGAGATGGAGCATCTCACCCTACCAAGGGAATTTTCCACTCCCTTCTCGCAGGAGATCCTAGACGCGGCGATCCCCAACACCTTCGCAGGGCCCAAGGCGATTTTTACCGGGATGGAGGACCCCGAGGCGCATCTCACGGTGTTCCACACGCAAATGGTGTTGGTAGGCGGCTCTGATGCCGCAAGATGCAAGCTCTTCATGAGCACTTTGACAGGAATGGCCATGGATTGGTTTATCAGCCTTCCTTGCGGCCATATCACCTTTTTTCAGCAGCTGTCCCAATTGTTCAGAGAGCAATACCTGGCGAACAGGGCCCTGCCGCCGGTCTCCTACGATCTGTTTGATGTGAAGCAATACCAAGGGGAGATATTGAAGGAGTATATCAACCGCTTCGGGTCCCAAGTGGTGAAAGTGGGCACGACGGAGGAACCCATGATTGTGTACGCCTTCTGGAAAGGCGTGTGTCCTGGCTGAAGAGAGCCTTCGTTGCGTTTAACCTGGTGCATGTCCCCAGAAAGCAAAATGCCAGAGCTGACCTGCTCGCCAAGTTGGCCAGCTCAGGCAAGGGGGGAAGACAGAGGACTGTAATCCAAGAGACCCTCAAAACGCCGCGAAAGTTTGTTGCAGACAACAGGGTGGATGTTTTCCACGTTAGTACAGCAAGAGGAAAACCAAGGAATCATCGCTCTTTGAGTCAAGATACGGCGAGGGCACCCTGCATCAGTACTTACGCGACCTCGGCAGAAGAAGAAAAGGGTGTACATGTGTGTGCTTTAGAGGAAGGCGACACATGGATGACCCCTTACAGGCGATACCTAGAGGACGGAATCCTCCCAGCGGAGCCGAAAGAAGGCAAGAAGATTAAGAGGAATGCCGCAAGGTACACATTAGTAGATGGGATATTATTAAGACACGGGTTTATGCACCCCATCTTGACGTGCGTGAGTGGCGACGAGTGCACCAGGATAATGCCTGAGCTCCACAAAGGTATTTGTGGGAGCCACGTGGGAGGAAGATCCTTGGAATCCAAGGTAATACGTGCAGGCTTTTTCTGGCCAACAGTAAGAGAGGATTGCGTGCGATACGCCCAGCACTGCAAGCAGTGTCAGATGCACGCTGACTGGCACAAGGCGCCGCCAGAGGAACTGAGATCCATATACAGCCCATGGCCTTTCCATACTTGGGGAATTTATATCTTAGGCTCGTTCCCATTGGCGATAAGGAAGATGAAGTACTTGATCGTTGCCATCGAATACTTCACCAAGTGGATAGAAGCCGAACCAGTGGCACAAATCCCCGCGCACAAGGTACAACACTTTGTTTGGAAGAACATTGTATGTCGTTTGGGGTACCAAGGCGTCTCATTTTAGACAATGGCACCCAGTTCGCAAGCCAACAATTGGGGAAGCTATGTACAGAAGTAGGAATCAAGCAGGTATTTGCCTCAGTCGAACATCCCCAGACAAATGGACAGGTCGAGTCAGCAAACAGAGTTTTGCTGAGGGGTTTGAAACGCAGATTAGAAAAGGCTAAAGGGGCGTGGGCACAAGGATTGTATGGGGTTACCACACCACGCCTCAATCCTCCACCATGGAGACGCCTTTCAACCTGGTGTATGGATCGGACGCCATAATCCCTGTGGAGATCCACGAGAGCTCACCTTGTTTCCTAGGTTTCGTGGCAGAAGAGTCGAACGAAGAAAGGAGGGTGAACCTGAACCTAATAGATGAAGCCAGAGAAGAGGCGAAAATTAAGGCTGAGGCTGTGAAGAGAAGAGTGGAGCGTTAGTACAGCTCTAAGGTGAAGCTACAACAGTTTCAGGTTGGTGATTTGGTCATGAGGAAGGCTCACCCTTACGAGTTGGAAAACAAGTTGTCTCCAATGTGGACTGGACCATTCAGAGTGACCAAAGCCAAAGGGAACGATTCGTATAAGTTAGAGACCCTAGAAGGGGGCCCCATCCCACGTAGTTGGAATGCGGTGAATTTAAACTTTTATTTCAGTTGAAAATTTTGTAAAGGGGACACTCTTTTTCCCTCCCGGGGCTTTTTTAACGAGGTCACCCAAATAAAGAAAAGAAAAGTTTAAGATATTCCTACCTTAGTTTTTCCTTTCATGTGAGATCAAAGATCAAAGAAACAAAGACGAAGATGAGGCGTCGCCAACATGAGGCGTCGCTAAGCAAAGGCGTCGCCAGGATAAGGTGTCACCAACATGAGGCGTCGCCAAGCAAAGGCGTCGCCAAGACGAGACGTCGCCAGAAGCAGGCATCGCTAAGAAAGGAGGCAGAGGCCAGATGCAATGCAAGATAACAGGTATGTCCAGTGAAAGCTAAAATCTAGGTGCCTAGTCCTTGAGAGGGGTTAAGGGATTCCTTCGGGACGCCCCCTCCTCAAGTATGAATAGCTAGCCCCAGTACCAAATGTCAGTATAAGTTAAAATCTGGGAGCTTAGTCCTTGAGCAGGGGTTAAGGGATTCCTTCGAGACACCCCCTCCTCAAGTATGAATAGCTAGCCCCGGTACCAGATGTCATTATAAGTTAAAAATCCGGGTGTCTAGTCCTTGAGCAGGGGTTAGGGGATTCCTTCGGGACGCCCCCTCCTCAGGTTTGTACAGCTATCCCCGATGTCTGGTGTTTTAGACACCTTAAGGACGATACGACACTGACGTAGTAGGCATCTACTCAGGTGTGGGCACCAAACGCAAAGAGATAAGGGCTAAGTTGCCTTGGTGTTTTAGACACTCCATGGACGATACGATGCTAATTGTATAGGCCTCTCCATGGGTGTGGGCACCAGAGCACGACTTTTGTCCCAAGTGTCTAGATACGCTGAGGACACCCAGAGCAGGTCCCTCCTCGAGCATGGGCACCCAGTACAGTTGAGATAAGCTGATGTGATTCCAATAGCCACATAGAACAAGATTCTTGACATTTTTAGGAATCACCTTGAGCTGGAAAATATAGAGGCACTTTTCTTAGAGTTGGATCATTGTTCTAAGACAAGAACTCACCAAAAACTAGTACCAAATCCCAAACTCATTTGGATGAACCAAATATTGTCAAATTGAATCAACAAAGGAATGAAAACTGGAATGACCGAACAGAATTAAACAACAATTCATATGAACCGGACAAAATTAAGAACAAAAACAGAACAAAGTGCTGGAAAATAGAAAAACCAAAACTAAAAAACTCAAGAACACAAAGCAACATGAACAATTGAAGAAGAAGAAAGGAAGGAGAAGAGAATGCTCATGAAGATGGAAGGAGGATGGATGATCTCGCCACTAGAAGTGTGGAATGCTCCTAGATGAGAGTGATGCCGCCACTTGAGGACTCCATTGATCCATCAAGATAAGACTAGAGAAGAAGGCTCCAAAAGCTCTCCAAAGGTCACTCAAAATTTGAGTAGAGTTTTCTTAGATTAATTCCAATCTGAATTTTACAAAGAGAGCACCTCTATTTATAGCCTAAGGTGCTGAAATGTAAGCTACACAAATTCAAAAAAACTCCCTCCCAAAAAGCTTCTAGAATTTGCGCCTAAAACAAGGCATGAGGAAGGTGTGATCCTTTCTCTCACTTTGGCACCTCCTTATTTACTCCTACACCTATCTACTAATACACCCCCCCTAAGACTCTTAACTAAAGACTAAAAGATGCTTTAACAATAGAGGTTTCTAATGTTTCCCTCTAAGCACCTTTCTAAACAATATTTATTTAAAACTTGGCCTTGCCCTTCATGGGATGGTCTTTGGTCTTTTGTGGGCTTTGGCCTTCTTGGGCTTGGGCTTTATGTTTTGCAAAGATTAACAAGAAAAACTTTAAATGTGAAGGCGAATGATCTTGTTCTTCATTATAAAAAGCCACCTTTAGTTGATTCTCATCATAAGCCCTCCTCGCCCTCGAGTGATGTCGAGGCCACAAGAGAACAGCTAAGCCCTCCTCGCCCTTGAGCGATGTCGAGGCCAAAAAGGAAAAGATGAGACACCTTTCACCCTAAGCGATGGTAAAGCCAGCGATGCCTTTGGTAGTAAGGGCTTGGGGGCTCAAGAAAAGTAAGCGAAGAGTAAGGAGGAGATGAAGGAGGGAAGCATGGGTTACCAAAGGTAGGAGAAATATGCGAAGCTAAATCCTCCTTTACCCTTGGGCAACGATGAAAGAGGTGATGCCTTCATGGGGAAGATTCCTCGCAGATACGAAAACCAAATAAGTTTCTTAGTGGAGAGACTAAGGGAAAAGTACACATCACGACTTAGAAAGGGAGAGTAAAAGAGGAAGACACGTAGAGAGTTAAAGACGAAGCAACAAAGAAATGCCACGAAGGCCAATATCAGTTAAGCCTTTGATGAAGAAAGGAAAACAGAAACAGATAAAGCGCGAGCAGAATTGAAAGCAGATAACATTTAGGCAAATTCAAAAGTTATAATTACAAGCAAGGTTCTTGATAATTACAAGTTAAGCAAAAGAGCAACTATCAAATAAATCTGTTAAGATACAAAATATAGGTTATTCGTCGGGGCCCTCCAAAGGCAAGAGCTTGCCATCAACCACTTCGTTCAAGGGGCTGCACACAGTGACGTCGATGCCCGGGTTCACACAGGCAGCTTGAACAAGAGCCTCAGCAAACCCTTCGGCGAAACTAGAGGCAGACTCCTCGACCAGTTTCTCCTCAGCAACCTTGAAGTTGGCAGCTTGAGCGGTCATCTCTTGGTCCTTGGAGGCCAAGGCAGCCATTAACTCTTGAACCTTGGTTTGGAGGGTGGCATTTTCAGTGGCTAACCAGGCGCATTTGTCAGTCTTCGACTCGAGCGCAACCTTAGTTTTCCCCAGTGTCTGCTCCCGATCCACACACTGGTCCTCAAGTTTCTTTTGTTGCGCCTTGGAGGTCTCCGCCGCTGCCTCAAGGTCAGCAATCTTTACTCGAAGGGGCACCACCTGAGTGAGGAGTTCGGCGTTGGCTTGCGACACCTTGTGCAGCCGTTTGTTGGCCTCCTCCTTCCCCGTTTGGGCTACCCTCAGCGAGGTCTTATACGCGTCCTCCTGACGCCCCCAGTGGGTGGCCAGCTTCTCCTTTTCTTCTTTTAAGGAAGCAACTTCCTTCTCCAGTGCTCGGAAGGCGGGAGCTTGGGCAGCCTTAGCCCTGGCCTGCATGTGCCAGGAGTGGGCGCAAGACATGAAGGGGCCCATATAGTAGTATAGACTTTCCCTCTGGGGCCCTTCAGCTTGACTGCCTGGAGACGCCCTACCCAAGAAGCCCCTCAATGAATCTTGCATGGGAAGAGGGAGTTCTGGTGCAGGTGGAGGAACGCCTGTGGGCTCAGTTTCAACTCCTCCCTCCAGATCCATTGGTTGGGGAGGAGAGGTGGCGCTCGGAGGATCCTCCCTCAAAGACTCAGCCCCATGGGAGGAAGAAGTAGCAGAAGTAACTGTCTGAGGGGCATGTTGAGTTCTTTGTCGCTTGAAGACCTGCCCCTCAGCAGAGTCTTCGTCATCAGAAACCACCTTCACTACCCTCTTTCCCTTGTCAAGGGGGGTTGATGAAGGGGCAGCCTCGACCAGCGCGAGAGGCATGGCCGCAATAGGTGGTGGCGAGCGGGGAGGTTGTGCAGGAGAAGGTTGAACTGAGGGAGTTGGTAGAGTCGTGGCTGATTGAGAATGAAGATTGGGGTGTACTGGAGGTTGGTAGGGGGGATGCCGAAGCCCCGTCTTTGAACTTCAGTACCTGAGCCAGTCGCAACCATCGTTGCTTATCCATCTTAGAATCTGCACCAAGAAGACAAACATGGTAGAGGTTAGGCACAAGCTAAAGTTGAAACATGAAAGGAGCAGATAAATCATGCATCAAGCAAGAATCCAACAGAAGTAGGGAATAGAAGGTTATGGGGGGAAGCTCTCATACTTATGTATTGTTTTAGAGCTTCAGCGTTGTACTCTAGACTTATCAGGGTGGCGTTGTGATGACGTGGACAAAAGAAAGGTTGGCGGTCAAGAAGTCAACATAGTCGCCGTATGCAGAACCGGCGTTCTGCAGTATACATAATCGGTTATCGCCGAGATGTGTCACCGCCAGGATGAGTCATCGCCCAAGAGAAGGACATCGCCTAAGCAAGACGTCGCCCAAGCGAGACGTTGCCCAAGTAAGACATCGCCCGAAGAGTCAACCCGCGTGACAGAAGCATTTCGCAGAGAAGAGGGCCCACACGATGGAATAACCCTAAGTTGGGTGGCGGCGCCGTGGGACCCTCCGCACAGAATAAACGATCAAGTCAAAGGGGCACGTGACAATGCCCACGTACTCATTAAAGATCTCCAAGGAAGGCTGCATGCATGACACGTGATTAATTAGGGCACCCACGAAGTATGATGGCGCGAGAGATACGGCGCTCAAGTTAGAACCCAAGCGGCCACAAGGTTATTCATTGCACTCCAGATAAGGGAAGTCCACGTGCCAGATACGCTCAGATCCTAGGAATAGTGGCGCAAGGACCTTCTTCAAGGAACCCTAGATAAGAGTAGCAACGCAAAGGTAAAACCTAGTTTCCACCTATATAAAGGGCACTAAGAGCCCTAGTAAGGGACAGTTTTACAAGCTTTAACCTAGTTCTCATAGTTACACAGAGCACTAAACCCTAGTTGTTCTTGATGGCGCACCCACTGTGAGCACAAGGCAATTGGGGCAACACCATTCTAGTTCACAGTTTTTAGTCACTCAGCACAGTTTCTTCGACCATCTCCCAAGGGTGTGTCACTTCGATGTTTCTCGCTAGCTGACTTGATCGTCAGAGTGCAAACGGCCGTGAGGGCGCCCCTTTGTTCACTTCTTTCAGGTACTCACAGACGGAGCAAGACGAAGGTGCCCTAGCTCGCGAGGACAGGCCACGCGCAAAGACGATCCCGGTTCGCCGGACGGAACACTAGTCAAGATTTGACAAGCCTCTCGATCGCTCGATGTCAATTCGTCCAGCGACTTGGGCTTATCGGTCTTTACCTCCTTCACCCAGTACAGAGGTTTGCCGTCAAGGGCGGAAGGGTCGTAGTCGGAGCAGCAAACCTTGAAGAACTTGCCTTTCCACCCCTTAAAGGATTGCTGAAATAGAGTCAGGAGGACCCTTCCAGGGATATTGCTGAGACTCACCCAGAGGCTCTTCCCCTGTTTCTTCACTTCGAAGAAATGTAGAAAGATGTCCACAGAGGGTGCGCACCCGAAGAACCCGCACAATACGCCAAAGGCCTTGACGAAGGCCCAACCATTGGGGTGCAGTTGGGCTGGGGTGATGTTGATCTCCGTTAGCAATTCCCTCTCGAACCTGGAGAGGGGCAAGCGCATCCCTATACGCTTGTAGACCACTTGATAGAAGTAGAAGAAGGGGACGCTGTTGTTGGCCCGCTCGTCCCCACACACAGGCTCCCCTAGAGTACAAGGGAGCACTGCAATGTCATCATCGTGCCTTTTCGCGAAGGCACAATGATCGTAGGTGCTTGGCTCTCCTACATGATCCCTCCAAGCTTTCGTGGAGACCAGGCTCGAGCACTCGTTGAGCAGCTCGTCCGTAGCCCATATGTAAAGGGCCCTATGGTTGACTCTGGGGGTGGACGGTTGGCCGTCATTTTGGTACGGGCCATTGACGAAGAAGCTGAAGAATGAAAAAGAGAAAAGGGTTCAGGAGGTAATGATGTGATTCCAATAGGTAGATATGAATGATTCTTGACATTCTTAGGAATCATCTTGAGTTGGTTATGAGATAGGAACTTTATCATAGAATTGGATCAAGGTTCTATGAACAAGAACTCACCAAAACTAATGCCAAAACACAAACTCATATGGAAGTTCCACATATTGTCAAATTGAACCGATTGAATGGAAAGAAAAGGCAAATGCACCGATTGAACAACACAAAAACTAGTTTGCACTGAACAAAAGATAAGAAAACTGAAATTGAAGTGTTGGAAATTAAAAGGCACCGAACCAAAAACAAAGAAGAAGAAGAACATCAACTGGAAAAAGAAAACGCCGAACCAAAATACAAGAACAAAAGCTTAAGACATGAATATCAAAAGAGAAGAAAAGAAGGAGAAGAGAAAGCTCATGAAGATGGAAGAATGGTTGAATGATCACGCCACTAGGAGGATGGAGACTCCAAGATAAGTGTGCAAGCCGCCACTTGAGGTAACCATGGAACCATCAAGATAAGACTAGTGAAGAAGGCACAAAGCTCTCCAATGCTCTCTCAAAAATTGAGTATAGTTTCTTTAGTCTAAATTCAAATCTGAAATGTACAAGGGCAGCACCTTTATTTATAGCCTAGAGGTGCTGAAAATCAACCTAAGAGAATTCAAAATTCCCTCCTAAAAACAAATGCAACCGACGCTTAAACAAGTCATGAGGAAGGTGTGATCTCTTCTCTCACTTTGGCACCTCCTTATTTACTCCTACACCTATCTACTAACGCACCCCCCCTCCTAAGACTCCTAACTAAAGACTAAAAGATGCTTTAACAATAGAGGTTTCTAATGTTTCCCTCTAAGCACCTTCAACCAAAGAAATTACAAAAAGAGAAAATAAACATCCCCTAGCTTCTAAAGCTTTGAACATGCTTCTTGTAAGCCTTTGGGGTGGGCTTTGATCTCCATGGGCGTCCTCCATTTGAGCCTCAACCTCTTCTTGCTCTTGATGATTGGCCTCCATGTCCACTTGAGCTTGATCTCCATCATACTCCCCGAGTTGGAGAGAATTCGAGCACGAATTCTGGAGACCTACAAAAAAAGGAGTTAGATCGCTGACATTAAAAGTATGACTACCTAAGAATGTATCAGGCATATCTAACTCATAAGCATTGTCATTAATCCTCTTGAGGATTTGGAAAGGTCCATCCCCTCGAGGCATTTGTTTGGACTTCCTTTGAGTAGGAAAACGGTCCTTCCTCAAGTGAAGCCAAACCCAATCTCCCTCATTAAACAACAATGATTTTCTCCTTTCATTGGCAAGTTCAGCATACTTGCCAACCTTCTTCTCAATTCTCTTCTTGATGTCTTTATGCAAAGTTTTCACAAAAGAAGCTTTTTCATCCCCATCTTTGCACAAGACATCTCCAAGAAGGGGAATAGGAAGAAGATCAAGAAGTGTTAAGGGGTTAAACCCATAGACAACCTCAAAAGGAGAATGTGAGGTGGTAGAATTTACTACACGATTATATGCAAACTCAACATGGGGTAGTAAATTCTCCCACACTCTAGGATTCCCCGAAATAAAGCATCTCAATAGTTGTCCCAAAGTTCTATTCACCACCTCGTTTTAACCATCAGTTTGTGGGTGCCAAGTGGTAGAAAATAAAAGCTTAGTCCCAAGCTTGCCCCACAAGGTCTTCCAAAAGTGACTCCAGAACTTGGGATCTCTATCGGACACTATAGATCTAGGGATCCCATGCAAGCGAACCACTTCTTGGAAGAAGAGGTTTGCAATGTGGCATGCATCATCCACTTTGTGGCAAGGAATAAAGTAAGCCATCTTTGAAAAACGATCCACTACCACAAAAATGGAGTCCTTTCCCTTTGATGTCATGGGTAATCCTAAGATGAAATCCATAGAGATATCAACCCAAGGCATTGAAGGGATAGGAAGAGGAGTATATAAACCATGGAGATGCATCTTAGACTTAGCTTTGCGGCAAGCTATGCATTTATCACACAAACTATGAACATGTTTATGCATATGAGGCCAAAAGAAATGTTCATGCAACACATCCAAAGTTTTAGCAACCCCAAAGTGACCCATTAAACCCCCCTCATGAGCTTCTCTAACAAGATATAATCTAATAGAGCATTGAGGAACACAAAGACGTTTTCCCTTAAAAAGAAAGCCATCTTGTACAAAAAAATCTTTGTGTCCTCCCTTAAGACACTCTTGATAGATGAGAGAAAAATCAAGGTCATCATGATAAATTTCCTTAATGTGATCAAAGCCAAGATATTGAGAGCTTAAAAGATTTAGCAAAGTATATCTTCTAAAAAGTGCATCCGCCACAATGTTTACTTTGCCTTGCTTGTGTTTGATCACATAAGGAAATTGCTCAATGAATTCCACCCACTTATCATGCCTCTTGTTAAGCTTGTTTTGGCTTTTCAAATATTTAATAGATTCATGATCACTATGTATCACAAACTCTTTGGGAAAAAGATAGTGTTGCCAAGTAAACAAAGCCCTAACAAGTGCATATAATTCTTTATCATAAGTAGAATAATTGAGATGACTTCCCTTCAATTTCTCACTAAAATAGGCTATGGGGTGGCCCTCTTGAAGGAGAACAGCCCCTATACCTATGCTTGAAGCATCACACTCAATCTCAAATGTCTTAGTGAATTTAGGAAGGGCCAAGATGGGAGCATTAGTCAATTTTTCTTTCAAAGTTTCAAAAGCTTTTTGTTGTGCTTCTCCCCATTGAAAGACCACATCCTTTTTCACTATGTCATTGAGTGGTGCGGCAATGGTACCAAAGTTTGGGACAAATCTTCTATAGAAAGAAGCAAGTCCATGAAAACTTCGGACCTCATTCAAAGTTTTCGGTGTAGGCCAATTTTGAATGGCCATCACCTTTGTTTTGTCCACATGGACCCCTTTGCAACTCACAACAAACCTTGGGAATTCTATATGATCAAGAGCAAACATACATTTGGCAAGATTAGCATACAAATGTTCCTTCCTAAGGGTTTCTAAAACTTGCCTAACATGCAACCTATGGTCATCCAAAGATAAGCTATAAATGAGAATGTCATCAAAGTAAACAACAACAAACTTACCAATGAATGGTTTAAGAACATGATGCATGAGGCGCATGAAGGTACTTGGTGCATTAGTTAGACCAAAGGGCATAACTAACCACTCATATAAACCAAAGTTGGTCTTAAAAGCCGTCTTCCATTCATCACCCGGTTTGATACGGATTTGATTGTAGCCGCTTTTAAGATCAATCTTTGAAAAGATTTTTGAACCATGTAATTCATCCAACAAATCATCTAGTCTAGGGATGGGATGTGATGGAGATCAAGCCCAAGAGAACATGGAGGCCACTCATCAAGCTCAAGAAGAGGTGGAGGCACAAATGGAGGATGCCCATGGAGGTCAAAGTCCACCTCAAAGGATTACAAGAAGCATGTTCAAAGCCTTGGGAGCAAGAGGACATTTATTTTCTCTTTTTGTAGTGTCTTTAGTTGAAGGTGCTTAGAGGGAAACCTTAGAAACCTCTTTTGTTATAGCATCTTTTAGGTTTTAAATAGGACCTTTAGGGGGGTGTATTAGTAGATAGGTGTAGGTGTAGTTTTTGGGAGGTGTCATAGTAGAAAAAGGTCACACCTCCCATGTGACTTGTTTTTTTGTGGGAATTTCAAATGAGTTTATTTGAAATTTCCCACCTATTTTTCAGCACCTTAGGCTATAAATAGAGGTGCTTCCTTTGTAAAATTCAGATTTGAATTTTATCTAAAGAAACTATACTCAAAATTGGAGTGAGCATTTGGAGAGCTTTGAGCTTCTTCTCTAGTCTTATCTTGAAGGACCATGGTTTCCTCAAGTGGCGGCTTCCACACTCATCTAGGAGCATCCATTCTTCTAGTGGCGTGATCATCCAACCATTCCTCCATCTTCATGAGCATTCTCTTCTCCTTCCTTTCTTCTTCTTCAATTTGTTCTTATTGCCTTGAGTTTTGAGTTGTTTTTGTTTCGGTTCCTTTAATTTTCCAGCACCTATTTTCTGTTTAGTTTTTAATTTCTGTTCGGTTCTTTTGTTTTGAAGTTCAATTCTGTTCGGTTTGTTCTTTTCCTTCTCCTTTGTTGATTCAATTTGACAATATTTGGTTCATCCAAATGAGTTTGGGATTTGGTACTTGTTTTGGTGAGTTCTTGATCTTAGAACTATGATCCAACTTCTAAGAAAGTGCCTCTACATTTTCCAGCTCAAGGTGATTCCTCAAAGTGTCAAGAATCTTGTTCTATGTGGCTATTGGAATCACATCATGTGGTATCATGAGTCTTAGGTTCATTCTTGTTTAATTGTTGAGTTGTGTGCACTTTATTTCAAGAGCTCTTTAATTTTTCTTGCAATTTAAGTTTCTGTTTTAGAATTTTAATTGAGTATTCTTGCTGTTTTTTCTTTTGCTCCAAGTGTTTGTGGAAAGGTTTATGGCACTCATAATTCTTATGAGTATGGTTGCTCTTTTGGAATGGCATTATCCTTCCTAGAGTTTACCTTAAGCTTCCTTCCACTTGTTACAATTTGTGTTGTGTCTTTTAATTTTTGAATCTTGTTAAGTTTTGTCTTAGTCATGTTATTCCATATATGTCATTACTTCTAGTAGTACTTTTATTGTTTTGATTGTTTCTTGCTTTGGTGTCATATATTTTTTCTGAATTGATGTTGATCCTTTGAGCATTTTCTTTTTAGCATTGAGTTCATACTTGTATTCTAGACCTATACAAGTTCCAATACATCATTTTCTATTATGTTTTTGCTAGTTCATCATCCTGTTTTTTTATTCCTATTAGGATTCCTCTGTTTCTGAAAAAAGTGCTTACTGTTTTTCCTTATTGCAATTGATTTACGTACTGTAAAATTCTGAAATTCTGGATTTGAGATATTGAAAGTGTTAGAAAAGAATAGAAAAAAGAATCATTCAAAAATATGAAGTACACAAAAAATGATAAATAAAATAAAAAAAGTGTACATTCCTGCCGAAAAAAATACGGTAATCTGGCAGTGATTTTAAAAAATTTATTTCTCTCAATTGGCTTACTGTTTTTAATTGATTCCAGTGCCATTTTTGAGTTAACATCTTGAAGTTTCTGTGGTATAAATTTCATAATCCAGTTCGCTCTACAACGTTCCAGTTAAATCAGTGAATATCAAACACAGTTTGCATTAAAAAAAAATTTCCAGTAGCTAAATTTTTTTTGTTTTCTTCATCTACTCTAGTGCTTTTCCTTAGGTATTCTTTTGTGTGCCTACTTTTCTCATTGAGTTCTTTATTTTCTTGATTGTCTTTCATTCTTACTCTTTGAGTTTGTCTTACACATAGTTTTCCTTTTGCAATTACCTTTCCTTGCTTATACCTTTTCTTGTTTGTCTTTATTGTTTCATTGGTTTTGTGGTGGTTTGCTCTTAAGATTGGTGTGCTTGCTTTGACATATTTCATTTGAGGATTCCAAGGCCTCAAGATCAGATTGGTGCAAGAACATTATTTCTTTGAGAGTGATATCTTTTCAGCCTTAAATTCACTTCGGCAGTTTCAATTGGAAAGCTCACTGTTTTTGCTAATTTTTAACTTGTTTGCTGTTTTGTGTGTTTGCTGTTTTTTAATTACAAATGGCTGGATCTTCAAGTGATGCATCCTCTAAGCAGAATTCTCCTTCCAAAGCTTCAATTCTTGGTGAATTACATGAAGCTCAAAGAACAATTAGAAGGTTGGAAGAGAAATTGCAAAAGATGGAGGTCAAACAAACTAGACCATCTCTTTCTATCCATGATGGACATCATTCTCATAGACCATCTTCAAGAGCTTCTTCAAATGATGTTGGCCGTGAAGATGAGCATAGGAGAAGGAGACCTCCACCCCAAGTCCATGGACAAAGACATCATCACCAAGGGGAAAGAATTCACTACGGCAATGGCTTCTACCATGATGCAAAGTCCAAGCTTCCTTCGGTCAAACTACCTTGTTTTAATGGTTCTAGTGATCCAAATGTGTATTTAGATTGGGAGGCTAAGTGTGAACAAATTTTTGAGATCCATGAGATCCAAGATGAGCATAAGCTCAAGCTAGCCACCCTAGAGTTTAGTGATTATGCCATGAAATGGTGGCATGGGATTGTAAAGGACATTATCTATCACAAGGGTCCTCCCGTGGACTCTTGGAACTCTTTAAAGGATCATATGCGCGCTAGGTTTGTGCCCCCACATTTTAGGAAAGACCTCATGTTGAGACTCCAACGGTTTCAACAAGGCACGCTAAATGTGGATGAATATTATAAGGAGCTTGAGACGCTTGTGCTTAAAATTGAATTAGAAGAAAGTGAAGAAGCCATGGTTGCTAGGTTTGTGAGTGGTCTTAGGAAGGATATCCAAGACATTGTTGAGTTACAAGAGTATTCATCATTGGGCTCTTTAGTTCATCTTGCAATGAAGGTGGAAGCCCAACTTGCTAAGAAAAACTCTTTTAAAAATGCTTCCAATAATGGATACTACTCCAAGTCTTGGAGAAACAAAACTTCTTTTTCAAAACATCCTTCCAAAGATTCTTCTTTCAAACCCAAGGAATCTAAGCCATCAACATCTAGACCTAAGTCTCCCACTAGAACATCTAACACTAAATGCTTTAAATGTATGGGTTATGGTCATATTGCTGCAAATTGTCCTTCAAAACGAAGTATGTACATGCATGAGGGCATTGTAGTTAGTGAGCATGATTCGGATTCTTCAAAACATTCATTGCATTCTCATGCATCTAGTGAGGAAGAGAGTGAATGCCCACTTGAAGGGGACTTGTTAGTTGTGAGAAGACTTCTTGGACAAGTTTCACAACCTTTTGATGAAAGTCAAAGGGAAAATATTTTCCATACAAGATGTCTTATTCAAAACAACATTTGTTCCTTGATAGTGGATGGGGGTAGTTGTGCAAATGTGGCTAGTACAAGAGTAGTAGATAAGCTTGGATTGCCTACTATCTCTCATACAAAGCCCTACAAATTACAATGGCTTAGTGAAATAATTGTTAATAAACAAGTCCTCATCCATTTCTCCATTGGAAAATACAAAGATGAGGTATTATGTGATGTTGTGCCCATGGAAGCCACTCATGTTCTTTTGGGAAGGCCTTGGCAATTTGATAGAAAAGTTTTACATGATGGCTTTACCAACAAATTATCTTTTGAATTCCATGGTCACAAGGTTACTTTAAAATCTCTCTCTCCAAGAGAAGTCCATGAGGACCAAGTTATCATGAAGAAAAAGAGGGAGAGTGAAAAAGATAAAAAAGATAAAAAAGATAAGAGTTCTAAGCCTACACTCCTTGTGTCTAGGCGTGACATTGAAAGGGAAATAGTGGCTCATCATCCTCTTTTTTTAGCCATCCCTAGAACTCTTAGCATAGAAACACTTGTTGATAGTCCTCATTGCTTGGAAAATTTGGTAGAAGAGTTCAAAGATGTGTTTCAAGATCCTCCAAATGGCCTTCCACCTTTGAGAGGGATTGAGCACCAAATTGATTTGATACCGGGCTCTTCTTTACCAAATCGTCCCGCATATAGGACCAATCCAAGTGAAACCAAGGAAATTCGCCAACAAGTTGAGGCTTTGATTGAAAAAGGGTGGGTGCAAGATAGCATGAGTCCTTGTGCTATGCCTATCATCTTAGTGCCAAAAAAGGATGGCACATGGCGAATGTGTTCGGATTGTAGGGCCATAAATAACATAA
This sequence comes from Phaseolus vulgaris, assembly GCF_000499845.2. Taxonomy (NCBI): domain Eukaryota; kingdom Viridiplantae; phylum Streptophyta; class Magnoliopsida; order Fabales; family Fabaceae; genus Phaseolus; species Phaseolus vulgaris. The sequence goes on from NC_023757.2 coordinate 18,077,454, forward strand.
CCATTAAGTATAGGCATCCCATACCTAGATTAGATGATTTGTTGGATGAATTACATGGTTCAAAAATCTTTTCAAAGATTGATCTTAAAAGCGGCTACAATCAAATCCGTATCAAACCGGGTGATGAATGGAAGACGGCTTTTAAGACCAACTTTGGTTTATATGAGTGGTTAGTTATGCCTTTTGGTTTAACTAATGCACCAAGTACCTTCATGCGCCTCATGCATCATGTTCTTAGACCTTTCATTGGTAAGTTTGTTGTGGTTTACTTTGATGACATTCTCATTTATAGCTTATCTTTGAATGACCATAGGTTGCATGTTAGGCAAGTTTTGGAAACCCTTAGGAAGGAACATTTGTATGCTAACCTTGCTAAATGTATGTTTGCTCTTGATCATATAGAATTCCTAGGGTTTGTTGTGAGTTGTAAAGGGGTCCATGTGGACAAAACCAAGGTGGTGGCCATTCAAAAGTGGCCTACACCGAAATCTTTGAATGAGGTCCGAAGTTTTCATGGGCTTGCTTCTTTCTATAGAAGATTTGTCCCAAACTTTGGTACCATTGCCGCACCACTCAATGACATAGTGAAAAAGGATGTGGTCTTTCATTGGGGAGAAGCACAACAAAATGCTTTTGATACTTTGAAAGAAAAATTGACTAATGCTCCCATCTTGGCCCTTCCTAATTTCACTAAGACATTTGAGATTGAGTGTGATGCTTCAAGCATAGGTATTGGGGCTGTTCTCCTTCAAGAGGGCCACCCCATAGCCTATTTTAGTGAGAAATTGAAGGGAAGTCATCTCAACTATTCCACCTATGATAAGGAATTATATGCACTTGTTAGGGCTTTGTTTACTTGGCAACACTATCTTTTTCCCAAAGAGTTTGTGATACATAGTGATCATGAATCTCTTAAATATTTGAAAAGCCAAAACAAACTTAACAAGAGGCATGCTAAGTGGGTGGAATTCATTGAGCAATTTCCTTATGTGATCAAACACAAGCAAGGCAAAATAAATATTGTGGCGGATGCTCTTTCTAGAAGATACACCTTGCTAAATCTTTTAACCTCTCAATATCTTGGTTTTGATCACATTAAGGAACTTTATCATGATGACCTTGATTTTTCTCTCCTCTATCAAGAGTGTCTTAAGGGAGGACACAAAGATTTTTTTATTCAAGATGGCTTTCTTTTTAAAGGAAAACGTCTTTGTGTTCCCCAATGCTCTATTAGATTATCTCTTGTTAGAGAAGCTCATGAGGGGGGCTTAATGGGACATTTTGGGGTTGCTAAAACTTTGGATGTGTTGCATGAACATTTCTTTTGGCCTCATATGCATAAACATGTTCATAGTTTGTGTGATAAATGCATAGCTTGCCGCAAAGCTAAATCTAAAATGCATCCCCATGGTCTTTATACTCCTCTTCCTATCCCTTCAATGCCTTGGGTAGATATATCTATGGATTTCATCTTAGGCTTACCCAAGACATCAAAGGGAAAGGACTCCATTTTTGTGGTAGTGGATCGTTTTTCAAAAATGGCTCACTTTATTCCTTGCCACAAAGTGGATGATGCATGCCACATTGCAAACCTCTTCTTCCAAGAAGTGGTTCGCTTGCATGGGATTCCTAGGTCTATAGTGTCCGATAGAGATCCTAAGTTCTTGAGTCACTTTTGGAAGACCTTGTGGGGCAAGCTTGGAACTAAGCTTTTATTTTCTACCACTTGCCACCCACAAACCGATGGTCAAACCGAGGTGGTAAATAGAACTTTGGGACAACTATTGAGATGCTTTATTTCGGGGAATCCTAGAGTGTGGGAGAATTTACTACCCCATGTTGAGTTTGCATATAACCGAGTAGTAAATTCTACCACCTCCCATTCTCCTTTTGAGGTGGTCTATGGGTTTAATTCCCTAACACCTCTTGATCTTCTTCCTATTCCCCTTCTTGACGATGTCTTGTGCAAAGATGGGGATGAAAAGGCTTCTTTTGTGAAAACTTTGCATAAAGACATCAAGAAGAGAATTGAGAAGAAGGTTGGCAAGTATGCTGAACTTGCCAATAAGAGGAGAAAAGCATTGTTGTTTGATGAGGGCGATTGGGTTTGGCTTCACTTGAGGAAGGATCGTTTTCCTACTCAAAGGAAGTCCAAACTAATGCCTCGAGGGGATGGACCTTTCCAAGTCCTCAAGAGGATTAATGACAATGCTTATGAGTTAGATATGCCTGATACATTCTTAGGTAGTCATACTTTTAATGTCAGCGATCTAACTCCTTTTTCTGTAGGTCTCCAGAATTCGTGGTCGAATTCTCTCCAACTCGGGGAGTATGATGGAGATCAAGCCCAAGAGAACATGGAGGCCACTCATCAAGCTCAAGAAGAGGTGGAGGCACAAATGGAGGATGCCCATGGAGGTCAAAGTCCACCTCAAAGGATTACAAGAAGCATGTTCAAAGCCTTGGGAGCAAGAGGACATTTATTTTCTCTTTTTGTAGTGTCTTTAGTTGAAGGTGCTTAGAGGGAAACCTTAGAAACCTCTTTTGTTATAGCATCTTTTAGGTTTTAAATAGGACCTTTAGGGGGGTGTATTAGTAGATAGGTGTAGGTGTAGTTTTTGGGAGGTGTCATAGTAGAAAAAGGTCACACCTCCCATGTGACTTGTTTTTTGTGGGAATTTCAAATGAGTTTATTTGAAATTTCCCACCTATTTTTCAGCACCTTAGGCTATAAATAGAGGTGCTTCCTTTGTAAAATTCAGATTTGAATTTTATCTAAAGAAACTATACTCAAAATTGGAGTGAGCATTTGGAGAGCTTTGAGCTTCTTCTCTAGTCTTATCTTGAAGGACCATGGTTTCCTCAAGTGGCGGCTTCCACACTCATCTAGGAGCATCCATTCTTCTAGTGGCGTGATCATCCAACCATTCCTCCATCTTCATGAGCATTCTCTTCTCCTTCCTTTCTTCTTCTTCAATTTGTTCTTATTGCCTTGAGTTTTGAGTTGTTTTTGTTTCGGTTCCTTTAATTTTCCAGCACCTATTTTCTGTTTAGTTTTTAATTTCTGTTCGGTTCTTTTGTTTTGAAGTTCAATTCTGTTCGGTTTGTTCTTTTCCTTCTCCTTTGTTGATTCAATTTGACAATATTTGGTTCATCCAAATGAGTTTGGGATTTGGTACTTGTTTTGGTGAGTTCTTGATCTTAGAACTATGATCCAACTTCTAAGAAAGTGCCTCTACATTTTCCAGCTCAAGGTGATTCCTCAAAGTGTCAAGAATCTTGTTCTATGTGGCTATTGGAATCACATCAGGATGTCTATATTTAATGGTAATGTTATTGATGGCCCTACAATACGAACACATTCGCCATGTGCCATCCTTTTTTGGCACTAAGATGATAGGCATACCACAAGGACTCATGCTATCTTGAACCCACACTTTCTCAATCAAAGGCTCAACTTGTTGGCGAATTTCCTTGGTTTCACTTGGATTGGTCCTATATGCTGGACGGTTTGGTAAAGAAGAGCCCGGTATCAAATGAATTTGGTGCTCAATCCCTCTCAAAGGTGGAAGTCCATTTGGAGGATCTTGAAACACATCTTGAAACTCTTCTACCAAATTTTCCAAGCAATGAGGACTGTACCGTCCCGTATCCGGGCGTTGACAAAGTCAAGGTCAAAGTCAACACCAAGAGTCAAGGTCAACACAAGGCGTCGCCCAGGTGAAGGGACGCCGCGCATCAGTGTCGCCAAGGCAAGGCGTCGCCTAGGTGAAGGCGTCGCCCAACCAGGGCGTCGCCAAGATCAAATATTACTAAGGCAAGGCAATCACAGTGTGGTTCCTCGATACCCATGGGTAGGAAAGACCATGGAGGGAGCGACGCCGTGGGACGGCCTCAGGTTCCAATGATTCGGGGGAGTGATAAAGAAAAGAGAAAGGTGAAATCAAGGCCAAAGCAACTATACAAAACCACAAAGCGCCTAGATGCGTGAGATGCAAGTCACATGGCATCATGGAAAACAGGTGGAAGAGGCTGTGGGAACAAACATTCGGTAGCAAGGTGCTCACAACAAAAGAGGATGAGGGAAGAGTCTCCTTACCGAAGTATGTGGTCAGGGCGTGAGCGTTGTATTCGCTCGCAACAAGCTTCAATGTATCAAAAACGATCCCAAGCCTAGCAAAAGCCTTGCTTACCTCCCTGTCAGCAGGAGATAGCTCTTCCAGGGCTTTGGCCCTAAGCAGCTTAGGGCGCTCCGTCCAATAAAGGGGGAAGCCGTCCAAGGCTGTGGGGTCATGCTTGGCGCTGAACACCCTAAAGAATTTTCCTTTCTAGTTTTTGTAAGAGTTTTGGAAGAGGGAGAGGAGGATCCTGCCCGCGATCCCGGAAAAGCTTACCTAGAAGCTTTTCCCCTACCTCTTCACTTCGAAGAAATGCAAGAAAACATCCATGGAGGGAAGGATGCCCAGGTGCCCGCAGAGAATTTGGAAACCCCTCACAGATGCCTAGCTGTTGGGGTGGAGCTGGGCGGGGGCTGTATTAATTTCAATGAGGAGTTCCCTCTCGAAGGGGGTAAATAGGACACGTACCCCTACGCGTTTAAACACCGTCTGATACATAAAGAAGAAAGGGTTCCCCTTTCTAGGTCTGTCCTCCACGCAGACAAGTTCCCCAGGCCTACCGGGACGGACGGATATGTGAGCGTCGTGAGTGCGGCAGAAAGCGTTAAAGTTGTACAGGTGGGGGTCCCCACGATGAGCATCCAGGTCTTGGAAAGTAGTCAGGCTGGTGCACTCGTTCAAGAGCTCGTCGGGGGCCCATGGGTAGTAGGCTTTGTAGTTGGACTTGGGGGTCTGGGGGGAGGAATCAGACTTCGCGTTCGTGCGCGTCATGGTGTGAATAAATAGCTGGAGAAAGAAGAAAGGAAAAAGGTTTTAACAAGTGTAGACAAGACAGGAAAGGGAGTGAACCCCAGGAAACACCACCCACGCGAGAAAACCCAGAAAGAAGGAGAAGGGAACAGAGAAGGAAGGAGAAGAGGAAGAACGCAGTGATGCATAAATGTAAACAGTCCCAGGAAGTTCAATAAATCATGCAATGCGACGAAAGAGAAAAGTCGTGGATATGCAAAAATCATACCTTTGCTGTCAAAGCGAGGGAGGAAGGAGAGCACGGGAGAGAGAGAGCATAAATTGCAGAGAAAAGGTGTGAAGGCGATGAACAGTGCAGAGACGCAGAGGGAATGAATGTAACAATGGGGTGAGCGCGGGGTTTGGGGTAACTTGAACCTTACATTTGCAACCCAAGAGGCGCTAACCAGGAGCCGTGAGATCGTGCCGCTTGTCAGAGGATCAAGTGCCCAGGGGGAACGCAAGGGACTCTAGAGGCTGGCCGCACAATGAGCCACGTGGCGCGCGATTAAGGGTAGCCCCAAAAGGTGTTATTTTCCCCGTTTCAGAGGATGTCCAATCAGTCATTAAGAGCGCTCCTATGGTTCAGAGAGTGTCACGTCAATAATTCGAGAATTGTTGAGTCAGCAGGGAATGACACGTCATTCGGGTGGCACGTGGACGGCGTGGGCGAGGCCTTAGTCTTTGCGCTGAAGACAAGTCTTCGGCTTAAGACTGGGGGCTTGTGTACCGTCCCGTATCCGGGCGTTGACAAAGTCAAGGTCAAAGTCAACACCAAGAGTCAAGGTCAACACAAGGCGTCGCCCAGGTGAAGGGACGCCGCGCATCAGTGTCGCCAAGAGGAAGCGTCGCCAAGGCAAGGCGTCGCCTAGGTGAAGGCGTCGCCCAACCAGGGCGTCGCCAAGATCAAATATTACTAAGGCAAGGCAATCACAGTGTGGTTCCCCGATACCCATGGGTAGGAAAGACCATGGAGGGAGCGACACCGTGGGAAGGCCTCAGGTCCCAATGATTCGGGGGAGTGATAAAGAGAAGAGAAAGGTGGCTTCAAGGCCATAGTAACAACACCAGTGTAGGGAAGCCTGACTGGTGAAGTACCCCTGCCGCCCCAGAGACGCCTTTGGGACAGATACGACTCAAGAGGAAGGTCACGCCCAGGGTAGCCGGGTGCAGGGTACGAGAGGAAGGCAGATACGCTCTCAAAGTGAGTGACTAGATGATTGGGGGCACGAGTTGGCACCCAAAAAGTCACCCCTGGAGCAGTAGCACTCCCAAGCAGGAGGACTCACGCATAGAAACGTCCCCAGATGGGGTCATGGCGCTGTGAGGCCCTCCACGTGTACGACAGCCAGGTCAGAATAGAAACACCATTTAGTCAGGTACCAGGTAATTAAAGTCATTTAATACAGTTTCTGTTTCGAGCGTTTAAGGTACTATAAAGGCTCCCAAGCGTTTCACCATCTTAAATGCGCTACGTTTTCTAATTAAACGCGTTAATTAAGTGCGTTACGTTTTATGATTAAAAGCGCTTTAAGGCGCTTTAAATGCTTGGGCAGTTTAAATAGCACTGGAAATGTTGGAAACAGGGTTCGAACTTTTGGCAAATTTTCCAGAAACTCTCTAGTTGCTTGCTCGAGCCTTGAGGTTATGCACAAGGGACTAGGGAAAGTTCTTTGCCAGAACAAGAAAATATACACTAGACACAGTTCCTTTTTACCACCTTCAGAGTGCCATACGCGGTGCTCCGATATGGAGGTGCATAGTTTTTGGTGTTTCTTGCTGGCTGACTTGAGCGTCAGAGTGCAAACGGCCGCTAGGGCGCCCTTTTGTCCTCTTTTGCAGGAATCCACAGGTAACCGGTGGGAAGGAGTCCCTAGCTGACGGTTGAGGTCGCGCACAAAGACGTCCCAGGTCAACCGGACGGAACAAGGACTATCAACAAGTGATTCTACTCTAAGAGTTCTAGGGATGGCTAAAAAAAGAGGATGATGAGCCACTATTTCCCTTTCAATTTCATGCCTAGACACAAGGAGTGTAGGCTTAAAACTCTTATCTTTTTTATCTTTTTCACTCTCCCTCTTTTTCTTCATTATAACTTGGTCCTCATGGATTTCTCTAGGAGAGAGAGCTTTTAAAGTAACCTTGTGACCATGGAATTCAAAAGAAAGTTTGTTGGTAAAGCCATCATGTAAAAATTTTCTATCAAATTGCCAAGGCCTTCCCAAAAGAACATGAGTGGCTTCCATGGGCACAACATCACATAATACCTCATCTTTGTATTTTCCAATTGAGAAATGGATGAGGACTTGTTTATTTACAACTATTTCTCCTACTTCACTAAGCCATTGTAATTTGTAGGGCTTTGTATGAGAGATAGTAGGCAATCCAAGCTTATCTACTACTCTTGTACTAGTCACATTTGCACAACTACCCCCATCCACTATCAAAGAGCAAATGTTGTTTTGAATAAGACATCTTGTATGGAAAATATTTTCCCTTTGACTTTCACCAAAAGGTTGTGAAACTTGTCCAAGAAGTCTTCTCACAACTAACAAATCCCCTTCAAGTGGACATTCACTCTCTTCCTCACTATATGCACTAGAATGCAATGAATGCTTAGGAGAATCCGAATCATGCTCACTCACTACAATGCCTTCATGCATGTACATACTTCGTTTAGAAGGACAATTAGCAGCTATGTGACCATAACCCATACATTTAAAACATTTAGTATTAGAGGTTCTAGTGGGTGATTTTGGCCTAAAAGTAGATGGCTTAGTTTCCTTGGGTTTGAAAGAAGAATCTTTGGAAGGAAATTTAGAAAAAGACTTTTTGTTCCTCCAAGACTTGTTGTAGTAACCATCATTGGGAGCATTTTTGAAAGAATTTTTCTTAGCAAGTTGGGCTTCCACCTTCATTGCAAGATGAACTAAAGAACCCAATGATGAATACTCTTGTAACTCAACAATGTCTTGAATATCCTTCCTAAGACCACTCACAAACCTAGCAATCATAGCTTCCTCACTTTCTTCTAATTCAATTTTAAGCACAAGCGTCTCTAGCTCCTTATAATATTCATCCACATTTAGCGTGTCTTGTTGAAACCGTTGGAGTCTCAACATGAGGTCTGTCCTAAAATGTGGGGGCACAAATCTAGCGCGCATGTGATCCTTTAAAGAGTTCCAAGAGTCCACGGGAGGACCCTTGTTATAGATAATGTCCTTTACAACACCATGCCACCATTTCATGGCATAATCACTAAACTCTAAGGTGGCTAGCTTAAGCTTATGCTCATCTTGGATCTCATTGATCTCAAATATTTGTTCACACTTAGCCTCCCAATCTTAATATACATTAGGATCACTAGAGCCATTAACACAAGGAAGCTTGATCGAAGGAGGCCTAGACTTTGCATCTTGGTAGAAGCCATTGCCGTAGTGATGTCTTTCCCCTTGGTTATGATGTCTTTGTCCATGAAATTGTGGTGGATTTCTCCTTCTCCTATGCTCTTCTTCACGGCCAAAATCATTTGAAGAGGCTCTTGTTGAAGGTCTATGTGAATGATGCTCATCATCGATAGAAGGAGATGGTCTAGCTTGTTGCACCTCCATCTTTTGCAATTTCTCTTCCAAGCGTCTAATGGTTCGTTGTGCTTCATGTAATTCACCAAGGATTGAAGCTTTGGAAGGAGAATGCTGCTTGTAGGATGCATCACTTGAAAATCCAGCCATGTGTAATTAAAAACGGCAAACACACAAAAACAGTAAACAAGTCAAAAAACAAAATTAGCAAAAAACAGTGAGCTTGGCAATGAAATTGCCGAAGTGAATTTGGGTAGAAAATAGGTCACTCTCAAAGAAATAATGTCCTTGCACCAATCTGAACTTGAGGTCTTGGAATCCTCAAATGAAAGATGTCAAAGCAAGCACACCAATCTCAAAGCCAACCACAACAAAACCAATGAAGCAAGAAAGACAAACAAGAAAAAGTATAAGCAAAGAAAGGCTAGAACAAAAGGAATACTAGATGTTTGACAAACTCAAAGATTAATGAACAAAAGACAAGCAAGAAAATTAAAGAACTCAATGAGAAAGTAGGCACACAAAAGAATACTTAAAGAAAAGCACTAGAGTAGATGAAGAAAACAAAAATTTAGCTACTGGAAAATATTTTTTTATGCAAACTGTGATTGATGTTCACTGATTTAACTGGAATGATATAGAGCGAACTGGATTATGAAATTTAAACCACAGAAACTTCAAGATGTTAACTCAATAATGGCACTAGAATCATTTAAAAACAGTTAGCCAATTAATTGAGATAAATTTTTCAAAATCGCTGCCAGATTACCGTATTTTTTTCGGCAGAATTGTACACTTTTTGTATTTTATTTATCATTTTTTGTGTACTTTGAATTTTTTAGTACTTCTTTTTTCTATGATTTTATAACACATTGAATAACACAAATCCAGAATTTCAGAATTATCCAGTGAGTAAATCAATTGCAATAAGGAAAAACAGTAAACACGTTTTCAGAAAATAGAGGAATCCTAATAGGAATGAAAAACAGAATTATGAACTAGCAAAGACATAATGGAAAATGATGTATAGGAACTTGTATAGGTCTAGAATACAAGCATGAACTCAATCTAAAACAGAAAATGCACAAAGGATCAAAATCAAACTTCAGCAAAATTATATGACACTAAAGCAAGAAACAATAAAAACAACAAAAGTACTACAAGAAGTGATGACAATTATGGAAAAACAAGACTAAGACAAAACTTGTATGGATTCAAAAAGGAAAATACTCAAACATATGATAGGCAAAAGAATTAAAACAGCAAGCAAACTCAAATAAGCCTAAAAACAGAATCATAAATTGCAAGAAATTAAAAGAGCTCTTGAAATAAAGTGCTACACAACTAAAAAATTAAACAAGAACACACCTAAACTCTTGATACCACATGATGTGATTCCAATAGGTAGATATGAATGATTCTTGACATTCTTAGGAATCATCTTGAGTTGGTTATGAGATAGGCACTTTATCATAGAATTGGATCAAGGTTCTATGAACAAGAACTCACCAAAACTAGTGCAAAACACAAACTCATATGGCAGTTCCACATATTGTCAAATTGAACCGATTGAATGGAAAGAAAAGGCAAATGCACCGATTGAACAACACAAAAACTAGTTTGCACCGAACAGAAGATAAGAAAAGTGAAATAGAAGTGCTGGAAATTAAAAGGCACCGAACCAAAAACAAAGAAGAAGAAGAACAACAGCTGGAAAAAAAAATGCCGAACCAAAATACAAGAACACAAGTTTAAGAAATGAATATCAAAAGAGAAGGAAGGAAGGAGAAGAGAAAGCTCATGAAGATGGAAGAATGGTTGAATGATCACGCAACTAGGAGGATGGAGACTCCAAGATAAGTGTGCAAGCCGCCACTTGAGGTAACCATGGAACCATCAAGATAAGACTAGTGAAGAAGGCACAAAGCTCTCCAATGCTCTCTCAAAAATTGAGTATAGTTTCTTTAGTCTAAATTCAAATCTGAAATGTACAAGGGCAACACCTTTATTTATAGCCTAGAGGTGCTGAAAATCAAGCTAAGAGAATTCAAAATTCCCTCCTAAAAACAAATGCAACCGGCGCCTAAACAAGTCATGAGGAAGGTGTGATCTCTTCTCTCACTTTGGCACCTCCTTATTTACTCCTACACCTATCTACTAACGCACCCCCCTCCTAAGACTCCTAACTAAAAACTAAAAGATTCTTTAACAATAGAGGTTTCTAATGTTTCCCTCTAAGCACCTTCAACCAAAGAAATTACAATAAGAGAAAATAAACGTCCCCTAGCTCCTAAAGCTTTGAACATGCTTCTTGTAAGCCTTTGAGGTGGGCTTTGACCTCCATGGGTGTCCTCCATTTGAGCCTCAACCTCTCCTTGCTCTTGATGATTGGCTTCCATGTTCACTTGAGCTTGATCTCCATCAGGTAAGGTCAGGAAAAAAGGGGGGGGGGGAACCCTAAGAAAACCCCTACCCACGCAAGAAGTTCAGGGAGGAAGGAATAGGGAAATGGAAAACGGAATACAAGAGAAGCAGAAGCATAAACAGGCCCAGGCAGACATAAGAGTAATGCAGTAATACACGGGAATAAACAAGAAATAAAAATCATACCTTTGAGTGTTGAAGTTGGTGAAAGTCGAGAATGCGTAGAGAGAAAGCAGAGAACGCAGAGAGAGCTATTTGGAGAAGAAGATGAATAGTGAAGTAGAATGCGAAGAGAGCAAATGAAACAGTATCATAAGCGCGCGATTTCGAAGAGTTATAACGTTAACTTGGAAGCGCTAACGACACTTGTCCACAGCTGTAGGATCGAGCCACGTGTCGAGAGATTAACGCACAACTTAAGACGTCACATCTTCAGCGTAGAAAACGTTGCGTCAGACTCTCAGAAAGTGTCAAGTCAACTGCTCAAAGGGAATGTCACGTCAGCAAGAATGCCACGTGGATGATGGGGCGAGGCCTTAGTCTTTTTGCTGAAACAAGTGTCAGCTCAAGACTGGGGGGCTTGTGTACCGTGCCGTCCCCGGGCGTTGACCAAAAGTCAAAGTCAACGTATGGTGGGACCCCTCGAGGGGTCCAAGGAAGAAAGTCAACAGATTGACCGCTTGAAACATTGCCAAGTTAAGGCATCGCCAGTAGGAGGCGTCGCCTAAGGAAGGCATCGCCAGGTTAAGGCATCCCCAAGCTAAAACATCACAAAGAGGCTTCGGGCCTCGACAGTTCAGAACAGTAACAAATGAAGGAGGAAGGTGGCTTCAAGGACATAAGTTCTAGTACTAGTAGAGGGTCACATGACTCGTGAAGTACTCACGCCACCTCTTGGAGACCACTGGGATAGATACGACCCATGAGAGGGCCATGCCCAGGGGCGAACCATGTGCGTAGTGCGAGAGGAAGGTAGATACACTCCCAGGGCGACTGACTAGAGGTTGGGGCGCATGAGTTGGCACCCAGAAAGTCACCCCCTGCGCCAGATGTACTTCGAGGAAGGAGGACTTACACGATGGAATGTCCCTAAGTTGGGTTACGGCGCTGTAAGGCCCTCCATATAGAATAGCGGTCAAGTCAGAAGAACGCATGACAGTAAGCAGTGAAACATCAAGGTGTATAAGTTTCCCTGAAAGTTTACTAAGGTACATTTTTATTCATTTTACGTTTTGAACGTTTTAAAGCACTTTAAACGCTTTAAATGCTTTGAACGTTTTTAAACGCTCTAAATGGCCTTTAAGACGCTTTCAATGCTTTGGACGTTTAAAAGGGACTTTAGACGTTTAAGACGGGGATCGAGACTCAATTTTACACACACACAATCTAGTTGCTTGCTTACTGTCCGTACAGGCAATTACAGAGAAATTAGTTACTCAGTCATTCGACCAACTTTAGAGCATCCATTCATTCATGGTGCTCCGATACGGAGGTGTGTTCTTTTGATGTTTCTTGCTTGCTGACTTGATCGTCGGCGTACAAACGGTCGCGAGGGCGCGCTTTGTTCTCTCTGTTTCAGGTACTCACGGCGGCTAAGGGTGGGAATTTGGAGCAAAGATGAAGGGGTCCTTGATACGCGAGTCTTAGCTACGCACGAAGCACAATCTGGTCAGTCGGCGGGAACATCTACCAAGGCACAAAAAGCCAATCCACCCAACTTGGCTAAGCCAAAACCCAACCACGATTAATTCTTTTTGCAACCAAACTTTTCACACCTCATTTTGCATACATTTGTGACGCTTCCCCACCAAGATTGCTCAAAAACCATGACTTCACTTTTTCACCAATGTGATACCAAGGCACAAAAAGTCAATCCACCCAACTTTGCTAAGCCAAAACCCAACCAAGATAAATTCCTTTTGCAACCAAAATTTTCACACCTCATTTTGCATACATTTGTGACACTTCCCCACCAACATTGCTCGAAAACCATGACTTCACTTTTTCACCAATTTTGCTACCAATGCACAAAAACTAGGCCAAGCGACCAAACTTGGCTTAGCCAAAACCCAACAAAGATCAATTCCTTTTGCAGCCAAACTTTTCACACCTCATTTTGGATGCATTTGTGACAATTCCCCACCAAGATTGCTCCAAAACCACTACTTCACTTTTTCACCATTTTGCTTCCAAGGCACAAAAATTAGGCCAAGCCACCAAACTTCGCTTAGCCAAAACCCAATCAAGATCAATTCCTTTTGCAGCCAAACTTTTGACTCCTCATTTGGGATGTATTTGTGACAATTCCCCACCAAGATTGCTGCAAAACCACAACTTCACTTTTTCACCAATTTTGCTATTAAGGCACCAAAATTAGGCCAAGGGACCAAACTTCGCTAAGCCAAAAAGCCAACCAAGATCGATTCCTTTTGCAACCATACTTTTCACACCTCATTTTGGATGCATTTGTGACAATTCATCACCAAGATTGCTCTAAAACCACGGCTTCACTTTTTCACCAATTTTGCTACCAAGGCACAAAAACTAGGCCAAGCGACCAAACATTGCTAAACCAAAACCCAACAAAGATCAATTCCTTTTGCAACCAAACTTTTGACACCTCATTTTGGATGCATTTGTGAGAATTCCCCATCAAGATTGCTCAAAAACCATGACTTCACTATTTCACCAATTTTGCTACCAAGGCACAAAACGACAATCCAAACAACTTGGCTAAGCCAAAACTTTTGCAAGATCAATTCCTTTTGCAACCAAACTTTTGACACCTCAGTTTGGATGTATTTGTGACAATTCCCCACCAAGATTGCTCCAAAACCACGACTTTACTCTTTCACCAATTTTGCTACCAAGGCACAAAAACAAGGCCAAGCGACCAAACTTGGCTAAGCCAAAACCCAACCATGATCAATTCCTTTTGCAACAAAACTTTTGACACCTCATTTTGGTTGCATTTGTGAGAATTCCCCATCAAGATTGCTCCAAAACCACGATTTCACTTTTTCACCAATTTTGCTACGCAAGGAATAAAACTAAGCCAAGCGACCAAACTTGACTAAGCCAAAACCCAACCAAGATCAATTCCTTTTGCAACCAAACTTTTGACACCTCATTTTGGTTACATTTGTGAGAATTCTCCACCAGCATTGCTCAAAAACCATGACTTCACTTTTTCACCAATTTTGCTACCAAGGCACAAAAAGCCAATCCACTCAACTAGGCTAAGCCAAAACCCAACAAAGATCAAATCCTTTTGCAACCAATCTTTTCACACCTCATTTTGCATACATTTGTGACACTTCGCCACCAACATTGCTAAAAAACCATGACTTCACTTTTTCACCAATTTTGCTACCAATGCACAAAAACTAGGCCAAGCGACCAAACTTGGCTTAGCCAAAACCCAACCAAGATCAATTCCTTTTGCAGCTAAAATTATGACACCTCATTTTGGATGCATTTGTGACAATTCCCCACCAAGATTGCTCCAAAACCACAACTTCACTTTTTCACCAATTTTCCTTTCAAGGCACAAAAATTCGACCAAGCCACCAAACTTGGCTTAGCCAAAACCCAACCAAGATCAATTCCTTTTGCAGCCAAACTTTTGACTCCTCATTTGGGATGTATTTGTGCCAATTCCCCACCAAGATTACTGCAAAACCACAACTTCACTTTTTCACCAATTTTGATACCAAGCCACAAAAATTAGGCCAAGCGACCAAACTTCGCTAAGCCAAAAGCCAACCAAGACCAATTCCTTTTGCATCCATACTTTTCACACTTCATTTTGGATGCATTTGTGACAATTCACCACCAAGATTGCTCTAAAACCACGACTTCACTTTTTTACCAATTTTGCTACCAAGGCACAAAAAGTCAATCCACCCAACTTTGCTAAGCCAAAACCCAACCAAGATCAATTCCTTTTGCAACCAAACTTTTCACACCTCATTTTTCATACATTTGTGACACTTCCCCACCAACATTGCTCGAAAACCATGACTTCACTTTTTCACCAATTTTGCTACCAATGCACAAAAACTAGGCCAACCGACCAAACTTGGCTTAGCCAAAACCCAACCAACATCAATTCCTTTTGCAGCCAAACTTTTGACTCCTCATTTGGGATGTATTTGTGACAATTCCCCACCAAGATTGCTGCAAAACCACAACTTCACTTTTTCACCAATTTTGCTATTAAGGCACCAAAATTAGGCTAAGCGACCAAACTTCGCTAAGCCAAAAAGCCAACCAAGATTGATTCCTTTTGCAACCATACTTTTCACACCTCATTTTGGATGCATTTGTGACAATTCACCACCAAGATTGCTCTAAAACCACGACTTCACTTTTTCACCAATTTTGCTATCAAGGCACAAAAGCTAGGCCAAGCGACCAAACATTGCTAAACCAAAACCCAACAAAGATCAATTCCTTTTGCAACCAAACTTTTGACACCTCATTTTGGATGCATTTGTGACAATTCACCACCAAGATTTCTCTAAAACCACGACTTCACTTTTTCACCAATTTTGCTAACAAGGCACAAAAACTAGGCCAAACGACCAAACATGGCTAAACCAAAACCCAACAAAGATCAATTCCTTTTGCAATCAAACTTTTGACACCTCATTTTGGATGCATTTGTGAGAATTCCCCATCAAGATTGCTCAAAAACCATGACTTCACTTTTTCACCAATTTTGCTACCAAAGCACAAAACGCCAATCCACCAAACTTGGCTAAGCCAAAAATTTTGCAAGATCAATTCCTTTTGCAACCAAACTTTTGACACCTCAGTTTGGATGTATTTGTGACAATTCCCCACCAAGATTGCTCCAAAACCACGACTTTACTCTTTCACCAATTTTGCTACCAAGGCACAAAAGCAAGGCCAAGCGACCAAACTTGGCTAAGCCAAAACCCAACCAAGATCAATTCCTTTTGCAACGAAACTTTTGACACCTCATTTTGGATGCATTTGTGAGAATTCCCCACCAAGATTGCTCCAAAACCACGATTTCACTTTTTCACCAATTTTGCTACGTAGGGAATAAAACTAAGCCAAGCGACCAAACTTGACTAAGCCAAAACCCAACCAAGATCAATTCCTTTTGCAACCAAACTTTTGACACCTCATTTTGGTTACATTTGTGAGAATTCCCCACCAACATTGCTAAAAAACCATGACTTCACTTTTTCACCAATTTTGCTACCAAGGCACAAAAAGCCAATCCACCCGACTAGGCTAAGCCAAAACCCAACAAAGATCAAATCCTTTTGTGATCCTGTCGTCAACTCAAGCGTGGAGGAATTGCTTTGTCGCTTCCTTACCCCGCCTTTGCAAATGTGCTATCCGCAAGAATGCTCTTAGAACCTTCTTCGGGAACTTCAAACGCAACCTGCAAAACACACAGACGGCGCCTCTAGCGGCCGTTTGCACTCGGACCCTTAAGTTAGGTCACAGAACGACCAACAAAAATGTCACTGAATCTCTCTCTGATTCTCTTTTTTCTCTCTCTGTATGTCTGTGCCTAACAGAATTCTGTTACGCTATCCTCTGCGTGTGTCAGAATTCTGTTACGCTATTGGGCGGAAACGTACCCAAATGAGTCAAAACGTGGGTGTGTACCTTTCACGACGCGGAGTGCACTTTTATCTTGGCCGCACCTCTCTCAGATGGTGACACGTGGAGGCATGCAACTCACATCTAACCGTACACGTGCCACTACCTGAAGGGCTCTAGCGCATCTCTTTGTGCACCTAAGTTATTCCCTTGCGGAGTAACTTAGCGCGTTTCTTCCATCTGGGTGAATCGCACACTCCCAGGAGAACGCCAGGTGTGGCTGGACTAGGCACACTCACCAAGCATTGCTCTCTGCATAAACGATTTCCCCTTCACGATGTCATGCACGTAATGGGTTAAGAGAGTCACCAATCATTGACCGGTTTACTAACTCCCTCAGGCCACTCTCGTGCACGATTCTACCGGCGAGCAGCTCCTCTTTCTCTGAGATATGATCATGCGAGGTCCCAGGTGTTTATCTTGGAACTGATCTGTCGGTGGCCACTCGGTTACTACCCACCGATCACCGTTCTGGGTAATCTCCTCCCTGATTTCTCTGCCACCTGATCCACGTGTCACCCTGCGAGTGGTCCACGTGGTTATATGCTGCTGACGTCATCGACTACCGATGACCGATCGGATCACAAGCCCCCCAGTCTCGAGCTGTGAACTCGTTCTCAGCGAAGAGACTAAGTGGTTGCGCCCTCGGTCCACGTGGCAAGTGGGGCCACATCACGTGCCACCTCACGTGTTGCCTTTTAACGTTATGATTTCCTACCTTAGTCTCGCGACACGTGGACGCATCAACGGCCAGCGTGGAGTGTCGCTAATGCTTCCCTTATTCAAATAGGCGCGCACCTTCACTGTTTCATTATCTTCTTCAATACTCCAACTCTCAGACTTACTTCAAATCTCCTCTCTGCGCGCCCAACTTTCTTCAAGCTTTCTACCTCAAGACCTTCCGCGATCATCTAAAGGTATGACTTTTCTTCTTCCTTGATCCATTTAGGTTCTTCTCACCGATTGCATTCACCCTTTTCACTACCATGCATTCATCTTCTCTGTTTTTCTTCCTCTCAACCCGCGCTAGGGTTTTTTGCATTTCTCACTTCGCTCTCTACTTCTCGCTCTTCCTCTTCTTCGCCTTGACCTTTCTTTCTTCTTCCCTTCCTCTGTTTTTCACCGAACCATTCATCATTCCCTCTTCTTCCGTTCATCTGACTTTTTGCTTCCTCCATTGCAGTTATCTCGCAATGGCTCGCTTGAAGCAAACTGCTCGCATCGTTGCCTCATCCTCTGGTGCACAACCTTCAGCAAGTGCACCAGCGTCACCTCCACCTGATGCAACTTCCTATCAGGACAACGCCAGGGTCCATGACTGGGCTCCCTTGGCATTACTGGCCAAAACTTCCACTCAACTACCGAAAGGCCACCTCAAAACCCTTTTGAGCAACGACCCTGATGAGCCCTCCTGCACCATCGACAGGGAGAATGATTTCAACGTTCGTATACACATTCCTCCTCGAGGGATGCCAATCTGCGCGGACGATAGAGCTTCCAATTGGGTGCCCTTCACCTTCATATACTCCGCCATCTTCAAAAAGGTTGAAGCTGCGCTTGCCCTTCACCTTCTTTGAGAAGGAGCTGATGATGGAGTTGAACGTCGCCCCTTGCCAACTCCATCCGAATGCCTGGGCTCTCATACGGGCATTCGAGATCCTCTGCAACTACTTTGGGCATAACGCCTCTGTAGACGTCTTCCTACATTTCTTCGAGGCGAAGAACCCTGGGGATAGGTCCTGGGTCAGCCTGAATGGAGTTGCTGGACGAGTGATCTTGGGCCTGTACCAACAATCGTTTAAAGATTGGAAGGGTAGGTTCTACATGATATCTGCAACCCAGCAAAGCCCAACGCTGCTCGAGGGGTTTCCCCTTTATTGGGTTCCTGGAGTCGAGTTTAAGAAGCCCCGGGGCCTTGAAACCATGGCTCCTCTATCGTCCCGTATCCGGGCGTTGACAAAGTCAAGGTCAAAGTCAACGCCAGGAGTCAAAGTCAACACAAGGGGTCGCCTAGGTGAAGAGACGCCAAGTACCAGCGCCGCCAAGAGGAAACGTCGCCAAGGTGAGGCGTCGCCTAGGTGGAGGCGTCGCCCAACCAGGGCGTCGCCAAGATCAAATATCATTAAGTCAAGGCAGTCACAGCGCGGTTCCCCGATACCCATGGGTAGGAAAGACCATGGAGGGAGCGATGTCGTGGGAAGGCCTCAGGTCCCGATAATCCGGGGTAGTGATAAAGAGAAGGAAAAGGTGGCTTCAAGGCCATAGTGATAGCACCAGTGTAGGGCAGCCTGACTCGTGAAGTACCCCTGCCGCCCCAGAGACGCCTTTGGGACAGATACGACTCAAGGGGAGGGTCACGCCCAGGGTAGCCAGGTGCAGGGTACGAGAGGAAGGCAGATACACTCTCAAAGTGAGTGACTAGATGATTGGGGGCATGAGTTGCCACCCAAAAAGTCACCCCTTGCGCAGTAGCACTCCCAAGCAGGAGGACTCACACGTAGAAACGTCCCCACATGGGGTCATGGCGCTGTGAGGTCCTCCACGTGTACGGCAGCCAGGTCAGAATAGAAACACCATTTAGTCAGGTACCAGGTAATTAAAGTCATTTAATACAGTTTCTGTTCCGAGCGTTTAATGTACTATAAAGGCTCCCAAGCATTTCAACGTCTTAAATGCGCTACGTTTTCTAATTAGACGCGTTAATTGAGTGCATTACGTTTTATGATTAAAAGCGCTTTAAGGCGCTTTAAATGCTTGGGTAGTTTAAATAGCGCCGGGAATGTTGGAAACAGGGGAGGAACTTTTGGCTAATTTTCCAGAAACACTCTATTTGCTTGCTCGAGCCTTGAGGTTACGCACAAGGGACTAGGGAAGGATTTTGGCCAGAACGATAAAATATACACTAGACACAGTTCCTTTTTACCACCTTCAGAGTGCCATACGCGGTGCTCTGATACGGAGGTGCATAGTTTTTGGTGTTTCTTGCTGGCTGACTTGATCGTCGGAGTGCAAACGGCCGCTAGGGCGCCCTTTTGTCCTTCTTTGCGGGAATCCCCAGGTAACCAGTGGGAAGGAGTCCCTAGCTGACGGTTGAGGTCGCACACGAAGACGTCCCAGGTCAACCGGAAGGAACATTTGGCGCCCACCGTGTGGCCGATATAAAACATCAGTCCCATCACAAGTTTGAGAAGATCTACCAAGTTATAGTAACGTTGGATGAGGTTTGAAGAAACCGTGACAATGACCACCACAAGACGGGGTACTGCACGCGCGGCCCTAGCAGAACTATCCATGCAACAGGTCCTGGAGATAATGCGGGGGCTGCAGGAGGATATGGCGGAGTCAAAACTGGAACAGGAACGCATGCAAGCAGATCTCGAAGCCGCGCATGAGAGGAATGAAGAGCTCCGTCTTGTAAATGAGGAGTTGCGCCGGGGTCTGTGATGAGAATCAAAAAGATGTTATCAATAGAAGAAATGGACAAGGGCCAAAGCATTTAAAGTTCTTCTTATTAGTCTTTGCAAAAGATTAGGCCCAAGCCCAAAGCCCAAGCCCAAGTCCAAACCATGAGGGGCAAGGCCAAGCATTAAATAAAAGAGCATCATTTGAATGACTCTTGTAGGAGGTGTGGATATTAAATAAATAGGTGTGAATGTATTAGAGAGAGTCACTTTGTCCATGTGACTTAGTAGGGGGGTGTAGGTGTAGTTTTTAGGAGGTGTCATAGTAGAAAAAGGTCACACCTCCCATGTGACTTGTTTTTGGTGGGAATTTCAAATGAGTTTTATTTGGAAATTCCCACCTATTTTTCAGCACCTCTAGGCTATAAATAAAGGTGCTTAGCTTGTACAATTCAGATTGGAATTTTATAGTAGAGAGACTATACTCAAATTTGGAGAGAAATTGTGAGTCTTGAGTCTTCTTCTTCCTTTGCCTTATCTTGTGAGCTATGGTGAGCTTCAAGTGGTGGCACTCCATCACTTATCTTGGTTCAAGGTTCCAAGTGGCGTGAATGCCTTCTTCCAATTCTCAAAATCCAGCAAACTCCTTCTATAAGTGTTCTTCCTCCCTTTTCTTCAATTTTCCATTCGGTAGTTTTGATTCCTAGAGTTATACTTCTTTTTCTACCGTTTAATTTTGTGTTTCCAGCATTGTGTTCTTAATTCTGTTTGGTTCAGTAGCTAGTTTTTAAATTCTGTCCAATTTTAATTCTTGTTCTTCTTTCCTTGTGTTTTGATTCAATTTGACAATACATGGACTTCCATATGAGTCTTGGTTGGTGCTAAGTTTTGGTGAGTTCTTGAATTTAGAACATTGATCCAATTTTAAAGTAAAGTGCCTTTCAAATCCAACTCAAGTTAGATGGAGAACCACTCCCCGCCAAGGGAGTTTTCCACTCCCTTCTCGCAGGAGATTCTGGATGCAGTGATCCCGAACCCAAGGTGATCTTTACCGGGACGGAGGACCCTGAGACGCACCTCGCTACATTTCCCACACAGATGGTCCTGGTAGGCGGCTCTGACGCTGCCAAGTGCAAGCTCTTTATGAGCACCTTGACTGGGATGGCTATGGACTGGTTCATCAGCCTCCCGGACGGTCATATCACCTCTTTCCGACAACTGTCACGATTGTTCAGGGAACAATACCTAGCAAACAAGGCCCCGCCGCCGGTCTCCTACGATTTGTTTGATGTGAAACAGTATCAAGGAGAGACCCTAAAGGAATACATCAATCGCTTCGGGGCCCAGGTGGTAAAGGTTGGTACGACAGAGGAACCTATGATTGTGTACGCGTTCGTGAAAGGCGTATGCCCCGACCCTTTTGGGGAATCCATCATTCGCAACCGCCCTAGGACTTTTGCTGAACTACGGCGTCGGGCGATAGAACATATCGCTTCTGAAGGAGAGGTGTGCGTGAAGCGCACCAGCGTCGTACCCTCGCGCCCGAGGGGACCGACGCGATCTCAACCCACCAGGGTCAATGAGACCACGACGGGAAGGAAGAATCCAGATGGGAGACGCCCTTACGAGGCCAGAAAGCCCCCGCCCCGGGGTCCAGCGGGAGGCGATCGCCCAGCCAGAGAAAGAACGAGGCCGGCGAGATACAATTTTGTGGTGGAATTGAAGGACCTGATCACCGTGCCTAATATAGCTGAGAGATTGAGGTGACCGGCGAAGTCCGATAAGGTGTTGGGGCCTCGGAAAGACTCTTGGTGTGAGTTCCACGAGGCTTTCGGTCACCACATTGATAACTGCCTGTCGTTGGGTTACCAGCTGGATGAACTGGTGAGAACCGGGTTTTTGAAGGATTATGTTGCAGAGCCCACAACGACCTCCACCTTGCCGCCGCCAGCGGAAGAACAAACACACGAGACGCCGGTTCTCGGCGAGGTCCATACCATAGCTGGAGGATTTTCCGGCGGAGGACCCACCGCCTCCCAACAAAAGAAATACGCGAGGGGGGTCAACTCGATCAAAGAAAGAATCTCGGGTGAGCCTTGGGAGTCGGACCTCGTAATCACGAGAGGGGATCTCCGAGACGTGGTGCCGCACGACACTGACCCCGTGGTCATTTCAGTTGTCACAGCTGGGAGAAAGGTGCACAGAGTTCTTGTCGACCAGGGAAGTTCAATAGACGTCATGTTCTGGTCGACATTCAATAAGTTGCGGTTATCCCCCGACCTTTTGAGGCCCTACACAGGGTGCCTGTATGGGTTTGCGGACAACCAGGTGGAAGTCCGAGGCTACCTGGAGTTGAGGACTACGTTCACGGACGGAGAGGCCTCACGTACCGAAAGCATCCGGTACTTGGTCGTGAACGCCAGCTCCGCTT
Source organism: Phaseolus vulgaris (assembly GCF_000499845.2). Lineage (NCBI taxonomy): Eukaryota > Viridiplantae > Streptophyta > Magnoliopsida > Fabales > Fabaceae > Phaseolus > Phaseolus vulgaris. The sequence continues at coordinate 18,099,844 of NC_023757.2, forward strand.
ACAACATCTTGTTGGGCAGGCCGGCGTTGAACCGGTTGAACGCAGTAGCCTCCACACGCCATATGAAGATGAAGCTGCCGGACCTCAGTGGCAAGTTGATAGTCATCAAATCAGATCAGGAGGTGGCAAGGAAATGCTATGAGAATAGCCTGAAAACGAAGAGAGTCGTGTTCATGGTGTATGAGCGTCTGCCGGCAGACACGACGATGATTGAGGCGACGCCCGCTGCGTCGACGCCTAACGAGGCCGTACCCGCGAGGGCGACGCCAGAAACAGATGCACCCATGGAGGAAGGCCCTGGCGACGCGGCGCCCGTCGAGAAGGATAGCAAGGAACAACCGGCGGCTAATGCCGTGGAGAGGGAGATTGGCGGCAAAACGTTCAAGTTAGGAAGTTTGCTGAGCCCGGAAGAACAGGAAGGGGTGGCAGAAGTGATTTCGCGCCACCTGGACGCTTTCGCATGGTCCGCCTCGGATATGCCCGGTATCGACCCTGATTTCCTGTGTCATCACCTCAGCATGGACGCCACGGTCTGCCCCGTACGCCAAAGAAGGAGAAAGTTTAACGAAGAGAGACAGCAGGTGGTAAAGGATGAAACGCAGAAGCTGTTGAGTGCCGGCCTTATCAGGGAGATTCAATACCCCGAGTGGCTGGCCAACGTCGTCTTGGTGAAAAAGGCGATTGGGAAGTGGAGGATGTGCGTGGACTTCACGGACTTGAATAATGCGTGCCCGAAGGACTCGTACCCACTGCCCAGCATCGACGCGTTGGTGGATAGTGCATCCGGCAGCAAGGTGCTGAGCTTCCTGGACGTATTCTCAGGGTACAACGAGATCAAGATGCACCTGAGAGATGAGAGTAAAACTGCATTCATGACCGAGACCTGCAGTTACTGTTATAAGGTGATGCCTTTTGGGCTGAAAAACGCGGGCGCCACATACCAAAGGTTAATGGACAAGGTCCTGGCACCCATGCTAGGAAGGAATGTGTACCCTTACGTAGATGACATGGTGGTGGCGTCGCAGGATAGGGCACAGCACACGGCAGACCTGGAGGAGTTTTTCGTCACAATATCCAAGTACCACCTCAAGTTAAACCCTGAGAAGTGTGTCTTCGAGGTGGAGGCTGGTAAGTTCTTGGGTTTTATGCTCAGAGAGAGGGGGATAGAAGCGAACCCCGACAAATGCGCAGCGATTATCGCCATGCGAAGCCCGACGTCGATAAAGGAAGTGCAGCAGCTGACAGGGCGGATGGCAGCACTTTCAAGGTTTGTTTCCGCCGGAGGAGAGAAGGGGCACCCATATTTACAGTGCCTCAAGAGAAATAGTCGCTTTGCATGGACTGACGAATGCGTAGCGGCTTTCATTAAGTTAAAGGAGTACCTGGCGACGCCAACGGTCCTCTGCAAACCGGTAACAGGTGTGCCCCTCCGGCTCTATTTTACGGTAACGGAGCGGGCTATCAGCTCTGTGTTAGTCCAGGAACAGGACCAGAGTCAAAAGCCCATCTATTTCGTGAGCAAGGTATTACAAGGCGTTGGAGAAGGCAGCGTTAGCAGTGGTGTTTTCAGCCAGGAGGCTCCGTCATTACTTCCACAGCTTTACGGTGGTAGTGATGACAAACCTCCCTATACAGAAGGTGCTGCAGAAGCCTGACGTGGCGGGAAGAATGGTGCGCTGGGCGGTGGAGCTGTCAGAATTCAACATTCAGTATAAGCGTAGAGGATCCATAAAAGGGCAAGTGTACGCAGATTTTATAGCGGAACTCTCGCCCGGAGGTGAGCAAGAGGTGGAAGTGGGCTCGCAGTGGCTGCTCTCGGTCGATGGCTCCTCCAACCAACAAGGGAGTGGTGCGGGAATAGTCTTGGAGGGACCCAACGGCGTGCTGATTGAGCAAACTTTGCGCTTCTTCTTCAAGGCAAGTAATAATCAGGCGGAATACGAAGTCCTGATAGCAGGAATGCTCCTGGCCAAGGAGATGGGCGCGCAGAACGTCCTTGTGAAAAGCGATTCCCAGCTAATTACGGGGCAGGTGTCGGGTGAGTTCCAGGCGAAGGACCCACAGATGGCGGCCTATCTAAGATACGTCCAACTATTGAAGCGAGCATTTAACGCTCTTGAGCTAATACATATCCCAAAGGAGCAGAATGCCAGAGCCGGCCTGCTTGCCAAGTTGGCCAGCTCAGGCAAGGGGGTAGGCAGAGGACAGTGATCCAAGAGACGCTCAAAGCTCCGCGTAAATTCGTGGAAGATAACAGGGTGGATGTCCTCCAGATCTGTACATCAAGAGAGAGTCCAAGGAATCATCGCTCTCTGACCCAAGATACGCTGAAGACGCCCCGCATCAGCACGTACGCGAATATGCCTGAAGAAGGAAGGCAAATGCAGGTATGTGTCCTAGCCGAGGGAGACACCTGGATGACGCCATACAAACGGTACCTGGCGGATGGGACTCTCCCAGTGGAGTCGGAAGAGGGTAAGAAGGTCAAAAGAAATGCCGCAAGATATACTATGGTGGATGTAGCGTTGTTCAGGCAAGGGTTCACTCACCCTATCCTAACGTGTGTAAGTGGCGACGAGTGTACCAGGATAATGGCGGAGCTCCACGAAGGCATTTGCGGGAGCCACGTAGGGGGAAGGTCCTTAGCCTCCAAGGTGATACGCGCAGGGTTCTTCTGGCCAACAGTAAAAGAGGACTGCGAGCAACACGCCCAGCGCTGCAGGCAATGCCAAAAGCACGCTGACTGGCACAAGGCGCCGCCAGAAGAACTGCGATCCATATATAGCCCGTGGCCTTTTCATACATGGGGAATCGACATCCTGGGCCCGTTCCCACTGGCGATAAGGCAGATGAAGTATTTGATCGTTGCCATCGAGTACTTCACCAAGTGGATAGAGGCAGAGCCCGTGGCACAGATTACTGCGCACAAGGTACAGCACTTTGTGTGGAAGAACATTGTGTGCCGCTTTGGCGTACCTAGGCGCTTGATATCCGATAACGGAACCCAGTTTGCCAGTTAGCAGTTGAGAAATCTGTGCGCTGAGATAGGTATCAAGCAAGTGTTCGCGTCAGTCGAACACCCCCAGACCAACGGGCAAGTGGAGTCAGCAAACAGAGTTTTGCTGAGGGGGTTAAAGAGAAGGTTAGAGAAGGCCAAAGGGGCGTGGGCGGAGGAAGTTCCAAGGATCGTATGGGCATACCACACCACGCCCCAATCTTCTACCATGGATACGCCTTTCAGTTTAGTGTACGGGTCGGACGCGATGATCTCGGTAGAAATACATGAAAGCTCACCACGTTTTCAAAACTTTGTGGTGGAGGAATCCAACGAAGAAAGGCGGGTAAACCTGGATCTACTAGACGAAGCTAGGGAAGAAGCCAGAATAAAAGCTGAAGCGGTGAAGAGAAGAGTAGAGCGGCAATATAGCTCTAAGGTAAAGCCGCGACAGTTTCAGATTGGCGACCTAGTTATGAGGAAAGCCCACCCATACGAGCTGGAGAATAAGCTGTCTCCCAAGTGGACCGGACCCTTCAGAGTTACCGAGGCTAAGGGCAACGGTTCGTACAGCCTAGAGACCTTGGAAGGAGGTCCCATCCCGCACAGTTTTTAGTTGACTTATGTAAAGCAGCTATGTAACAGTCTTGTTAAAGGGGACGCTCTTTTTCCCTTTCCGGGGTTTTTAATGAGGTCACCCAAATAAAAGAAAAAACAAGTTTGAGAAAAAACAGTGCCTTGGTTCTCAGTCTTTATCTTTCTCCATTTGAAGTAGCGTGAGGCGTCGCTAGTAAAAGGGGCGTCGCCAAGAAAAAAGGGGCGTCGCCAAGAAAAAAGGCGCCGCCAAGAAAGAAGGCGTCGCCAAGAAAGAAGGCGTCGCCAAGAAGAAAGGCGTCGCCAAGAAGAAAGGTGTCGCCTGAGTGCAGGCGCCGCTAAGAAACATGACGGAGGAAAAGCGTACAATATATGAGACGTATGCAAAGTAAAGTGGCGTTACAAACACCAAGTATGGTATAGTAAAGTTGATGTTACAAGCAGTGTTCGATACAAATGGGAGTAATGCGAATAGGGCAAACATTACAACTCATACAAAAACACGAAAATAACCACTCTTCAGTGGCCATCGGAGTCTGCACGGGAAGAAGACGAAGCCCCGCTCTCAGTCTGCAGAGATTGGGTAAGTCGCGTCCTCCGCTCTTGGTTTATTTTCGAACCTGCGCCAAGGAAGATGAACATGTCAGAGACATCATGAAGCAAAACACACCCGAATAGAGAACGATAAAGACGGAAGTTTCTAGGGGAGTGACTCATACCTATATACTTCTCGAGAGTTCCAGCGTTGAACTCCAAACTGATCAAGGTGGCGGAGTCAAAACCTCCCGCCTCAGCGAGAATCCGGCAAACCACCTGGTCATTCGGGGCGAGCTTCTTGAAGGGTTTGGATTTGAGGGCCCTCGTCTCCCTCACCCAGTACAGTTGAAAACCATCCAGGGCGGAGGGAACGAGATCAGAGCAGCAGACCTTGAAGAACCGGCCTTTCCACCCAGTAAATGAGTTTTGGAATGGGGTCAGGAGAACTCTGCCAGGAACGTTACTGAGAGTTACCCAAAGGTTGTTCCTTTGCCTCTTCACCTCAAAGAAGTGAAGAAAGATGTCAACCGAGGGTGCACAACCCAGAAACCCGAAAAGGATGTCAAAGGCCTTGACAAAAGCCCAACTGTTGGGATATAACTGGGCCGGAGCGGCATTGATCTCCGTCAGCAGTTCCTTCTCAAACCTAGAGAAGGGCAGGCGCACGCCGATGGTTTTGAAAACCACCTGATAGAAGTAAAAGAAGGGGACCCCGTTGTTGGCCCGTTCGTCTCCACATACCGGCTCCCCTAGAGTGCAAGGGAGCACAGCAATGTCGTCGTCGTGCCTCCTCGCGAAGGCACGATGATTATAGGAGCATGAATCCCCTTTGTGTTCCCTTATGGCCCTGGTGGAGAGTAAGCATGAGCATTCGTCAAGAAGCTCGCTCGAAGCCCAAGTATACAGGTCCTTGGGGTTGACCCTGGGGGAGTAGCACGAGAAGACATTCTTGAACAGAATCAGGGAGGTTTGAAGGCGTGTGGCCCATTGGTAACACAAGGGTAAAAGGCTGGGGGGAACGAACACTGGAAGAACTCTTCGCGAGAAGAGAAAGAGTGCAAGTAGGTTACGAAAAGCGCAGGAATGATGAGGACAGTTTTAAAGTTTTGAAGAATTAAATATTGCGGTTAGAGCGCCAAACGACGCAAATGGAAGTATTGCAGTTATAGCGCTAAACGACGCGAATGGATCCACCGCACGATCGAGCCACGTGGCGGAGGATGGAAGGATGGCCCTAGCACCACTGGTTACACTCAGAAAACGTCGTATCGACAGAATGCCCAAGGGTACGATGCGCCGTCGAGAGTGGGTCAGGGGCACAGTAGGAGTCAGGACCAAGTCGAGTGACTGAACGTCCCATCAGCCATGAGAGAAGCGCCACGTGGATGGCACGGGCGAAACCTTAAGCTCTTCGCTATCCTTAGGCGTCGACCAGGGCCAAGGTCAAAGTCAATGCCAAGGTAAAAATAACGCCCAAGGCGACGCCAGCATGAGACGTTGCCGGCGTCGCCAACCCAAGTATCAGCAGTGCCGCCTCCCCGATACCCACAGGTAGGAAAGACTGTGGAGGGAGACGAAATCGAAGAGGTCAAAGCTAGTTGAATGGCGTCGCCTCCCCGATACCCACAGGTAGGAAAGACTGTGGAGGGACACGAGATCGCCAAACGCCAGCGAATCACTGGCAGGGTTGTTCCCCGATACCCACAGGTAGGAAATACTGTGGAGGTAGACGAGATCGCCAAACGCCAGCGAATCACTGGCAGGGTTGTTCCCCGATACCCACAAGTAGGAAAGACTGTGGAGGGAGACGAGAAGTATCATGTGGTGTCTCTGAAAAAGTACATAGGTAGGCTCTGCTTCTTGCACCTCTTAGAATACTTGCACACTCTCATGCATACTTGCATAACATTTTATCCACTTGCATAATTATGCCATCTAACTCTTCTTTTTACCCTTGATGTAGACATGACTTCAGGGAAAGATAGGAGGAGGGCACTAGTGGAGCTTGCCCGGACCAGGGGTGCCAAGGAGACTAGTTCTTCCTCCTCTACCACCGAGCCCATCGCGGCTCCACCTCTCTCGGTCGCGCCAGCTGAAGGTCCCGAGCCAGAGAAGAAGAGAAGAAGGCTAGCAAAGGCCTTTCCCGCAACTGTTGCGGCCGCTGCTGCTCCTACCCCCTCAACCGAGGAGGAGAGTTCTGGCTCTCCTCTTATACATCGCAAGAGGAAACACCAAGAGGTTGGGGGGGCTTCATCCCTTAGGCCTGGGGAAATCGAAGTGGTGCAGATCGAGGAGGGCTCACCCCCACCTCCTCCTACTCAACCTGCCCCAGCACCAACTTCCTCCCCCTCCCCTCAGCGCCTACCATCTCCAACGCCCCAACTTCCGTCTCCGACATCACTTCCACCCCCACCCAGCGGGCCAAGCTATTGGTCAACCCACTCCACCTGCTGGGAGTGATTCTGCCCACTCGGGGGGTTTCCCAAGACTTCCTGCATCACCACCACCGCCAACCTCTGCTGCTACTACTGAAGGTGGTGAGGCCAGCTCGTAGCCAAGCAGCTTTGGTGCTAGCAATGAAAACTTTAGTCGAGTCATTGCCTTGGTTCGACATTTCATACGCGGCCTGGAACTTCTCGAATGGAGTGGGCAAGAGGTGGACATGCACTTGGCCAAGCAGATAGTGCTTTCCCTAGAGTTTTCCACCCACCACCGCAAGCAACTGGTCCTGGAGAAGAGGGTCAAGGAGCTTGAGCACGACAAGGAGTCACTGCAGAGTGACTTTGAGGCTGCCCAAGGGTCCATAGCCCTGATGTAGAATACGGTGGAAAAATGCAGGAAAGAGTACCTATCGCAGGTCCAGGAGACCATCAAGACTGAGATCTTGATGGGGCAAGTTGTCAATACTCTGGACAGCGAAGTGGTGGAGCTGAGGAGCAGGATAATCAACCTGGAGGCTGAGTCTTCCTCCCTACGCCAACTGAACTCACAACTAGCGGGGGATCTCAAGTCTACCAAGGAGGAGGCCACTAATGGGGGGAAAAAACTTGAGAAGGCACTGAGCGAGCTCTCTGCAGTGAAGGTCGAGCTTGCCGAAGCAAAGGGCAAATTGGAAGAAGTTGCCTCTTCCATTGCTTCCCTCACCACTGAGAAGAACGCCTATGAGACTTCAAAGCAAGAGCTCGAAGCCGAGAACGCCGAACTTATGAACGTGGGTGCTGACGCACTTGCTGATGGGTTCGAGCTGGCATTCGAGCTGATTCGTTGCGTTCTTCCAGATTTGGACCTTACGCAGTTCAGCATCTACCACAAAGTGGTAGATGGCAAGCTCATTCCTCCTTCTTGAGTTTTCTTCTCGTAATTTCATATTTCTGCACAATTCTTGTACTTGAAACTTGTATAGACCTTGGTGTGAATATATACTTGCTTCAGCTATATGTTTCTTCTCTCGTATCTTCTTAAGCTTCATCTTTCTTTTTGCACACAACTAACTGTTAACTAGCTTAGGTTTAGCGCGATCTGTACTCTTTGATCTTGGCCTCTACCTTGATCACGACTAACAACTCCCTTAGCTTTGTCTTTAACAGTTCTTATGCACAGCTTCGTACTAGATGACTGACTAGGCATAGTCTGTCTGCTTCGGCTTGTTGTGTAAGAACTTGTTTGGAAAAGCTTCCTCCAAGGCACTACCCACTAGCATATCCACCAACAACTCATCAGTCATCGTTCTTCGGTCTTCACCTTGCTTCTCTGTCGCTCTAGCGCTAAGTGCATAGAGGACTTTGACATCAATCGTCAGAAGTGATGCCTTGTTTTAGGGGAAGAAGAGTGTTTCTCGATAGCCCCTCTTACCTTCCCCAAGGTCATCAACCTTGGGCGGATCGGGTCATTTTTTCCCTGCCTCACTCCTGGGGTGAGAAGGGTTTAAACTAAGAGCTTTACTAGGCCAACATTGGTATATGCCAAGTGGGTAAGGACGGTTGTCGAAATCCTTCCTTTCCCTCTCTTGGTCTTACTAGCACCCCTGGCTTTTCAAACCCTAGTCGCCTGCACTCACGCCTGGGGTGAGGAGGACTTAGATTAGCGCCCATACTCGCGCCTAGGGCGAATAAGGCCTAACCGATCACCTGCACTCGCACCTGGGGCGAGGAGGATTTTAACTTGAAAACTCTCGCACACTTGATATGCTGATAATCTTTTCATTGGGTGGCCTCGTTAAAAACCCTCCTTAGGGAAAAAAGTGCCCCCTTATCTGTTCAACTGTTTTCAGTATATACACTGAGTGTGTCTTTAGCGCGAGAACGCAACTACTTTACCACTTAACTGAAATAAAATTTCAAGTGGGTGGCGTTCCACGTTCTGGGGATTGCTCCTCCATTTCGAGTTTCCAGCCGATAAGCTCCATTCTCCGATGCCTCAACCACTCTGTATGGACCTGTCCACTTTTGAGACAACTTGTTTTCCATCTCATTCTGATGCGCCTTTCTCATCACCAGATCACCTTCTTGGAAACGCTTGAGCCTCACCTTGGAGTTGTGCCTCTGTTCTACTCTTCTCTTGACGGCTTCAGCACTAACTCTGGCTTCTTCTCACACATCGTCCAGTAGGTCGAGATTCACCTTTCGTTCTTCGTTGGATTCTTCGGCAATGAAATTCCAAAACCTGGGGGAGCTCTCCTGTATCTCCACGGGAATCATGGCATCTGTCCCGTAGACAAGGCTAAAGGGTGTCTCATGGGTGCTGGACTGTGGAGTGGTATGGTAGGACCATACGATTCTGGGGACCTCCTCTGCCCAGTTTCCTTTAGCTTTCTCTAGTCTTCACTTCATCCCCCTGAGCAGTACTCGGTTGGCTGACTCCACCTGCCCATTGGTTTGTGGGTGTTCCACCGAGGCAAAAACCTGTTGTATCTTTAACTCCTCGCACATCTTCCTTAGCTGATGACTTGTGAACTGGGTGCCATTGTCGGAGACCAGCCTCTTGGGTACTCCGAAACGACAGACAATGTTCTTCCAGACAAAGTGCTCGACTTTCTGTGCGGTGATGTGCGCGACTGGTTCTGCCTCCACCCACTTGGTGAAATACTCGATGGCCACGATGAGGAACTTCATCTGCCTTATCGCCAGGGGAAAAGGTCCTAGGATGTCGATTCCCCATGTGTGAAATGGCCACGGGCTATGGATGGACTTCAACTCCTCGGGAGGTGCCTTATGCCAGTCTGCGTGAAGTTGACACTGTTTGCAACGCTGAGCATACCTCACGCAGTCTTCCTTTAGCGTTGGCCAGTAGTACCCCGCGCGGAGGATCCTACTTGCCAAAGCGCGACCACCTACATGACTTCCGCATACCCCCTCGTGTAGCTCTGACATAAGTCTAGTGCATTACTCGTCATACACGCAGATCTGCACAGGATGAGAAAACCCAAATCTAAACAGGTTCCCATCAATTAAAGTAAACGTACTCGAGCTCCTCTTTATTCTTTTTGCCTCTGTCGGGTCAAGTGGGAATACACCATCTTCTAAGTACAACTGGTATAGTGTTATCCACGTGTCGGGATCCCTAACAGCGCAGACTTCCATCGCCTCATCGGTCTTTGCCGGTCGCGCTCTAACCCTCGGCGCTTTCAACGTCTCTTGAGTCAGTGAACGATGACCGATCGTCAGACGCTCCATCGATTTGTACACTTGAAGTACCTGGTTGTCTGACACGAACGCTCGCGGTACCTTCAAGGTCTCTTGAATGACGGTTGTTCCGTCCGGTTGACCGGGACGTCTTCGTGCGCGACCTCAACCGTCAGCTAGGGACTCCTTCCCACTGATTGCCTGTGAATTCCTGCAAAAAAGAGGACAAAGAGGCACCCTAGCGGCCGTTTGCACTCCGACGCTCAAGTCAGCCAGCAAGAAACACCAAAACTAATCAACTCCGTCTCTGAGCACCGCGTATGGCACTCTGAAGGTGGTAAGATATAACTGTGTATATGTGTGTGTGTTGTCTCTTTCAGGCAAATATATTTCCCAGTCACTTGTACGTAACTTTGAATCATGAGCAAGCAACTAGAGAGTTCTCTGGTAAATTTGCCAAAAGTTCCAACCCTTTTTCCAACATTCTCCGCGCTATTTAAACTACCCAAGCATTTAAAGCGCCTTAAAGCGCTTTTAATCACAAACGTAACGCACTCATTAAAGCGCTTAATTAGAAAACGTAGCGCATTTAAGACGTTGAAACGCTCGGGAGCCATTATAGTACCTGAATGCTCGAAAGGGAAACTGTATTGAATAACTTTTAATTACCTGGCACCTGACGAGAGGGTGTTTCTATTCTGGCATGGCTGTCGTACACGTGGAGGGCCTCACGACGCCATGACCCCATCTAGGGGCGCTTCTGCCCACCTGGGGACGTTTCTACGTGTGAGTCCTCCTGCTGGGAGTGCTACTGCGCTAGGGGTGACTTTTTGGGTGCCAACTCATGCCCCCAAGTATCTAGTCACTTACTTTGAGAGCGTATCTGCCTTCCTTTTGTACTCTGCACCCGGTTGCCCTGGGCGTGACTTTCCTCTTGAGTCGTATCTGCCCCACAGGCGTCTCTGGGGCGGCAGGAGCACTTCACGAGTCAGGCTGCCCTTCACTGGTACTATTACTATGGCCTTGAAGCCACCATTTCCTTCTCTTTATCGCTGCCCCGTGCTTTTGGGACCTGAGGCCTTCCCACGGCGTCGCTCCCTCCATGGTCTTTCCTACCCATGGGTATCGGGGAACCACACCGTGATTACCTTACTTTAGTGCTGTTTGGTCTGGCGACGCCCTGGTTGGGCGACGCCTTCACCTAGGCGACGCCTTGCCTTGGCGACGCTTCCTCTTGGCGTCTCTCCAACTAGGCGACGCCTCGCGTTGACTTTGACTCCACCGCCGTTGACTTTGACTTTGACTTAGTCAACGCCCGGATACGGGACGGTACACAAGCGCCCCAGTCTTAAGCTGAAGACTTGTCTTCAGCGTAAAGACTAAAGCCTCGCCCACACCGTCCACGTGCCCTCCTGATGACGTGTCATTCTCTACTGACTCAGCAATTCTTCGAATTATTGACGTGACATTTTCTAAACCACAGGGGTATTCTTAATGACTGATTGGACATCCCCTGAAATGAGGATGATAACACCTTTTGGGCTACCCTTGATCGCGCGCCACGTGGCCCATCGCGCGGCCATCCTCCAGGGACCTTTGCGTTTCCCTTGGGCAATTGATCCTCTGACGCGTGGCACGATCCCACGGCTCTAGGTTAGCGCCTCTTGAGTTGCGAAATGTAACGTTTAAGTTACTCCAAACCCCGCGCTCACCCTACTGTTACATTCATTCACTCTGCAACTCCGCACTGTTCATCGCCTCCAAAACCCCTTTTCTCTGCAATCGCGATTCTCTCCTTGCTGCGCTCGTCTACTGCCTCCATTCCAATAACAAAGGTACGATCTCGAGTATTCACGACTCTTCCCTTTCGTCGCATTATAGGATTCATTGAACTGCCTGGGACTGTTGTTATTCTCGTATTACTGCATTTCTCCGCTTCTTCTTCCTCCTCTGATTTTTCTCGCGTGGGTGACGCTTCCTGGGGCTCTTTCCCCTTCTTGCCATGGCTAAACTTGCTAAACCCTTTTTCCTCTCTTTTTTCTCCAGCTATCTATTTTCACCATGACGCGCGCGAACGCGGAGCCTGATTCTTCTCCCACGACCCCCAAGTCCAACTACAAAGCCTTCTACCCCTGGGCCCCCGACGAGCTCCTGAGTGAATGCACCAGCCTGACTTCCTTCCAGGACCTGGAAGCTCACCGGGGGGATCCCCATTTGTACAACTTTAACGCCTTCTGCCGCACACACGACGCCCACATATCCGTCCGTCCCGGCAGGCCTGGGGAACCTGTTTGTTTGGACGACAGACCTAGAAAGGGGAAACCCTTCTTCTTCATGTACCAGACCGTGTTCAAGCACGTAGGAGTGCGTCTCCCGTTCACTCCCTTCGAACGGGAGCTTCTCACTGAAATCAACACTGCCCCCGCCCAGCTTCATCCCAACAGCTGGGCATTCGTGAGGGGCTTTCAAATTCTTTGTGGATACCTGGGCATTCCTCCTTCTGTAGATATCTTCCTGCATTTCTTTTAGGTGAAGAAACAGGGGAAAAGCTTCTGGGTAAGCTTTTTCGGGATCGCAGGCAGGATCCTCCTTTCCCTCTTCCAGAATTCTTATAAGAACTGGAAAGGGAAATTCTTCAGGGTGTGCAGCGCCAAGCACGATCCCACAGCTTTGGATGGCTTCCCCCTTTACTGGACGGAGCGCCCTAAATTGCTCAGGGCCAAGACCCTGGAAGAGCTATCTCCCGCCGATAGGGAGGTAAGCAAAGCCTTGGCTGGATTGGGGATCGTTTTTGATACCTTGAAGCTGGTCGCTAGCGAGTACAATGCTCACGCCCTGACCACCAACTTTGGTAAGGGGCTCTCCCCTCATCTTTTTGTTGTGAACAGCCTGCTATCGAACGTTGGTTCCCCTGGACTCTTATACTCATTTTATAGTGTGCTATGTTACTTGCATTTCACGCCTCCATGTGTGTTGTAGTTTTGCATAGCTGCTTTGGTCTTAATTCTTGCTGTTTGGTCTGTCTTGATGTAGGATCGGTGATGGGCGCTTCCAAGAGAATGATGCTGGCGAAGGCAATGAAGGAGGCACGTGCCGCCAAGGCGGGCGCCTCCTCCACCCTTGCTGCTGATCCGGTTCCCCCACCGATTCTGTCGCCGCCTCCTCCAATCACTGTCGAGGCTATCTCGAGTTCACCTCCGTCATCTCCTCGCAGCCTTGCAGCACTTCAGACTCCTCGCTCTCCTCTACCCATCGCCGCTGTTCCCCTAGCCGCGGCCTCGTCACCGGCTCCAACCCCCCTTGACAATGGGAAACGGGTTTTGGAGGTTCTAACAGATGATGAGGACTCAGAAGGCGTGGCTCCCTTCAGAAGAAGAAAATCTGCGCGGGTTCCTCTTTCGGTAGAGGCGTCGCCCCAGGGAGGGAACCCCTTCATGGATAACCCCCCGAGTGCGACCTCACTCCCCCCCATGACACTCCACGAGGAAAGGGGCGAAGGCGCCGAATCTGCCTCGCCTCCGCCGCCGGCAGAAACCATTGCTTCCCCTGCTTCCGTCGCTGCCGCCCCTGACTTCATCGCCATCCCTCCTCCGATTATGCATCTAATGAGGGGCTTCAGCGGCGGGTCTCTGCCAGAGGACACCGACAGGAAGGAAGGAATGCCCTTCTACTTGGGGGCCTTCTTGGTGGTGGCCCTTGAATGGCGCGCCCAGGCCAGAAACGCGGTTATGCAAGCTCAAACTCTCCAAGCCTTGGAAAGAAAGGCGACTACTCTGGAGGAGGAAATGAGGACCCTGGGGCGCCAGAACGAAACTTACCAAACCTCTCTGAAGCAAGCGCAAGAGTCCAAAGTAGAAACTGAGAGGCAACTGGCAGAGGCATTGGATCTCCAGGCTGGCTTTTTTACTCGTGAAGTCGCCCTCCAAGTCCAGGTAACGGGCCTTCAGGAATTGCTCAAAGCTGATGCAGAAATTCAAAAGGACCTGAAGGACCGTTGCCGTGAGCAGGCTGAGAAGACGGAGCGGATGGAGGGGGAAATGGCCATGCAGGCCAAAGCTATGAACCTTCTCCGGGCTGACTACGACAAACTACAGGTCGAGGTCAGTCGACTTCGCGTTGAGAAGGAGGCTCTAGAGAAACAGGTGGCCTCTGGGGATGCCGCCGTTGAGGAGCTGGAGAGGGAGAAAAAGTCCCTTATCCAGGAGATGGCGGGTACTTTCGAGGAGGGGTTCCAAGAGGCTCTGACCCAGGCGTCCTGTGAGAACCCTGGCATCAATATATCGAACTGCGACCCCATGCACCACGTTGTCGACGGGAAGGTCGTGCCTATGGACGTGGATGACTGAGCCGCTGCCCCTCAACCGCCAGCTTCACTTTCAAGCTTAACTGCTTTATACTTTACCTTCGTTTTTGATTTTATCTGTTAAAACTTGTAATTCTCTGAACTACTCGCACTCTTGTTACTGATTTGGGGCATTCGCATGATTCCCTTTATGTCTTTGCCATATACGATTCTGCTTGTGCGATCTCATTCTCATCTTTTACCTTCGCGCGCTTCGATTATTTTATCTGTGTTCTGCCCATTTCTTTCACTTCGTTGGGCGGCTTTGTATGACCGAGAAGGGCCGCGTGCTAACCCTCATGCTCGTGGAGAGGCTCACCTAGTGACGCCGTATCGTCCACGAGGTGTTTCTAACACCGAAACGGTTCTCTCCATGATTCTTAGCCCCCGGCGCCCACACCTAAGGAGAGGCCTGCTATAGTAGTGTCGTATCGTCCCCGGGTGTCTAAAACGTCGAGTGCTTTGGGGGGGTTCGTTCCCTCTACGGTCTCTCCTTCCCATAGGTATCGGGGAACGCCCTGCCAGCGATTCGCTGGCGTTTGGCGGTCTTATCTCCCTCCACAGTCTTTCCTACCTGTGGGTATCGGGGAGGCGACGCCAGTTACTAACTTTGCCTTCTTTGATTTCGTCTCCCTCCACAGTCTTTCCTACCTGTGGGTATCGGGGAGGCGACGCCAGTTGGTATTTGGGTTGGCGACGCCCGTGACGTCTCACGCTGGCGTTGCCCTTCACGTCCTTCCGGGCGACGCCTCGGGCGTTACCTTTACTTCGACTTTGACTTTGATTCTTGCCTTGGTCGACGCCTGACGACAGCGAAGAGCTCAAGGTTTTGTCTGTGCCATCCACGTGACGCTTCTTGTATAGCTGATGGGACGTTCCGTCATTCGACTTGATCCACGTGGCGCTGTTTGTATGGTTGATGGGGCATTCAGTCATTCCATTTTCTGACTCCTGCTGTACCCCTCACTCACTTTCGACGGCGCATCGTACCACTGGATATTCTGCTGATACGACGTTTTCTGATTTAAACCAGTGGTGCCAGCGTCATCCTTTCATCTTCTGCCACGTGTATCAATCGTGTGGTGCATCCATTCGCGTCGTTTGGCGCTCTAACCGCTTTATTTAACTCTTCAAACTCTGGAACTATCTTCATCATTTTCTCACTCTTCATAACCTACTTGCGTTCTTTCTTCTTGCACCCTTTCTTCTCTGTCGAAGGGTTGTTCTAGCCTTCGCTCCCCTCGCTCAACTCTTGCATTTCTGGCAGTCCTGATCTTGTTAAAGAATGTCATCTCACGCTGCTTCCTCCAGGGTCTGTCCCAAAGACTTGTACCCTTGGGCTTCGAGTGAACTTCTTGACGACTGTTCATGCTTACTCTCTACCAGGGCCATAAGGGAGCACAAAGGGGATTCGTGTTCCTATGACCACCGGGCCTTCGCGAGGAGGCATGACGACGACGTCGCTGTGCTCCCTTGCACTCTAGGGGAGCCAGTATGTGGAGACCAACGGGCCAACGAAGGGGTCCGTTTCTTTTACTTTTACCAGGTGGTGTTCAAGACCATCGGGGTGCGCTTACCCTTCTCCTGGTTCGAGAAGGAACTGCTGACGGAGATTAACTTGCTCCGGCCCAGTTATACCCCAACAGCTGGGCTTTTGTCAAAGCCTTCGATATTCTCTTCGGGTTTCTGGGTTGTGCACCCTCGGTTGACCTCTTTCTTCACTTCTTTGAGGTGAAGAGGCAGAGACACAACCTCTGGGTAACTCTCAGCAATGTGCCCGGAAGAGTTCTCTTCACACCCTTTCAAAGCTCGTTCACCGGGTGGAAAGGCCGGTTCTTCAAGATCTGCCGTACTGATCTTGTTCCCGACGCTCTGGATGGGTTTCCGCTGTACTGGGTGAGAGAGGAAAAGGTCCTCAAAGCCAAACCCCTCAAGAATCTGGCTCCAAGTGATCAAATAGCTTGCCGGATTCTTGCTGAGGCGGGAGGTTTTGACTCTGCTACGGTGATCAGCCTGGAGTTCAACGCTGGGACTCTTGAGAAGTACATATGTAAGAGCCACTGCCTTAGGAAACTCGGTCTTAGTTACTTTCTAACCGTGCCTGTCTTTCTTCATGGTTTCTCTAACACGTCTTTTCCCCTGGTGCAGGTTCGAAAATAAACCAAGAAAAGAGGACACGACTTACTCGAGCGCTGCGAGCTGGAAAAGGGGCTTCGCCTTCCTCCAGTGATGACTCTGATGAGCGCTGAGAAATGGCTTGTTCGTGTTTTTGCATGATTTGTAGCGTTTGCTCCGTTTGTACTGCTCCCATTGTATTGAACATTGCTTGTAACAACAACTTTTCAATGTCATACTTGATTTTTTTTTTTGTAACGCCACTTCACTTTGCATATGCTTCATGTACTGCGCGCTTTCCTTTCGTCCTGTTCTTCCAACGGTGCATGTCTTCACTTGGGCGACGCCAGCTCAGGGCGACGCCCTTATCTAGGTGGCGCCTTCTTTCTGGGCGACGCCATGACCTAGGCGACGCCATGGCCTAGGCGGCGCATCACATTACTTCAAACAAGGAAAGATAAAGGCTGAAAACCAAGGCACTTCTTTTTCTCAAACTGGTTTTTCCTTTTATTAGGGTGACCTCATTAAAAAACCCCCGAGAGGGAAAAAGAGCGTCCCCTTCAACTAAATTGTTACATACTGCTTACATAAGTCAACTGAAATAAAATTTTAAGTTGGCTGCATTCCAACTGCGCGGGATGGGGCCTCCATCTAAAGTCTCCAGGTTGTACGAATCGTTGCCCTTAGCCTCAGTAACTCTGAAGGGTCCGGTCCACTTGGGAGACAACTTATTCTCCAACTCGTATGGGTGGGCTTTCCTCATCACTAGGTCGCCAACCTGAAACTGTCGTGGCTTTACCTTAGAGTTATATTGCCGCTCTACTCTTCTCTTCGTCGCTTCAGCTTTTATTCTAGCTTCTTCCCTGGCTTCTTCTAGCAGATCCAGGTTTACCCGCCTCTCTTCATTGGACTCCTCCACCACAAAGTTTTGAAAACGTGGTGAGCTTTCATGTATTTCTACTGGAATCATCGCGTCCGACCCGTACACCAAACTGAAGGGCGTTTCCATAGTAGAGGATTGGGGCGTGGTGTGATATGCCCATACAATCCTTGGCACCTCTTCCGCCCACGCCCCTTTGGCTTTCTCTAACCTTCTTTTTAACCCCCTCAGCAGAACTCTGTTTGCCGACTCTACTTGTCCATTGGTCTGGGGGTGTTCGATCGACGCGAACACTTGTTTGATTCCTACTTCAGCACACAGATTTCTCAACTGCTGACTGGCAAACTGGGTCCCGTTGTCAGATATCAGGCGCCTAGGTACGCCAAAGCGGCACACAATGTTTCTCCACACGAAATGCTGTACCTTATGCGCAGTGATCTGTGCCACGGGCTCCGCCTCTATCCACTTAGTGAAGTATTCGATGGCGACGATCAGATACTTCATCTGCCTGATTGCCAGTGGGAAAGGGCCCAGGATGTCAATTCCCCATGTATGGAAAGGCCACGGACTGTATATAGACCGCAACTCTTCTGGCGGCGCCTTGTGCCAGTCGGCGTGCTTTGGCATTGCCTACACCGCTGGGCGTGCCGTGCGCAGTCCTCTTTCACTGTTGGCCAGAAGAAACCTGCGCGTATTACCTTGGAGGCTAAGGATCTTCCCCCTACGTGGCTCTCGCAGATGCCTTCGTGTAGTTCCGCCATTATCCTGGTGCACTCATCGCCACTGACGCATGTTAGGATAGGGTGGGTGAAACCGTGCCTGAAGAGCACCCCATCCACCAAAGTATATCTTGCGGCATTTCTCTTGACTTTTTTACCCTCTTCAGGGTCCACTGGAAGAGCCCCATCCGCCAGGTATCGCTTATAGGGCGTCATCCAAGTGTCTCCCTTGGACAAAACACATACATGCATCTGCTCTTCCTCAGGCACACCCGCGAACATGCTAATGCGGGGCGCCCTCTGCGTATCTTGGGTCAAAGAGGAATGACTCCTCGGCCTTCCCCTTGATGTATAAATCTAGAGGACATCCACCCTGTTGTCTTCCACGAATCGACGCGGAGCTTTGAGAGTCTCCTGGATCACTGTCCTCTGTCTACCCCCCTTGCCTGAGTTGGCCAGCTTTGCGAGCAGGTCAGCTCTGGCATTCTGCTCCCTCGGGACATGTATCAGCTCAAGAGCGTTGAACGCCCCCTTCAACAACTGGACGTATTTCAGATACGCCGCCATCTGTGGGTCCTTCGCCCGGAACTCACCCGACACCTGCCCCGTAATCAACTGAGAGTCGCTCTTCACCAGGAGGTTCTGTGCGCCCATTTCCTTGGCCAAGAGCATTCCTGCTATCAGGGCTTCATATTCTGCCTGATTATTGCTCGCCTTGAAAGCAAAGCGCAGGGCCTGCTCGATCAGTATGTCGTCGGGTCCCTCCAAGACTATTCCCGCACCGCTCCCTTGTTGGTTTGAAGAGCCATCAACCGAGAGCAGCCACTGCGAACTCGCTTCCACCTCTTGCTCACCTCCGGGCGAAAGCTCTGCTACAAAATCCGCGTACACCTGCCCTTTGATGGATCCTCTAGGCTCGTACTGGATGTCGAATTCTGACAGTTCCACCGCCCAGCGTACCATTCTTCCTGCTACATCAGGTTTCTGCAGCACTTTCTGTATGGGGAGGTTGGTCATCACCACCACCGTGAAGCTGTGGAAGTAATGACGGAGCCTCCTAGCAGAGAACACTACCGCTAGCGCCGCCTTCTCTAGCGCTTGGTACCTCGTCTCAGCCCCCTGTAAGGCCTTGCTTACGAAGTAGATGGGCTTCTGACTGTGGTCCTGCTCTTGGACCAACACGGAACTGATGGCCCGCTCCGTGACAGTAAAATATAACCGGAGGGGCACACCCGCTACCGGCTTGCAGAGGACCGGTGGCGTCGCCAGGTACTCCTTCAGCTTAATGAAAGCCGCTTCGCATTCATCAGTCCATGCAAAGCGACTGTTCCTCTTGAGGCACTGGAAGTACGGGTGCCCCTTCTCTCCTCCGGCGGAAACAAACCTCGAGAGCGCCGCCATCCGCCGTGTCAGCTGTTGCACCTCCTTCACCGACGTCGGACTCCGCATGGCGATAATAGCCGAACACTTGTCGGGGTTCGCCTCTATCCCCCTCTCGGTGAGCAGAAAACCCAAGAACTTACCGGCCTCTACCCCGAAAACACACTTCTCGGGATTCAACTTGAGGCGGTACTTGGATATTGTGTGGAACAACTCCTCCAGGTCTGCCATGTGCTGCACCCTATTTTGCGACGCCACCACCATGTCGTCTACATAGGCGTACACATTCCTCCCAAGCATTGGCGCCAGGACCTTGTCCATTAGCCTCTGGTACGTGGCGCTCGCATTTTTCAGCCCGAAGGGCATCACCTTATAGCAGTAACTGCATGTCTCAGTCATGAATGCAGTCTTGCTCTCGTCTCTTGGGTGCATCTTGATTTGGTTGTACCCTGAAAAGGCGTCCAGGAAACTTAGCACCTTGCTGCCGGACGCACTGTCTACCAAGGCGTCGATGCTAGGCAGCGGATACGAGTCCTTTGGGCGTGCCTTGTTCAGGTCCGTGAAGTCAACACACATCCTCCACTTTCCGTTCGCCTTTTTCACCAAGACGACGTTGGCGAGCCACTCAGGGTACTGAATATCCCTGATGTGGCCAGCACTCAGCAGCTTCTGCGTTTCGTCTTTCACCACTTGTTGTCGTTCCTCATTGAACTTTCTCCTTCTCTGACGCACGGGGCGGACCGTGAAGTCCATGCTGAGGTGGTGACACAGGAAATCGGGGTCGATGCCTGGCATATCCGAGGCGGACCATGCGAAGGCGTCCAGGTGGCGTGAAATCACTTCTGCCACCCCCTCCTGCTCTTCTGGGCTTAGCGAACTTCCTAACTTGAAAGTCTTGCCGCCAATCTCCTTTTATACGACGCTAGGCGCAGGCTGCTCCCTGCTATTGTCTTCGACAGGCGCCGCCTCTTCCACGGTGGGCGCCAAATGTTCCGTCCGGTTGACCGGGAAGTCTTCGTGCGCGACCTCAACCGTCAGCTAGGGACTCCTTCCCACTGATTGCCTGTGAATTCCTGCAAAAAAGAGGACAAAGAGGCGCCCTAGCGGCCGTTTGCACTCCGACGCTCAAGTCAGCCAGCAAGAAACACCAAAACTAATCACCTCCGTCTCTGAGCACCGCGTATGGCACTCTGAAGGTGGTAAGATATAACTGTGTATATGTGTGTGTGTTGTCTCTTTCAGGCAAAAATATTTCCCAGTCACTTGTACGTAACTTTGAATCACGAGCAAGCAACTAGAGAGTTCTCTGGTAAATTTGCCAAAAGTTCCAACCCTTTTTCCAACATTCTCCGCGCTATTTAAACTACCCAAGCATTTAAAGCGCTTTTAATCACAAACGTAACGCACTCATTAAAGCGCTTAATTAGAAAACGTAGCGCATTTAAGACGTTGAAACGCTCGGGAGCCATTATAGTACCTGAATGCTCGAAAGGAAAACTGTATTGAATAACTTTTAATTACCTGGCACCTGACTAGAGGGTGTTTCTATTCTGGCATGGCTATCGTACACGTGGAGGGCCTCACGACGCCATGACCCCATCTGGGGGCGCTTCTGCCAACCTGGGGACGTTTCTACGTATGAGTCCTCCTGCTGGGAGTGCTATTGCGCTAGGGGTGACTTTTTGGGTGCCAACTCATGCCCCCAAGTATCTAGTCACTTACTTTGAGAGCGTATCTGCCTTCCTTTTGTACTCTGCACCCGGTTGCCCTGGGCGTGACTTTCCTCTTGAGTCGTATCTGCCCCACAGGCGTCTCTGGGGCGGCAGGAGCACTTCACGAGTCAGGCTGCCCTTCACTGGTACTATTACTATGGCCTTGAAGCCACCTTTTCCTTCTCTTTATCGCTGCCCCGTGCTTTTGGGACCTGAGGCCTTCCCACGGCGTCGCTCCCTCCATGGTCTTTCCTACCCATGGGTATCGGGGAACCACACCGTGATTACCTTACTTTAGCGCTGTTTGATCTGGCGACGCCCTGGTTGGGCGACGCCTTCACCTAGGCGACGCCTTGCCTTGGCGACGCTTCCTCTTGGCGTCTCTCCAACTAGGCGACGCCTCGCGTTGACTTTGACTCCACCGCCGTTGACTTTGACTTAGTCAACGCCCGGATACGGGACGGTACAACGGTCCTCTGTTTTCCCCCCTTGCCTAAGCTGGCCAGCTTGGCAAGCAGGTCTGCTCTGGCATTTTGCTCTCTCGGCACATGAACTAGTTCAAACTCGGTGAAGGACGTCTTCAGGAGCTGTACGTATTCCAGGTAAGCTACCATCTGGGGATCTTTCGCCTGGAACTCCCCTGTAACTTGCCCGGTGACTAGCAAAGAGTCACTCTTAGCAACCACACTTCTTGCTCCCATTTCTCTTGCTAGCAACATTCCTGCGATCAGGGCTTCATACTCCGCCTGATTGTTGCTAGCCTTGAAGGCAAAGCGGAGGGACTGCTCGATCAGCACTCCGTTCGGGCCTTCCAAAATGACCCCAGCGCCGCTCCCCTGCTGATTGGAGGAGCCATCCACTGATAATACCCATCGGAAGTCTAAACCTTCTGAAGGTGTCGCGACCGACGACAGCTCGACCACAAAGTCGGCGAACACCTGCCCCTTTTTTCGGTCCTCGGGGCTCGTACTGAATGTCGAACTCTGACAATTCCACCGCCCACTTGACCATCCTTCCCGCTACGTCTGGTTTCTTTAGCACCTTTTGGATGGGCAAATCTGTCATTACCACTACTGTGAAGCTGTGGAAATAATGT
Organism: Phaseolus vulgaris; assembly: GCF_000499845.2. Taxonomy (NCBI): domain Eukaryota; kingdom Viridiplantae; phylum Streptophyta; class Magnoliopsida; order Fabales; family Fabaceae; genus Phaseolus; species Phaseolus vulgaris. The sequence continues at coordinate 18,121,835 of NC_023757.2, forward strand.
CTGAGTCTTCTCGCTGAAAATACCACCGCCAGGGAAGCTTTCTCGAGGGCTTGGTACCTTGTTTCAGAGCCTTGCAATACCTTACTCACAAAGTACACAGGCTTCTGAACCTGATCTTGCTCTTGCACCAGGACTGAACTGACTTGTGGTTTACGCAAGACCGGTGGGCTTGCCAGGTACTCCTTCAACTTGATGAAGGCCTCCTCGCACTCCTGTGTCCAAAGGAATCTGCTATTGCGCTTAAGAGACTGGAAGTACGGATGACCTTTCTCCCCTCCAGCGGACATAAACCGGGATAATGCTGCCAACCGACCTGTGAGTTGCTGCACCTCCTTCACCGTCGTTGGACTCCTCATCGCCACGATTGCTGCGCACTTCTCTGGATTAGCTTCGATTCCACGCTCTGTCAGGAGGAAACCCAAGAACTTCCCAGCCTCCACGCCAAAAATACATTTCTCAGGGTTGAGCTTCAACCTGTACTTGGCGATGGTGGTGAATAATTCCTCCAGATCGGCCACATGATGCTCCTTCTCTCGGGATGTGACCATCATGTCATCTACATATGCATGCACGTTCCTTCCAAGCATGGGCGAGAGCACCCTATCCATAAGTCGTTGGTAGGTAGCCCCCGCATTCTTCAGCCCGAACGGCATTACCTTGTACCTGTAGCAAGACCGTTCAGTCATGAATGCGGTCTTGCATTCATCCCTGAGGTGCATTCTGATCTAGTTGTATCCTGAGAATGCATCCAAGAAGCTGAGTAGCTTCCCCCTGATGCGCTATCCACTAGAGCGTCTATACTGGGTAGAGGGTAAGAATCTTTGGGGCATGCCTTGTTGAGGTTAGTGAAGTCCACGCACATCCTCCACTTGCCGTTTGGCTTCTGCACCAGTACCACGTTCGCTAGCCACTCAGGGTACTGGATCTCCCTGATGTGCCCTGCGGCAAGGAGCTTTTGTGCTTCGTCGTGGATCACTTTCCTCCTTTCTTCGTTGAATTTCCTTCGCCTCTGACGCACAGGTCGAACTTTAGGATCCATCGACAGGCGATGGCAAAGGAAGTCAGGGTCGATTCCTGGCATGTCAGATGCTTACCATGTGAACGCACCCATGTGCTTCTCGATCACCCCGGCTATCAGCCTTCGCTCTTCTTTGCTGAGCGATCCTCCCAACTTGAACCTTTTCCCCCTTATATCTACTTCTACCCACCCCTCTGCTGGGTGGGGTCTTCTCTCGCTGGCGATGACCGCCCTCGCGATCCCTGACTCGCGAGGAGTGATGATGCCCTCCTCCTCCGCTTCCACCTGAGCTACCTGGGAGCCCCCCAGTGTAGCATCCTCCATCTCCTGATCGCCATGCGTTCCCCTAACCACCGATCGCTCTTCGAGCACACCTGGTGGTGGTGTTGAGGTGACATGGCATGTGCTCCTCTTCTGCCTGAGGCTGTTCTCATAACAACGTCTAGCCTCAGCCTGATCTGACTTGATGGTTATTACAGTCCCCTCCATCGACGGCAGCTTCAGCTTCATGTGCCTCGTCGATGGGACTCCACCCAACCTATTGAGTGTTGGCCTTCCCAGCAAGATGTTGTACGCAGAAGGGGCGTTCACCACCAAGTACTTTATCTTTTCGGTGCGGGCTGTTGTACCATCGGTGAACGTCGTCCTCAGCTCAATGTACCCCCCGCACCTCTACCTGATCCCCTGCAAAGCCGTAAAGACACCCGGTATACGGCCTTAGTTGATCGGGGGACAGCTGCAACTTGTTGAACGTCGGCCAGAACAGGACGTCTGCTGAGCTCCCTTGGTCTACGAGCACTCTGTGCACTCGCCTTCCTGCTGTGATGAGGGAGATGACCACAGGATCGTTGTCGTGCGGTACAACGTCCTGTAGATCACCTTTCTTGAAAGTGATGTCTACCTCGGGGAAATGGCCCTCGTCTACCGAGTCCACGGCCATAACCGATCGAGCATACCTTCTTCTTTGTGATGCGGTGCACCCCCGACCGGAGAAGCCTCCCGCAATCGTTCGCACCTCCCCGTGCACAGGGATTTCATGCTGCTGTTCTCCTGCCTGGGCCCCCGATGCGCGATCACCCTGCACCTCCCGCAGGTAATCTGCCAGGAACCCAGACTTTACCAACTCCGCCAGCTGGTGTCCCAACGCCAAGCAGGAGTGGAGTGCGTGGCCAAAGGCTTTGTGAAACTCACACCACTCGTTCTTCTTCCTCCCAAGTACCTTATCTGTCTTCTCTTGTACTCGGAGTCTTGCAGCTATGGCAGGAAGGGCGATCAAATCCGCCAACTCTACCATGAAATAGTATCTTGGGGGTGCATTATTCTCCCTTGCACTCCCCCTGCCCTGGTCCTTCCTGGGTGCATAAGGACGAGGTTTCCCCTGCACCTTCTTTCCCTTCTTTGCCTCATGCACCATCGCTTGCTGTTGTTGCTTCCCCTGTCCTCCACGCGGCTTCGGTGGTGCAACACTTCCTCTTTTCTTAGAAACCTCTGTCTCTGCCACTGTGTGCGCCACCGCGCGTCGCCGGATCTCCGCACAGGTGCTGGGATGGCTCCTGATGAGCGACTCACTAAAGGGACCAGGCAGCACTCCCTTCTTAAACGCATGCACCAGCATATACTCGTCCTTGCTGGGCAATCGAACCACTTGTGCTCCGAAGCAGTTGAGGTAGTCTTTCAGCGACTCACCTTGATATTGGCGTACATCGAACAGATCGTACGAGACCACTGAAGGTGCTCTGTTAACGATGTACTGCTCAGTGAAAAGCTTCAAAAACTGATGGAAGGACGTGATATAGCCCTCTGGTAGACTCACAAACCATTCCATGGCGATTCCACTCAGTGTACTCATGAACATCTTGCAGTACACGGCATCTGAGCCCCCAGACAGCATCATCTGAGTGTGGAACGCCGTCAGATGCGCTTCTGTATCTTCTACCCCCGTGAACGACGCCTTCACTCCCACCTGGTTGGGAGGCACAACGGTTTTCATGATTTCAGGGGAGAATGGCATAGGGAACGCTCTCGGAGGCGATGGTGGCATCGACATCCTTTCTTCAACTGCGCGTTCCTTCTGCGCCTGTAACGTCCTTCTCAGCTCCTCATTAACGCGATTCAGCTCATCATTCCTAGTCTGCGATGCAGCCAACTCCGCCTGCATCTTCTCTTGTTCAGCTCTCGGCGCTGCGACATTGTCCTGCAGCGCACGCATCATCTCCAGGACCTGCGCCATTGTCACAGCTCCTTCCTCAGCACATGGCGGAGGTGATGTTTGTCTGGTTCTCCTCATTTTCTCAGCAAAAACTCAGCAAAAACTTTGAGAAACTTCAAAAACTTTGGTGTGGATGGGACCACGATTCACAGGGCCCCACGGTGGGCGCCAAATGATCCTGTCGTCAACTCAAGCGTGGAGGAATTGCTTTGTCGCTTCCTTACACCGCCTATGCAACTGTGCTATCCGCAAGAATGCTCTTAGAACCTTCTCCGGGAACTTCAAACGCAACCTGCAAAACACACAGACGGCGCCTCTAGCGGCCGTTTGCACTCTGACGCTCAAGTTAGGTCACAGAACCACCAACAAAAATGTCACTGAATCTCTCTCTGATTTTCTTTTTTCTCTCTCTATGTGTCTGTGCCTAACAGAATTCTATTACGCTATCCTCTGCGTGTGTCAGAATTCTGTTACGCTATTGTGCGAAAACGTACCGAAATGAGTAAAAACGTGGGTGTGTACCTTTCACGACGCGGAGTGCACTTTTATCTTGGCCGCGCCTCTCTCAGATGGTGGCACGTGGAGGCATGCAACTCACATCTAACCGTACACGTGCCACTACCTGAAGGGCTCTAGCGCATCTCTTTGTGCACCTAAGTTATTCCCTTGCGGAGTAACTTAGCGCGTTTCTTCCATTTGGGTGAATCGCACACTCCCAGGAGAACGCCAGGTGTGGCTGGACTAGGCACACTCACCAAGCATTGCTCTCTGCATAAACGATTTCCCCTTCACGATGTCATGCACGTAATGGGTTAAGAGAGTCACCAATCACTGACCGGTTTACTAACTCCCTCAGGCCACTCTCGTGCACGATTCTACTAGCGAGCAGCTCCTCTTTCTCTGAGATATGATCATGCAAGGTCCATGCGTAACGCTCTCGCTGGGAATCTTAGTCCCAGTTTAACTGCGTGTAACACGAAACCCTGATGACTATGCACCCGATGACTGATCGGTGCTCTATTGCTTCTCGCGTTCTCCCCCCATGTGTTTATCTTGGAACTGATCTGTCGGTGGCCACTCGGTTACTACCCACCGATCACCGTTCTGGGTGATCTCCTCCCTGATTTCTCTGCCACCTGATCCACGTGTCACCCTGCGAGTGGTCCACGTGGTTATCTGCTGCTGACGTCATCGACTACCGATGATCGCCAATCTTTTCACACCTCATTTTGCATACATTTGTGACACTTCGCCACCAACATTGCTCAAAAACCATGACTTCACTTTTTCACCAATTTTGCTACCAATGCACAAAAACTAGGCCAAGCGACCAAACTTGGCTTAGCCAAAACCCAACCAAGATCAATTCCTTTTGCAGCTAAAATTTTGACACCTCATTTTGGATGCATTTGTGACAATTCCCCACCAAGATTGCTCCAAAACCACAACTTCACTTTTTCACCAATTTTGCTTTCAAGGCACAAAAATTCGGCCAAGCCACCAAACTTGGCTTAGCCAAAACCCAACCAAGATCAATTCCTTTTGCAGCCAAACTTTTGACTCCTCATTTGGGATGTATTTGTGACAATTCCCCACCAAGATTACTGCAAAACCACAACTTCACTTTTTCACCAATTTTGATACCAAGGCACAAATATTGGGCCAAGCGACCAAACTTCGCTAAGCCAAAAGCCAACCATGACCAATTCCTTTTGCAACCATACTTTTCACACTTCATTTTGGATGCATTTGTGACAATTCACCACCAAGATTGCTCTAAAACCACGGCTTCACTTTTTTACCAATTTTGCTACCAAGGCAAAAAACTAGGCCAAGCGACCAAACATGGCTAAACCAAAACCCAACCAAGATCAATTCCTTTTGCAACCAAACTATTGACAACTCATTTTGGATGCATTTGTGAGAATTTCCATCCAAGATTGCCTAAAAACCATGACTTCACTTTTTCACCAATTTTGCTACCAAGGAACAAAAAGTCAATTCACCCAACTTGGCTAAGCCAAAACCCAACCAAGATCAATTCCTTTTGCAACCAAACTTTTCACACCTCATTTTGCATACATTTGTGAAACTTCCCCACCAACATTGCTCGAAAACCATGACTTCACTTTTTCACCAATTTTGCTACCAATGCACAAAAACTAGGCCAAGCGACCAAACTTGGCTTAGCCAAAACCCAACCAAGATCAATTCCTTTTGCAGCCAAACTTTTGACACCTCATTTTGGATGCATTTGTGACAGTTCCCCACCAAGATTGCTCCAAAACCACTACTTCACTTTTTCACCATTTTGCTTCCAAGGCACAAAAATTAGGCCAAGCCACCAAACTTCGCTTAGCCAAAACCCAATCAAGATCAATTCCTTTTGCAGCCAAACTTTTGACTCCTCATTTGGGATGTATTTGTGACAATTCCCCACCAAGATTGCTACAAAACCACAACTTCGCTTTTTCACCAATTTTGCTATTAAGGCACAAAAATTAGGCCAAGCGACCAAACTTCGCTAAGCCAAAAGCCAACCAAGATCGATTCCTTTTTCAACCATACTTTTCACACCTCATTTTGGATGCATTTGTGACAATTCACCACCAAGATTGCTCTAAAACCACGGCTTCACTTTTTCACCAATTTTGCTACCAAGGCACAAAAACTAGGCCAAGCGACCAAACATGGCTAAACCAAAACTCAACCAAGATTAATTCCTTTTGCAACCAAACTTTTGACACCTCATTTTGGATGCATTTGTAAAGAATTCCCCATCAAGATTGCTCAAAAACCATGACTTCACTTTTTCACCAATTTTGCTACCAAGGCACAAAACGCCAATCCACCCAACTTGGATAAGCCAAAACTTTTGCAACCAAACTTTTGACACCTCAGTTTGGATGTATTTGTGACAATTCCTGATGAGATTGAGCTCTTCTCTTTTATGTTTTTGTGGAGGTTTGTGGAAGCTTCAATGGTTTGTAGATGGACAAGGCCCTCCTAAGAGTTGTGGTGGCCTTGGAAGTGCATGAAGAGTAGGAGAGTGAGAGAGGTTCGGCCAGCTCTCATTGGTAGGTGAAAGGGTCGAAGATTAATGACCTAAATCTAGAGAGATTTTAGGCAAGGGAGTAAGAATAGCACTTTGGCAGCATTTCATTACTCAAATCAATCTTGTGAAAACATGAACCAAGCACCTCCTTATATAGGCTTGGAGGGCTGGAATTTGAAGAGCCAAATACACATGAAATGAGAGCCAAATTCAAGGTGTTGGTCACATGAATAGTTGCGCCTATTTTCAGCCCATGTGAGGTAAGTTTCTAGAATGCTTCCATGTGCTCCCATATGCTCATGCATCTAGTAGTTACGCTTATCTAGGGTCAAATTGGGTTGGTCCTAAGTTTAATTAGAAATGGATATTTCTAATTAAACTTAGGTTTAGCTTTTTAAGTACCACTTTCCATGTTTCAACACATTTACAAAACTATTTAAACTATGCTACTTTGACTAGAAAAGTAAGAAAAACTATGACACATTAGAGTCTATGACATGTAAAATTTGTCCTCTTGACCGCTCTTTAACTATGACTCTAGTGGTTGCCTCAATGTAGCATTTTGGTGGCCTCTCAAAGGGTTGGTGCTGGGGCTTCTTCCATCATCCCCTCCCTCTTGAAAAGGATTTGTCCTCAAATCCATTGCTTCTTCTTCTTCATGGCTAGGGGGATGGATGTGGCTGGATGGTGTCCATCATCTCCTCCTGCTTGAGAAAAATCTATCCTATCTACAGATTTGATCTCGAATAGCAGCCTCTTGCTTCTTCAACAATGCTTGGCCTCCCGGATCAAACGTCCATCTATGGGAATCTTCAAACAAAGCAATTGAGTTAGTTGAAGCAATTGTATAAAAATTAATTTTATGAAGTTGCCATTCTTTTTGTTTTCCTATTGTTTTGGGCAACCTTTTAGAATATTTCTCTTTTGATTGTTGTATTTGTTCTTTAATCCTCTTGTGTATTTTAACAAATTCGGTTTTTGTTACTTTTTCCTTAGGCACAAATCTTTGTGGATTAGGAAATGGTAACAAATCAAAAGGGAAAAGGGATTAAGTCCACATACAACTTCAAATGTAGAAATATTAGTAGTGTTGTGGACTACTCTATTATATGCAAGTTCAATATGAAAAAGATACTCATCTCTAGAGTTGTTGTTCCCGCCGGTTGACCAGGAACGTCCTCGTGCGTGGCTTCTACTCGCGAGCTAGGGCACCTTCGTCTTCAACTAGGATCTCCGTCTTCCCCCGCCGTGAGCACCTGAAAAGAAGTGAACAAAGGGGCACCCTCGCGGCCGTTTGCACTCCGACGATCAAGTCAGCCAGCAGGAAACATCAAAAGAACACACCTCCGTTTGCCTGTGCGTACAGTGGGTCCGCGAGCAAGCAACTAGAGTATGTGTGAAAACTGAGTCTGCCTCCCCGTTTTAAACGTCTAAAGCCCCTTTTTAAATGTCTAAAGCATTTAAAGCGTCTTAAAGCGCATATAAAGCATTTAAAAACGTTCAACGCATTTAAAATGTTCAAAGCATTTAAAGCGTTTAAAGTGCTTTAAAGCGCTCAAAACGTAAACTGAATAAAAACGTACCTTAGCAAACTTTCAGGGAAACTTATACACCTTGATGTTTCAGTACTCACTGCCATGTGTTCTTCTGACTTGATCGCTATTCTACGTGGAGGGCCTTAAAGCGCCATAACCCAACTTAGGGATATTCCATCGCGTAAGTCCTCCTCCCTCAAAGTGCATCTGGCGCAAGGGGTGACTTTTTGGGTGCCAACCCATGCGCCCCAACCTCTGGTCACTCGCCCTGAGAATATTCCTACCTTCCTCTCGTACTACGGACATGGTTCGCCCCTGGACGTGGCCCTCTCGTGGTGTTGCCCCCTCCATGGTCTTTCCTACCCACGGGTATCGGGGGGTGACACCGTCGATGCCTTAACTTGACCACGCCTTAACCTGGCGACACCTTGCACGGTCAACCTGTTGACTTTCCTTCCCGGGGCTCCCTGGATGGGTCCCACCATATGTTTGACTTTGGCTTTGACTTCGATTTTGGTCAACGCCCGAGGAAGGGACGATATACAAGCCCCCAGTCTTGAGCTGGCAACTTGTTTTCAGCGAAAAGACTAAGGCCTCGCCCTATTGTCCACGTGGCTTTCTGATGCTGACTAGACATTTCTGCGTGGTGACGTGACAACTTAAGTTGTGCGCTAATCTCTTGACATGTGGCACGATCCTACGGCTGGGGATGAGTGTCGCTAGCGCTTCTCAAGTTAATGTTATAACCTTTCAAAAATGCGCGCTCAAGGAACTATTTCATCACTTCTTATTTCTCTCTGCACTGTTCATCTTTTTTGCAACTTTGCGACTCTCGCGTTCTTCCTCCCTCCGAAAGTTCTCACCTTTCTACGTTCAAACCTCAAAGGTATGGTTTTTCTTTCTTGTTTACTCTTGCCCATTACTGCATTGATTTCATAACTGCCTGGGTTTGTTTACATTTCTGCATTTCCGTGTTTTTCTCATTTCTTCGTTTTTCCTCGTTCTTCTCTTTCTTGCGTGGGTAGGGTTCTCTCCCCCTTTGTTTCTTCGAGCCTCCGTTGCTAAACCTTTACCTTTTCTTCCTTCTTCAGCTTTTCATCCATTCATGGCGCGTACGAAAACAACAGCCAATTCGCCACCCCCAAGGATTAACTATAGGGCTCACTACCCCTAGGCCTCTGATGAACTTTTAGCCGAGTGTTCGACTCTGACCATCGGCAAAGACGTGGAGAACCATCTTGGTGACCCACGTGTATATAACTTCAATGCCTTCTCCAGCAGGCACGACTCCACATCTTCGTTTGTCCCTGCACTCCTGGGGAGTCGGTCTGCGTGGACGACAGGTCCAGCGGTGGGAAGCCCTTCTTCTTCCTCTACCAGACGGTGTTCATGCGAAACGGTCTGCGCCTACCCTTCTCAGGCTTCGAGAGGGAGTTACTTACTGAAATCAACGTAGCCCCTGCCCAGCTACACCCTAACAGTTGGGCATTCATCAGGGCATTCAAAATCTTGAACGGGTACTGATCCGGTCGGTCATCGGTGGTTGATGACGTCAGCAGAAGACAATCACGTGGACCACTCGTAGGGTGACACGTGGACCGGGTGATAGAGAGATCAGGGAGCAGATCATCCAAAGAGGTGATTGGTTGTCAGTAGTCAAGTGGCCACCGACAGACCAGTTGGTAGAGAAGTCAGGGGACAGATCACCCAGTACGGTGATCGGTGGCCAGTAACCAAGCGGTCATCGACAGATCAGTTCCCAGATGAACACCTGGGGGCAGAACGCGAGAAGCAATAGAGCACCGATCAGTCATCGGATGCATGGTCATCGGGGGCTCGTGTTACACGCAGTTAAGCCGGGGCTGAGGTTCCCAGCAAGAGCATTACGCACGGACCTCGCATGAACATGTCTCAGAGAATCGTGCATGAGAGTGGCCTAAGGGGGGCTAGTAAACCGGTCAGTGATTGGAGACTCCCTCAACCCATTACGTGCATGACATTGCGAAGGGGGAATCGTTCGCACAGAGAGCAATGCCTGGTGAGTGTGCTTAGACCAGCCACACCTGGCGTTCTCCTGAGAGTATGCGATTTACCCAGATGAAGGGAATGCGCTAAGTTACTCCGCCAGGGGATAACTTAGACACGCAGTGAGAAGCGCTAGAGCCTTCAAGTAATGACACGTGTGTGGTTAGTTGCATGCCTCCACGTGTCATCATCTGAGAGGGACGCGGTCCAAACAAAGGTGCACTCCGTGCCGCCGAAGGTACAGACAATCGCAGACACGCGCAGACACTCACGTTCTACTGATTCTGGAGGTACGTTGCCACAGAAAAGCACAACAGGGTTCTGACTCATGCCACAGAGGCATAACAGAATTCTGTTAGGTGCAGGTACAGAGGGAGGCATAAAAGAGAATCATAGTGAGATTCAGTTTTAGTTTTTTACACGCTGTTTTTACACACATTGTTTTTCTAGTGATTCTGTGATCTGACTTGAGCGTCGGAGCGCCACCGGCCGTAGAGGCGCCACTGTGTGTTTTTCAGGTTCTTGGAGAGGCTATCTGTGGAGCGGACTTGGAGGGCACGTGGTGTCAAGTTGGTGAGGAAGATCGTGACGAGGCAACGCTCTTGCGCTAAGTCAACCGGCAGGATCATTTGGCGCCCACCGTGGGGCACGTATAAAACGTGATTCCCAACCATAGTTTGTGTTGGTGGTGCTTCGAGTGTTTTCTTTTCAGCTGCTCGCTATCTCAGTCGACTCCTGGGGTTTTCACCGTTTGTTTGGAGTTCTTTGAGCTGCTGAGTTTGCTGAGGAAGGATGAGGACAACGCGTTCCCGTTCAGTTGCGCCATCAACCGACGAAGATGCTGTGTCCATGACGCAAGTGATGGACATGATGAGGACGCTGCAGGAGAACGTGGCTGCATCGCGTTCTGAGCAGGAAAGGATGCACGAGGCGTTGGTGGCCTCGCAAGCAAGGAATGAAGAGCCCAACAGGATCAACGAAGAGCTGCGCAAAGCCCTTCAGGAGCGGGAGAAGCGTGCGACAGGGGACAGATCCGCACCCCCATCCCCACCACGCAGTTTCCCTATGCCATTTTCCCAAAAGATCATGGATTCAGTAGTCCCGGCTAGCACTGTGGCAGTGAAAGCATCTTTCACTGGGGTGGAGGACCCTGAAGGCCATCTCATGGCGTTTCATACTCAGATGATGCTCTCAGGGGGCTCAGACGCGGTGTATTGTAAGGTGTTCATGAGCACCTTGAGCGGAACGGCGTTGGACTGGTTCGTCAGTATACCCACTGGCCATATTACCACGTTCCAACAATTTTCCAAGATGTTTGTTGAGCAGTACATAGTGAATAAGGCGCCACCTCTGGTGTCTTACGACTTGTTTGATATAAGGCAGTACCAAGGGTAGTCCTTGAAGGATTTCCTGAACAGGTTCGGGGCTCGGATAGTTCGTTTTCCAGGAAAGGATGAGGAAATGTTCGTGCACTCCTTCAAAAAGGGTGTATTGCCAGGGCCCTTTAGTGAGTCGCTCATCAGGAACCACCCCGCCACGTTCGCCGAAATTCGGCGACGTGCTGTGGCTCACATCGCCGCTGAGAGCGAGGTCACAGAGAAGAGAGGAAATGTGGCCCCAGCTAAACCGCACACCCAAACGAGGGTACAACCTCAGAGGGTAATGGAGGCGGCAGCGGGAAAGAGGGATCAAAGGACGCGTCACCCTTACGACCCTAAGAAAAATAAGAGCAAGGGGACAGGGCGCCCCAGGGAGAGTAATCGCCCCAAGGAGGGGAATCGCCCGCCGAGGTATGAGTTTGTGATGGGTTTGGCTTATTTGATCGCCATCCCAAACATAGCTGCCAGGCTCAAAGTGCTTGAGAAAACGACGGAGAAGATTTTGGGGCCAAAGCCAGACGCATGGTGCGAGTTCCACAAGAGCTTTGGCAACTCTATCAATTCGTGTTTGGCCCTGAGGCACCAGCTCGCCGAGCTGGTCAAATGTGGTTTCCTGAAGGATTACTTGCAAGAGAAACAAGCGGACCAGGCATCAGGGTCTCAACCGGCGAGCAGCGGAGGGCAACAGCACGAGGTGCCTATCCACGGCGAGATCCACACCATAGCTGGCGGATTCTCCGGCATGGGGTGCACAGCGTCGCAACGAAAGAGGTATGCGAGGTCAATAATGTCGGTTGAAGCCTTCGAGGATCACTTGCCCGACGTGGACATCACGTTCACCAAGGAGGACCGCATGGGACGTGGTGCCTCATGACAACAACCCTATTGTGATCTCGTTGGTCACGGCAGGAAGGACCGTCCACCGGGTGCTGGTCGACCAAGGAAGCTCAGCAGACGTGATGTTTTGGCCAACCTTTGAGAAGTTACAGCTGTCCCCTGATCAGATAAGACCATATGGGGGCTGCTTGTACGGTTTTGCCGGCGACCAAGTGGAGGTGAGGGGGTATATCGAGCTGAGGACGACCTTCACCGACGGCTTGGCCTCACGAACGGAGAAGGTCAGGTACCTTGTTGTAAACGCCCCATCAGCGTACAACATACTGCTGGGGAGGCCAACGCTCAACAGAACAGGAGCTGTGCCTTCGACAAGGCACGTGGAGGTCAAGCTGCCGTCTATGGACGGTATGATCATCACTATTTGCTTCGACCAGAAGGAGGCAAAGAAGTGTTACGAAAACAGCCTCAAGAACAAGAGGTCTGTGTGCCACGTAACCACCACGCCTCCCCCTGGCGTGGAACCGGAACCCCGACGAGCATCGGATGCGGTGTTAGAAGTGGTCGCCGAGGGCAATGTGCCGATGGAGGATATGGAGGTGAGATCCGAGAGAAACTGCTCGGAGATCGCTAGAGAAACCGGTATCGCGAGGGCGCTGATCGCCAGCGAGAAGAAACCTCAACCAGTAGAGGAGTGGCTCGAGAAGGAGATCAGCGGTAAAGTGTTTAAGTTGGGAAGAACCTTGGATAGCAAGACGCAAGACCAGATCGCTGAGGTAATAAGTAGACACATGGATGCTTTTGCGTGGGCTGCTTCAGATATGCCGGGGATCGACCCCGATTTCTTGTGCCATTGTTTGGCGATGGATCCCCAAGTCAGGCCCACCCGTCAAAGAAGAAGAAAATTCAATGAGGAGAAGAGACAGGCGATCAAAGAAGAGACTCGGCAACTACTGGCAGCGGGCCACATCAAGGAAATCCAATATCCAGAATGGCTCGCTAACGTCGTCCTGGTCAAGAAGAGCAGCGGAAAGTGGCGGATGTGCGTTGATTTTACAGACTTGAACAAGGCCTGCCCGAAGGAATCTTACCCCTTGCCTAGCATTGACGCCCTAATAGACAGTGCATCAGGGTGCAAGTTGCTCAGTTTTCTGGATGCCTTCTCGGGGTACAACCAAATCAAAATGCACCCCACGGACGAAGAGAAGACCGCCTTCATGACGGAAAGGTCATGTTATTGCTACAGGGTGATGCCCTTCGGGTTGAAGAATGCAGGAGCCACGTACCAAAGGCTGATGGACAAGGCGCTCGCGCCCATGGTCGGAGGAATTTGCAGGCATACGTCAACGACATGGTCGTGACGTCCCTGGAGAAAGACAAGCACGTCGCAGACTTGGAGGAGTTGTTCACCACGATAGCCAAGTACAGGCTAAAACTGAACCCTAAAAAGTGCGTTTTTGGTGTAGAAGCAGGGAAATTTCTGGGGTTTCTTCTGTCAGAAAGGGGAATTGAGGCTAACCCCGAGAAGTGCGCCGCCATTTTGGCAATAAGGAGCCCCGCCAATGTGAAGGAGGTGCAGGAACTCACGGGGCGGATGGCCGCCCTGTCTCGATTCGTATCGGCAAGCGGAAAGAAGGGCCACCCATACTTCCAATGTTTGAAGAGAAACAACAGGTTTGTTTGGACAAATGAGTGTGAGGAGGCCTTCGTACAACTCAAGGAATATTTGGCGAGCCCTCCAGTTCTGTGCAAGCCCCAAGACATAACACCCCTCAGGTTGTACTTTGCCATAACTGAGAGGGCGATCAGCTCAGTACTAGTGCAGGATCAGGACCAGACCCAAAGGCCTATATATTTCGTTAGCAAGGTGCTGCAAGGCCCGGAGGTAATGTACCAGGCTCTAGAAAAGGCAGCATTAGCGGTTGTATTCTCGGCGAGGAGATTGCGCCACTACTTCTAGAGCTTCACGGTACTGGTGATGACTGATCTGCCGATCTAGAAGGTTCTGAAGAAGCCCGATGTGGCTGGAAGGATGTGAACTGGCGGGCGAGCTTTCCGAGTATGATATCAAGTATGAACCCCGGGGATCGATCAAAGGGCAAGTCTTTGTCGATTTCGTGGTCGAGTTGTCCTCCGAGGTGGCACAGAACGCCGAGGGTGACTTTCGCTGGGTACTCTCTGTTGATGGGTCGTCCAACCAGCTGGGCAGCGGGGCTGGGGTCATCTTGGAGGGGCCCAACGGAGTGTTGATAGAGCAATCATTGAGGTTCGCTTTCAAAGCAAGCAACAACCAGGCAGAGTATGAGGCTTTGATTGCTGCAATCTTGCTGGCTAAGGAAATGGGGGCGAGAGTGCTGATGGCCAAGAGCGACTCGCTGTTGGTCACGGGACAAGTAACTGGCGAGTTCCAAGCCAAGGACCCGCAGATGGCAGCCTACTTGGAGCTGAGAAGATCTTTCGCTTCATTTGAAGTGGTGCACGTGCCAAGAGAACAGAATGTCCGAGATGACTTGCTAGCCAAGCTCGCCAGTTCGGGCAAGGGGGGTGGGCAGAGGACTGTCATTCAAGAAACTTTGAAAGCGCCTCGAGCATTCGTGACAGACCACCAAGTTCTCCATGTCTGCAGATCGATGGGAAGACCGGCGAGAAGTCACAGATCCCTAACGCAGGAAACTTTGAGGGCGCCGAGGGTTAGAGCGCGCCCAGCAGAAGAAGGGGCAAGATCGATGCAGATTTGCGCTGTCCACGAGCCAGACACGTGGATAACGCCTTACCAACGTTATTTAGCGGATGGTGTGCTTCCAGTTGACTCAATTGAGTCCAGGAAGATAAAGAAGAAGTCCAGCAAGTTTACCCTTATTGACGGCGAGCTGTACAGGTTTGGATTCACGCACCCCCTTCTTGTATGCATACACGGAGAGAAGTGCACGAGGATTATGGCTGAGCTCCACGAGGGAATTTGCGGGAGCCACATTGGAGGTCGATCGCTGGCGACAAGGACTATCCGTGCAGGCTATTACTGGCCCACGATGAGAGAAGATTGCAAGAGATACGCCCAGCGTTGCAAGCAATGCCAGCAACACGCTGATTGGCACAAGGAACCCCTAGAAGAGTTGAAGTCGATTTACAGCCCCTGGCCGTTCCATACTTGGGGAATTGACATTCTGGGACCCTTCCCACTGTCGATCAGGCAGATGAAGTACTTGGTGTTGGCGATCGAATACTTCACCAAGTGGATCGAAGCGGAGCCAGTGGCCCAGATCACCGCACACAAGATCGAGAGCTTTGTATGGAAGAACATAGTGTGCCGGTTTGGTGTGCCTAAACGCTTGGTGTCAGACAATGGGACGCAGTTTGCAAGTCACCTCTTGAAAAAGTTGTGCGAAGAGGTGGGGATACAACAGGTGTTTGCATCTGTCGAACACCCACAGACGAATGGCCAAGTGGAGTCTGCCAATCGGGTGTTGCTGAGAGGTTTAAAGAGAAGATTGGAGAAAGCTAAGGGATCGTGGGCTGAAGAGGTAGCCCGCATAGTTTGGGCATACCATACAACTGAGCAGTCAGGAACCCACGAGACCCCCTTTAGTTTGGTTTATGGATGTGATACGATGATTCCAGTCGAAATCCAGGAAAGCTCGCCGAGATTCTAGAACTTCGTGGCGGAAGACTCGAACGAAGAAAGAAGAATGAATCTGGAATTGCTGGATGAGGTCAGGGAGGAGGCGAGAGTGAAAGCCGAAGCGGTAAAGAGAAGAGTTGAGCGAAGGTACAACTCTAGGGTAACGTCAAGGCAGTTTAGAAGCGGCGATCTGGTGATGAGGAAGGCCCATCAGTATGAGATGCAAAACAAGTTATCGCCCAAGTTGACGGGACCGTTCAGAATAACCGAGGCGCTCGGGAATGGCGCCTACAGCTTGGAGACATTAGAAGGAGGGGCGATTCCCCGCACTTGGAACGCAACACATCTCAAGTTGTATTACAGTTAAAGCCTTGTAAGTAAAGATGAATATGATGAGATTCGAATAGTTTCTGTTAAAACAATTTCAAGGGGGCACTCTTTTTTCCCTGAGGAGGGTTTTTAATGAGGCCACCCAATAAAGAAGAGTTTTCCAAAGTTTAAAGCTTCTATGTTTGCATGCTTATGGCTTCGAAAGTTTTAGGAAAAAGGCCTTATTACTCGTATGTGATCTAGGGCAACAGTAAAATCGTATTGCATGCTTTCAGTTAAAAGTTTTAAAGTCCCCGTCGGTTTTCGGCGATCGGCGGCACAGTTAAGGTTTTAAAGTCATCATCGTCTCTCGGCGATCGGAGGCACCAACAATGATTAAAAGACCTCTCTGCACCAGCAGATAGAGGCAAGATTAAAAGTCCTCAGTGCGTCCAGGGAAGAGGAGATGTAACCCCTGGGCAAAGTAGAGGCACCAGATAAAGTCCTCCTCGACTTTGAGTGAGTGCAGGCGAGATCAAATGAAAAGACCTCTCTGCACCAGCAGACAGAGGCAAGATTAAAAGTCCTCAGTGCATCCAGGGAAGAGGAGATGTAAACCCTGGGCAAAGTAGAGGCACCAGATAAAGTCCTTCTCGCCGTTGAGCGAGTTCAGGCAAAATGAGCTGAAAGGTCAGGGGTGTTTGTGATTTTAAATGGTGGGAAGGGAAGTGTACCGTCCCGTACCCGGGCGCTGACGAAGTCAAGGTTAAAGTCAACGTAAAGCTTCGCCCAGGTAAGGCGTCGCCTAGCAGGGCATCGCCGAGATCGGGCGCCGCCCAACTGGGTGTCGCCAAGATGGAGTGGCACAAGGGCAAGGTGACCACAGCGCTGCTCCCCGATACCCATGGGTAGGAAAGACCATGGAGGGGGCGACGCCGTGGGAAGGCCCCAAACCCTGGATGACCACGGAACAAGTAATAAAGAGGAGAGAAAGGTGGCTTCAAGGCCATAGTAACAACACCAGTGTAGGGCAGCCTGACTCGTGAAGTACCCCTGCCGCCCCAGAGACGCCTTTGGGACAGATACGACTCAAGAGGAAGGTCACGCCCAGGGTAGCCGGGTGCAGGGTACAAGAGGAAGGCAGATACGCTCTCAAAGTGAGTGACTAGATGATTTGGGGCATGAGTTGGCACCCAAAAAGTCACCCCTAGCGCAGTAGCACTCCCAGGCAGGAGGACTCACACGTAGAAACGTCCCTAGATGGGCAGAAACGCCCCCAGATGAGGTCATGGCGTCGTGAGGCCCTCCACGTGTACGACAGCCAGGTCAGAATAGAAACACCCTTTAGTCAGGTGCCAGGTAATTAAAGTCATTCAATACAGTTTCCGTTTCGAGCGTTCAGGTACTATAATGGCTCCCAAGCGTTTCAACGTCTTAAATGCGCTACGTTTTCTAATTAAACACGCTGATTGAGTGTGTTACATTTGTGATCAAAGGCGCTTTAAGGCGCTTTAAATGCTTGGGTAGTTTAAATAGCGCTGAGAATGTTGGGGAACGGTGTTTTTTTCGAACTTTTGGCAAATTTACCAGAAACTCTCTAGTTGCTTGCTCAAGCCTTGAGGTTACGTACAAGGGACTGGGGAAAGATCTTTGCCATAGGGAGAAAGCACACACACAAGACACAGTTCTTTTACCACCTCCGGAGTGCCATACGCGGTGCTCAGATACGGAGGTGCACAGTTTTGGCTGATTTGAGAGTCGGAGTGCAAACGGCCGCTAGGGCGCCCCTTTGTCCTCTTTTTTGCAGGAATCCACAGGTAACCAGGGGGAAGGAGTCCCTAGCTGACGGTTGAGGTCGCGCACGAAGACGTCCCAGTCAACCGGACGAAACATTTGGCGCCCACCGTGGGGCCGATATAAAACATCAGTCCCATCACAAGTTCGAGAATATCTACGAAGTTACAGTAACGTTGGAGGAGGTTGGAGTGACAATGGCCCCCACCAGACGAGGTACAGCACGCGCAACCCTAGCAGAACTATCCATGCAACAGGTCCTGGAGATAATGAGGGGGCTGCAGCAGGATATGGCGGAGTCGAAGCTGGAACAGGAACGTATGTAGGCAGATCTCGAAGCCTCGCATGAGAGGAATGAAGAGCTCCACCGCGTAAATGAGGAGTTGCGCCGGGGCCTGAGAAATGATCGGGGGCGACATGGACATGACGAGATGGAGAACCATTCCCCACCAAGGGAGTTTTCCACTCCCTTCTCGCAGGAGATTCTAGATGCAGTGATCCCAAACACGTTCGCGGGGCCCAAGGTGATCTTCACCGGGATGGAGGACCCAGAGACGCACCTTGCTGCATTTCACACACAGATGGTCCTGGTAGGCGGTTCGGACGCTGCCAAGTGCAAGCTCTTTATGAGCACCCTGACTGGGATGGCTATGGACTGGTTCATCAGCCTCCCGGACGGTCATATCACATCTTTCCGCCAATTGTCACGATTGTTCAGGGAACAATACTTAGCAAACAAGGCCCCGCCGCCGGTCTCCTACGATTTGTTTGATGTGAAACAGTATCAAGGGGAGACCCTGAAGGAATACATCAATCGCTTCGGGGCCTAGGTCGTGAAGGTTGGTACGACAGAGGAGCCTATGATCGTGTACGCGTTCGTGAAAGGCGTATGCCCCGGTCCTTTTGGAGAATCCATCATTCGCAACCGCCCTAGGACTTTCGCTGAGCTACGGCGTAGGGCGGTAGAACATATTGCTTCTGAAGGGGAGGTGTGCGTGAAGCGCACCAGCGTCGTACCCTCACGCCCGAGGGGACCGGCGCGAGCTCAACCCGTCAGAGTCAATGAGACCACGACTGGAAGAAAGAAGCCAGATGCGAGACGCCCCTACGAGGCCAGAAAGCCCCAGCCCCGGGGTCCAGCGGGAGGCGATCGCCCGGCCAGAGAAAGAGCGAGACCGGCGAGGTACAACTTTGTGGTGGAGCTGAAGGACCTGATCGTCGTGCCTAATATAACTGAGAGGCTGAGGCGACTGGCGAAAACTGACAAGGTGTTAGGGCCTCGCAAAGACTCTTGGTGCGAGTTCCACGAGGCTTTCGGGCACCACATTGATACTGCCTGTCGTTGGGTTACCAGCTAGATGAGCTGGTGAGAACTGGGTTTTTGAAGGATTATGTCCCGGAGCCCACAACGACCGCCACCTTGCCGCCGCCGCCGGAAGAACCAGCACACGAGATGCCTGTGCTTGGCGAGGTCCACACCATTGTTGGAGGTTTTTCTGGCGGGGGACCCACCGCCTCCCAGCGGAAGAAATACGCGAGGGGGGTCAATTCAATCGAAGAGAGAATCTCGGGTGAGCCATGGGAGTCGGATCTCGTGTTCACCAGAGGAGATCTCCGAGATGTGGTACCCCACGACAACGACCCCGTTGTCATCTCAGTCGTCACAGCCGGAAGAAAGGTGCACAGAGTGCTTGTCGACCAGGGAAGTTCGGCAGACGTCATGTTCTTGTCGACATTTAATAAGTTACGGTTGTCCCCCGACCTGTTGAGGCCCTACACGGGGTGCCTGTATGGGTTTGCGGATAACCAGGTGGAAGTCCGGGGTTACCTGGAGTTGAGGACTACGTTCACGGATGGGGAGGCCTCCCGTACCGAAAGCATTCGGTACCTGGTCGTGAACGCCAACTCCGCCTACAATATTTTGCTGGGCAGGCCGGCGTTAAACCGTTTGAACGCGGTGTCCTCCACACGCCACATGAAGATGAAGCTGCCGGACCTTAGTGGCAAGGTGATAGTCATCAAGTCAGACCAGGAGGAGGCAAGGAAATGCTTTGAGAACAGCCTGAAAACGAAGAGAGGCGTGTTCATGGTATATGAACGTCCGCCGAGCGCGGACACGACGATGATCGAGGCGACGCCCGCTGGGTCGACGCCTAATGAGGCCATACCGGCGAGGGCGACGCCCGAAGCAGATGCACCCATGGAGGAAGGCCCTGAAGACGCGGCACCCGTGGAAGAGGCGGCGCCCGTCAAGGTTGATAGCAGGGAACAGCCAGCGGCTAACGCCGTAGAAAGGGAGATTGGCGGCAAGACATTCAAGTTAGGAAGTTTGCTGAGCCCAGAAGAACAGGAAGGGGTGGCAGAAGTGATTTCGCGCCACCTGGATGCCTTCGCATGGTCCGCCTCGGATATGCCCGGCATCGACCCCGGTTTCCTGTGTCACCACCTCAGCATGGACGCCACGGTCCGCCCCGTGCGCCAGAGAAGGAGAAAGTTCATTGAGGAGCGACAACAGGTGGTGAAGGACGAAACGCAGAAGTTGTTGAGGGCTGGCCACATCAGGGAGATTCAATATCCTGAGTGGCTTGCCAATGTCGTCTTGGTGAAAAAGGCGAATGGAAAGTGGAGGATGTGCGTGGACTTCACAGACTTGAATAAGGCGTGCCCAAAGGACTCGTACCCGCTGCCCAGCATCGACGCCTTGGTGGACAGTGCGTCCGGCAGCAAAGTGCTGAGTTTCCTAGACGCCTTCTCAGGGTACAACCAGATCAAGATGCACCCGAGAGATGAGAACAAAACTGCATTCATGACTGAGACCTGCAGTTACTGCTATAAGGTGATGCCTTTTGGGCTGAAAAACGCGGGCGCCACGTACCAAAGGTTAATGGACAAGGTCCTGGCGCCAATGCTCGGGAGGAATGTGTACGCCTATGTAGACGACATGGTGGTGGCGTCGCAGGATAGGGCGCAGCACATGGCGGACTTGGAGGAGTTGTTCGTCACAATATCCAAGTACCGCCTCAAGTTAAACCCTGAGAAGTGTGTTTTCGGGGTAAATGGCGGTAAGTTCTTGGGTTTTATGCTCACAGAGAGGGGGATAGAGGCGAACCCCGACAAATGCGCGGCGATTATCGCCATGCGAAGCCCGACGTCGGTACAGGAGGTGCAACAGCTGACAGGGCGGATGGCGGCGCTCTCGAGGTTTGTTTCCGCCGGGGGAGAGAAGGGGCATCCATATTTCCAATGCCTCAAGAGAAACAGTCGCTTTGCATGGACTGATGAATGCGAAGCGGCTTTCATTAAGCTAAAGGAGTACCTGGCGACGCCACCGGTCCTCTGTAAACCGGTAACAGGCGTGCCCCTCCGGTTATATTTTACTGTAACGGAGCGGGCTATCAGCTCTGTGTTAGTCCATGAGCAGGACCAGAGTCAAAAGCCCATCTATTTTGTAAGCAAGGCATTACAAGGAGCTGAGACGAGATACCAAGCGCTGGAGAAGGCAGCGCTAGCAGTGGTGTTTTCCGCCAGGAGGCTCCGTCATTACTTCCACAGCTTCACGGTGGTGATGATGACAAACCTCCCTATACAAAAGGTGCTGCAGAAGCCTGACGTGGCGGGAAGAATGGTGCGCTGGGCAGTGGAACTGTCAGAATTCGACATCCAGTATGAGCCTAGAGGATCCATCAAAGGGCAGGTGTACGCAGATTTTATAGCGGAACTTTCGCCCGGAGGTGAGCAAGAGGTGGAAGTGGGCTCGTAGTGGCTGCTCTCGGTGGATGGCTCTTCCAACCAACAAGGGAGCGGTGCGGGAATAGTCTTGGAGGGACCCAACGGCATACTGATTGAGCAAGCTCTGCGTTTCGCCTTTAAGGCAAGTAACAATCAGGCGGAGTATGAAGCCCTAATAGCAGGAATGCTCCTGGCCAAGGAGATGGGCGCGCAAAACCTCCTGGTGAAAAGAGACTCCCAGCTGATTACGGGGCAGGTGTTGGGTGAGTTTCAGGCGAAGGACCCACAGATGGCGGCATATCTGAAATACGTCCATTTGTTGAAGGGAGCATTCAACGCTCTTGAGCTGATACATGTCCCAAGGGAGCAGAATGCCAGAGCTGACCTGCTTGCAAAGCTGGCCAGCTCAGGCAAGGGGGGTAGACAGAGGACAGTGATCCAAGAGACTCTCAAAGCTCCGCGTAGATTCGTGGAAGACAACAGGGTAGATGTCCTCCAGATTTATACAACAAGGGGAAGGCCAAGGAGTCATTGCTCTTTGACCCAAGATACGCAGAGGGTGCCCCGCATCAGCACGTACGCGGATGTGCCCGAGGGAGAGCAGATGCAGGTATGCGTTTTGACCGAGGGAGACACCTGGATGACGCCCTACAAGCGATACCTGGCGGATGGGGCTCTCCCAGTAGAGCCTGAAGAGGGTAAAAAGGTCAAAAGAAACGCCGCAAGATATACCCTGGTGGATGGGGTGTTGTTCAGGCATGGTTTCACTCACCCTATCCTAACGTGCGTAAGTGGCGACGAGTGCACCAGGATAATGGCGGAGCTACACGAAGGCATCTGCGGGAGCCACGTAGGGGGAAGGTCCCTAGCCTCCAAGGTAATACGCGTAGGTTTCTTCTGGCCAACAGTAAAAGAGGACTGCGCACGACACGCCCAGCGGTGCAGGCAATGCCAAAAGCACGCTGACTGGCACAAGGCGCCGCCAGAAGAATTGCGATCCATATACAGCCCGTGGCCTTTCCATACATGGGGAATCGACATCCTGGGCCCGTTCCCACTGGCAATCAGGCAGATGAAGTATTTGATCGTCGCCATCGAATACTTCACCAAGTGGATAGAGGCAGAGCCCGTAGCACAGATCACTGCGCACAAGGTACAGCATTTTGTGTGGAAGAACATTGTGTGCCGCTTTGGCGTACCTAGGCGCTTGATATTCGATAACGGGACCCAGTTTGCCAGTCAGCAATTGAGAAATCTGTGCGCTGAGGTAGGAATCAAACAAGTGTTCGCATCGGTTGAACACCCCAGGCCAACGGACAAGTGGAGTCAGCAAACAGAGTTCTGCTGAGGGGGTTAAAGAGAAGGTTAGAGAAAGCCAAAGGGGCGTGGGCGGAAGAGGTACCAAGGATCGTATGGGCATACCACACCACGCCCCAATCCTCTACTATGGAGACGCCTTTCAGTTTGGTATACGGGTCGGACGCGATGATTCCGGTAGAAATACATGAAAGCTGACCACGTTTTCAAAACTTTGTGGTGGAGGAATCCAATGAAGAAAGGCGGGTAAACCTGGATCTACTAGACGAGGCCAGGGAAGAAGCCAGAATAAAAGCTGAAGCAGTGAAGAGAAGAGTAGAGCGACAATACAACTCTAAGGTAAAGCCGCGGCAGTTCCAGATTGGCGACCTGGTTATGAGGAAGGTTCACCCATACGAGTTGGAGAATAAGCTGTCTCCCAAATGGACCGGACCCTTCAGAGTTACCGAGGCTAAGGGCAACGGTTCATACAACCTAGAGACCTTGGAGGGGGGCCCCATCCCACGCGGCTGGAATGCAGCCAACTTAAAATTTTATTTTAGTTGACTTATGTAAGCAGCCATGTAACAGTTTAGTTGAAGGGGACACTCTTTTTCCCTCTCGAGGGTTTTTTAATGAGGTCACCCGAATAAAAGAAAAAACAAGTTTGAGAAAAAGCCGTGCCTTGGTTTTCAGCCTTTATCTTTCTCCGTTTGAAGTGATGTGAGGCGTCGCCAAGAAAGAAGGCGTCGCCCAGGTGAAGGCGTCGCCAAGAAAGAAGGCGTCGCCAAGAAAGAAGGCGTCGCCTAGGTGAAGGTGTCGCCCAGAAAGAAGGTGTCGCCTGAATGCAGGCGTCGTTGAGGAACATGACGAAGGAAAAGCGCACAATATGCGAAACGTATGCAAAGTAAAGCGGCGTTGCAAAAAATCAAGTATGGTATAGAAAAGTTGATGTTACAAGCAATGTTCGATACAAGTGGGCGTAATGCGGTTAGGGCAAATATTACAACTCATGCAAATCACAAAAGAGCCATTTTTCAGTGGCCATCGGAGTTAGCACTGGAGGAAGACGAAGCCCTGATCCCAGCCCACAGAGCTCGAGTAAGTCGTGTCCTCCTCTCTTGGTTTATTTTCGAACTTGCACCAAGGGTGATAAATGTGTCAGAGACACCATGAAGCAAGACATGCACAGTTAGAAAGCAATAAAGGCCGAAGTTTCTAGGGCAGTGACTCTTACATATGTACTTTTCGAGAGTTCCAGCGTTGAACTCCAAGCTGATCAAAGTGGCAGAGTCAAAACCTCCAGCCTCAGCAAGAATCCGGCAAGCTATTTGATCACTTGGAGCCAGGTTCTTGAAGGGTTTGGTTTTGAGGGCTCTCGCGTCTCTCACCCAGTACAGAGGAAAACCATCCAGAGCGGTGGGAACGAGGTCAGTGCAGCAAATCTTGAAGAACCGGCCTTTCCACCCGGTGAATGAGTTTTGGAAGGGGGTTAGGAGAACTCTCCCAGGAACGTTGCTGAGAGTTACCCAGAGGTTGTGCCTTTGCCTCTTCACCTCAAAGAAGTGAAGAAAGAGGTCAACCGAGGGTGCACAACCCAGAAACCCGAAGAGGATGTCAAAGGCTTTGACAAAGGCCCAGCTGTTGGGGTATAACTGGGCCGGAGCGGCATTGATCTCCGTCAGCAGTTCCTTCTCGAACCGGGAGAAGGGCAGGCGCACGCCGATGGTCTTGAAAACCACCTGGTAAAAGTAGAAGAAGGGGACCCCTTCGTTGGCCCGTTTGTCACCACACACTGGCTCCCCTAGAGTGCAAGGGAGCACAGCAATGTCGTCATCATGCCTCCTCGCGAAGGCACGGTAGTCATAGGAACATGAATCCCCTTTGTGTTCCCTTATGGCCCTAGTGGCGAGTAAGCATGAGCATTCGTCGAGAAGCTCACTCGAAGCCCAAGGGTACAGGTCCTTGGGATTGACCCTGGGGGAAGTAGCATGAGAAGACATTCTTTAACAAGATCAGGGATTGTCAAAGGCGTATGGCTCGCCGGTAACGTAAGAGTCGAGCGATGGGAGCGAACGCTGGAAGAACCCTTCGTGAGAAGAGAAAGGGTGCAAGAAGAAAGGGTGCAAGAACAAAGGGTGCAAGAAGAGAGAGTGTAAGTAGGTTACGAAGAGTGCAGAAATGATGAGAACAGTTTCAGAGTTTAAAGAGATAAATAAAGCGGTTAGAGCGCCAAACGACGCAAGTAGAAGTATGGCAGTTAGGGCATTGAACGACGCGAATGGATGCACCGCACGATCGAGCCACGTGGAAGGATGGCCCTGGCATCCCTGGTTAAACTCAGAACACGTCATATCGACAGAATGCCCAGTGGTACGATTGCGCCGTCGAAAGTGGATCAGGGGCACAGTAGGAGTCAGGATCACGTCGAATGACTGAACGTCCCATCAGCCATACAAGGAGCGCCACGTGGATCAAGTCGAATGACTGAACGTCCCATCAGCCATACAAGAAGCGCCGCGTGGATGGCACGGGGAGAACCTTGAGCTCTTTGCTGTCCCCAAGCGTCGACCAAGGCCAAGGTCAAAGTCAATGTCAAGGTAAGGACGACGCCCAAGGCGACGCCCGCATGAGACGCCCGAGACGTCGCCTGGAAAGACATGAAGGGCGACGCCAGCGTGAGACGTCGCGGGCGTCGCCCACCAAAATATCAGCGAGGTTGCCTTCCCGATACCCACAGGTAGGAAAGACTATGGAGGGAGATGAAGTCGAAGAGGGCAAAGTTAGTTACTAACGTCACCTCCCCGATACCCACAGGTAGGAAAGACTGTGGAGGGAGACGAAGTCGAAGAGGGCAAAGTTAGTTACTGGCGTCACCTCCCCGATACCCACAGGTAGGAAAGACTGTGGAGGGAGATGAGACCGCCAAAACGCCAGCGAATCACTGACAGGGCGTTCCCCGATACCTATGGGAAGGAAAGACCATGGAGGGAACGACTCCCCCTTTTCAAAACACTCGGCGTTTCAGACACCCGAGGACGACACGACGCTGCTGTAGCAGGCCTCTCCTTAGGCGTGGGCGTCGGGCGTTAAGGGTCAAGGAAAGGACCGTTTGGGTGTTAGAGATACCCCGTGGACGATACGGCTCCACTAGGTGAGCCACTCCATGGGCGTGGGCACTGGCGCGTGACCTTTCCCAAGCATACAAAGCCGCCCAACGAAGTGAAAGAAGCGGGTATAATACGAGCAAAACAGCCGGAGCACGCGAAGGCAAAGAATGAGAGTAAGATCACGCAGGCAGAATTCTATATCGCGAAGGCACGAAAGTAATCATACAAAAACCCAGAGTTGGAACGAGCGTGCAGACAGTTCAAAGAATTACAAGTTTAACAGAGAGAGTAAAAAACAAAGGTAAAGTGTAAAAGGAGTAAAAGCTTGAAAGGTAAAGGTGGCGGGTGAGAGACAGCGACTCAGTCATCCAAGTCCGTAGGCACGACTTTCCCGTCGACGACATGGTGTGTGGGGTCGCAGTTCGAAATATTAACGTCAGGGTTCTCGCAGGACGCCTGAGTCAGAGCCTCTTGGAAGCCCTCTTCAAACGCGCCTGTTCCGTCCGGTTGACCTGGACGTCTTCGTGCGCGACCTCAACCGTCAGCTAGGGACTCCTTCCCACTGGTTACCTGTGGATTCCTGCAAAAAAGAGGACAAAGAGGCGCCCTAGCGGCCGTTTGCACTCCGACGCTCAACTCAGCCAGCAAGAAACACCAAAACTGTTCACCTACGTCTCTGAGCACCGCGTATGGCAGTCTGAAGGTGGTAAGAAGAACTGTGTATATGTGTGTGTGTTTTCTCCCTCAGGCAAAGACCTTTCCCCAGTCTCTTGTCCGTAACCTTAAGCACGAGCAAGCAACTAGAGAGTTCTCTGGTAAATTTGCCAAAAGTTCGAACCCCGTTTCCAACATTCCCCGCGCTATTTAAACCTCCCAAGCATTTAAAACGCCTTAAAGCGCTTTTAATCACAAACGTAACGCACTCATTAAAGCGTTTAATTAGAAAACGTAGCGCATTTAAGACGTTGAAACGCTTGGGAGCCATCATAGTGCCTGAACGCTCGAAACGGAAACTGTATTGAATGACTTTAATTACCTGGCACCTGACTAAGGGGTGTTTCCATTCTGACATGGCTGTTGTACGCGTGGAGGGCCTCACGACGCCATGACCCCATCTGGGGGCGCTTCTGCCCACCTGGGGACGTTTCTGCGTATGAGTCCTCCTGCTGGGAGTGCTACTGCGCTAGGGGTGACTTTTTGGGTGCCAACTCATGCCCCCAATTATCTAGTCACTTACTTTGAGAGCGTATCTGCCTCCCTCTCGTACCCTGCACCCGATTACCCTGGGCGTGACCTTCCTCTTGGGTCGTATCTGTCCCGAAGGCGTTTCTGGGGCGGCAGGGGTACTTCACGAGTCAGGCTGCCCTACCCTGATGCTACCACTATGGCCTTGAAGCCACCTCTTCCTTCCCTTCATCGCGTTCCCGACTATCGGGTCCTGGGGCCTTCCCACGGTGTCGCTCCCTCCATGGTCTTTCCTACCCATGGGTATCGGGGAACCACACTGTGATTGCCTTGCTTCATGCCCTGTTTGCTCTAGCGACGCCTTGGTTGGGCGACGCCTTCACTTGGGCGACGCCTTGCCTGGGCGACGCCTTGCCTTGGCGACGCTTCCTCTTGGCGATTCTGGCACTTGGCGTCTCTCCACCTAGGCGACGCCTTGCGTTGACTTTGACTCTTTTGCCGTTGACTTTGACCTTGACTTAGTCAACGCCCGGATACGGGACGGTACACAAGCCCCCCAGTCTTAAGCCGAAGACTTGTCTTCAGCGCAAAGACTAAAGCCTCGCCCACGCCGTCCACGTGCCCTCCTGATGACGTGTCATTCTCTGCTGACTCAGCAATTCTTCGAATTACTGACGTGACACTTTCTGAACCACAAGGGTATTCTTAATGGCTGATTGGACATCCCCTGAAATGGGAGAAATAATGTCCTTTGAGGCTGCGCTTAATCGTGTGCCACGTGGCTCATCATGCGGTCGTCGTTAGGAACCTCTTGCGCTCCCCTTGAGCGCTTAATTTTGCAACACGTGGCATCATCACACGGTCATCATTTGTTGTCCCTCGCGCTTCTCGTAACGTTTAAGTTACCCAAACCCCGCGCTTGCCACTACTGTTACATCCACTTTCACTGCCCTTTCTCACTGTTCATCTTCTCTGAATCCCTTCTCTCGCGACCCCTGTTCATTCGTGCTTCCGCTCTCCACGCCCTTCAGCCCCCCAAAGGTACGGTTTTTTCCCTCCTTGATGATTCTCCTCACTGTATGAACTGCCTGGGACTGTCCATATTACCGCATTTCTTTGGATATCATTTGTATACTTCTCTGTTCCTCTCGCTCCCCTTCTCTCTCGTGTGGGTAGGGCGCTCCTAGGGTCCTTCCATTTTTTCCCTTTTCTCCTCCCAACCCCTTTTCTCTGAACCCTTTCTTTTTCTTTTGATCTTCAGCTTTGGCATTGATGGCGAAAACTAAGACCGTCGCGCCTCCCCCGCTCCCTAAATCTTATTATAAGGGCGAATACGACTGGGCTCCCGACGAACTTCTGGACGAATGTTCCCTCCTAAACTCTGTTGAGGACGTGGAGGCTCACAGGGGGGACCCTGCGCTTTATAATTTCAACGCTTTTCACAAAAATCACGACTCCCAAGTCCTGGTAAGCCGGGTGCGACCTGGGATGCCCGTTTGTGCGGACTCACGGGATACTGGGGGATGCCCCTTCTTCTTCCTCTATCAAATGGTGCTCAAGAGGGTGGGCCTGCGTCTGCCCCTCACTTCTTTCGAAAAAGAGCTACTTACAGAGATAAACACTGCTCCCGCCCAGCTCCACCCCAACAGTTGGGCTTTCGTGAGGGGGTTCCAAATTCTCTGCGGCTATCTAGGTGTTCCCTCTTCTGTAGACGTTTTTCTTCACTTTTTCGAGGTAAAGAAGCAAGGGAAGAGCCTATGGATGAGCTTCTCTGGCATCGCAGGGCGCATCATTCTTACGCTCTTCCAAAATTCGTTCAAAGGATGGAAGGGGAAATTCTTCAAGGTACGTGCGACCAAGCGCGATCCTACCATCCTAGAGGGCTTTCCCCTATACTGGACGGATAAGCCCATAACCATGAAGGCCCTGGCTTTGGATGAGCTTACCCCCTCCGACCGGGATGTGTGCAAAGCCTTGGCGGGACTGGGGTAGTCTTCGATACTGCCAAACTCATCGCGAACGAATTCAACGCCCATGGGCTGTCTACCTACTTTGGTATCTGCCCTTGATTGTTTATGATACATTAGTTGTTGTGGTTGTCTGCGTGTGTTTGGCCATAGAAATTCCCTTCTGCTTCATCTGAACCAACCTTTACTCTACTATTTTTCGCTGTTGCAGGTTCAGTGATGACTTCCTCCAGGCGGCTGGCTCTTGCCAAATTTTTGAAGAAGGCAAAATCTACCAAGGAAGGTGGGGACGTCGTCGCCTCCGACGTGCCCACCGTTGCTTCCCTGCCGATCCCTCCACCATCTGCCTCTCCTCTTCCCATTGCTGCGGTACCATTAGCCATGGCGTCAACCCCTGCCTCAGCGCGTCCTAACAAAGGGAAAAGGGTGTTGATAGTAGATTCCGACAGCGAAGACTCGGGTTCTGCCCTGGTTTCCCATAAGAGGAGGGCTACGGGTCTCATTGCCTCACCCGCCGCGCCCCCCGGCGATGGAAACTCTCTCAGGGACGATCCTCCCAGTGCCACCTCATCGCCGCCTCCGCCAGCCCACGAGGAGTGAGAGGAAAGGATTGACTCGGTTCCCCCACCTTCGTCGTTGCCGCATCGTGACGCAGCTGAAGCGTCGGGCTCCGCCCCTCCTGTATCAGTCCCTGGCTCGACTTCGCGCAAACCCCGGATTCCTCGCTCCATTCATAGGGAGTTGACGCAGGGCTTCACCGAAGGAATGACGCCGACTGATCCTCAAAAAGGGGGAGGCATGCCTTACTATATGGGGGCCTTCCTGGCGGTGGCAATCAAGTGGCGCACTCAGGCTCGAAATGCTATCAAAGGGAGGGAGGTTCTTCGCAAGCTGAGACAAGAGGTGGTGGCGTTGAAGGAGGAGAAGCAAAACTAGGGACTCAAGGAGGAAGCTTCCCAATCTCTGCTAAAACTGGCCCATGAGGGCAGGGAGGGAGCTGAGGCGTACACGCGAGAACTGGAACAGGCACATGCCGCTCAATTAGCCCAGCTCACCTCCTATCAAATCCAAAACATTGGTCTCCAGGAGGCGGCTCTTACATCCGAGGTGCAGCGGAGAGAACTTGAGGAGTTGGAGGCAGAGGTTAGGTGAAAAAGAGGACGCCTTGACTGCTAAGGTTGAAGCTTTGGGCCTTCTACAAGCCGAGGCTAACAAGCTCCGGGTGGAGAAGGAATTCCTGGAAAAGCAATTGACATCCAAGGATTCCAGGATTACCGAACTAGAGGGGGAGGTCCAAGAACTGACTGGGGAGATGGCGGGGGCGTTTGAGGAGGGTTTCCAAGAGGCTCTGACCCAGGCGTCCTGCGAGAATGCGGGCATCAATATTTCGAACTGCGACCCCACACACCATGTCGTCGACGGGAAGGTCGTGCCCATGGACTTGGATGACTGAACCGCTGTCTCTCACCCGCCAGCTTCAGCTTCAAGCTTAACTGCTTTATACTTTACCTTCGTTTTTTATTTTCTCTGTTAAAACTTGTAATTCTTTGAACTATCCGTACTCTTGTTACAAAACTGGGTGTTCGTATGACTGCTTCGTATGATTGCTTTTGTGCCTTCGAGACATAGAATCCTGCCTGTGCGTTCTTACTCTCGTTCTTTACCTTCGCGCGCTTCGATTATTTTACTTGTGTTCCGCCTATTTCTTTCACTTCGTTGGATGGCCTTGTATGTCCGGGAAAGGCCACGCGCCAACCCTCACGCCCATGGAGAGGCTCTCCTAGTGAAGCCGTATCGTCCACGGGATGTCTCTGATACCGAAAGGTCCTTTCCTTGATCCTTAACGCCCGGCGCCCACGCCTAAGGAGAGGCCTGCTACAGCAGCACCGTATCGTCCCCGGGTGTCTAAAATGCCGAGTGCTCTGGGGGGGGTCGGTTCCCTCCATGGTCTTTCCTTCCCATAGGTATCGGGGAACGCCCTGCCAGCGATTCGCTGGCGTTTGGCGGTCTTATCTCCCTCCACAGTCTTTCCTACCTGTGGGTATCGGGGAGGCGACGCCAGTGACTAACTTTGCCTTCTTTGATTTCGTCTCCCTCCACAGTCTTTCCTACCTGTGGGTATCGGGGAGGCGGCACTATTGATACTTGGGTTGGTGACGCCCGCAACGTCTCATGCTGGCGCCGCCCTCTGCGCCTTTCCTGGCGACGCCTCGGGCGTCTCATGCTGGCGTCGCCCAGGGGCGTTAACTTTACCTTGGCATTGACTTTAACCTTGGTCATGGGCGACACCGGGGGATAGCGAAGAGCTCAAGGTTCCGCCTGTGCTATCCACGTGCCGCTTCTCGTATGGCTGATGGGACGTTCAGCCGCTTGACTTGGTCCTGACATCTACTGTGCCTCTGACCCACTCTCGACGGCGCATCGTACCCTTGGGCATTCCGTCGATAGGACGTTTTCTGAGTGTTAACCAGTGGTGCCAGGGTCATCCTCCCATCCTCTGCCACGTGGCACAGATCGCACTGTGCATCCATTTGCGTCGTTTGGCGCTATAACTGCAACACTTCCATTTGCGTCGTTTGGCGCTCTAACCGCGATATTTAGCTCTTCAAAATCTTGAAACTGTCCTCATCATTTCTGCGCTTTTCGTGACCTACTTGCACCCTTTCTCTCCTCGCGAAGAGTTCTTCTAGTGTTCGTTCCAACCAGCGTTTTACCCCTGCGTTACCAGTGGGTCACTCACCTCCAAACCTTCCAGATTCTGTTCAGGCATGTCTTCTCGTGTTCCTCCCCCCAGGGTTAACCCCAAGGACCTGTATACTTGGGCCTCGAGCGAGCTTCTTGACGAGTGCTCATGCCTACTCTCCACCAGGGCCATAAGGGAACACAAAGGGGATTCATGCTCCTATGATCACCGTGCCTTCGCGAAGAGGCACGACGACGATATTGCTGTGCTCCCTTGCACTCTAGGGGAGCCAGTATGCGGAGACGAACGGGCCAACGACGGGGTCCCCTTCTTTTATTTCTATCAGGTGGTATTCAAGACCATTGGCGTGCGCCTGCCCTTCTCCAGGTTTGAGAAAGAACTGCTGACAGAGATCAATGCCGCTCCGGCCCAGTTATATCCCAATAGTTGAGCTTTCGTCAAGGCCTTTGGCATCCTTTTCGGGTTTCTGGGTTGTGCACCCTCAGTTGATATCTTTCTCCACTTTTTTGAGGTGAAGAGGCAAAGGAATAACCACTGGGTGACCCTCAGTAACGTTCCTGGCAGGGTTCTCCTGACCCCCTTCCAAAACTCATTCACTGGGTGGAAGGGCAGGTTCTTCAAGATCTGTTGCTCTGATCTCGTTCGCTCCGCCCTAGATGGTTTTCCAATGTACTGGGTGAGGGAGACGAGGGCCCTCAAATCCAAACCCTTCAAGAAGCTAGCCCCGAATGACCAGGTGGTTTGCCGGATCCTTGCTGAGGCGGGAGGTTCTGACTCCGCCACCTTGATCAGTTTGGAGTTCAACGCTGGAACCCTAGAAAAGTATATATGTATGAGTCATTGCCCTAGAAACTTCTGCCTTTGTTGCTTTCTAACTGTGTGTGTTTCGCTTCATGGTGTCTCTGACACGTTTATCTCCCTTGGTGCAGGTTCGAAGATAAACCAAGAGCAGAGGTCACGACTTACCCGGGCTTTGCGGACTGAGAGCGGGGCTTCGTCTTCCTCCCGCGCTGACTCCGGCGGCCACTGAAGAGTGGTTCGTTTGTGTTTTTGTATGAGTTGTAATGTTTGCCCTATTCGCATTACTCCCATTTATCTCGAACAGTGCCTGTAAAATTAATTCTACTACACCATGTTTCCGTAACACCGCTTTACCTTTGCACGCACCTCATATACTGTACGTTTTTCCTCCGTCATGTTTCTTAGCAGCGCCTGCACTCAGGCGACGCCTTCTACCTTGGCGATGCTTTTCTTCTTGGCGACTGGCAAACTTTTAAAATGGGGAAAAGATAAAGACTAAAAACCAAGGCAAGGTTTTATCTCACACTTGTTTTTCTTTTATTTGGGTGACCTCATTAAAAAACCCCGGAAAGGGAAAAAGAGAGTCCCCTTTAACAAGACTGTTACATCGCTGCTTACATAAGTCAACTAAAATAAACCTTCAAGTTGGCTGCATTCCAACTGTGCGGGATGGGACCCCCCTCCAAGGTCTCTAGGTTGTACGAACCGTTTCCCTTAGCCTTAGTAATTCTGAAGGGTCCGGTCCACTTGGGACACAGCTCATTCTCCAGCTCGTATGGGTGGGCTTTCCTCATAACTAGGTCGCCAATCTGAAACTGTCGCGGCTTTACCTTAGAGCTATATTGCCGCTCTACTCTTCTCTTTACCGCCTGGGCTTTTATTCTAGCTTCCTCCCTAGCTTCGTCTAGTAGATCCAGAATTACCCGCCTTTCTTCGATGGATTCCTCAACCACAAAGTTTTGAAAACATGGCGAGTGTACCGTCCCGTATCCGGGCGTTGACTAAGTCAAGGTCAAAGTCAACGGCTGGAGAGTCAAAGTCAACGCAAGGCGTCGCCTAGTAAAGGCGCCGCCCCACCAGGGCGTCGCCAGATCAAACAACCAAGAGGAAGCGTCGCCAAGGCAAGGCGTCGCCTAGGTGAAGGCGTCGCCCAACCAGGGCTTCGCCAGATCAAACAGTGCTAAAGTAAGGCAATCACGGTGTGGTTCCCCGGTACCCATGGGTAGGAAAGACCATGGAGGGAGCGACGCCGTGGGAAGGCCTCAGGTCCCAATAGCACGGGGCAGCGATAAAGAGAAAGAAAAGGTGGCTTCAAGGCCATAGTAATAGTACCAGTGAAGGGCAGCCTGACTCGTGAAGTGCTCCTGTCGCCCCAGAGACGCCTGTGGGGCAGATACGACTCAAGAGGAAGGTCACGCCCAGGGCAGCCGGGTGCAGGGTGCAAGAGGAAGGCAGATACGCTCTCAAAGTAAGTGACTAGATACTTGGGTGCATGAGTTGGCACCCAAAAAGTCACCCCTAGCGCAGTAGCACTCCCAAGCAGGAGGACTCACACGTAGAAACGTCCCCAGATGGGCAGAAACGCCCCCAGATGGGGTCATGGCGTCGTGAGGCCCTCCACGTGTACGACAACCATGCCAGAATAGAAACACCCTTTAGTCAGGTGCCAGGTAATTAAAAGTCATTCAATACAGTTTCCCTTTCGAGCATTCAGGTACTATAATGGCTCCCGAGCGTTTCAACGTCTTAAATGCGCTACGTTTTCTAATTAAGCGCTTTAATGAGTGCGTTACGTTTGTGATTAAAAGCGCTTTAAGGCGCTTTAAATGCTTGGGTAGTTTAAATAGCGCAGAGAATGTTGGAAAAAGGGTTCGAACTTTCTGCAAATTTACCAGAGCTCTCTAGTTGCTTGCTCGTGCTTCATTAGTTACGAACAAGGGACTGGGGAATATTTTTGCCTGAGAGAGAGAACACAGATACACAGTACACAGTTATTTCTTACCACCTTCAGAGTGCCATACGCGGTGCTCAGAGACGTAGGTGAACAGTTTGGGTGTTTCTTGCTGGCTGACTTGAGCGTCGGAGTGCAAACGGCCGCTAGGGCGCCCCTTTGTCCTCTTTTTTGCAGGAATCCACAGGCAATCAGTGGGAAGGAGTCCCTAGCTGACGGTTGAGGTCGCGCACAAAGACGTCCCGGTCAACCGGACGGAACAGCGAGCTTTCTTGTATTTCTACCGGGATCATCGCATCCGACCCATACACCAAACTGAAAGGCGTCTCCATGGTAGAAGATTGGGGCGTGGTGTGGTATGCCCATACAATCCTTGGTACTTCCTCCGCCCACGCCACTTTGGCCTTCTCTAACCTTCTCTTTAGCCCCCTCAGCAAAACTCTGTTTGCTGACTATACTTGCCCGTTGGTCTGGGGGTGTTCGACTGATGCGAACACTTGCTTGATGCCTACCTCAGCGCACAGATTTCTCAATTGCTGACTGGCAAACTGGGCTGTCAATCCCCCAGGTATGAAAAGGCCACGGGCTATATATGGATCGCAGCTCCTCTGGCGGCGCCTTGTGCCAGTCAGCGTGCTTTTGACATTGCTTGCAGCGCTAAGCGTGTCGCGCGCAATCCTCATTTACCGTTGGCCGGAAAAACCCTGCGCGTATCACCTTGGAGGCTAATGACCTCCCCCCCACGTGGCTCCCGCAAATGCCTTCGTGGAGCTCCGCTATTATTTTGGTACACTCGTCGCTACCTCATGAAGGCGTCGCCTGCCTTGTCATCGCCCAAAGACAAAGGAGGACTTAACTTCGTGCCTCATCATCACTCAAAGGTGAAGGAGTATTTCTCTTGGTGGGCTCCTCATCACTCAAATGTGAAGGAGGATTTCTCTTGTCTTTACGACTTTTGATAACTCGTGCTCTTTACGCTTCTTCTTGTTACTCTTCGATTTTCTTTTGCCTCTTAAACTTGCAAAAGTTTCAACTTGTTCTTTCCTTGCCCTTCTATACCCTTGACAGCGCTCGAGGGCGAGGGAGGACTCATCTCTCCTTCTATGGCCTCGACAGCGCTCAAGGGCGAGGAGGACTTATCTCCTCCTGTACTAGGTGTCCACACTCGAGGAGAGATCCGCTGAACACGAGGTCGTATCGTCTTTAGCGTCTCTAAAAACTTGGGACTAAATCACCCTTTGGTGCCCACGTCCGAGGAGAGGCCTACTACAATGGCGCAGTATCGTCCACGGAGTGTCTAAACGCCAAAGACAACTTATCCCATTATAACTACGCGCTTGGTGCCCACGCCTGAGAAGAGGCCTGCCCGAAGGCGACGCCGTTTCGTTCCCGGAGTGTCTGAAAACACCAAGGCGATCAGTGTTCTTGGCGCCCACGCCCAGGTAGAGGCGTGTTGGAAACATCGTCGTATCGTCCCTGGTGTGTCTAAACACCAAGATGACCAGGGATTTTGGTGATTATGCCTAAGGAGGAGGTTTCCCGAAGGATGACGCTTCGTCTGGGGTGTTCGACTGATGCAAACACTTGCTTGATTCTTACCTCTGCACACAGCTTCCCCGACTGTTGGCTCGCAAACTGATCCTCGTACACTCGTGGCGACTCACACATGTCAGAATTGGGTGCGTGAACCCATGCCTGAATAGCACTCCCTCAATGAGAGTATACCTTGCAGAATTTTCTTTATCCTTTTTCCCTCTCCAGGCTCTGTTGGGAGAATCCCATCTGCAATGTAACGCCTATAAGGTGTCATCCACGTATCCCCTTCTTCCAAGGCACACACCTGCACACGCTTCTCTTCCTCGGGCGAGGCCGCGTAGGCACTGATGCAGGGTGTCCTCGCCGTATCTTGAGTTAGAGAGCGATGGCTCCTTGGCTTTCCTCTCGCTGTGCTGATGTGAAGAACATCCACCCTATTATCCTCCATAAATTTTCGCGGTGCTTTGAGCTTTTCCTGAATGACTGTCCTCTGCCTTCCCCCCTTGCCTGAGTTGGCCAGCTTCGCGAGCAGGTCAGCTCTGGCATTTTGCTCTCTAGGGACATGCACCAACTCAAACGTAGCGAAAGCTCCCTTCAACACTTGGACATACTTTAGATATGCTGCCATCTGCGGGTCCTTTGCCTGATACTCCCCAGTCACCTGCCCTGTGACCAACTGTGAATCACTCTTTACCAAGAGGCTATGCGCGCCCATTTCCCATTAAAGGCGATGCGTAGGGCTTGCTCGATCAAGACCCCGTTAGGCCCCTCCAAAACTATTCCTGCGCCACTCCCGTGTTGATTGGAGGACCCATCCACTGAGAGCATCCACTGTGATCCTAACTCCACCTCTTGGGAGGCACCTCCTGGTGAGAGTTCTGCGACAAAATCTGCGTAGACTTTCCCTTTGATGGATCCCCGGGGTTCGTACTGGATATCAAACTCTGACAGCTCCACCGCCCAGCGAACCATCCTTCCAACTACATCTGGCTTCTGAAGTACTTTCTGAATGGGGAGGTTCGTCATCACTACCACTGTGAAGCTGTGAAAATAGTGGCGGAGCCTCCTGGCCGAGAACACTACTGCCAACGTCGCCTTCTCCAACAACTGGTACCTCGACTCTGGGCCTTGCAAAGCCTTGCTTACGAAGTAGATGGGCCTCTACACTTGATCATGTTCCTGGACTAGCACAAAACTGATAGCCCACTCAGTCACAGCGAAGTACAAACGAAGGGGGACGCCTACCCGTGGCTTGCAAAGCACCGGTGGCGTCGCCAAGTACTCCTTTAACTTGAGGAATACTGCTTCGCTCTCATCTGTCCACGTGAAACGACTATTCCTCTTGAGGCACTGAAAATAGGGGTGGCCCTTCTCACCTCCGGCAGACACGAACCTTGACAAAGCCGCCATCCGCCCAGTCAACTGTTGTACTTCTTTCACTAAGGTTGGGCTCCTGATGGCAATGATGGCTGCGAACCTTTTTGTGAGCATAAAGCCTAAGAACTTACCCGCCTTAACCCCGAAGACGCACTTCTCGGGGTTCAGCTTGAGGTCCATGGTGAGGTGGTGGCACAAAAAATATGGGTCGATGCCTGGCATGTCTAAGGCGATCCATGTGAATGCATCTAAGTGGCGCGAGATCACCGCTGCCACTTCGTCTTGTTCTTCCTGGCTCAACAAACGCCCCAGCTTGAATATCTTGTCACCAATCTGCCTCTCCACCACGTTGTCTACTGGTTGGGGTCGCCTATCCCGTACGCTCTCTGCACGAGACTCGTTTCTGCGATCTTCTCCTATAGGTGTCGCCTCATCGACTTTTCCCATGGGCGAGGCCCCCTCGGATACCTCTTCCATGGGCGAGACCTCCCCATGTGTTTTTTCTAAGCGCACATCTTCCCCTGGCATCGCCTCCGCGGGTGAGGCCTCGACAGGCGTCGGCTTCGCAGATGTCGCCTCTTCTATGGACTCCACCTTCATCGGCGTAGCTGAGATGGGCGATCGTTCAAGCACCATGAACACGCCTCTCTTTGTCCTTAAGCTACTTTCATAGCATTTTCCCTCTTCCTGATCTGATTTAATTACGATCACCTTGCCACTAAGATCTGACAACTTCATCTTCATGTGGCGCGTGGAGGCCACTGCTCTTAGCCTATTCAGCGTTGGTCTTCCCAACAAGATGCTGTAGGCTGAATTGACGTTTACAACTAAATACCGGATGCTCTCGATACGCGACGTCGTTCCATTAGTAAATGTCGTCCTCAGCTCCAGGTAGCCACGCACCTTAACTTGGTCCCCTGTGAACCTGATGGAGATCAAGCTCGAGTGGACATGGAGGCCAATCATCAAGAGCAAGAAGAGGTTGAGGCTCAAATGGAGGACGCTCTTGGAGTTCAAAGCCCACCTCAAAGGCTTACCAGGAGCATGTTCAAGGCTTTAGAAGCTAATGGACGTTTATTTTCTCTTTTTTGTAATTTCTTTGTTTGAAGGTGCTTAGAGGGAAACATTAGAAACCTCTTTTGTTAAAGCATCTTTTAGTCTTTAGTTAGGAGTCTTAGGGGGGGTGTGCGTTAGTAGAGAGGTGTAGGAGTAATAGGGAGGTGCTAAAGTGAGAGAAGAGGTCACACCTTCCTCATGCTTGGCGCCACTTTCATGTATTTGGGGGAAATTTTGAAATTAATTAGCTTTGCATTTCAGCACCTCTAGGCTATAAATTAAGGTGTTGCCTTTGTATTTTTCGGATCTGAATTTTGATTACAGAAACTATACTCAAATTTTGAGAGAGCATTGGAGAGCTTTGTGCCTTCCTCACTTAGTCTTATCTTGAGAGTTCTATGGTTACCTCAAGTGGCGGCTTGCACACTCATCTTGGAGTCACCATCCTCTAAGTGGCGTGATCATCCAACCATTCTTCCATCTTCATGAGCTTTCTTTTCTCCTTCCTTCCTTCTCTTTTTATGTTCATGTCTTAGCTTGCTTCCTTTGTTTTTTCAGTTCTGCATTTTCAGTTCATATGTGTTTTGCTGTGGTTCATTTGCTTCTTTGTTGTTCTTCATTGTTTCTTCTTCATTTCTAGCCTTTTTTATTCCGTGCAATTCTGTTCTTGTGATTTTTGTTCGGTGCCTTTGCCTTTTCTTCCATTTTTGTTCGGTTCAATTTGACAATACATGGAACTTCCATATGAGTTTGGGTTTTGGTACTAGTCTTGGTGAGTTCGTGATCATAGAACCTTGATCCAATTCTATCTTAAAGTTCCTATCTCATATCCAACTCAAGATGATTCCAAAGAATGTCAAGAATCATTCGTAGTGTGCTATTGGAATCATATCATGTGGTATCATGAGCTTAGGTGTGTTCTTGTTTAATTTTTGAGTTGTGTTGCACTTTATTTCAAGAGCTCTTTAATTTCTGTCCAGCCGGTTGACCTGGGACGTCTTTGTGCCCAACCTCACCCGTCAGCTAGGGACTCCTTCCCACTGGTTACCTGTGGGTTCCTGCAAAGAAGGACAAAGGGGCGCCCTAGCGGCCGTGTGCACTCCGACGCTCAAGTCAGCGAGCAAGAAACACCAAAACTTTACACATCCGTATCGGAGCACCGTGGATGGCACTCTGAAGGTGGTCAAAAGAAACTGTGTCTAGTGTCTATTTTCTCCTCCTGGAAAACAACCTCTCTCCCTAGTCCCTTGTTCGTAGCCTCAAGACTCGAGCAAGCAACTAGAGTGTGTTCTGGGAAAGTCTGCCAAAAGTTCCAACCCCCTTTCCAACATTCAAGGCGCTATTGAAACTACTCTAACATTTAAAGCGTCTTAAAGCGCATTTAATTATAAAACGTTCAGCGCCTTTAAGACGTTTAAACCGCTTGGAGCATTTATAGTACCTTAAACGCTCGAAACGTAAACTTTATTAAATAGCTTTAATTACCTTGTACCTGACAAATTGAAGTTTCTATTCTGACTTGGCTGCTATTACACGTGGAGGGCCTCACAGCACCGTGACCCCACTTGGGGGTATTTCCTCATGTGAGTCCTCCTACCTGGGAGTGCATCTGCGCAAGGGGTGACTTTTTGGGTGCCAAATCATGCCCCCAAACCTCTAGTCACTCACTTTGAGAGCGTATCTACCTTCCTCTCGTACCCTGCACCTGGCTGCCCCCGGGTGTGTCCCTTCTCATGAGTCGTAACTATACCAAGGGCGTCTCTGGGGCGGAATGGGCACTTCACGAGTCAGATTGCTCTCCGCTGGCGCTATTACTATGGCCTTGAAGCCACCTTTCTCTTCTCTTTATTGTTACCCCGGGTTATCGGGGTTTGAGGCCTTCCCAGGGCGTCACTCCCTCCATGGTCTTTCCTACCCATGGGTATCGGGGAGCAACGCTGTGGTTGCCTTGCTTTTGTGAAATTTTACCTGGGCGACGCCCTACCTTGGCGACACCTGCTCTAGACGACGTCTTATCTTGGCGACGCTTCCTCTTGGCGACGCCTTGCCTCTTGGCGTCTCCTGACCTTGGGGACGCTTGGCCTTGGCGTCACCTGACCTTGGGGACGCTTGGCCTTGGCGTCGCCTCACCTAGGCGTCGCCTCACCTAGGCGGCGCCTTATGTTGACTTCGACCTCGACGCTGACTTTGACCTTGACTTTATCAACGCCCGGGTACGGGACGGTACACAAGCCCCCCAGTCTTAAGCTGATGACTTGTTTTCAGCGAAAAGACTAAGGCCTCGCCCACGCCATCCACGTGGCATCCTGGTGACGTGTCACTCTTGCTGACGTGACACTCCTCAAACTATTGACGTGACATTCTCTGAACCACAGGTGATGGAGATCAAGCCCGGAATCACATCAACAGGGGTGCTCTTAATAGCTGATTGGACATCCTCTGAGACGGGGAAAGCACCACTTTTTGGGGCCACACTTAATCGCTTGCCATGTGGTTCATCACGCGGTCAGCCTCACAAGCCTCTTGTGCTCCCAGCGAGCGCTGATCCTCTGACACGCGACTCAATCGCACGATCCCAAATTAGCGCCTCTTGGGTTGCAAATGTAACGTTTAAGTTACCCAAAACCCCGCGCTCAAAACCACTGTTTCATCCACTTTCTCTGCACTCCCGCACTGTTCATCTCCTTCGAGCTCTTTCTTTGCAATCCCCGCTCTCTCCTTCGTGCTTCCATTCCTTCCCTACTTCGACACTCAAAGGTATGATTTTTCTACATCCATGATTCTTCCTCTTCATTGTGTTGCATTACTGTGTATGAACTACCTGGGACTGCTTGTGTTTCTGCATTTCTGCGTTCTTTTCGCTCCTTCGTCCTTCTCCGCTCTCTTCTCCCCTTTCTTGGTAACTTTGCGTGGGGTTTAGGTGGCATTTTCCTTGACATCGCTTGTTAAAACCCTTTTCCTTTCTTCTTTCTCCAACTATTTATCCGCATCATGGTGCGCCTGAAACGAAGGTCCAGTTCTCCCCCCAAGACCGACTACAAGGCCCTCTATAAATGGGCCCCTGACGATCTTCTAAACGAATGCACCACCTTGACGACCTTTCAAGACTTGGAGAACCATCGGGGTGACCCCCATTTATACAACTTCAATGCCTTCTGCCGCACCCACGATGCCCACATTTCCGTCCGCCCCGGTAGGCCAGGGGAACCTATTTGTGTGGATGACAGACCCAGGAGTGGGGCCCCCTTTTTCTTCATGTATCAAATTGTATTCAAACACGTTGGTGTACGCCTTGCGTTCACACCTGTACCGACCAGGTCATCGGGTGCGATGACGTGTCTTGCGCGTGCCCGGGTGGGGCGTGCTCAGTGGAACACGTAGGCTAGAAAAGATGAATGGTTCAGAAGTGAGCATAGTCGCCGGTTACACTGAGTTGGCGTTCTCTGATCTCTAGTGTGCGTTACCGGCGGTCGCCAGAGTTACGTCGCAATCGCCGTATGAGAGTGCTAGGAGATCAGGTGGTGAGAGGTCGCCGAAGAATGCTAGGAGCTCGGGTGGTTTGCACGTCGCCACGAGGAGCACATCGCCGGATCTCCCAGTAAACTCAGTTAAAACTGTTAGAGGCTCAGAAGGGTAATCTCAATCGTGTAAGTTCAGTAAGATGACTGTTGCGCCAGCATGGGGCGTGAAGGCTGAGTGGGTTGAAGGGAACAGATTGCCCATCAGCGACAGGATTCCCAGAGGGGACATTCGTTGGTGGCAAGGTTTCCTCAGCTCGAGCATGCATGGCGTAGCAGTAAGGAAGGTGGCACTTGCGACGAGCGGTATCACAGAGATGATGCACTTTGTTGCATCCGATACTCGCCTTGTCGGGTGATGTTTCACAGCGCATTGTGCGCTAGCTTGCTCCTTGAGTTGAGGACTTAGCTGTGTGGCTGGTTACTACACAGGAATGACGTTCAAGTTGCCCCAATCCAGATGACGACACGTGTAGGGTTGGATGTTACCAGTTACTCCAACCTAGATGATGACACGTGTAGGGTTGGGAGCAATGGAGAAATGATGCTCAAGTTGCCTTGGCTTAGATGACGACACGTGTAGGGCTGGGCGCTACCTGCTATCCCAGTCCAGATGGTGACACGTGCAGGGCTGGATGCGAGCCACGCGTCAAAAGGCATAACGGCCTAGAGAGAGAAGAAACCTAGCTATAAAGGTAACCTTAACAGAATTTGCAGAGGTACGTTTTTCATTACGGCTGATACTGCTAGGGTTGTGTGCCTACAGTACGGTCCTACATAGCATATTCTCTCTTAGTTTTTGGGTGTTCTTGCCACTGACTTGAGCGTCGGAGCGCCACCGGCCGCAGAGGCGCCACTATGTGTTTTTCAGGTTCCCAGAGAGGCTATCTGTGGAGTGGACTTGGAGGGCACGTGGTGTCAAGCTGGTGAGGAAGATCGTGACGAGGCAACGCTCTTGCGCTAAGTCAACCGGCAGGATCAACACCCTTCGAGAGGGAACTCCTCACGGAGATTAATACGGCCCCTGCCCAGCTACATCCCAATAGCTGGGCCTTTGTTCGGGCCTTTCAAATTCTTTGTGGATATCTAGGCGTTCTCCCTTCGGTGGACGTCTTTCTACACTTCTTCGAGGTGAAGAAGCAAGGGAAAAGCCTCTGGGTGAGCTTTTCCGGGATCGCTGGCAGGATCCTCCTTTCCCTCTTTCAGAACTCGTATAAAGGCTGGAAAGGAAAATTCTTCAGGTTGTGCTGCGCCAAATAGGACCCCACAGCCTTGGATGGCTTCCCACTATACTGGACAGAGCATCCCAAGCTGCTCAAGCCTAAGGCCCTGGATGAGCTGTCCTCTGCTGATAGGGGGGCATGCAAGGCCTTGGCTGGCCTGGGGATCGTTTTCGACACGCTTAAGCTCATAGCGTGCGAATACAACGCACACACCCTTTCCACCTATTTTGGTAGGGAGGCTTGTTTCTTGTTGCCCTTTCTTATCTTTGTTTTACTGCATCATGCTTGTTCTGTTGGCCTCCTCCACCTGTTTCCCTCGTTGTTAAGTGTCTTTATGTTTCGTTTATCTGCGTGCTTTGTGGATTTATATAACTGCATTGGCCTTAACTTCTGTTCTTTGGTTTGTCTGAATGTAGGATCAGTGATGGATTCTTCTAAGAGGATGGTCTTGGCGAAAGACTGAAGGCTGCTCGTGCCACCAAGGCTGGCACCTCCTCCACCCCCGCTGCTGATCCAAGCCTCCCACTATCCTCGCCCTCACCAACACCAACCACCACCGAAACTCCACTAGGCCCATCTTCACCACCCCCACGTAGCCCCCAAACACTTCAAACACCCAGCTCACCTCCACCCATCGCCGCAGTCCCATTGGCTGTGGCCTCATCACCTGCTACAGCCCCCCGGGACAAAGGGAAGAGGGTGTTGGAGATCCTCTCCAATGATGAGGACTCTGATGGTGGGGTATCCTTCAAGAGGAGAAAGGCTGCGAGGGTTCCCACCCTACAAGCAGCATCATCCCAGGGAGGGGATTCCTTCAGGGACAACCCCCCTAGTGCTACCTCTCCCCCTCCCACAATAGACCAAGAGCAAAAAGGTGAAGGGGCCGAGTCTGCTCCGCCTCCACCACCAGCAGAGGTCTTCGCTGATCCTGCCTCCATTTCTGCCGCCCCTGATCTTATTGCCATTCCTCCTCCCATCATGCATCTGATGAGAGGCTTCAACAGGGGATTAATGCCAGAAGGCTCCAACAGGAAAGAAGGAATGCCCTTCTACTTGGGAGCCTTCTTGGCCGTGGCCCTTGATTGGCGCGCCCAAGCTAGAAACGCAACTTTAAACGCACAAGCCCTCCAGGCCCTGAAAGCAAGAGTGGCCGCTATGGAGGAGGAGAAGAAAGCTCTGG
The DNA here is from genome assembly GCF_000499845.2 of Phaseolus vulgaris. Lineage (NCBI taxonomy): Eukaryota > Viridiplantae > Streptophyta > Magnoliopsida > Fabales > Fabaceae > Phaseolus > Phaseolus vulgaris. The sequence continues at coordinate 18,166,245 of NC_023757.2, forward strand.
GACGCCAAAATGAGGCCTACCAAGCCTCTCTAAAGTTGGCGCAAGAGGCCAAAGAGGAGGCTGAAGGGCAGCTGGGTGAGGCGATGGAGTTTCAGGTTGACTTCTACGTTCGGGAAGTCTCTCTCCAGGTTCAAATAACGACCTCCAGGACATGGCCGCAGCCTCCGAAGAGCTTCAAAAGGACTTGGAGGATCAATGCTATGGGCAGGCTGAAAAACTGGAGTGGATGGAGGAGGAGATGGCTACCCAGGCCAAGACATTGGACCTTCTCCAAGTTGACCATGACAAACTGCAGATCGAGGTCAGCCGGCTCCGAGTGGAGAAGGAGGCTCTGGAGAAGCAGGTGGCTTCCGGGGACTCTATCATCGAGGAGTTGGAGAAGACCAAGAAGGCGCTCATCGATGACATGGCCGGCACCTTCGAGGAGGGATTCAAAGAGGCTTTGGCCCAGGCCGTTTGCGAGAACCCGGGGATCAACGTTTCTAATTGCGATTCCACCCACCATGTCGTTGATGGACGCGTCGTGCCCCTTCAGTTGGATGATTGAAACGCTGACTCTCAACTGCCACCTTTACTTTTTGCGCTTTATATTTGTTCTTGCCAATCTCCGATAAACTGGTAAACCCTTTGAACTATTTGCACCTTTGTCGGAACCATGGGTTTTGCATGACAATTTTACACTTCCGAGGTATCGAGCTCTGTTTGTATGATATTTTTACCTTTGTTCTTCATTTTTGTGTACTTCAATTGCTTTGCCTGTACTTTTATCCGTCTCTTTCGCTGTGTTGGGTGATCCTGTGCACCTGGTGCCTCACTTCTAACGTGTACCTCAAACCTGCTCAGCCTTCGTATCTTTGAGGCCTCTGCCTCGTGAACGCGCTGGCCGCTCCACCATCGCTGCAAATGCAAAGGTCGAGACCTGCTCTGTGTCTTAAACACTTGGGACAAGGTCGCGCTTCAATGCCCACGCCCATGGAGAGGCCTGTCTAATCAGCGTCGTATCGTCCATGGAGTGTCTTAAGCATCAAGGCGATCTGTCCCTTAATTCTTGGTGCTAGGCGCCCACGCCTGAGGAAAGGTCTGCTACAACAGCACCGTATCGTCCTCAGGGTGTCTAGAAACGCCAAGCACAAGGAAGGCTCGAAGCCCCCCATGGGGTCGTTCCCTCCATGGTCTTTCCTTCCCATGGGTATCGGGGAACGACCCTGCCGTCGGTTCACTCGGCTCTGGCGATCTCGTCTCCCTCCACAGTCTTTCCTACCTGTGGGTATCAGGGAGGCGACGCCTCTTGATGGAGATCAAGCTCAAGAGGACATGGAGGCCAATCAACAAGATCAAGAAGAGGTAGAGGCACAAATGGAGGACGCCCATGGAGGTCAAAGCCCATCTCAAAGGCTTACAAGAAGCATGTTCAAAGCTTTAGGAGCTAGGGGACATTCATTTTCTCTTTTTGTAATTTCTTTGGTTGAAGGTGCTTAGAGCGAAACATTAGAAACCTCTTTTGTTATAGCATCTTTTAGGCTTTAGTTAGGAGATTTAGGAAGGGGGGTGTATTAGTAGATAGGTGTATTAGTAGATAGGTGTAGGAGTAGAATAGGAGGTGCCAAAGTGAAGGAAGAGGTCACACCTTCCTCATGCCTTGTAAATAGGCGCCGGTTCTAGATTGTTTTAGGGGGGAAATTTGAAATTGTTTAGCTTGCATTTTCAGCACCTTAGCCTATAAATAGAGGTGCTTCCTTTGTAAATTTCAGATTTGAATTTTAGAGAAAAGAAACTATACTCAAATTTTGAGTGATCATTGGAGAGCTTTTGAGCCTTCTTCTCTAGTCTCATCTTGAAGGATCCATGGTGTCCTCAAGTGGCGACAACACACTCATCTAGGAGCAACCATCCTTCTAGTGGCGTGATCATCCAACCATTCTTCCATCTTCATGAGCACTCTCTTCTCCTTCCTTTCTTCTTTTGTTATTTCCTTGTCTTAGCTTGTTTCCTTATTGTTTTTGGTTCGGCAGTTTCAGCTTATTTTGTGTTGCTTCGGTTCTTTCATTATGCTTTGTTGTTCTTCATCTTTCTTCTTCATTTTCCAGCTTTTTGTTCGGTTCAATTTAATTTCCAGCATTCAAATTCAGTTTGCTTAGCTTTTGTGCCTTTTTGTTCGGTTCAATTTGACAATAATTGATCTTCTATATGAGTTTGTGTTTTGGCACTAGTTTTGGTGAGTTCTTGTTCATAGAACATTGATCCATTTCTATGATAAAGTGCCTAGCTCTTAACCAACTCAAGATGATTCCTAAGAATGTCAAGAATCATTCTAATTGTGCTAGTGGAATCACATCACCTCTGGTGACTAGTTTTGACTTCTTCGATTTCGTCTCCCTTCGTAGTCTTTCCTACCTGTGGATATCGGGGAGGCGACGCCGCTGATAACTTATACTAGCGACGCCCTCGGCGTCTCATACCGGCGACGCCTTCGGTGTTTTCTACTGGCGACGCCTTCAGCGTCTTATACTGGTGACGCCTTCAGTGTCTTGGCAGTGCCTGGCGCGATCAACCTGTTGACTTTGACCTTGGCGTCGACTTTGACTTCGATTTGGTCAACGCCTGGGGATAGCGGAGAGCTCAAGGTCCCGCCCGCGCCATCCACGTGGCATTTCCCGTATGGCTGATGGGACGTTCCCTCACCTGACTTGATCCTAACATTTTCTGAGCTTCTGACAAGATGCTCCCATTCTCGGCGGCGCATCGTACCCTTGGGCATTCTGTCGACGCGATGTTTTCTGAATGTTAACCAGTGGCGCCAGGATCATCTTCCCATCGTCTGACACGTGGCTCGATCGCACGGTGCTCCCATTTGCGTCGCTTGGCGCTCTAACTGCAATATTTAGATCTTCAGAATCTTACACCTGCGTTCATCATCCCTGTGTTTCGCACCCTCCTTGCACCGCTACACAAAGAGTTCCTTCTGCATTCCTTCTAGTTGGCGCTTTACCTCCCGTATTCCTAACGCACCATTCTCCTTTGAACTCCCAGCTTTCTGCTCACCTCTTGTAAAGACATGTCTTCCCATGTTCCTCCCCCTAGGGTTAACCCCAAGGACCTGTATGCATGGGCCTCGCGCGAGCTCCTTAACGAGTGCTCATGCTTGCTTTCTACCAGGGCCATAAGGAAACACAAAGGGGACTCGTGTTCCTACGATCATCGTGCCTTCGCTAAGAGGCATGATGACGACATCGTTGTACTCCCTTGCACCTTGGGGGAGCCGGTGTGCGGGGACGAACGGGCCAACGACGGGGTCCCCTTCTTCTACTTCTATCAGGTGGTATTCAAGAGCATCGGCGTGCGCTAGCCCTTCTCTAGGTTTGAGAGGGAACTACTGACGGAGATTAACGCTGCTCCGGCCCAGTTGTATCCTAATAGCTGGGCTTTCGTCAAGGCCTTTGACATACTCTTTGGCTTTCTGGGGTGTGCGCCCTCGGTTGATATCTTTCTTCACTTCTTTGAGGTGAAGAGGCAAAGGAACAACCTCTGGGTGACCTTCAGTAACGTTCCCGACAGGGTTCTCCTGACTCCTTTCCAAAACTACTTCACAGGGTGGAAGGGTAGGTTTTTCAAAGTCTATTGCTCCGGTCTCGTGCCTTCCGCCCTAGATGGTTTTCCACTGTACTGGGTGAGGGAGACAAGAGCCCTGAAGTCCAAACCCTTCAAGAAAATAACCCCGAACGACCAGGTGGTTTGTCGGATCCTGGTTGAGGGGGGGGGGGTTTTGACTCCGCCACTCTGATTAGTTTGGAGTTCAACGCCGAAACCTTGGAGAAGTATATATGTACGAGCGACTGCCTTAGAAACTTCCGCAATTGATCCTTTCTAAATCTTTGCATGTTCTGTCTTGTGGTGTCTTCACCATGTCTGTTTCCCTTGGTGCAGGATCGAAGGTAAACCGGCAACGGAGGTTACAGCTTGCCCAGGTACTGAGGGCTGAGAGCGGAGCTTCGTCCTCCTCCCATCCCGACTCCGGAGGCCATTGAAAAGCGGTCTGTTTGTACATTTTATTTGAGCATAGGGCATGTACCTGTTCGCCTCATTTATCTCATTGACCTTTATCTCAAACTCTATTTGTAATATTAACTCTCTGGTGTCATGTTTTTGCTTTCTGTAACGCCGCTTCATTTTTGCACACCTTCACCTACATTAGTTTCTTTTAACATACTCTGCATGTTTCCTTCGTTATGTTTCTTGGCGTCGCCTGCATCTGGCGACGCCCCTTTCCTGGCGACGCCTCCTCTTGGCGACGCGTATGCTTGGCGACGCCTGTCGCTTATTTCGAATCTTTGTCTTTTATCTTTTTACTCCTTGGCCTTGCACTTCGAGTGGAAAGAAGATAAAAACTGAGGCAAAGCTTTTCTTGAACTTCTCTTTCTTTTTATTTGGGTGACCTCATTAAAAAACCCCCGAGAGTGAAAAAGAGTGTGCCCTTCTATAAAATTGTTACATGGCTGCTTACTTACATAGTCCAACTAAAATAAAACATCAAATTGGCCGCATTCCAGCTGCACGGAATGGGACCCCCTCCAAAGTCTCTAAGTTGTATGAACCGTTCCCCTTAGCTTCGGTGATTCTGAAGGGTCCAGTCCACTTGGGAGACAATTTATTTTCCAGCTCATATGGGTGAGCCTTCCTCATAACTAAGTCGCCAATCTGAAACTGCCGTGGCTTCACCTTAGAGCTATATTGTCGCTCTACTCTTCTCTTTACTGCTTCGGCCTTTATTCTTGCTTCCTCCCTGGCCTCGTCCAGTAGGTCCAGATTCACCCGCCTTTCTTTGTTGGATTCCCCAGCCACGAAATTTTGGAAGCGTGGCGAGCTTTCGTGAATCTCAATCGGGATCATCGCATCCGACCCATATACTAAGCTGAAAGGCGTCTCCATGGTGGAAGATTGGGGCGTGGTGTGGTATGCCCGTACGATCCTTGGCACTTCCTCCGCCCACATTCCTTTAGCCTTTTCTAGCCTTCTCTTTAGCCCTCTCAGCAAAACTCTATTCGCTGACTCTACCTGCCCGTTAGTCTGGGGGTGTTCGACTGATGCGAACACTTGCTTGATGCCTACCTCTGCACACAGGTTTCTCAACTACTGGCTGGCGAACTGGGTTCCATTGTCAGATACTAGCCGCCTAGGCACGCCAAAGCGACACACAATATTCTTCCAAACAAAGTGCTGCACCTTGTGCGCAGTAATCTTGGCCACGAGCTCCGCCTCTATCCACTTGGTGAAGTATTCAATGGCAACAATCAAATACTTCATCTGCCTTATCGCCAATGGGAATGGACCTAGGATGTCGATCCCCCACGTATGGAAAGGCCACGGGCTGTATATGGATCGCAGCTCTTCTGGCGGCGCCTTGTGCCAGTCAGCGTGTTTTTGACATTGCTTGCAACGCTGGGCGTGTCGCACGCAATCCTCTTTTACTGTTGGCCAGTAGAAACCTGCGCGTACCACCTTAGAGGCTAAGGACCTTCCCCTACGTGACTCCCACAAATGCCTTCGTGGAGCTCCGCCATTATTCTGGTGCACTCGTCGCCGCTTACGCACATTAAGATAGGGTGGGTGAACCCGTGCCTGAACAATACTCCATCCACCAGGGTGTATCTTGCGACATTCCTCTTAACCTTCTTGCCCTCTTCAGGTCCAGCTGGGAGAACCCCATCCGCCAAATACCGTCTGTATAGCGTCATCCAGGTATCTCCTTCGGCTAAAGCACATATCTGCGCGTGCCTTCCTCGTTCGGGCGTGTCCGCGTATGTGCTAATATCGGGCGTCTTCACCGTATATTGAGTCAAAGAACGATGACTCCTTGGCCTCCCTCTCGCTGTACTAACATGGAGGACATTCACCCTGTTGTCCTCCACGAATTTCCTCGGGGCTTTGAGCGTCTCTTGGATTACTGTCCTCTGCCTGCCCCCCTTGCCTGAGCTGGCCAGCAGGTCAGCTCTGGCATTTTGTTCTCGTGGGACATGTATTAGCTCAAAAGTGCTAAACACTCCCTTCAGCAATTGGACGTATTTCAAATACGCCGCCATTTGCGGGTCTTTTACTTTGAACTCGCCCGATACTTGTCCCGTAATCAGCTGGGAATCGCTTTTCACCAAGAGGTTCTGCGCGCCCATCTCCTTAGCCAGGACCATCCCTACAATCAGAGCTTCGTACTCAGCCTGATTATTACTTGCCTTAAAGGCAAAGCGCAGAGCTTGCTCAATCAGCACACCATTGGGTCCCTCCAAGACTATCCCCGCACCACTTCATTGCTGGTTGGATAAGTCGACCGAGAGCAACCACCGCGAGCCCGCCTCCACCTCTTGTTCGCCCCCGGGCGAGAGTTCTGCCACAAAATCTGCATATACCTGCCCTTTGATGGATCCTCTGGGCTCATACTGGATACCAAACTCTGACAACTCCACCGCCCAGCGCACCATCCTTCCCCTTACGTAAGGTTTCTGCAATACCTTTTGTATAGGGAGGTTCGTCATCACCACCACTGTAAAGCTGTGGAAGTAATGGCGGAGTGATGTGAATGTAACTACAAGAACACATGATTCTTGACATTCTTAGGAACAACTTGAGCTGGATTTGAAAGGAACTTTACTTTAGAATTGGATCAATGTTCTAAATTCAAGAACTCACCAAAACTAAGCACCAACCAAGACTCATATTGAAGTCCATGTATTGTCAAATTGAATCAAAACAAAAGGAAAGAAGAACAAGAATTAAAACTGGACAGAATTAAGAAACTAGCTACTGAACCGAAAAAAGAAACAAAGAACAAAGATGGAAAACAGAATGTAAACGGTAGAAAATGAAGGAAACACATTAGGAAATGAAACTACCGAATGGAAAATTGAAGAAAGGAAAGAAGACACTTATATGAAGATGCTTGCTGGATTTTGAGGATTGGAAGAAGCCATTCACGCCACTTGGAACCTTGAACCAAGATAAGTGATGGAGTGCCACCACTTGAAGCTCACCATAGCTCACAAGATAAGGCAAAGAAGAGGAAGACTCAAAACTCACAAATTCTCTCCAAAATTGAGTATAGTCTCTCTACTATAAAATTCCAATCTGAATTCTACAAGCTAAGCACCTTTATTTATAGCCTAGAGGTGCTGAAAATGCAAGCTAAATGGCACACAAATGCAATGAAATTTGGTTTGGCACCCCCTAGGCTCCTATCTACACTCCCCCCTAGACTCCCTTACTACTTACACCTTTTTATTACATTCACACCCCTATTTTACAAAAGAAATAAGAAGAACCATTTTATTATACTCTTGTCCCAAAGCTCTTGCCATGCTCCTAGTAATTCGTTGGGCTTGGGCCCCTTGTTGGGCTTGGACCCCTTGTTGGGCTTGGGCTTTATGGCCTTGAGCATCCTCTACCACGACCAATGCTGCCTTCTCCAGCGCCTGGTATCTCGTCTCCGGGCCTTGTAAATAAAGCCTTGCTGACGAAATATATGGGCTTTTGAACTTGGTCCTGTTCCTGGACCAACACAGAACTGATTGCTCGCTCAGTTACCGCGAAGTGTAGTCGGAGGGGCACGCCCGTTACTGGTTTGCAAAGGACTGCTGGCGTCGCCAAATACTCTTTCAACTTGATGAAAGCCGCTTCGCATTCGTCAGTCCATGCAAAGCGACTATTTCTTTTAAGGCACTGGAAATACGGGTGCCCCTTCTCTCCTCCAGCAGAAACAAACCTTGATAGTGCCGCCATTCGCCCCGTCAGCTGCTGCACTTCCTTTACTGATGTCGGACTTCGCATGGCGATGATTGCTGCGCATTTATCGGGGTTCGCCTCTATTCCCCTCTCCGTGAGCATGAAACCTAGGAACTTACCGGCCTCCACCCTGAAGACACACTTCTCGGGGTTCAGCTTGAGGCGGTACTTGGATATGGTGACAAACAACTCCTCTAGGTCCGCCATGTGCCGCATCCTATCCTTTGACGCCACTACCATATCATCCACGTAGGCGTACACATTCCTCCCTAACATGGGCGCTAGGACCTTGTCAATCAGCCTTTGGTATGTGGCGCCTGCGTTTTTTAGCTCAAAAGGCATCACCTTGTAACAGTAACTGCTGGTCTCCGTCATGAACGCAGTTTTACTCTCATCTCTCGGATGCATTTTGATTTGGTTGTATCCCGAGAATGCATCCAAAAAGCTAAGTATCCTGCAACCAGAGGCACTGTCCACAAGCGCGTCGTTGCTGGGTAGTGGGTACGAGTCCTTCGAGCACGCTTTATTCAAGTCGGTGAAGTCCACGCACATCATCCACTTCCCATTTGCCTTCTTCACCAGGACGACGTTGGCCAGCCATTCAGGGTATTGAATCTCCCTGATGTGACTAGCACTCAGCAGCTTCTGCGTCTCTTCCCTTGCCACAAGCTGCCTCTCTTCATTAAACTTTCTCCTTCTTTGTCGCACGGGGCGGACCGTGGCGTCCATGCTAAGGTGATGGCATAGGAAGTCGGGGTCGATGCCGGGCATATCCGAGGCAGACCATGCGAAAGCATCTAAATGGCGTGAAATCACCCCTGCCACCTCTTCTTGCTCTTCTTGGCTCAGCAAACGCCCCAACTTAAACGTTTTGCCGCCAATCTCCCTCTCCACCACGTTAGCCGCCTGCTGATCCCTGCTATTTTCCTTAATGGGCGTCGCCTCTTCTCCGGGCGATGTGTCGTCAGGCCGCTCCTCCATGTGCGTATCTGCCTCGGGCGTCGCCCCAATGAGTGTGGCCTGGCCAGGCGTTGACTCCGTGGGCATCGCTTCAATCAAGGGTTCTATCTCCATCATTGCATCTGCTCTTGGCGGACGCTCGAACACCATAAACACGCCTCTCTTCGTTTTCAGGCTATTCTCATAACATTTTCGTGCTTCCTCCTGATCCGATTTAATGACAATCACCTTGCCGCTGAGATCCGGCACCTTCATCTTCATATGGCGCGTGGAGGCTACTGCGTTTAGCCTATCCAACGCCGGTCTGCCCAACAAGATGTTCTAGGCGGAATTGGCGTTTACGACCAAGTACCGGATGCTTTCGGTACGCGAGTCCTCTCCATCTATGAACGTTGTCCTCATTTCCAAGTAGCCTCCGACTTCCACCTGGTTATCTGCAAAACCATATAAGCACCCTGTGTAGGGTCTCAAAAGGTCAGGAAACAACCGCAACTTGTTGAATGTCGACCGGAACAAGACATCTGCAGAGCTTCCTTGGTCGACAAGAACCCTGTGCACCTTTCTGCCCGACGTGACGACTGAAATGACCACGGGGTCGTTGTCGTGCGGCACAACATCCTGCAGATTTGCCCTCGTGAACACGAGGTCCGACTCCCACGGATCACCTGAGATTCTTTCTTCAATTGAGTTGACGCCCCTCGCGCACTTCTTTCGCTGGGAGGCGGTGGGTCCTCCACCGGAAAAGCCACCAGCAATGGTATGGACTTCGCCGAGGACAGGCATCTCGTGCGCTTGCTCTTCCGCTGGCGCTGGCAGGGCCGCGATAGTGGCGGGCTCTGCGACATAATTCTTCAGAAATCCGCTTCTCAGCAACTCATCTAGCTGGTAACCCAGCGACAGGCAGTTATCGATGTGATGACCGAAAGCTTCGTGGAACTCGCACCAAGAGTCCTTCCGAGGCCCTAACACCTTGTCAGTCTTCGCCGATCGCCTCAACCTTTCAGCTATATTGGGCACGACAATCAGGTCCTTCAACTCCACCACAAAGGTGTACCTCGCCGGCCTTGCCCTTTCTCTGGCCGGGCGATCCCCTCCTGCTAGACCTCGGGGCGAGGGTTTTCTGGTCTCATAGGGGCGTCTCCCTATGGCTTCTTTCTCCCCATCGTGGTCTCGTTGACCCTGACGGGTTGAGCCCGCGTCTGCGTTCTCGGGCGTGAGGGTACGACGCTGGTGCGCTTCTCACACACCTCTCCTCCAGAGGCGATATTTTCCACCGCCCGACGCCGTATTTCAGCGAAGGTCCTAGGGCGATTGCGAATAATGGATTCTCAAAAAGGGCCGGGGAATACGCCTTTTCTGAATGCGTACACGATCATGGGCTCCTCTAAAGTACCAACCTTTACTACTTGGGCCCCGAAACGGTTGATGTATTCCTTTAAGGTCTCCCCTTGATACTATTTTACATCAAACAGGTCGTAGGAAACTGGCAGTGGAGCCTTGTTCGCCAACTATTGCTCCCTAAACAGCTGCGACAACTGCCGAAAGGAGGTGATATGGCCGTTCGGAAGGCTGATGAACCAATCCATTGCCATCCCCATCAACGTGCTCATAAAGAGCTTGCATCTCGCGTTATCGGAGCCGCCTACCAACACTATCTGCGTGTGGATTGCAGTGAGATGCGCCTCGGGGTCCTCCATCCCGGTGAAAATCACCTTGGGTCCCGCGAACGTGTTGGGGATTACTGCGTCCAGGATCTCCTGCGAGAAGGGTGTGGAAAACTCCCTTGGTGGGATGAGACGCTCGGTCTCATCTTGTTCACGTTGCCCTTGCTTATTGTTCAAACCCCGATGCAACTCTTCATTCACATGATGGAGCTCTTCGTTTCTCGCGCGCGAGTCTGCGAGATCCGCCTGTATGCGCTCTTATTCCATCCTCGACTCCGCCATCTCATCCTGCAGCCCCGCATCATTTCCATGACTTGCTGCATGGACATTTCCTCACTCGCCGCGTATGCGGTACCTTGTCTAGTGGTGGCCCTCATTCTTCACTGTTTCCTCCAACTTCTGCCAACGTTATGGTGGCTCTGATAAATCTTCGTTGCTTGTGATGGGACTGATGTTTTAAATCGGCCCCACGGTGGGCGCCAAATGTTTCGGCTGGTTGACCTGGGACGTCTTTGTGCACAACCTCACCCGTCAGCTAGGGACTCCTTCCCACTTGTTACCTGTGGATTCCTGCAAAGAAGGACAAAGGGGCGCCCTAGCGGCCGTTTGCACTCCGACGCTCAAGTCAGCTAGCAAGAAACACCAAAACTTTACACCTCCGTATCGGAGCACCGTGGATGGCACTCTGAAGGTGGTCAAAAGAAACTGTGTCTAGTGTCTATTTTCTCCTCCTAGGAAACAACCTCTCTCCCTAGTCCCTTCTCCGTAGCCTCAAGACTCGAGCAAGCAACTAGAGTGTGTTCTGGGAAAGTCTGCCAAAAGTTCCAACCCCCTTTCCAACATTTAAGGCGCATTTAATTATAAAACGTTCAGCGCCTTTAAGACCTTTAAACCGCTTGGAGCATTTATAGTACCTTAAACGCTCGAAACGTAAACTTTATTAAATAGCTTTAATTACCTTGTACCTGACAAATTGAAGTTTCTATTCTGACTTGGCTGCTATTACACGTGGAGGGCCTCACAGCACCGTGACCCCACTTGGGGGTATTTCCTCATGTGAGTCCTCCTACCTGGGAGTGCATCTGCGCAAGGGGTGACTTTTTGGGTGCCAACTCATGCCCCCAAACCTCTAGTCACTCACTTTGAAAGCGTAACTACCTTCCTCTCGTACCCTGCACCTGGCTGCCCCCGGGCTGACCCTTCTCATGAGTCGTAACTATCCCAAGGGCGTCTCTGGGGCGGCATGGGCACTTCACGAGTCAGATTGCTCTCCGCTGGCACTATTACTATGGCCTTGAAGCCACCTCTCTCTTCTCTTTATTGCTACCCCGGGTTATCGGGGTTTGAGGCTTTCCCACGGCGTCACTCCCTCCATGGTGTTTCCTACCCATGGGTATCGGGGAGCAACGCTGTGGTTGCCTTGCTTTTGTGACATTTTACCTGGGCGACGCCCTACCTTGGCGACACCTGCTCTAGACGACGTCTTATCTTGGCGACGCTTCCTCTTGGCGACGCCTCGCCTCTTGGCGTCGCCTCACCTAGGCGGTGCTTTATGTTGACTTCTACCTCGACGCTGACTTTGACCTTGACTTTGGCAACGCCCGGGTACGGGATGGTACAATTTCTTGCAATTTACGTTTCTGTTTTAGGCTTATTTGAGTTTTATTGCTGTTTTCTTTATGTTGCCTATCATATGTTTGAGTATTGTCCTTTTTGAATCCATACAAGTTTTGTCTTAGTTTTGTTTTTCCATCATTGTCATCACTTCTTGTAGTACTTTTATTGAATTTTTTGTTTCTTGCTTTGGTGTCATATAATTTTCTGAGTTTGATTTTTGATCCTTTGTGCTTTTTCTATTTTAGAATTGAGTTCATACTTGTATTTTAGACCTATACAAGTTCCTATACATCATTTTCCATTATGTCTTTGCTAGTTCTTAATTCTATTTTTCATTCCTATTAGGATTCCTCTGTTTTCTGAAAACGTGCTTACTGTTTTTCCTTATTGCAATTGATTTACTCACTGGAAAATTCTGAAATTCTTGATTTGTGTTCTTCAAAGTGTTAGAAAAGAGTAGAAAAAAGAAGTACTCAAAAATTCAAAGTACACAAAAAATGATGAATAAAATACAAAAAGTGTACAATTCTGCCGAAAAAAAATACGGTAATCTGGCAGCGATTTTGAAAAATTTATCTCAATTCATTGGCTTACTGTTTTTGTGTAATTCCAGTGCCATTTTTGTGCTAATATCTTGAAGTTTCTGTGGTTTAATTTTCATAATTCAGTTCGCTTTATATCATTCCAGTTAAATCAGTGAACATCAAGCACAGTTTGCATAAAAAATATTTTCCAGTAGCTTACTTTTGTTTTCTTCATCTACTATAGTGCTTTTCTTTAGGTATTCTTTTGTGTGCCTACTTTTTCATTGAGTTCCTTATTTTCATGCTTGTCTATTGTTCTTTAATCTTTGAGTTTGTCATACATCTAGTATTCCTTTTGTTATAGCCTTTTATTGCTTATACCTTTTCTTCTTTGTCTTTATTGCTTCATTGGTTTTGTTGTGGTTGGCTTTGAGATTGGTGTGCCTTGCTTTGACATCTTTCATTTGAGGATTTCTAGACCTCAAGATCAGCTTGGTGCAGGGACATTATTTCTTTGAGAGTGACTTCTTTTTCTAGCCAAATTCACTTCCGCAATTTGGTTGCCAAATTCATTTTTTTTGCTAACTTTCTTTCTTGACTTGTTTGCTGTTTTTTTTTTGTGTTTGCTGTTTTCATTTGCAAATGGCTGGCTATTCAAGTGGTGCATCTTACAAGCAGCACTCTCCTTCCAAAGCTTCGGTCCTTGGTGAATTGCATGAAGCTCAACGCACCATTAGGCGTTTGGAAGAGAAATTGCAAAAGATGGAGGTGCAACAAGCTAGGCCATCTCACTCTATCCATGATGGGCATCATTCACATATACCTTCTTCAAGAGGTTCTTCAAATGATGTAGACCGTGAAGAGGACCATAGGAGAAGGCAAACTCCACCCCAATACCATGGACATAGACATCACAACCAAGGGGAGAGACATCACCATGGAAATGGCTACTACCAAGATGCAAAGGCTAGGCTACCTTCAGTCAAGCTTCCTTGTTTCAATGGCTCTAATGATCCTAATGTGTATTTAGATTGGGAGTGTGAAAAAATATTTGAGATCCATGAGATCCAAGATGAGCATATGTTTAAGCTAGCCACCTTAGAGTTTAGTGATTATGCCATGAAATGGTGGCATGGTGTTGTAAAGGACATTATCTATCACAAGGGTCCTCCCGTGGACTCTTGGAACTCTTTAAAGGATCAAATGTGCGCTAGGTTTGTGCCCCCACATTTTAGGAAAGACCTAATGTTGACACTCCAACGGTTTCAACACGGCACTCTAAATGTGGATGAATATTACAAAGAGTTAGAAACGCTTGTTCTTAAAATTGAATTAGAGGAAAGTGAGGAAGCTGTGATTTCTAGGTTTATGAGTGGTCTAAGGAAGGATATTCAAGATGTTGTTGAGTTGCAAGAGTATTCATCATTGGGTTCTTTAGTTCATCTTGCAATAAAGGTGGAAGCCCAACTTGCTAAGAAAAATTCTTTCAAATATGCTCCCAATGATTGTTACTGCAACAATTCTTGGAGGAACAAAAAGTCTTTTTCAAAATTTCCTTCTAAAGATTCTTCTTTCAAACCCAAGGAACCTAAGCCATCTACTTCTAGGCCTAAATCCCCAACTAGATCGTCTAGTAAGAAATGCGTTAAGTGTATGGGTTATGGTCACATTGCGGCTAATTGTCCTTCTAAAAGGAATATGTTTGTGCATAATGGCATTGTTATGAGTGAACATTATTCGAATTCACCTAGGCATTCTTCACCATCTAGGGCGTCTAGTGAGGATGAGAGTGAGTGTCCACTTGAAGGGGATTTGTTAGTTGTGAGAAGACTTCTTGGCCAAGTTTCACAACCTTTTGATGAAAGTCAAAGGGAAAATATTTTTCATACAAAATGTCTTATTCAAAACAACGTTTGCTCTTTAATAGTGGATGGGGGTAGTTGTGCTAGTGTGGCTAGTATAAGAGTGGTAGATAAGCTTGGATTGCCTACTATCTCTCATACAAAGCCCTACAAATTACAATGGCTTAGTGAAGTAGGAGAAATTCTTGTGAATAAACAAGTCCTCATCCATTTCTCTATTGGAAAATACAAAGATGAGGAATTATGTGATTTTGTGCCCATGGAAGCTACACATGTTCTTTTGGGAAGGCCTTGGCAATTTGATAGAAAAGTTTTTCATGATGGCTTTACCAACAAACTTTCTTTTGATTTCCATGGTCACAAGGTTACTTTAAAATCTCTCTCTCCTAGAGAAGTCCATGAGGACCAAATCATCATGAAAAAAAAGAGGGAGAGTGAAAAAGATAAAAAAGATAAAAAAAGATAAGAGTTCTAAGCCTACACTCCTTGTGTCTAGCCATGAGATTCAAAGGGAAATAGTGGCTCATCATCCTCTTTTCTTAGCCCTCCCTAGAACTCCTAAGATAGACCCACTTGTTGATAGTCCTCATTCTTTGGAAACTTTGGTAGAAGAGTTTCAAGATGTGTTTCAAGATCCTCGAAAAGGACTTCCACCTTTGAGAGGGATTGAGCACCAAATTGATTTGATACCGGGCTCTTCTTTACCAAACCGTCCAGCATATAGGACCAATCCAAGTGAAACCAAGGAAATTCGCCAACAAGTTGAGGCTTTGATTGAAAAAGGGTGGGTGCAAGATAGCATGAGTCCTTGTGCTATGACTATCATCTTAGTGCCTAAAAAGGATGGCACATGGCGAATGTGTTCAGATTGTAGGGCCATCAATAACATTACAATTAAGTATAGGCATCCCATACCTACTAGACTAGATAATTTGTTGGATGAATTGCATGGTTCAAAAATCATTTCAACGATTGATCTTAAAAGCGGCTACAATCAAATCCGTATCAAACCGAGTGATGAATGGAAGACGGCTTTTAAGACCAACTTTGGTTTGTATGAGTGGTTAGTTATGCCCTTTGGTTTAACTAATGCACCAAGTACCTTCATGCGCCTCATGCATCATGTTCTTAGACCTTTCATTGGTAAGTTTGTTGTTGTTTACTTTGATGATATACTCATTTATAGCTTATCTTTGAATGACCATAGGTTGCATGTTAGGCAAGTTTTAGAAACCCTTAGGAAGGAACATTTGTATGCTAATTGTTCCGGCCGGTTGACCTGGGTCGTCTTTATGCGTGGCTTGTTCTAACGAGCTAGGGTACCTTCGTTATGCCTCGTCTGTGTGTACCTGAAAAAGAAGAACAAAGGGGCGCCCTCGCGGCCGTTTGCACTCCGACGATCAAGTCAGCTAGCAAGAAACACCAAAGTAACTAGAAACTGTATAACACTCTCAATGACTGAAACTGTATGGCTAAAACTGTGTTGCCCTAATTGTCTTGTGCTCTCAACGGATGCGCCGTCAAGAACAATTAGGGTTTTCCCTCTGTATGTCTATCTGAGAACTAGGTTAAAACTCATGCAACTGTGAAAAAGCGCACCTCTCTAGGGCTTATTCGTGCCCTATATATAGGTGAAAACTAGGGTTTACCTCTACGTTGCTTGCTATTATCTAGGGTTCCTTGGAGAAGGTCCTTGTGCCGCTATCTTTAGGATCTTAGCGTATCTGGCCCATGGACTTCCCTTATCTGGAGTGCAATGTATAACCTTGTGGCCACTTGGGCTTTAACTTGAGCGTTGTATTTCTCGCGCCATCACACTGTTCGAGTGCCCTAATTAAACACGTGTCATGCATGCAGCCTTCCCTGGATACCTTTAGTGAGCACGTGAGCATTGCAACGTGCCCTTGTGACTCTATCATTTATTCTGTGCATAGGGACCCAAAGTGCCGCCACCCAACTTAGGGTTATCCCATCGTGTGGGCCCCCTCTCTGTGAAATGCTTACGTCATGCGGGTTGACTCTTCGGGCGATGTCTTACTTAGGGGATGTCTTACTTAGGCGACGTCTCTTCTCGGCGACGTCTTACTTCTGCGCGATGCTTCTCTTGGGCGATGGGCGATGATCCGTCTTGGTGGTGACACATCTCGGCGATAACCGATTATTTATACTGCAGACCGCCGCTTTTATATACGGCGAGTACGTTGACTTCTTGACTACCTACCTTTCTTTTGTCCACGTCATCACACCCGATGACCCGGTCGGTACACAAGCCCCCCAGTCTTGAGCTGATAACTTGCTTTCAGCGAAAAGACTAAAGCTTGCCCCCTACTACCCTTGCGGCGTTTTGATGACATGCCACCTTCCGATCGATTGACGTGACATTTCTATATCGCCGGCGCAACGTACCCTCAAGGGCTCTGACGATGTGACATTCTCTGAGTGAGACAAATGACACTTTAATCCGTACCTTTACCTCGCGACACGTGGCCCACTCACGAGGAGCTTGCTTTACCGCTTCAATCGTGAGGCTCGAATCTTGAAAACCCCGCATCTCAACTTATTGTCTCTACTTCTTTCGTATCTTTCTTGCACTATTCGTCTTCTTCCCAAGAACTCCTTGACCCCCAGTTTCCTTACTGCTAGCACACACCAAGATGTCCACCAACCCATCTTCCTCCCGAGTGAGTCACAAGGACCTTTATCCTGGGCTTCGAGTGAACTCCTCGACGAGTACTCTTGCTTACTTTCTACTAGGGCCCTGAGGGAACACGTGGGGGAAGCGTGCTCCTGTGACCATCGTGCCTTCGCAAAGAGGCACGATGATGACATCGTCGTGCTTCCTTGTTCCATGGGGGAACCGGTGTGCGGGGATGAACGATCCAATAACGGGGTCCCCTTTTTCTATTTTTACCAAGTAGTTTTTAAGTGCGTCGGCGTACGCTTTCCCTTTTCCAGGTTCGAGAGGGAGCTGTTAACGGAGATGAACACCGCTCCAGCCCAACTGTACCCTAACAGCTGGGACTTCGTGAAGGTCTTTGACATTTTGTTTGGCTTCCTTGGATGTGCGATTTCTGTGGACATTTTTCTTCACTTCTTTGAGGTGAAGAGGCAGAGAAACAATCTTTGGGTAACTCTTAGCAATGTCCCTGGTAGGATTCTTTTGACTCCTTTTCAGCAAGCCTTCACAGGGTGGAAAGGCAGGTTCTTTAAGGTATGCTGTTCCAGCTTGGTGCCTTCTGCCCTGGACGGCTTTCCTTTGTACTGGACAAAGGACGCCAGAGCCTTGAAATCCAAACCCCTTAAGAAACTTTCTTCAAGGGATCAGGAAGCTTGCAAGATCCTGGCGGGTGTTGGAGGATTTGATGCGGCCGCTTTAATAAGCTTGGAGTATAATGCCGAGCTTCTGGAAAGATATATATATGTGTGAGGCTTTTCTCGTGACCTTCCCACTTCTTGTTATGATTTCGCTTAAAAATACTTTGTTTCCCGTATGTCTCTTGATCCGATCGGTCATCGGTAGTCGATGACGTCAGCAGCAGAGAACCACGTGGACCACTCGCAGGGTGACACGTGGACCAGGTGGCAGAGAGGTCAGGGAGACGATCGCCAAGAGCGGTGATCGGTGGTCAGTAACCAAGTGACCACCGACAGATCAGGCGGCAGAGAGGTCGAGGGACAGATCATCCAGAATGGTGATCGGTGGTCAGTAACCAAGTGGCCACCAACAGACCAGTTCTCAGGCTAACGCCTGAGGGCAGAACGCGAGAAGCAAATAAACACTGATCAGTCATCGGGTGTATTGTCATCGGGGTCTCGTGTTACACGCAGTTAAACTGGGACTGAGGTTCCCAGCGAGAGCGTTACGCATGGATCTCGCATGAGCACACCTCAGGGAATCATGCACGAGAGTGGCCTGAGGGAACTAGTAAACCAGTCAGTGATTGGTGATTCCCTCAACCCATTACGTGCATAGCATCGTGAAGGGTGAGTCGCCTACGCAGAGAGCAACGTTTGGTGAGTGTGCCTAAACCAGCCACACCCAACGTTCTCCTAAGAGTATGCGATTTACCCAGATGAGAGAAATATCCTAAGTTACTCCGCAAGGGCGTAACTTAGGCACACAAAGAGAAGCGCTAGAGCCCTTCCAGTAAATGACACGTGAGTGGGTAGATGTGAGATGCAGGCCTCCACGTGTCACCATCTGAGAGGG
The DNA here is from genome assembly GCF_000499845.2 of Phaseolus vulgaris. NCBI lineage: Eukaryota > Viridiplantae > Streptophyta > Magnoliopsida > Fabales > Fabaceae > Phaseolus > Phaseolus vulgaris. The sequence continues at coordinate 18,184,849 of NC_023757.2, forward strand.
GTGCGGTCCAGAAAAAAGTGCACTCCGTACCATTGAGGGTACAGACAGGCGCAGCCAAGCGCAGAGACGCACAAACACGCACAGACACCCACACTCTCTGATTCTGCAGGTACACTCTCTCTGAAAAGCATAACAGGGTTCTGACACATGCCAGAAAAGCATAACAGAATTCTGTTATTCCCAGAAACAGAGACAGAGAGAGATAAAAGAAGGAATCAGGGAGAGAAGTGGGGGATACGAAAAACAGAGAGCAAGAGTTTTACACACGCACTACTAGTTTTCTCATTTGGTGGTTCTGTGGACTAACTTGATCGTCGGAGTGCAAACGGCCGCCAGAGGTGCCGTCTGTGTGTTTTGCAGGGCACATTTGGAGATCCAAGAGAAGGTTCTGAGGGTGATTCTGCAGAAGACGCAGTCGCGTAGACAGGGCAGAGAGTGCTACGAAGCGATTCCTCCACGTTCGAGTTGCCGGCAGGATCATCTCTTACTATACTTTACTCCTTTCTTTCACGTAGGTTCAAAGATAAACGATCATCAGAGGACGCTTCTGACTCGGGCTTTGCGGTTCGGAGACGGGGCCTTTTCGTCGCATTGCTTGAAGCCTGGGGCCACTGATGAGTGATGTGTTCTTACTTTTTGTGCAAATATTTAGGATGTGTATAGGACTACAATTCCATTTTGCAAATGTTACAAACTTCGTCTGTAACCCTAACATTGGTTCTGCACTTTTCTTTATGTCGAATGCCGTTTAAATTATCTTGCATGCTTGCGTTCTTTGCCATGCCGCACACGTCACTCCGATATTGCCTTTACGCTTGGCGTGAATTTCTTAGATTTTGTTTGTTTCCCATCCTGTTTCTGGTTGCCTTGTTTATGGCTCTGCTCGGCCTTCGCTTTGTGAGGGATGCCTTTCTGTTTGAGCTTTCTTATTCGAACCTTCAGCATTATTGCGCCCGAGCTCATTGGGATGGTTGGCGACGTACTGCTTGTAGCGATGTCAGACCGCCTGGTCTTTTGTTTGACGACGACGACGTCGGCGGTCGTGTACATTTTGCAGACCGCCCTTCGCACTTCCTGATCACGTCATCGTCGTTGGCGACTCGGGGAGGGTGAGTTTAAACTTCGGCGATCTACGTGGCTCCGCGCGCTAATGCGCACCCCGGTTACTGATTTGACACTTCACCAACCCCCTCCCATCAAATGACACGTGGATTCATCGATGGTTGTTATTTCGTGTCGTTTGCGCTTCCCACAACCTTCGAAACTCTAAACTTCTCGCGCCACTCCACTGTTACATTATCTTCCTGCTTCACTTTCAAACTTTCGATACGCTCTGATGAACACTTCGTCTCCCCAATCATCATTTCCTCGCACGCTCCCCCGATCATAAAAAAGGTAAGCCCTTAATCACTTTGTTGGTGCTCACCGCATTTTGATCGACTTGCATCATCCCTTAACTGCTTGACGCATACGTTGTGGGCTGTTTGTTCTCTGTTTTGCTTTTTTCCTGCGTTTTTAGGTTTTTCTTTCCCTTCCTACGACCCCTGTTGTTCATGCTGCTTTCCCTTCCTATTTTTCGAATCGAATCATTCCTTTTAGAAACCCTCCGCTTTCCTTTACTTACTTTCCTTTCGTCTTTCCTGCAGTTCTCGATGGCTCATACAGGTGCCACCCCTGCCCCCTCTCGAAACCCTCCTTCAAAATCTCGCAAACAACCTTCGTCAGGAAACCCCTCCACGTCTCGTAACCCACCTAGAGATCCTGGCATCCTTTCAAATCGGGCTTAGAGGCCTGCGGCCTCTCGTCCCAACCAATCGCAATCAACTCCCCCACAAACTAGCGCCACCGCCCGCCCCATTCCTGATTACAAACTGTTGTACTCATGGGCTCCTCCAGCTCTGCTGAACGAGACTTCCTCGATTAACTCTGAGGCCGACATTCTTCGCTTGAGAGATAAGACCCACCTCACATTCCATAAGGAGCATGACGACAAGGTTGTTATTCTTCCTTGTCCTCCCGGGGAACCTGTTTGTACTGATAGCGATGGCAACGATGGCCACCCTTTCTGCTTTGTTTATGCAACCGTGTTTAAGAAGGTTAAGCTCAGGTTCCCGCTTTGAGAGGGAGCTCCTTACCGAGCTTGATATTGCCCCTGCTCAGCTGCATCCCAACGGCTGGGCGTTTGTCAGGGCATACCAAATTGTTTGTGCACATTTAGGCCATCCAGCCTTTGTAGACGTGTTCTTATTTCTGTTTGATGCCAAAAACCCGGGGGACCGCCTATGGGTAAGCTTTAATGGGATTGCTGGGAGATCCATCCTTTCCATCTTCCAACAATCTTATAAAGATTGGAAGGGTAAGTTCGTTCGTGTTTGCTGTAATGATCAGAGTCCCACACTTCTCGATGGGTTCCCCTTGTACTGGGTTGACAAGGGAAAAAAGGATTCCCAGGATCATTTTCGGAAAGCTAGGAGTCCAGAGAAGATGGGGGAGCTCGATAGAGACTTGTGCCACTTCTGGAAGGAAGTTGCCTCCACCAATACTACCTTACCTACCTCCTCAATCATCAAGTTCAAATTCTATGAGGATCAACTAGACTTTTACATAGGTCTGTCTCTCCCCTCCACCTGGATTTTTCTTCCTGTGCCAAATCTGTTTTACTTTTTTACCAAGTTTGTTCGCATTACATGTCCTGCGCTTACCCTTGCACTGCAAATTACTTGTATCTGTAATTGGATTGATTTGTGAACATTGATCACTTCGTGCAGACACAATGCTGGGAAAAGATCATATGGCCAGACTGCGTTCTATAGTCAAACGCCACAAACTCGCTGCGGGTTCTCAAACCGTCTCGAATTCTGTAGCGGAAGCCGCTGTTGCCCGAGGCGAGCTTCCTCCCGTGGGCTCATCTTCCCTTATCGCCCCTCCTGTCCCTTCGAGAAAGAAGCTGCCGCCAAAGAGGGCCAAGAGGAAGAATCCCATAATAGTGTCAGATGAGGAGGATGACGAGAGCACTGAAGATGGACTTATCTGTAAAAGGAACAGGGCAACCGTCACCGAGCTACCCGCAAACGAGAGTACGGGCCCAGATTATGCGGAGAATCCCCCCAGCGTCTCTACACCTTTTGAGAGTGCTGGAGATGCTCTACCATCAAACACCTTAGCAGCTGGGGGCGTTCTGGAGCAAGCTGCGGACATTCAGTGGTCTCCCCAACCTGTAGCGGAGCCAGACGTGTCGCCGCCATGTCCTGATGTTCCCCTGGTTGTCCATACTTATGAAGGCGACGGCGAGAACCAACCCCCGACTCCTCTTCCAATCCCTGCTCTTCCAGCCCCTGTCGAGGAGGTCTTGAAAGCCCACGTCGCTTACCTTAGCGCTATGACTACCGAGTGCGTAGAGAAACGCCTTTACCAGATGATGGGCGAGGCTTTAAGGGACTCCTTGAGCCAGTATGAATCCGAAGCCGGTGTTGCGAAGGACCAAGTCCAACAACTTAAGCGTGATCTTACGATGCGGGGATTGGAGTTTTCGCGGTTAGAGAATGCTCTGAAGGACGAGTTGCGGAGCGAACGTAAAAACAGCGTTGAACTAGGCCAAAAGCTCAACGCCAAACTCTTAGAGGTCACTGAACTCGAGGGCAGACTCGTGCATCAGCAAGAGAAGATAGCGGGCCTTGAGGAGACTCTCAGGGCCAAAGGGGCCTACGCGGATGAGCTCGAGGCCAAGTCAATTGAGAGGGAGGATCTGCTGGGTAACATCAAAGCTGACATGGACCAAAAAGCCAAGGAACTGAGCGAGAAAGATAAGGAGCTGAACGAATCTGCAGCAAAACTTGCCCAGGCGCTTGAGGAGAACGAAAAGCTGAAGAAACAAAGTGAAGAACTCGACCTCAACGCCGCAAACGTTCTGACTTCCGGGTTTGGCGCGGCCTTGGAGCAGTTCGCTTGTGCTTACCCCGACTTGGACCTCTCCCAGTTCTCGATTTGCCATGAAGTGGTAGACGGCAAAATTGTACCCTCAGATTAACGTTTTCATTTGTTTTCATTGACGTTTTCTTTAGAAACATTCTGAAAGACTTACATATTCGACCTCTGTCTATGTGCAACGAATCTGTTTGTAATGACTTCTTTTCTTCGGACCGTGTTAACTTATGCTCATGGTTTATCTTTTACCTGTTGTGCGATCACCTGATAATTTGGTGGGCTCTCACTCAACCCAATTAACTTAGCGCAGACTGATGTTTAATTTTCTGGAAATCAACTTATTTTAAACAAACGGTTAGTCTATAGCAATAACATTTGACACGAAAGTACTTACTGAGCAGTAGGCGAGAGTCATTCTTAGTATCTGAAATCTCGCTTGACTGATCTGCCAAGTGACATGTGCATTTCCAGGTCATCGCCTAAACTCGGCCGGCCTGATTCTGCACTGGGGACTTTCGAACTTGCCTCAATTTGCTTAAACAAAGAGGTCTTGTATTCTGTTCTTGCCTGAACTCACTCTGAGGTGAGAAGGACTTTATCTGGTGCCTCAACTTGCCCAGGGGCTACCTTTTCCCTGGATGCACTGAGGACTTTTAATCTCATCTTGCCTGAACTCACTCGAGGGTGAGGAGGACTTTCTCTGGTACCGGGGCTAGCTATTCATACTTGAGGAGGGGGTGTCCCGAAGGAATCCTTTAACCCCTGCTCAAGGACTAGGCGCCCGGATTTTAACTCATCTGGTACCGGGGCTAGCTATTCATACTTGAGGAGGGGGCGTCCCGAAGGAATCCTTTAACCCCTGCTCAAGGACTAGACGCCCGGATTTTAACTCATCTGGTACCGGGACTAGCTATTCATACTTGAGGAGAGGGCGTCCCGAAGGAATCCTTTAACCCCTGCTCAAGGACTAGGCGCCCGGATTTTAACTCATCTGGTACCGGGGCTAGCTATTCATACTTGAGGAGGGGACGTCCCGAAGGAATCCTTTAACCCCTGCTTAAGGACTAGGCGCCCGGATTTTAACTGTTATCTTGTTCTGAACTCTCGCCTATACTCGCTCTAGGCGAGTAGGACTTAAAACTTGACTTTCACCTCCGATCGTCAGGTGGCGATGAGGGTTTGAAACTTTATGCTTGTGCCTCCAATCGTCGGATGGCGATGAGGACTTAAAACTTTATGGTCGTGCCTTCGATCGCCAGATGGCGATGAGGACTTAAAACTCAACTTTCACTTTTGATCGCCAGGTGGCGATGAGAACTTAAAACTTAACTCGTGCCTCCAATCGCCAGGCAGCGACGAGGACTTAAAAAACTTTATACTCAATGCATGTGATCTGAATCTGCCCTAAATTACACAAGGGCGACTAAGTCTTTGTTTTAAAATTTAAAATGATAACCATACAAACTCAATAACTGGGAAAACTTGATAAACTCAAACTTTTCTTTATTGAGTGGCCTCATTAAAAACCCTTTCTAGGGAAAAAGAGTGCCAATTGGGAAAGAACTGTTTTCACTTAACTGTTCCAGTTAACTGCTACTTACAATGCTTCAACTGTAATAAAACTTGAGATGGGTAGCGTTCCAAGTGCGAGGAATCGCCCCTCCCTCCAGCGTTTCCAAACGGTAGGCGCCGTTCCCGAGTGCTTCAGTTATTCTAAACGCTCCCGTCCATTTGGGTGACAATTTATTCTGCATCTTGTACAGGTGGGCCTTCCTCATTACCAGGTCGCCATCTCTGAACTGTCTTGGCCTTGCTCTAGAATTGTACTTGCGCTTGACTCTTCTCTTTATTGCTTCGGCCTTTACCCTTGCCTCCTCCCTGACCTCATCCAACAAATCTAAGTTCATCCTCCTTTCTGCATTCGAGTCTTCTGCCACGAAGTTCTGGAATCTCGGCGAGCTTTCCTGGATTTCATTTGGGATCATCGCATCGCACCAGTACACCAAGCTAAACGGGGTTTCCTGGGTTCCTGACTGTTCAGTGGTATGATATGCCCATATTATACGGGGAACTTCCTCAGCCCATGATCCTTTGGCCTTCTCCAATCTCCTCTTCAAACCTCTTAGTAAAACCCGATTAGCCGACTCCACCTGCCCATTCGTTTGTGGATGTTCCACAGAAGCGAACACCTGTTGAGTTCCAATGTCCTCGCACAGCTTCTTCAGCAGGTGACTTTCAAACTGAGTTCCGTTATCTGATACCAAACGCTTAGGCACACCGAAACGACACACCATATTCTTCCATACGAAATTCTGAATTTTGTGCACTGTGATCTGGGCTACTGGTTCTGCTTCAATCCACTTCGTGAAGTATTCGACTGCCACAACCAAATACTTCATTTGCCTAATCGCCAATGGGAAGGGTCCCAGGATATCGATTCCCCACGTGTGGAAAGGCCAGGGACTGTAGATTGATTTTAACTCTTCTGGAGGCGCCTTGTGCCAATCGGCGTGCTCCTGGCACTGCTTGCAACGTTGGGCATATCTCTTGCAGTCTTCCCTCATTGTCGGCCAATAATAACCTGCACGGATGGTTCTTGTCGCCAAGGCTCGACCTCTGATGTGACTCCCGCAAATCCCTTCATGGAGCCCGGCCATAATTCTCGTGCACCTCTCTCCATGCACACATACTAAAAGGGGGTGTGTGAACCCAAACCTGTACAAATCACCATCGATGAGGGTGACTTGCTGGAGTTCTTTTTTACCTTCCTAGCTTCCGTCGGGTCCATTGGGAGTACGCCATCTGCCATGTAGCCCTGGTATGGCGTTATCCATGTGTCCGGCTCGTGGACGGCGCAAACTTGTGTCATCTTTATCTCTCCCACTGGATGCGCTCTAACCCTTGGCGTCCTCAAGGTCTCCTGAGATAGAGACTTATGACCCCTTGCCATCCCTTCCTTTGACTTGCAGATTTGGATAACTTGGTGGTCCGCCACGAACGCTCGAGGTGTCTTCAGGGTTTCTTGTATGACGGTCCTCTGCCTGCCCCCCTTGCCCGAACTAGCGAGCTTTGCTAGCAAGTCGGCTCGGGCGTTCTGCTCTCTTGGCACACGCACTACTTCGAACGAAACAAAAGACTTCCTCAACTCCTGCACATACTCCAGATAAGCTGCCATCTGCGGATCTTTAGCCTTGACCTCACCGGTTACTTGGCCTGTGATTAGCAATGAATCGCTCTTGCCCAACAGCACCCTTGCTCCCATCTCCTTTGCCAACAAAACACCAGCGATCAAAGCCTCGTATTCCGCTTGGTTGTTGCTGGCTTTAAAGGCGAACTTTAGGGACTGTTCTATCAACACGCCATTGGGTCCTTCCAGAATCATCCCGGCCCCACTGCCTAACTGGTTAGAGGATCCATCCACTGAGAGCACCCAACGAAAACCATCTCCGGCGCTGTGCACTGTTTCAGAAGATAGTTCGACCACGAAGTCAGCGAAGATTGGTCCCTTGATCGGTCCCCGGGGTTCATACTTGATGTCGAACTCCGACAACTCTACCGCCCATTTTACCATTCTTCCAGCCACATCTGGTTTCTTTAGAACCTTCTGGATAGGTAAGTCGGTCATTACCAACACCGTAAAACTCTGGAAGTAATGGCGCAACCTCCTCGCCGAAAACACTACTGCCAGTGCTGCTTTCTCCAAAGCCTGATATCTCACTTCTGGGCCCTGCAACACCTTGCTGACAAAATAAACGGGTTTCTGAATTTGATCTTGGTCCTGGACGAGCACCGCACTCAGCGCCTTCTCGGTTACGGCGAAGTACAACCTGAGGGGCGCTCCCACTTGAGGTTTGCACAGAACCGGCGGGCTTGCCAAGTACTCTTTGAGTTTTACGAAAGCCTCTTCACACTCCTTCGTCCAGACAAACCTATTGTTCCTTTTCAAGCACTGGAAATATGGGTGACCCCTCTCTCCACTGGCAGACACAAATCGCGACAGGGCGGCCATCCGACCCGTGAGCTGCTGCACCTCCTTCACCGTAGCAGGGCTCCTCATTGCCAAAATGGTCGCACACTTGTCAGGGTTTACTTCGATCCCTCTTTCGGTCAAGAGGAAACCTAAGAACTTTCCCGCTTCCACGCCGAAAGTGCATTTCTCAGGGTTCAGCTTTAGTTTGTATTTGGCTATCGTAACGAACAGCTCCTCTAAGTCGGCTATATGCTGGCTTTTTTCCAGGGATGTTAAGACCATATCGTCAACGTAAGCTTGCACGTTCCTCCCAAGCATAGGTGCAAGCACTTTATCCATCAATCTCTGGTACGTGGCTCCCGTGTTCTTCAGCCCAAAAGGCATCACCTTGTAGCAATAGCACGACTTCTCTGTCATGAAGGCAGTTTTTGCCTCGTCCATGGGGTGCATCTTAATTTGGTTGTACCCCAAGAACGCGTCTAAGAAACTCAACAACTTGCACCCTGCTGCGCTGTCCACTAAGGCGTCTATACTTGGCAAAGGATAGCAATCCTTCGGACAGGCTTTGTTTAGATCTGTGAAGTCGACACACATTCGCCATTTCCCATTGCTCTTCTTTACCAATACAACATTGGCGACCCATTCCGGATACTGCATCTCCTTGAGGTGGCCTGCCTCGAGGAGTTTTTGCGTTTCATCTCTGATCGCCTGTCTCCTTTCTTCATTGAATTTTCTTCTTCTTTGTCGAACTGGTCTGACCTAAGGGTCCATTGCTAGACGATGACATAAAAAATCGGGGTCGATTCCTGGCATATCCGAGGCAGACCACGGGAACGCGTCCAGATGCCTGCCTATCACCTTGGCGATCTGTTCCTGTGTCCCGCCGTCTAAAGTTTTCCCCAACTTGAAAGTTTTACCGCCGATCTCCCTCTCGAGCCAATCTCCAACTGGGCGAGGCCTCCTCTCGCTAGCGAGCAATGCTCTCACAATGCTTGACTCCCTGGCGGCTTCCGGGCAACTTTCCTCTTCCTCTACTCCAGCGTTGTTCTCAGGCTTCAACTCGACATCTCCCATGGTTACGTCGCCCTTGGTGGCTGCTTCCAATGTCACGTCCATACCCACGTCGCCTTCGGCGGTCCCCTCTGTCGCCGCATCCATGGCCCGTCGGCTTTCCTGCGCATTCTTCGCACCAAGAGGCGGTGTTGTGGTTACATGGCACACTGATTGCCTGTTCTTGAGGCTGTTTTCGTAACATCTTTTTGCCTCCTCTTGGTCAGATCGGATGGTGACGATCACCCCTTCCATTGAAGGTAATTTGACCTTCATGTGCCTCGTGGAGGGTACAGCTCTTATCCTATTGAGTGTTGGCCTTCCCAATAGGATATTATATGCTGAAGGGGCGTTCACAACAAGGTATTTGATTTTCTCTGTGCGCGAGGCGGTCCCATCTGTGAATGTTGTTCTTAACTCAATGTATCCCCTGACTTCGACTTTATCATCCGCAAAACCATATAAGCAGGCCCCATATGGCCTCAACTGGTCTGTGGATAGTTGTAGCCTTTCGAAGGTCGGCCAGAACATCACATCTGCCGAGCTCCCTTGATCGACCAAGACCCGTTGAACCGTTCTTCCTGCCGTGACGAGTGAGATCACAATGGGATCGTTCATGCGGCACAACATCCCTGAGGTCTTCCTTAGTGAACGTGATGTCCACATCGGGCGAATGGTCCTCGAAAACTTCCACTGACATTACGGACCTCGTATACCTCTTACGCTGTGACGCCGTACACCCGCCACCCGAGAACCCACCAGCTATGGTGTGGATTTCACCGAGGACGGGCGCCTCGTGCTGCTGCCCCTCACTGCCGCCTGGTTGCGAGCCTGGTGGTCGTCCCGCCTGCTTCTCCATCAAGTAATCCTTCAGGAAACCATTTTTCACGAGCTCATCCAACTGATAGCCAAGCGCCAGACAGTTGTTGATATGGTGCCCGAATGCCTCGTGGAATTCGCACCATGATTCCTTGCGAGGCCCTGGCACCTTGTCAGCTTTAATCGGTGGCCTCAACCTGTCGGCTATGCTGGGTACCGCAATCAGATCTTTGAGTTCCATCATGAAGTTGTGCCTTGGCGGCTTGCTTGCTTCTCTCCCTTCCTCTACTCGACTCTTAGGTTGAGTCCTTCGTGGCTCGTAAGCGCGTTTCCTGTCAAAGTGTTTCCTTTCTGTGACGGCTTGGTGAACCCGAACGGGTTGCGTGCGTACCTGTGCCCCAAAGCGGCTTTTGTACTCCTTTAGGGTTTCACCTTGGAACTGCTTGACGTCGAAAAGATCGTACGAGACTGGGGCGGGAGTTCTGTTGGCTAGGTACTGTTCTCTAAATAGTTGTGAAAGTTGGGCGAAGGACGTGACGTGGCCCTCTGGGAGGCTGATGAACCAGTCCATGGCCATCCCTGTCAGGGTGCTCATGAAAAGCTTGCATCTAACAGCGTCTGAACCACCTACCAGCAAAATCTGTGTATGGAACGCCGTGAGGTGTGCTTCGGGATCCTCCATTCCCGTGAAGGTCGCTTTGGGTCCTCTGAATGTATTGGGAATTGCCGTCTCCAAGATTGCCTGTGAAAATGGTGTTGTGAATTCCCTGGGTGGGGATGCAGCCTCCGGTTCGTCTCTGCCACGCCATCTATGGCGTAACTCCTCGTTGGTGCGGTGGAGTTCCTCGCTTCTTGCTTGAGAAGCTGTAAGGTCTGCCTGCATGTGTTCCTGTTCCACTTTCGAGGCTACCACTGCGTCTTGCAGCCCGTGCACCATGCCCATGAGCTGTTGTAGGGTCATCTCTTCACTCCTAGCATGTGCTGGTCGGGTGGTCATGGCTCTCTGGGGATCCTCTCGACTTATCTAAGTGTTGGAATCTGGAACTGAAAGCTTGTGTGGTGGAACCGATGTTTATATCGGCCCCACGGTGGGCGCCAGATGTTCCGGCCGGTTGACCTGGGTCGTCTTTATGCGTGGCTTGTTCTAACGAGCTAGGGTACCTTCGTTCTGCCTCGTCTGTGTGTACCTGAAAAAGAAGAACAAAGGGGCGCCCTCGCGGCCGTTTGCACTCCGACGATCAAGTCAGCTAGCAAGAAACACCAAAGTAACTAGAAACTGTATAACACTCTCAATGACTGAAACTGTATGGCTAAAACTGTGTTGCCCTAATTGTCTTGTGCTCTCAGCAGATGCGCCGTCAAGAACAATTAGGGTTTTCCCTCTGTATGTCTATCTGAGAACTAGGTTAAAACTCATGCAACTGTGAAAAAGCGCACCTCTCTAAGGCTTATTTGTGCCCTATATATAGGTGAAAACTAGGGTTTACCTCTGCGTTGCTTGCTATTATCTAGGGTTCCTTGGAGAAGGTCCTTGTGCCGCTATCTTTAGGATCTTAGCGTATCTGGCCCATGGACTTCCCTTATCTGGAGTGCAATGTATAACCTTATGGCCACTTGGGCTCTAACTTGAGCGTTGTATTTCTCGCGCCATCATACTGTTCGAGTGCCCTAATTAGACACGTGTCATGCACGCAGCCTTCCCTGGATACCTTTAGTGAACACGTGGGCATTGCCACGTGCCCTTTCGACTCTATCATTTATTTTGTGCATAGGGACCCACAATGCCGCCACCCAACTTAGGGTTATCCCATCGTGTGGGCCCCCTCTCTGTGAAATACTTACGTCATGCGGGTTGACTCTTCGGGCGATGTCTTACTCAGGCGATGTCTTACTTAGGCGACGTCTCTTCTCGGCGACGTCTTACTTCTGCGCGATGCTTCTCTTGGGCGATGGGCGATGATCCGTCTTGGTGGTGACACATCTCGGCGATAACCGATTATTTATACTGCAGACCGCCGCTTTTATATACGGCGAGTACGTTGACTTCTTGACTACCTACCTTTCTTTTGTCCACGTCATCACACCCGATGACCCGGTCGGTACACTAATCTTGCTAAATGTATGTTTGCTATTGATCATATAGAATTCCTAGGGTTTGTTATGAGTAGCAAAGGGGTCCATGTGTACAAAACAAAGGTGATGTTTACTTGGCAACACTATCTTTTTCCTAAAGAGTTTGTGATACATAGTGATCATGAATCTCTTAAATATTTGAAAAGCCAAAACAAGCTTAACAAGAGGCATGCTAAGTGGGTGGAATTCATTGAGCAATTTCCTTATGTGATCAAACATAAGCAAGGCAAAGTAAACATTGTGGCGGATGCACTTTCTAGAAGATACACTTTGCTAAATCTTTTAAGTTCTCAATATCTTGGCTTTGATCTTATTAAGGAACTTTATCATGATGACCTTGATTTTTCTCTCATCTATCAAGAGTGTCTTAAGGGAGGACACAAAGATTTTTTTATACAAGATGGCTTTCTTTTTAAAGGAAAACGTCTTTGTGTGCCTCAAAGCTCTATTAGATTATCTCTTGTTAGAGAAGCTCATGAGGGGGGCTTAATGGGTCACTTTGGGGTTGCTAAAACTTTGGATGTGTTGCATGAACATTTCTTTTGGGCTCATATGCATAAATATGTTCATAGTTTGTGTGATAAATGCATAGCTTGCTGCAAAGCTAAATCTAAGATGCATTGCCATGGTTTATATACTCCTGTTCCTATCCCTTCAATGCCTTGGGTTGACATATCTATGGATTTCATCTTAGGATTACCCAAGACATCAAAGGGAGAGGACTCCATTTTTGTGGTAGTGGATCGTTTTTCAAAGATGGCTAATTTTATTCCTTGCCACAAAGTGGATGATGCATGTCATATTGCAAACCTCTTCTTTCAAGAAGTGGTTCGCTTGCATGGGATCCCCAGGTCTATAGTGTCCGATAGAGATCCCAAGTTCTTAAGTCACTTTTGGAAGACCTTGTGGGGCAAGCTTGGAACTAAACTTTTATTTTCTACCACTTGCCACCCACAAACTGATGGTCAAACCGAGTTGGTGAATAGAACTTTAGGACAACTATTGAGATGTTTCATTTCGGGGAATCCTAGAGTGTGGGAGAATTTACTACCACATGTTGAGTTTGCATATAACCGTGTAGTAAATTCTACCACCTCACATTCTCCTTTTGAGGTTGTCTATGGGCGCCCTAGTGGCCGTTTGCACTCCGACGCTCAAGTCAGCTGGCAAGAAACACCAAAACTCTACACCTCCGTATCGGAGCACCGTGAATGGCACTCTGAAGGTGGTCAAAAGAAACTGTGTATAGTGTATATTTTCTCGTTCTGGCAAACAACCTCTCTCCCTAGTCCCTTGTGCGTAGCCTTAAGACTCGAGCAAGCAACTAGAGTGTTTTTTAGGAAAGTCTGCCAAAAGTTCAAACCCCGTTTCCAATATTTCAGGTTCTATTTAAACGGCTCTAGCATTCAAAGCGTCTTAAAGCGCATTTAATTATGAAGCGTTCAGCGCCTTTAAGACGTTTAAACCGCTTGGAGCATTTAAAGTACCTTAAACGCTCGAAACATCAACTTTATTAAATAGCTTTAATTACCTTATACCTGACAAATTAACGTTTCTATTCTGACTTGGCTGCTATTACACGTGGAGGGCCTCACAGCACCGTGACCCCACTTGGGGGTATTTCCTCATGTGAGTCCTCCTACCTGGGAGTGCATCTGCGCAAGGGGTGACTTTTTGGGGGCCAACTCATGCCCCCAAACCTCTAGTCACTCACTTTGAGAGCGTATCTACCTTCCTCTTGTACCCTGCCCCTGGGCGTGACCCTTTTCATGAGTCGTATGTATCCCGAGGGCTTCTCTGGGGCGGCATGGGCACTTCACGAGTCAGATTGTTCTCCACTGGCGCTATTACTATGGCCTTGAATTCACCTTTCTCTTCTCTTTATTGCTAGCCCGGGTCATCGGGGTTTGAGGCCTTCCCACGGCGTCACTCCCTCCATGGTCTTTCCTACCCATGGGTATCGGGGAGCAACACTGTCATTAGCTTGCTTTTCTGACACTCTACCTTGGCGACACCCTACCTTGGCGACACCCTACCTTGGCGACGCCTGCTCTAGGCGACGTCTTATCTTGGCGACGCTTCCTCTTGGCGACGCCTCGCCCTGGCGACGCTTGCACTTGGCGTCGCCTCACCTAGGCGACGCCTTACGTTGACTTTGACCCCGACATGGGCTTTGACTTTGACTTGTCAACGCCCGGGTACGCGACGGTACACAAGCCCCCCAGTCTTGAGCTGATGACTTGTCTTCAGCGAAAAGACTAAGGCCTCGCCCACGCCATCCATGTGGCACCTTGGTGACGTGTCATTCTTGCTGACGCGACACTCCCCAAACTATTGACGCGACATTCTCTAAACCATTGGGGTGCTCTGAATGGCTGATTGGACATCCTCTGAAGCGGGGGAGGTGACACCTTTTGGGGCCACACTTAATCGCGTGCCACGTGGTTCATCACGCAGTCAGCCTCAAAAGTCTCTTGCGCTCCCATTGAGCGCCTAATCTTTTGACACGCGGCTCAATCGCACGGTCCCAAATTAGTTCCTCTTGGGTTGCAAATGTAACGTTTAAGTTACCCAAAACCCCGCGCTCAAAACCACTATTTCATCCACTTTCTCTGCATTCCCGCACTATTCATCTCCTTCGAGCTCTTTCTCTGCAATCAGACACTCAAAGGTATGATTTTTCTACCTCCACGACTCTTCCTCTTCATTGCGTTGCATTACTTTGTATGAACTGCCTGGGACTGTTTGTGTTTCTGCATCTCTACATTCTTTTCGCTTCTTCGTCCTTCTCTGCTCTCTTCTCCCCCTTTCTGGGTTTCTTCGCGTGGGTGGCATTTTCTAGGGTTTATCTTCCCTTTCTGCCTTGGCATCGCTTGTTAAAACCCTTTTGCTTTCTTCTTTCTTCAGCTATTTATCCGCATCATGGTGCGCTCGAAACCGAGGTCCAGTTCTCCCCTCAAGGCTAACTACAAGGCTTTCTATAAATGGGCCTCTGATGATCTTCTGAACGAATGCACCACCTTGACGACCTTTGAGGACTTGGAGAACCATCGGGGTGACCCCATTTATACAACTTCAATACCTTCTGCCGCACCCATGATGCCCACATCTCCGTCTGCCCCGGGAGACCAGGGGAACCTGTTTTGTGTGGATGACAGACCCAGGGGTGGGGCCCCCTTTTTCTTCATGTATCAAACTGTATTTAAACGCGTTGGTGTACGCCTTCCGTTCACACCCTTCGAGAGGGAACTCCTCACGGAGATCAATACGGCCCCTCCCCAGCTACATCCCAATAGTTGGGCCTTTGTTCGGGCCTTTCAAATTCTTTGTGGATATCTAGGCGTTCTTCCTTCTGTGGACGTTTTTCTACTTTTCTTCAAGGTGAAGAAGCAAGGGAAAAGCCTCTAGGTGAGCTTTTCCGGGATCGCTGGCAGGATCCTCCTTTCCCTCTTCCAGAACTCGTACAAAGGCTGGAAAGGAAAATTTTTCAGGGTGTGCTGCGCTAAACAGGACCCCATAGCCTTGGATGGCTTCCCACTATACTGGACAGAGCATCCCACGCTGCTCAAGCCTAAGGCTCTGGATGAGCTGTCCTCTGCTGATATGGGGGTATGTGAGGCCTTGGCTGGCCTGGGGATCGTTTTTGACACGCTAAAGCTAATAGCGTGTGAATACAACGCACACACCCTGTCCACCTATTTTGGTAGGGAGGCTCGTTTCTTGTTGCCCTTTCTTATCTGTGTTTTATTACATCATGCCTGTTCTGTTGGCCTCCTACACCTGTTTCCCTCGTTGCTAAGTGTTCATATGTACTCTTTATGTTTCATTTACCTGCGTGGCTTGTGGATTTATATAACTGTATTGGCGGTGGGATTGGCATTTTGTGATTTGTGTGTACCTGACGCCTTGTGTTCGGTCTGGTGCGGCTTTAACTTTTGTTCTTTGGTTTGTCTAAATGTAGGATCGGTGATGGATTCCTCTAAGAGGATGGTCTTGGCGAAAGCACTGAAGGCTGCTCGTGCCACCAAGGCTGGCGCCTCCACCGTCCCCGCTGCTGATCCAAACCTCCCATTATCCTCGCCCTCACCAAAACCAACTACCACCGAAACTCCACTAGGCCCATCTTCACCACCTCCACGTAGCCCCCAAACACTTCAAACGCCCAATTCACCTCCACCCATCGCCGCAGTACCACTGGTTGTGGCCTCGTCACCTGCTCCAGCCCCCCTTGACAAAGGGAAAAGGGTGTTGGAGATTCTCTCCGATGATGTAGACTCCGACGGCGGGCTGGTCTTCAAGAGGAGAAAAGCTGTTAGGGTTCCCACCCTACCAGCGGCGTCCCCACAGGGAGGGTAGTCCTTCAGGGACAATCTCCCTAGCGCCACCTCTCCCCAACCCACAATAGTCTAAGAGGAAAAAGGCGACGGGGCCGAGTCTGCTCCATCTCCACCACCAGCAGAGGCTTCCGCTGTTCCTGTCTCCGTTTCTGCTGCCCCCGATCTAATTGCCATTCCTCCTCCAATCATGCATCTAATGAGGGGCTTCAACGGGGGATTGATGCCAGAAGGCCCCGACAGAAGAGAAGGAATGCCCTTCTATTTGGGAGCCTTCTTGGCCGTGGCCCTCGATTGGCACGCCCAAGCCAGAAATGCCGCTTCAAACACACAAGCCCTCCAAGCCCTGGAAGCAAGAGTGGCCGCTCTGGAGAAGGAGAAGGAAACTCTGGGACGCCAAAATGAGGCCTATCAAGCCTCTCTGAAGTTGGCCCAAGAGGCCAAAGAGGAGGCTGAAAGGTAGCTGGATGAGGCGATGGAGTTTTAGGCCGACTTCTACGTCCAGGAAGTATCTATCCAGGTTCAAATAACGGACCTCCAAGACATGGTTGAGGCCTCCGAAGAGCTTCAGAAGGACTTGGAGGATCAGTGCTTTGGGCAGGTCGAAAAATTGGAGTGGATGGAGGAGGAGATGGCTACCCAGGCCAAGACATTGGACCTTCTCCAGGTTGACCATGACAAGCTGCAAATCGAGGTCAGCCGGCTCCGAGTGGAGAAGGAGGCTTTGGAGAAGCAAGTGGCTTCCGGGGACTCTACCATTAGGGAGTTGGAGAAGGCCAAGAAGGCGCTCATCGATGACATGGCCGGCACCTTCGAGGAGGGATTCAAGGAGGCTTTGGCCCAGGTTGCCTGCGAGAACCCGAGGATCAACGTTTCTAATTGCGATTTCACCCACCATGTCGTTGACGGACGCGTCGTGCCCCTCGAGTTGGATGACTGAAACGCCAACTTTCAACCGCCACCTTTACCTTTTTTGCGCTTTAAATTCGTTCTTGCCATCCTCTGATAAACTTGTAAATTTTTGAACTGTTTGCACTTTTGTTGGGATAATGGGTTTTGTATAACAATTCCATATTCGTTCTTCATTTTTGTATGCTTCAATTGCTTTGCCTGTACTTTTGCTTGTTTCTTTCGCTGTGTTGGGCGATCCTGTACATCCAGCGCCTTACTCCCAATGTGTACATCAAAACCTGTTTCGCCTTCGTATCTGTGAGGCCTCTGCCTCGTGAAGGCGCTGGCCGCTCCACCATTGCTGCACGCAAAAGTCGAGACCTGCTTTGGGCCTTAAACACTTGGGACAAGATTGTATTTCAGTGCCCACGCCCATGAAGAGGCCTGTCTAACAGTGCCGTATCGTCCATGGGGTGTCTTAAACACTAAGGCGATCTGTCCCTTGATTCTTGGTGCTTGGCGCCCACGCCTAAGGAGAGGCCTGCTACAGCAGCGCCGTATCGTCCTCAGGGTGTCTAGAAATGCCAAACACCGGGAAGGCTCGAAGCCCCCCAGGGGGTCGTTCCCTCCATGGTCTTTCCTTCCCATGGGTATCGGGGAGCAACCCTGCCAGTGGTTCACTCGGCATCTGGCGATCTCGTCTCCCTCCACAGTCTTTCCTACCTGTGGGTATCAGGGAGGCGACGCCGCTGGTGACTTATATTGGCGATGCCCTCGACATCTCATGCTGGCGACACCTTCGGCGTCTTCTACTGGCGACGCCTTCAGCGTCTCATGCTGGCGATGTCCTCAGCGTCGTATACTGGCGACGCCCTCAGCGTCCTATACTGGCGACGCCTTCAGTGTCTTGGCGATGCCTGGTGCGGTCAAGCCGTTGAATTTACCTTGGCATTAACTTTGACTACGACTCTGGTCGACGCCTAGGGGTAGCGGAGAGCTTAAGGTCTCGCCCGCGCCATCCACGTGGCATTTCCCGTATGGCTGATGGGACGTTCCCTCACTTGACTTGATCCTAACATTTTCTGAGCTTCTGACCCATTCTCGACGGCGCATCATACCCTCGGGCATTCTGTCGACGCGACGTTTTCTGAATGTTAACCAGTGGCGCCAGGATCATCCTCCCATCCTCTAACACGTGGCTTGACCGCACAGTGCTCCCATTTGGGTCGTTTGGCGCTCTAACTACAATATTTAGATCTTCAAAATCTTGTACCTACGTCAATCATCTGTGTTTTCTCACACCCTCCTTGCACCGTGATCCGGTCGGTCATCGGTAGTCGATGACGTCAGCAGCAGATAACCACGTGGACCACTCGCACGGTGACACGTGGATCAGGTGGTAGAGAAATCGGGGAGGAGATCACCCGGTATGGTTATCGGTGGTCAGTAACCGAGTGGCCACCGACAGATCAGTTCCAAGATAAACACCCGGGGGAGAACGCG
The DNA here is from genome assembly GCF_000499845.2 of Phaseolus vulgaris. Taxonomy (NCBI): domain Eukaryota; kingdom Viridiplantae; phylum Streptophyta; class Magnoliopsida; order Fabales; family Fabaceae; genus Phaseolus; species Phaseolus vulgaris. The sequence goes on from NC_023757.2 coordinate 18,203,473, forward strand.
AGAAGCAAGAGAGCACCGATCAGTCATCGGGTGCATGGTCATCGGGGTTTCGTGTTACACGTAGTTAAACTGGGACTGAGATTCCCAGCGAGAGCGTTACGCATGGATCTCGCATGATCATACCTCAGAGAAAGAAGAGCTCCTCGTCGGTATAGTCGTGCACGAGAGTGGCCTGAGGGAGTCAGTAAATCGGTCAGTGATTGGTTACTCTCTCAACCCATTACGTGCATGGCATCGTGAAGGGGAAATCGTGTTTGCAGAGAGCAATGCTTGGTGAGTGTGCCTAGTCCTGCCACACCTGGCGTTCTCCTGGGAATGTGCGATTTCACCCAGATGGAAGAAACGCGCTAAGTTACTCCGCAAGGGAATAACTTAGGCGCACAAGAGATGCGCTAGAGCCCTTCAGGTGGAGGCACGTGAACGGTTAGATGCGAGTTGCATGCCTCCACGTGTCACTGTCTGAGAGGGGCGCGACCCAGATAAAGGTGCACTCCGTGTCGTGAAAGGTACAGACAGAAAATCCAGACACCCACGACCCTGACTGTGGTACGTTTTCGTACAAAAGTATAACAAAATTCTGACATGCTCAGAGGACAGCGTAGCAGAATTCTGTTAGGCACAGACACAGAGGGGGATAAAAAGAGAATCAGAGGGAAATACGCACACACTGTTTTTTACACACATTTTATTTTCTAGTGATTTTGGGATCTAACTTGAGCGTCGGAGTGCAAACGGCCGCTAGAGGCGCCGTCTGTGTGTTTGCAGGTTGCGTTCGGAGTTCCAAGGAGGAGGTTCTAAGAGTGTTCTTCCAGATAGCACAGTTACTAGAGGCGGGACAAGCAAGCGACAAGGCAATTCCTCCACGCTCGAGTTCTCGGCAGGATCACACGGCTACACAAAGAATTCCTTCCGCGTTCTTTCTAGTTGGCATTTTTCCTACCGCACTCCTAACGCGTTATTCTCCTTTGATCTCCTAGCTCTTTGCTCATACTTTGTGGCGCCATGTCTTCCCAGGTTCCTCCCCCTAGGATTAACCCCACGAACCTGTATGCATGGGCCTCGCGCGAGCTCTTTGATGAGTGCTCATGCTTGCTTTCTACCAGGGCCATAAGGGAACACAAAGGGAATTCATGTTCCTACGATCATCGTGCCTTCGCGAAAAGGCATGATGACGACATCACCGTGCTTCCTTGCACCTTAGGGGAGCCGGTGTGCGGGGACGAACGGGCCAACGACGGGGTCCCCTTCTTTTACTTCTACCAGGTGGTATTCAAGAGCATCGGCGTGCGCCTGCCCTTCTCCAGGTTTGGGAGGGAACTACTGACGAAGATTAACACTGCTCCGGCCCAGTTGTATCCTAATAGCTGGGCTTTCGTTAAGGCCTTTGACATACTCTTTGGCTTTCTGGGGTGTGCACCCTCGGTTGATATCTTTCTTCACTTCTTTGTCGCACGGGGCGGACCGTGGCGTCCATGCTAAGGTGATGGCATAGGAAGTCAGGGTCGATGCCGGGCATATCCGAGGCGGACCATGCGAAAGCATCTAAATGGCGTGAAATGACCCCTGCCACCTCTTCCTGCTCTTCTTGGCTCAACAAACGTCCCAGCTTAAACGTTTTGCCGCCTATCTGCCTTTCCACCACGTTAGCCGCCGACTGATCCCTGTTATCTTCCTTAATGGGTGCCGCCCGGTAGCGCTTTCCAGGCGTCGACTCTTCTACGGGCGATGTGTCGTCAGGCCCCTCCTGCATGTGCGTGTCTGCCTCGGGCGCCGCCCCAACGAGTGTGGCTTGGCAAGGCAATGACTCTGTGGGCGTCGCCTCAATCAAGGGTTTTATCTCCATCATTGCGTCTGCTCTTGGCGGACGCTCGAACACCATAAACACGCCTCTCTTCGTTTTCAGGCTATTCTCATAACATTTCCGTGCTTCCTCCTGATCCGACTTGATGACAATCACCTTGCCGCTGAGATCCGGCAGCTTCATCTTCGTATGGTGCGTGGAGGCTACTGCGTTCAGCCTATTCAACGTTGGTCTGCCCAACAAGATGTTGTAGGCGAAATTGGCGTTTACGACCAAGTACCGGATGCTTTTGGTACGCGAGGCCTCTCCATCTGTGAACATTGTCCTCAACTCCAAGTAGCCTCGGACTTCCACCTGGTTATCTACAAACCCATATAAGCACCTTGTGTAGGGTCTCAAAAGATCGGGAGACAACCGCAACTTGTTGAATGTCGACCAGAACATGACAACTGCAGAGCTTCCTTGGTCGACAAGAACACTGTGCACCTTTCTGCCCGCCGTGACAACTGAAATGACCACGGGGTCGTTGTCGTGCGGCACAACATCCTGCAGATCCGCCCTCGTGAACACGAGGTCCGACTCCCATGGATCACCTGAGATTCTTTCTTCAATTGAGTTGACCCCCCTCGCGTATTTCTTTCGCTCGGAGGCGGTGGGTCCTCCGCTGGAAAAGCCACCAGCAATGGTATGGACTTCGCCGAGGACAGGCATCTTGTGCGCTTGCTCTTCCGCTGGCGCTGGCAGGGCCGCGGTCGTGGAGGGCTCTGCGACATAATCCTTCAAAAACCCGCTTCTCACCAACTCATCTAGCTGGTAATCCAGCGACAGGCAGTTATCGATGTGATTACCGAAAGCTTTGTGGAACTCGCACCAAGAGTCCTTGCGAGGCCCTAACACCTTGTCAGTCTTCGCCGGTCGCCTCAACCTTTCAGCTATATTGGGCATGACAATCAGATCCTTCAACTCCACCACAAAGTTGTTCCTCGCCGGCCTTGCCCTTTCCTTGGCCGGGCGATCCCCTCCTGCTGGACCCCGGGGCTAGGGTTTTCTGGTCTCATAGGGGCGTCTCCCCTCTGGCTTCTTTCTCCCCGTCGTGGTCTCGTTGACCCTGACGGGTTGAGCCCGCGTCTGCGTTCTCGAGCGTGAGGGTACGACGCCGGTGCGCTTCTCACACACCTCTCCTTCGGAGGCGATATGTTCCACCGCCCGACGCCGTATTTTAGCGAAGGTCCTAGGGCGATTGCGAATAATGGATTCGCAAAAAGGGCCGGAACATACGCCTTTTCTAAATGCATACACGATCATAGGCTCCTCCGAAGTACCAACTTTTACTACTTGGGCCCCGAAACGGTTGATGTATTCCTTCAAGGTCTCCCCTTGATACTGTTTTACATCAAACAGGTCGTAAGAAACTGGCGGTGGAGCCCTGTTCGCCAAATACTGCTCTCTAAACAGTTGCGACAACTGCTGAAAGGAGGTGATATGGCCGTTTGGAAGGCTGATGAACCAATCCATTGCCATCCCCGTCATGGTGCTCATAAAGAGCTTGCAGCTCATGGCATCGGAGCCGCCTACCAACACCATCTGCGTGTGGAATGCAGTGAGATGCGCCTCGGGGTCCTCTATCCAGGTGAAGATCACCTTGGGTCCCGCGAACGTGTTGGGGATTACTGCATCCAGGATCTCCTGCGAGAAGGGTGTGGAAAACTCCCTTGGTGGGGTGAGATGCTCGGTCTCATCTTGTTCACGTTGCCCTTGGTTACTGCTCAAACCCCGACGCAACTCTTCATTCACGATATGGAGCTCTTCATTTCTCGCGCGCGAGTCGACGAGATCCGTCTGCATGCGTTCTTGTTCCACCCTCGATTCCGTCATCTCATCCTGTAGCCCCCGCATCATTTCCATGACCTGCTGCATGGACATTTCCTCACTCGCAGCGCGTGCGGTACCTTGTCTAGTGGTGGCCCTCATTCTTCGCTGTTTCCTCCAACTTCTGCCAACGTTATGGTGGCTCCGACGCTCAAGTCAGCTGGCAAGAAACACCAAAACTCTACACCTCCATATCAGAGCACCGTGAATGGCACTCTGAAGGTGGTCAAAAGAAACTGTGTATAGTGTATATTTTCTTGTTCTGGCAAACAACCTCTCTCCCTAGTCCCTTGTGCGTGGCGCCCTTCAAGAGGAGGAAAGCTGCGAGGGTTCCCATCCTTCCAACGGCGTCGCCCCAGGGAGAGGATTCCTTCGGGGACAACCCTCCAAGTGCTACTTCTCTTCCTCCCACAATGGTCCAAGAGGAAACAGGCGAAGGGGCCGAATCTGCTCCACCCCCGCCACCGGCAGAGGTCTCTGTTTCTCCTGCTTCCGTTGCCGCTGCCCCCGATCTTATTGCCATCCCTCCTCCAATTATGCATCTGATGAGGGGCTTTAGCGGTGGATCAATGCCAGAAGGCTCAGACAGGAGGGAGGGAATGCCCTTCTACTTGGGAGCCTTCTTGGCCGTCGCCCTAGACTGGCGCGCCCAAGCTAGAAACGCTGTTCTGCAGATACAAACCCTCCAGGCCCTGGAAGCCAGGGTGACTGCTTTGGAGGAGGAAAAGAAGACTCTGGGACGCCAAAACGAGGCCTACCAAGCCTCACTGAAGTTGGCGCAAGAGGCCAAGGAGGAGGCTGAAAAGCAGCTAGGTGAGGCGATGGAGCTACAAACCGACTTCTACGCTCGGGAGGTCACCCTCCAAGTTCAGGTAACAAGCCTCCAAGACATAGTCAAAGCTTACGAAGAAGTTCAGAAGGACTTGAAGGAGCGATGTTGTGAGCAGGCTGGCGAACTGGAGCGGATGGAGGAGGAGATGGCTACTCAAGTCAAGGCTTTGGGCCTTCTCCGGGTTGACCACGACAAACTGCAGATCGAGGTCAGCCGGCTCCGTGTGGAGAAGGAGGCTTTGGAGAATCAGGTAGCTTCTTGGGACGCCACCATCGAGGAGTTGGAGAAGGACAAGAAAACCCTTATCAATGACATGGCGGGCACCTTTGAGGAGGGGTTCAAAGAGGCTCTGGCCCAGGCCGTTTGTGAGAACCCGGGAATTGACGTTTCCAACTGCGATTCCACTCATCACATCGTTGACGGGAAGGTCGTGCCCTTGGAGCTGGATGACTGAACCGCCGCCCTCGACCACCACCTTACTCCTTTGCGCTTTGTCTTGTTTTTGCCCCCTTTTGATGAACTTGTAACTTCTTTGAACTATCGGCCCTATCGTCACAACTATGGATGACAATTTTTGTACCTTTGAGTTATCGAATTCCGTCTGTATGATTTTCCGCCTTCACGTGCTTCAATCGTTTTGCTTGTAGTCGACCCGTTTCTTTCGCTGCGTTGGGCGACCCCATATACCGAGTGTCTTGCTCCTATCGTGCTTCTCGGAAACCGTTCTGCCTTCGTATCTATGAGGCCTCTGCCTCGTGAAGGCGTCGGTGGCTTTACCATTGTCGCAACGCAAAAGTTGAAACCTCCTCTGGGCCTTAAACACTTGGGACAAGGTCACGCGTCGATGCTCACACCCATGGAGAGGCTTGCCTAACGGAGCCGTTTCGTCCATGGGGTGTCTCAAACACCGAAGCGACCTGTCCCTTGATTCGTAGTGCCCGGCGCCCACGCCTAAGGAGAGGCCTGCTACAGCAACGCCGTATCGTCCCCAGGGTGTCTAAAAACACCAAGCGCTGGGAAAGCTCGAAGCCCTCCAGGGGGTCGTTCCCTACATGGTGTTTCCTTCCCATGGGTGTCGGGGAACAACCCAGCCAGCGGTTCACTCAGCATTTGGCGATCTCGTCTCCCTCCACAGTCTTTCCTACCTGTGGGTATCGGGGAGGTGACGCCGCTAGCAACTAGTTTCGACTTCTTCGATTTCATCTCCCTCCACAGTTTTTCCTACTTGTGGGTATCGGGGAGGTGACACTGCTGATACTTGGATAGGCGACGCCTGCAACGTCTCATGCTGGCGTCGCCTTCTGCGCCTTCCCTGGCGACGCCTTGGGCGTCTCATGCTGGCGTCGCCTTCTGCGCCTTCCCTGGTGACGCCTTGGGCGTCTCATGCTGGTGTCACCTTGGGCGTTAACTTTACCTTGGCATTGACTTTAACTTTGGCCCTGGTCGACGCCTGGGGATAGCGAAGAGCTCAAGGTTCCGCCTGTGCCATCCACGTGGCGCTTCTCATATGGCTGATGGGACGTTCAGCCACTTGACTCAGTCCTGACATTTTTTGAGCCTCTGACCCATTCCCGACGGCGTATCGTACCCTAGTATTCGTTCCTACCAGCGTTTTACCCCCGCGTTTCCAGCAGGTCACTCTCCTCCAAACCTCCCAGATACTATTCAGGCATGTCTTCTCGTGTTCCTCCCCCAGGGTTAACCCCAAGGACCTGTATACTTAGGCCTCGAGCGAGGTCCTTGACGAGTGCTCGTGCTTGCTTTCTACCCGGGCCATAAGGGAACACAAGGGGGATTCGTGCTCCTATGATCACCGTGCCTTCGCGAAGAGGCACGACGACGATATTGCTGTGCTCCCTTGCACTTTAGGAGAGCCAGTGTGCAGAAACGAACAGGCCAACGACGGGGTCCCCTTCTTTTATTTCTATCAGGTGGTTTTCAAGACCATCGGCGTGCGCCTGCCTTTCTCCAGGTTTGAGAGGGAACTGTTGACGGAGATAAATGCTGCTCCGGCCCAGTTATATCCTAATAGCTGGGCTTTCGTCAAGGCCTTTGACATACTTTTTGGTTTTCTGGGGTGTGCACCCTCGGTTGATATTTTCCTTCACTTCTTTGAGGTGAAAAGGCAAAGGAACAACCTCTGGGTGACCCTCAGTAATGTTCTCGGCAGGGTTCTCTTGACTCCCTTCCAAAACTCCTTCACTGGGTGGAAGGGCAGGTTTTTCAAAATCTGTTGCTCTGATCTCGTGCCCTCCGCCCTGGATGGTTTTCCATTGTACTGGGTGCGGGAGACGAGGGCCCTCAAGTCCAAACCCTTCAAGAAGCTAGCCCCGAATGACCAGGTGGTTTGCCGGATCCTTGCTGAGGCGGGAGGTTTTGACTCCGCCACCTTGATCAGTTTGGAGTTCAACGCCGGAACCGTAGAGAAGTACATATGTATGGGTGGCTGCCCTAGAAACTTCCACCTTTGATGCTTTCTAAATCTGTGTATGTTTTACTTCATGGTGTCTCTGACACGTTCATCTCCCTTGGTGCAAGCTCGAAGATAAACCAATAGCGGAGGTCACAACTTACTCGGGCTCTGCGGGCTGAGAGCGGGGCTTCATCTTCCTCCCGCGCCGACTCCGGAGGCCACTGAAGAGTGGTTCGTTTGTGTTTTTTGTATGAGCACAGGGCCTGTAATGTTTGCCCTATTCGCCTTGCTCCCATTCATCTCGAACACTACATGTAAATTTAACTCCATTATACCATGCTTGGTTTCTGTGATGCCGCTTTACTTCTGCACACACTTCATATACTGTGCGTTTTTCCTTCGTTATGTTTCTCGGCGGCGCCTGCGCTTGGGCGACGCCTTCTACCTTGGTGATGCTTTCTCTTGGCGACGCCTTCGCCTAGGCGACATCTTGCCCTGACGACGCCTTCTTATTGGCGACGCCTGTCGCCGCTTCAAACAGGAAAAAGATAAAGACTAAAAACCAAGGCAAGGTTTTTTTCGAACTTGTTTTTTCTTTTATTTGGGTCACCTCGTTAAAAAACCCCGGGAAGGGAAAATGAGCGTCCCCTTTAACAAGACTGTTACATTGCTGCTTACATAAGTCAACTAAAATAAAACTTCAAGTTGGCTGCATTCCAGCTGCGCGGAATGGGACCCCCCTCCAAGGTCTCTAGATTGTACGAACCGTTGCCCTTAGCCTCGGTAACTCTGAAGGGTCCGGTCCACTTGGGAGACAGTTTATTCTCCAACTCGAATGGGTGGGCTTTCCTCATAACTAGGTCGCCAATCTGAAACTGTCGTGGCTTTACCTTAGAGCTATATTGTCACTCTACTCTTTTCTTTACCGCTTGGGCTTTTATTCTGGCTTCCTCCCTGGCTTCGTCTAGTAGATCCAGGTTCACCCGCCTTTCTTCGTTGGATTCCTCAACCACAAAGTTTTGAAAACGTGGCGAGCTTTCGTGTATTTCTACCGGGATCATCACATCCGACCCATACACCAAACTGAAAGGCGTCTCCATGGTAGAAGATTGGGGCGTGGTGTGGTATGCCCATACGATCCTTGGTACTTCCTCCGCCCACGCCCCTTTGGCCTTCTCTAGCCTTCTCTTTAGTCCCCTCAACAAAATTTTGTTTGCTGACTCTACTTTCCCGTTAGTCTGAGGGTGTTCGACTGATGCGAACACTTGCTTGATGCCTACCTCAGCACACAGGTTTCTCAACTGCTGACTGGTGAACTGGGTTCCATTATCGGATATCAGCTGCCTAGGTACGCCAAAACGGCACACAATGTTCTTCCACACAAAGTGTTGCACCTTGTGCGCAGTGATCTGGGCCACGGGCTCCGCCTCTATCCACTTGGTGAAGTACTCGATGGCAACGATCAAGTACTTCATCTGCCTTATCGCCAGTGGGAACGGACCTAGGATGTCAATCCCCAGGTATGGAAAGGCCACAGGCTGTATATGGATCACAACTCTTCTGGCGGCGCCTTGTGCCAGTCAGCGTGCTTTTGACATTGCTTGCAGTGTTGGGCGTGTCGCACGCAATCCTCTTTTACCGTTGGCCAGAAGAAGCCTGCGCATATCACCTTGGAGGCTAAGGACCTTCCCCCTACGTGGCTCCCACAGATGCCTTCGTGGAGCTCCGCCATTATTCTGGTACACTCGTCGCCACTTACGCATGTTACGATAGGGTGAGTGAACCCGTGCCTGAACAACACTCCGTCCACCAGAGTGTATCTTGCGGCATTTCTCTTAACCTTCTTACCCTCTTCAGGCTCCACTGGGAGAGCCCCATCAGCCAGGTACCGTCTGTATGGCGTCATCCAGGTGTCTCCTTTGACTAGGGCACATACCTGCATCTGCCTTTCTTCTTCGAGCGTGTCCACGTATGTGCTGATGCGGGGCGTCTTCAGCGTATCTTGTGTCAAAGAACGATGAATCCTTGGACTCCCTCTTGATGTACAAATCTGAAGGACATTCACCCTATTATCTTCCACGAATTTACGCGGAGCTTTGAGCGTCTCTTGGATCACTATCCTCTGTCTACCCTTCAATAGTTGGACGTATTTCAGATACACCGCCATCTGCGGGTCTTTCGCCTGGAACTCACCCGACACCTGCCCAGTAATCAACTGGGAATCGCTTTTCACCAAGAGATTATGCGCGCCCATCTCCTTGGCCAGGAGCATTCCTGCAATCAGAGATTCGTATTCAGCCTGATTATTACTTGCCTTAAAGGCGAAGTGCAGAGCTTGCTCAATCAGCACGCCATTGGGTCCCTCCAAGACTATTCCCGCACCACTCCCTTGTTGGTTGGAAGAGCCATCAACCGAGAGCAACCACTGCGAGCTCACCTCCACCTCTTGTTCACCTCCGGGCGAGAGTTCTGCCACAAAATTTGCATACACTTGCCCTTTGATGGATCCTCTAGGCTCATACTGGATGTCGAATTCGGACAGCTCCACCGCCCAGCGCACCATTCTTCCAGCCACGTCAGGCTTCTACAGCACCTTCTGTATAGGGAGGTTTGTCATCACTACCACTGTAAAGTTGTGGAAGTAATGGCGGAGCCTCCTGGCTGAAAACACCACTGCCAACGCTGCCTTCTCCAGCGCCTGGTATCTCGTCTCCGCGCCTTGTAATGCCTTGCTCACGAAATAGATGGGCTTTTGACTTTGGTCCTGCTCCTGAACCAGCACAGAGCTGATAGCCCGCTCTGTCACCGTAAAGTACAGCCGGAGGGGCACTCCTGTTACTGGTTTGCAGAGGACCAGTGGCGTCGCCAGGTATTCTTTCAACTTAATGAAAGCCGCTTCGCATTCCTCAGTCCATGCAAAGAGACTATTTCTCTTGAGGCATTGGAAATATGGGTGTGCCTTCTCTCCCCTGGCCGAAACAAACCTTGAGAGCACCGCCATCCACCCCGTCAGCTGCTGCACTTCCTTTACTGACGTCGGGCTTCGCATGGCGATAATCGCTGCGCATTTGTCGGGGTTCGCCTCTATTCCCCTCTCCGTGAGCATGAAACCCAGGAACTTGCCAGCCTCTACCCGAAGACACACTTCTCAGGGTTTAGTTTGAGGCGATATTTGGATATAGTGACGAACAACTCCTCTAAGTCTGCTACGTGTTGTGCCCTATCCTGCGACACCACTACCATGTCATCCACGTAAGCGTATACATTACTTCCTAACATGGGCGCTAGGACCTTGTCCATCAGCCTTTGGTAGGTGGCGCCCGCGTTTTTGAAAGGCACTTTACTTGAGCTGGATTTGAAAGGCACTTTACTTTAGAATTGGATCAATGTTCTAAATTCAAGAACTCACCAAAACATAACACCAACCAAGACTCATATGGAAGTCCATGTATTGTCAAATTGAATCAAAACACAAGGAAAGAAGAACAAGAATTAAAACTGGAAAGAATTTAAAAACTAGCTACTGAACCAAACAGAATTAAGAACACAATGCTGGAAACACAAAATTAAACGGTAGAAAAAGAAGTAAAACTCTAGGAATCAAAACTACCGAATGGAAAATTGAAGAAAAGGGAAGAAGAACACTTATAGGAAGATCCTTGCTGGATTTTGAGGATTGGAAGAAGCCATTCACGCCACTTGGAACCTTGAACCAAGATAAGTGATGGAGTGCCACCACTTGAAGCTCACCATAGCTCACAAGATAAGGCAAAGAAGAGGAAGACTCAAAACTCACAAATTCTCTCCAAAATTGAGTATAGTCTCTCTACTATAAAATTCCAATCTGAATTGTACAAGCTAAACAGCTTTATTTATAGCCTAGAGGTGCTGAAAATGCAAGCTAAATGGCACACAAATGCAATGAAATTCGGCGCCAATCTAGACAATTAAGGAAGTGTGACTTTCCTTCCTAGATTGGCACCCCTTAGGCTCCTATCTACACTCCCCCCTAGACTCCCTTACTACTTACACCTTTTATTACATTCACACCCCTATTCTACAAAAGAAATAAGAAGAGCCATTTTATTATACTCTTGTCCCAAAGCTCTTGCCATGCTCCTAGTAATTCGTTGGGCTTGGGCCCCTTGTTGGGCTTGGACCCCTTGATGGGCTTGGGCCCCTTGTTGGGCTTGGGCTTCATGGCCTTGAGCATCCACTACTTGGTTTCCATCATACTCCCCGGGTTGGAGAGAATTCGTCCACGAATTTGGGAAACCTGCAGCAAAAGGAGTGAGATCAGTAACATTGAAAGAATTACTACCAAGATAAGTAGAGGGCATATCTAACTCATAGGTGATGACTTGGAAAGGGCCATCACCACGAGGCATAAGTTTGGACTTCCTTAGAGAAGGAAATCTATCCTTTCTCAAATGAAGCCAAACCCAATCACCGGGCTCAAAGATTAATGCCTTTCTCCGTTGGTTGGTAGTGTCAGCATACTTACCAACTTTCTTCTGAATTTGTAACTTGATGCGGTTATGCAAATCCTTAACAAAAGATGCCTTTTCAAAACCGTCTTTGCATAGAACCTCATCAAGTACAGGAATGGGAAGAAGATCTAGAGGTGTGAGGGGATTAAACCCATAAACAACCTCAAAAGGAGAATGGTTAGTGGTGGAACTCACTACTCTATTATAGGAAAATTCAACATGAGGTAGTAAATCCTCCCAAGCCCTTGGATTCCCGGAAATAAAGCATCTCAATAATTGACCCAAAGTTCTATTAACCACTTCGGTTTGACCATCAGTTTGGGGGTGGCAGGTAGTAGAAAACAGAAGTTTGGTGCCAAGTTTCCCCCATAAGGTTCGCCAAAAGTGACTTAAGAACTTAGAATCCCTATCAGATACTATACTTCTAGGAAGTCCATGCAAACGAACAACTTCCTTGAAGAAGAGATTTGCAATATGGCATGCATCATCCACTTTGTGGCATGGAATAAAATGAGCCATTTTAGAAAAACGGTCCACTACCACAAAGATGGAATCCTTACCCTTCGATGTCTTTGGTAGTCCTAAGATAAAATCCATAGAAATATCAACCCAAGGCATTGTAGTGATAGGAAGAGGGGTATATAAACCATGGGGACCTTAGATTTAGCCTTCCTACATGCTATACATCTATCACAGAAGGTATGTACGGATTTGCGCATGTGAGGCCAAAAGAAATGTTCATGCAATGTTTCTAAGGTCTTAGCTACCCCAAAATGTCCCATAAGCCCACCCTCATGAGCCTCTCTAACAAGAGATTGTCTAATGGATCCTTGGGGAACACAAAGTCTTTTTCCTTTGAAAAGAAAACCATTATGTAAGAAAAAGTCTTTGTGACCTCCCTTGGAACACTCTTGATAGATTAGATAGAAATCTAAGTCATCATGATAAAGTTCCTTTATGTGATCAAAACCTAAATATTGAACATTTAAAACATTTAACAAGGTATACTTCGTGAAAGAGCATCGGCCACTACATTAATTTTACCTTGTTTATGTTTGATCACATAAGAAAATTGCTCAATAAACTCCACCCACTTAGCATGTCTCTTATTAAGCTTGCTTTGGCTTTTCAAATATTTAAGGGACTCATGATCACTATGAATCACAAATTCCTTTGGAAAAAGATAATGTTGCCAATTAATTGCAGTAAATTGAAAACAGTAGCACGTTTGTAAGAAAACAGAGGAGCCTATTTAGGAATGAAAAACAGTATGATGAACTAGCAAAGACATAATGGAAATTGTGTAAAGGAACTTGTATAGGATGAAAATACAAGCATGAACTCAAATCTAAAAATGAAAATGCACAAAGGATCAAGCAATAAACTAAAAAAAAACAGAAAGTAAACCAAAGCAAGAAACAATTGAAGCAAAAAAAAGTACTACTAGAAGTAAAGACAATTATGGAATAACATGACTAAGACAAAACTTGACATGATTACAAAATTAAAAGACATATAACAAGATATAACCACAAGTGAAAGGAAGCTTAAGGTCAGCTCTAGGAAGGAGAATGCCATTCCAAAAGAGCAGCCATACTCATATGAACAATGAGTGCTAGAATCCTTTTCACAAACACATGGTGTAACAAAAGAAAACAGCAATAAAACTCAAAATAAATCCTAAAACAGAATGGTAAACAACTTGAATTAAAGAGCTCTAGAAAGTAAAGTGCAATACAACTCAAAATTTAAGCAAGAAACAAGCTTAGACTCTAGATACCACATGATGTGAATTAAACTACAAGAACACATGATTCTTGACATTCTTAGGAACAACTTGAGCTGGATTTGAAAGGCACTTTACTTTAGAATTGGATCAATGTTCTAAATTCAAGAACTCACCAAAACTTAGCACCAACCAAGACTCACATGGAAGTCCATGTATTGTCAAATTGAATCAAAACACAAGGAAAGAAGAACAAGAATTAAAACTGGACAGAATTTAAAAACTAGCTACTGAACCAAACAGAATTAAGAACACAATGCTGGAAACACAAAATTAAACGGTAGAAAAAGAAGTAAAACTCTAGGAATCAAAACTACCGAATGGAAAATTGAAGAAAAGGGAAGAAGAACACTTATAGGAAGATGCTTGCTGGATTTTGAGGATTGGAAGAAGCCATTCACGCCACTTGGAACCTTGAACCAAGATAAGTGATGGAGTGCCACCACTTGAAGCTCACCATAGCTCACAAGATAAGGCAAAGAAGAGGAAGACTCAAAACTCACAAATTCTCTCCAAAATTGAGTATAGTCTCTCTACTATAAAATTCCAATCTGAATTGTACAAGCTAAGCACCTTTATTTATAGCCTAGAGGTGCAGAAAATGCAAGCTAAATGGCACACAAATGCAATGAAATTCAGCGCCAATCTAGACAATGAAGGAAGTGTGACTTTCCTTCCTAGATTGGCACCCCCTAGGCTCTTATCTACACTCCCCCCTAGACTCCCTTACTACTTACACCTTTTATTACATTCACACCCCTATTCTACAAAAGAAATAAGAAGAGCCATTTTATTATACTCTTGTCCCAAAGCTCTTGCCATGCTCCTAGTAATTCGTTGGGCTTGGGCCCCTTGTTGGGCTTGGACCCCTTGATGGGCTTGGGCCCCTTGTTGGGCTTGGGCTTCATGGCCTTGAGCATCCTCTACTTGGTTTCCATCATATAGGCTATAAATTAAGGTGTTGCCTTTGTATTTTTCGTATCTGAATTTTGATTAGAGAAACTATATTCAAATTTTTGAGAGAGCATTGGAGAGCATTGTGCCTTCCTCACTTAGTCTTATCTTGAGAGTTCTATGGTTACCTCAAGTGGCGGCTTGCACACTCATCTTGGAGTCACCATCGTCTAAGTGGCTTGATCATCCAACCATTCTTCCATCTTCATGAGCTTTCTTTTCTCCTTCCTTCCTTCTCCTTTTATGTTCATGTCTTAGCTTGCTTCCTTTGTTTTTCAGTTCTGCATTTTCAGTTCATATGTGTTTTGCTTCGGTTCATTTGCTTCTTTGTTGTTCCTCATTGTTTCTTCTTCATTTCTAGCCTTTTTTATTCGGTGCAATTATGTTCTTGTGATTTTTGTTCGGTGCCTTTGCCTTTTCTTCCATTTTTGTTCGGTTCAATTTGACAATACATGGAACTTCCATATGAGTTTGGTTTTTGGTACTAGTCTTGGTGAGTTCGTGATCATAGAACCTTGATCCAATTCTATCTTAAAGTGCCTATCTCATATCCAACTCAAGATGATTCCTAAGAATGTCAAGAATCATTCGTAGTGTGCTATTGGAATCATATCAGAACCCATACAAGCATCCAGTGTAGGGCCTCAGCAAATCAGGGGACAACTGCAACTGCGGTCGTAGCAGGCCCAACAAGATAATCCTTTAGAAAGCCACTCTTCACGAGCTCATCCAACTGATGGCCCAGCACCAAGCAGTTGTTGATAAGGTGCCCAAACGCCTCGTAAAACTTGCACCACGAGTCTTTACAAGGTCCCAACACCTTGTCAGACTTCACTGGTGGCCTCAACCTGTCAGCTATGTTGGGCACAGCAATAAGATCCTTCAGCTCCATCATGAAATTGTGCCTTAACGGCCTATTTCCTTTCCTCACCTGCCTGTTCCCCTCTGTTGCCCCCTTGCGTGAGGCCTCGTTGTCGTGGCCTCGTTGACTCTGGCGGGTTGTGCACGCGACTGCGCTCTTGGGCGTGCGGGTGCGACACTTGTGCGCTTCTCGCATACCTCGCTCTCAGAGGCGATGTGTTCCATCGCGCGACGCCTTATCTCAGCAAAGGTCTTGGGTCGGATTCGTATGATCGATTCACAGAAGGGTCCAGGGAACATTCCTTTCCTGAACGCGTAGACGATCATAGGCTTCTTTGTGGTGCCAACCTTCACCACCTGCACTCCAAAACGATTGATGTATTCCTTGAGGGTCTCACCCTAGTACTGCTTTACATCGAACAAGTCGTACAAGACTGGCGGTGGAGCCCTGTTTGCTAGATACTGCTCCCTGAACAGCTGCGAAAGCTGTGCAAAGGAGGTGATATGGTCATTCGGAAGACTAATGAACCAGTCCATGGCCATCCCAGTCAAAGTGCTCATGAAGAGCTTGCACCTTACGGCGTCGGAGCCGCCTACCTGCATCATTTGCGTGTGGAACGTAGTGAGATGTGCTTCGGGGTCCTCCATCCCCATGAAGGTTACCTTGGGCCCCACGAATGTGTTGGGGATCACCGTCTCCAGAATCGGCTGCGAGAACGGCGTAGAGAACTCCCTTGGTGGAGTGGAACCCTCGGGCTCATCCATGTCGCGTAGCCCTAGGTTGTTGCACCACCTGCGGCGCAACTCCTCATTCATGTGACAGAGCTCCTTATTTCTCACCTGAGAGGCCGTGAGATCCTCCTGCATGCGCTCTTGCTCAGCCTTCGACGCTGCCATTGCCTCCTACAGCCCCTGCATCATATCCATGACCTGCTGCATGGTCAGGTCTTCGCTCTCAGCGCGCGTCGAACCTTGCCTCGTGGACCTCATCTTCTGCGGTTTCAGGAACTTCTTCCAGTTGTCGTGCAACTCCAAGGGATGATTGGGAACTCGAGCTCAAACAAACACGATCAAACAGCGAACAGAACCGAAGGCAATCGGTGAAACTGCACCAATTTGACAGCGAACGGTGGATCTTGGTAAAATCTCGAAGGAACTGAATCGGAAACTGCAACTGGAGAACTGAACACTTGCGGTGGGACTGATGTTTTAGATCGGCCCCACGGTGGGTGTTCCCGCCGGTTGACCAGGGTCGTCTTTATGCGAGGCTTGTCCTCGCGAGCTAGGGCACCTACGTTCCGCTATGTCTGTGAGTACCTGAAAAGAAGTGAACAAAGGGGCGCCCTCGCGACCGTTTGCACTCTGAAAATCAAGTCAGCTAGCGAGAAACATCAAAGGTGACGAACCTCCATATCGGAACACCGTAAAGAATGCTTTGAAGGTGGTCGAAAAATAACTGAATGACTAAAACTATGTTGCCCTAATCGTCTTGTGCACACAGTGGGTGCGCAGCGAAAACAACTAGGGTTTGTGGTCTGTGTAAACTGTGAGAATTAGGTCAAAACTTGGATCCCCCTTCAAACGTCCCAAGGTCCCTTTTTATACACCTCTCGCATTTAAAACGCATTAAAGCGCATTGAAAGCGTATAAAAATATTCCTTGGAACGTTCGAATCTTAACTGAATTAACGCGTACCTTAGCAAACTTTTGGGAAAGCCTTGATTTTTTCAGTGCTTATTGCCACGTGTTCTTCGGACTTGATCGCGACTCTTCGTGGAGGGCCTTACAGTGCCGTAACCCAACTTAGGGTTAATCCATTGTGCAAACCCTCCTTTCTCGAAGTGCATTTGGCGCGAGGGGGTGACTTTCTGGGTGCCAACTCATGCACCCCAACTTCTAGTCACTCGCCCTGAGAGTGTATCTACCTTCTTCTCGTACCACACACGTGGTTCGTCCCTGGGCATGGCCCTCTCATGGGTCGTATCTGTCCCAGGGGTCTCCCAGAGGTGGCGTGGGTACTTCACAAGTTAGGTTGCTCCCTACTGGTTCTAGAACTTATGGCCTTGAAGCCACCTTCCTCCTTCCTTTATTATTGTTCTGAACTGTTAAGGCCCAAAGCCTCATTGTGATGTTTTAGCTTGGCGATGCCTTAACCTGGCGACGCCTTCCTTAGGCGACGCCTCCTACTGGCGACGACTTAACTTGGCAGGAAAATTGGTGAAAAAGTGATGTCCTGGTTTTTTAGCAATCTTGGTCGGGAATTGTCACAAATGCATCCAAAATGAGGTGTAAAAACTTTGGTAATAAAAGGAATTGATCTTGGTTGGATTTTGGCTTAGCCAAGTTGGGTGGATTGGCTTTTTGTGCCTTGGTAGCAAAATTGGTGAAAAATTGAAGTCATGGTTTTTTAGCAATCTTGGTGGGAAAGTGTCACAAATGTATGCACAATGAGGTGTGAAACGTTTGTTTGCAAAAGGAATTGATCTTCGTTGGGTTTTGGCTTAGCCAAGTTGGGTGGATTTGCTTTTTGTGCATAGGTAGCAAAATTGGTGAAAAAGTGAAGTCATGGTTTTTTAGCAATCTTGGTGGGGAAGTGTTACAAATGTATGCAAAATAAGGTGTGAAACGGTTGGTTGCAAAAGGAATTGATCTTGGTTGGGTTTTGGTTTGGCCAAGTTTGGTGGATTTGGTTTTGTGCCTTGGTAGCAAAATTTGTGAAAAAGTGCAGTCATGGTTTGTGAGCAATCTTGGTGGGGAATTGTAACAAATGCATCCAAAATGAGGTGTCAAAGGTTTGCTTGGAAAAGGAATTGATCTTGGTTGGGTTTCGGCTTAACCAAGTTGGATGGAATGGCTTTTTGTGCCTGGATAGCAAAATTGGTGAAAACGTGAAGGCATGGTTTTGTAGCAATCTTGGTCGGGAATTGTCACAAATGCATCCAAAATGAAGTGTCAAAAGTTCGGTTACAAAAGTAATTGATCTTGGTTGGTTTTGGCTGAGCCAAGTTGGGTGGATTGGGTTTTTGTGCATTGGTAGCAAAATTGGTGAAAAAGTGAAGTCATGGTTTTTTAGCAATCTTGGTGGGGAAGTGTTACAAATGTATGCAAAATAAGGTGTGAAACGGTTGGTTGCAAAAGGAATTGATCTTGGTTGGGTTTTGGTTTGGCCAAGTTTGGTGGATTTGGTTTTGTGCCTTGGTAGCAAAATTTGTGAAAAAGTGAAGTCATGGTTTGTGAGCAATCTTGGTAGGGAATTGTAACAAATGCATCCAAAATGAGGTGTCAAAGGTTTGCTTGGAAAAGGAATTGATCTTGGTTGGGTTTCGGCTTAACCAAGTTGGATGGAATGGCTTTTTGTGCCTGGATAGCAAAATTGGTGAAAACGTGAAGGCATGGTTTTGTAGCAATCTTGGTCGGGAATTGTCACAAATGCATCCAAAATGAAGTGTCAAAAGTTCGGTTACAAAAGTAATTGATCTTGGTTGGTTTTGGCTGAGCCAAGTTGGGTGGATTGCCTTTTTGTGCATTGGTAGCAAAATTGGTGAAAAAGTGAAGTCATGGTTTTTTAGCAATCTTGGTGGGAAAGTGTCACAAATGTATGCACAATGAGGTGTGAAACGTTTGTTTGCAAAAGGAATTGATCTTCGTTGGGTTTTGGCTTAGCCAAGTTGGGTGGATTTGCTTTTTGTGCATAGGTAGCAAAATTGGTGAAAAAGTGAAGTCATGGTTTTTTAGCAATCTTGGTGGGGAAGTGTTACAAATGTATGCAAAATAAGGTGTGAAACGGTTGGTTGCAAAAGGAATTGATCTTGGTTGGGTTTTGGTTTGGCCAAGTTTGGTGGATTTGGTTTTGTGCCTTGGTAGCAAAATTTGTGAAAAAGTGAAGTCATGGTTTGTGAGCAATCTTGGTGGGGAATTGTAACAAATGCATCCAAAATGAGGTGTCAAAGGTTTGCTTGGAAAAGGAATTGATCTTGGTTGGGTTTCGGCTTTACCAAGTTGGATGGAATGGCTTTTTGTGGCTGGATAGCAAAATTGGTGAAAACGTGAAGGCATGGTTTTGTAGCAATCTTGGTCGGGAATTGTCACAAATGCATCCAAAATGAGGTGTCAAAAGTTCGTTTACAAAAGTAATTGATCTTGGTTGGTTTTGGCTGAGCCAAGTTGGGTGGATTGCCTTTTTGTGCATTGGTAGCAAAATTGGTGAAAAAGTGAAGTCATGGTTTTTGAGCAATCTTGTTGGGTAATTGTCACAAATTTATGCAAAATGAGGTGTGAGACAATTGGTTGCAAAAGGAATTGATCTTGGTTGGGTTTTGCCTTTGCCAAGTTGGGTGGATTTGCTTTTTATGCCTTGCTAGCAAAATTTGTGAAAAAGTGAAATCATGGTTTGTGAGCAATGTTGGCGGAGAATTATCACAAATGCATCCAAAATGAGGTGTCAATTATTTGGTTGCGAAAGGAAATGATCTTTGTTTGGTTTTGGCTTAGCCAAGTTGGGTGGATTGGCTTTTTGTGCCTTGGTAGCAAAATTGGTGTAAAATTGAAGTCATGGTGTTTGAGCAATCTTGGAGGGAAAGTTTCACAATTGTATGCAAAATGAGGTGTGAAACATTTGGTTGCAAAAGGAATTCATCTTGGTTGGGTTTTCACTTAGCCAAGTTGGCTGGATTTGATTTTTGTGCCTTGGTAGCAAAATTGGTGAAAAAGTGAAATCATGGTGTGTGAGCAATCTTGGTGGAGAATTGTCGCAAATGCATCCAAAATGAGGTGTCAAATGTTTGGTTGCAAAAGGAATTGATCTTGGTTGGGTTTTGGCTTATCCAAGTTGGATGGAATGGCTTTTTGTGCCTTGGTAGGAAAATTGGTGAAGAAGTGAAGTCATGGTTTTTAAGCAATCTTGGTCGGGAATTGTCAAAAATGCATCCAAAATGAGGTGTGAAAATTTTGGTAACAAAAGGAATTGATGTTGGTTGAGTTTTGGCTTAGCCAAGTTGGGTGGATTGGGTTTTTGTGCCTTGGTAGCAAAATGGGTGAAAAATTGAAGTCATGGCTTTTGTGCAATCTTGGTGGGAAAGTGTCAGAAATGTATGCACAATGAGGTGTGAAATGTTTGGTTACAAAAGGAATTGATCTAGGTTGGGTTTTGGCTTAGCCAAGTTGGATGGATTGGCTTTTTGTGCCTTCGTAGCAAAATTGGTGAAAAAGTGAAGTCATGGTTTTTGAGCAATCTTGGTGGGGAAGTGTTACAAATGTATGCAAAATGAGGTGTGAAACTTTTGGCTGCAAAAGGAATTGATCTTGGTTCGGTTTTGGCTTCGCCAAGTTGGGTGGATTTGCTTTTTGTGCCTTCCTAGCAAAATTTGTTGAAAAAGTGAAATCATGGTTTGTGAGCAATCTTGGTGGAGAATTGTCACAAATGCATCCAAAATAAGGTGTCAAATGTTTGGTTGCGAAAGGAAATGATCTTTGTTGGTTTTTGGCTTGCCAAGTTGGGTGGATTGTCTTTTTGTACCTTGGTAGAAAAATTGGTGAAAAATTGAAGTCATGGTGTTTGAACAATCTTGGAGGGAAAGTGTCACAATTGTATGCAAAATGAGGTGTGAAACTTTTGGCTGCAAAAGGAATTCATCTTGGTTGGGTTTTCGCTTAGCCAAGTTGGGTGGATTTGCTTTTTGTGCCTTAGTAGCAAAATTGGTGAAAAAGTGAAATCATGTTGTGTGAGCAGTCTTGGTGGAGGATAGTCACAAATGCATCCAAAATGAGGTGTCAAATGTTTGGTTGCAAAAGGAATTGATCTTGGTTGGGTTTTGGCTTATCCAAGTTGGATGGAATAGCTTTTTGTGCCTTGGTAGGAAATTTGGTGAAGAAGTGAAGTCATGGTTTTTAAGCAATCTTGGTCGGGATTTTGTCAAAAATGCAACCAAAATGTGGTGTGAAAATTTTGGTTACAAAAGGAATTGATATAGGTTGGGTTTTGGCTTAGCCAAGTTTGGTGGATTGGCTTTTTGTGCCTTGGTAGCAAAATTGGTGAAAAATTGAAGTCATGTTTTTTGTGCAATCTTGGTGGGAAAGTGTCACAAATGTATGCACAATGAGGTGTGAAATGTTTGGTTACAAAAGGAATTGATCTAGGTTGGGTTTTGGCTTAGCCAAGTTGGATGGATTGGCTTTTTGTGCCTTGGTAGCAAAATTGGTGAAAAAGTGAAGTCATGGTTTTTGAGCAATCTTGGTGGGGAAGTGTTACAAATGTATGCAAAATGAGGTGTGAAACATTTGGTTGCAAAAGGAATTGATCTTGGTTGGGTTTTGGCTTCGCCAAGTTGGGTGGATTTGCTTTTTGTGCCTTGCTAGCAAAATTGGTGAAAAAGTGAAATCATGGTTTGTGAGCAATCTTGGTGGAGAATTGTCACAAATGCATCCAAAATGAGGTGTCAAATGTTTGGTTCCGAAAGGAAATGATCTTGGTTGGGTTTTGGCATAGCCAAGTTGGGTGGATTGGCTTTTTGTGCCTCGGTAGCAAAATTGGTGAAAAATTGAAGTCATGGTGTTTGAGCAATCTTGGAGGGAAAGTGTCACAATTGTATGCAAAATGAGGTGTGAAACGTTTGGTTGCAAAAGGAATTCATCTTGGTTGGGTTTTCGCTTAGCCAAGTTGGGTGGATTTGCTTTTTGTGCCTAGGTTGCAAAATTGGTGAAAAAGTGAAATCATGGTGTGTGAGCAATCTTGGTGGAGAATTGTCACAAATGCATCCAAAATGAGGTGTCAAATGTTTGGTTGCAAAAGGAATTGATCTTGGTTGGGTTTTGGCTTATCCAAGTTGGATAGATTAGCTTTTTAAGCCTTGGTAGCAAAATTGGTGAAAAAGTGAAGTCATGGTTTTTGAGCAATCTTGGTGGGGAAGTGTTACAAATGTATGCAAAATGACGTGTGAAACATTTGGTCGCACAAAGAATTGATCTTGGTTCGGTTTTGGCTTCGCCAAGTTGGGTCGATTTGCTTTTTGTGCCTTGCTAGCAAAATTGCTGAAAAAGTGAAATCATGGTTTGTGAGCAATCTTGGTGGAGAATTGTCACAAATGCATCCAAAATAAGGTGTCAAATGTTTGGTTGCGAAAGGAAATGATCTTTGTTGGTTTTTGGCTTAGCCAAGTTGGGTGGATTGTCTTTTTGTACCTTGGTAGCAAAATTGGTGAAAAATTGAAGTCATGGTGTTTGAACAATCTTGGAGGGAAAGTGTCACAATTGTATGCAAAATGAGGTGTGAAACTTTTGGCTGCAAAAGGAATTCATCTTGGTTGGGTTTTCGCTTAGCCAAGTTGGGTGGATTTGCTTTTTGTGCCTTGATAGCAAAATTGGTGAAAAAGTGAAATCATGGTGTGTGAGCAATCTTGGTGGAGAATTGTCACAAATGCATCCAAAATGAGGTGTCAAATGTTTGGTTGCAAAAGGAATTAATCATGGTTGGGTTTTGGCTTATCCAAGTTGGATGGAATGGCTTTTTGTGCCTTGGTAGGAAAATTGGTGAAGAAGTGAAGTCATGGTTTTTAAGCAATCTTGGTCGGGAATTGTCAAAAATGCATCCAAAACGAGGTGTCAAAATTTTGGTTACAAAAGGAATGGATCTAGGTTTGGTTTTGGCTTATCCAAGTTGGATAGATTGGCTTTTTAAGCCTTGGTAGCAAAATTGGTGAAAAAGTGAAGTCATGCTTTTTGAGCAATCTTGGTCGGAAAGTGTCACAAATGCATCCAAAATGAGGTGTGAAAAGTTTGGTTACAAAAGGAATTGATCTTGGTTGAGTTTTGGCTTAGCCAAGTTGGGTGGATTGGCTTTTTGTGCCTTGATAGCAAAATTGGTGAAAAATTGAAGTCATGGTGTTTGAGCAATCTTGGTGGGAAAGTGTCACAAATGTATGCACAATGAGGTGTGAAACGTTTGATTGCAAAAGGAATTGATCTTGGTTGGGTTTTGGCTTCGCCAATTGGGTGGATTTGCTTTTTGTGCCTTGCAAGCAAAATTGGTGAAAAAGTGAAATCATGGTTTGTGAGCAGTCTTGGTGGAGAATTGTCACAAATGCATCCAAAATGAGGTGTCAAATGTTTGGTTGCGAAAGGAAATGATCTTGGTCGGGTTTTGGCTTAGCCAAGTTTGATGGAATGGCATTTTGTGCCTTGGTAGGAAAATTGGTGAAAAAGTGAAGTCATAGTTTTTGAGCAATCTTAGTCGGGTATTGTCACAAATGCATCCAAAATGTGGTGTGAAAAGTTTGGTTACAAAAGGAATTGATGTTGGTTGAGTTTTGGCTTAGCCAAGTTGGGTGGATTGGCTTTTTGTGCCTTGGTAGCAAAATTGGTGAAAAATTGAAGTCATGGTGTTTGAGCAATCTTGGTGGGAAAGTGTCACAATTGTATGCAAAATGAGGTGTGAAACGTTTGGTTGCACAAGGATTTCATCTTGGTTTGGTTTTGGCTTAGCCAAGTTTGGTGGATTTGCTTTTCTGCTTGGTAGCAAAATTGGTGAAAAAGTGAAATCATGGTGTTTGAGCAATATTGGTCGGGAATTGTCAAAAATGCATCGAAAATGAGGTGTCAAAAGTTTGGTTACAAAAGGAATTGATCTTGGTTGGGTTTTGCCTTAGCAAGGTTGGGTGGATTGCTTTTTGTGGCTTGGTAGCAAAATTGGTGAAAAAGTGAAATCATGGTGTGTGAGCAATCTTGGTGGAGAATTGTCACAAATGCATCCAAAATGAGGTGTCAAATGTTTGGTTGCAAAAGGAATTGATCTTGGTTGGGTTTTGGCTTATCCAAGTTGGATGGAATGGCTTTTTGTGCCTTGGTAGGAAAATTGGTGAAGAAGTGAAGTCATGGTTTTTAAGCAATCTTGGTGGGGAATTGTCACAAATGTATCCAAAATGAGGTGTAAAAAGTTTGGTTGCAAAAGGAGTTGATCTTGGTTGGGTTTTGGCTTAGCCACGTTGAGTGGATTGGCCTTTTGTGCCTTGGTATCAAAATTGGTGAAAAAGTGAAGTCATTGTTTGTGAGCAATCTTGGTGGGGAATTGTAACAAATGCATAAAAAATGAGGTGTCAAATGTTTGGTTGCAAAAGGAATTGATCTTGGTTGGTTTTTGGCTTAGCCAAGTTGGATGGAATGGCTTTTTGTGCCTGGGTAGCAAAATTGGTGAAAAAGTGAAGTCATGGTTTTTCAGCAATCTAGGTCGGGAATTGTCACAAATGCATCCAAAATGAAGTGTCAAAAGTTCGGTTATAAAAGGAATTGATCTTGGTTGGGTTTTGGCTTAGCGAAGTTAGGTGGATTGGCTTTCTGTGAATTGGTAGCAAAATTGGTGAAAAAGTGAAGTCATGGTTTGTTAGCAATCTTTTTGGGTAATTGTCACAAATATATGCAAAATGAGGTGTTAAAAATTTGGTTGCAAAATGAGTTGATCTTGGTTGGGTTTTGGCTTAGCCACGTTGGGTGGATTGGCTTTTTATGCCTTGGTTACAAAATTGATGAAAAAGTGAAGTCATGGTTTTTGAGCAATATTGGTGGGGAATTGTCACAAATGTATGCAAAATGAGGTGTGAAAAGTTTGGTTGCAAAAGGAGTTGATCTTGGTTGGGTTTTAGCTTAGCCACGTTGGGTTGATTGGCTTTTTGTGCCTTGGTAGCAAAATTGGTGAAAAAGTGAAGTCATGGTTTTTTAGCAATATTGGTCGGGAATTATCACAAATGCATCCAAAATGAGGTGTCAAAAGTTTGGTTGCAAAAGGAATTTATCTTGGTAGGGTTTTGACTTAGCCAAGTTGGGTGGATTGGCTTTTTGCCTTGGTAGCAAAATTGGTGAAAAAGTGAAGTCATGGTTTTTGAGCAATCTTGGTGGGGAAGTGTCACAAATGAATGCAAAATGAGGTGTGAAAAGTTTGGTTGCAAAAGGAATTGATCTTGGTTAGGTTTTGGCTTAGCCAAGTTTGGTCGCTTGGCCTAGTTTTTGTGCCTTGGTATAAATTGGTGAAAAAGTGAAGTCGTGGTTTTGGAACAATCTTGGAGGGGAATTGTCATAAATACATCCAAAATGAGGTGTCAAAAGTTTGGTTGCAAAAGGAATTGATCTTGGTTGAGTTTTTGATGGAAGAGGGTCGAGCACCACTTCAAAGGCAGGTCATACACAAAGACATATAAGGCCAACTTCAAGGGCAATGACCAAAAGGCTTGATGAGGATTGGGACACTACCACTGATGGCAGACAAACCTATCTTTACATGTTCCAAGAAGTCCAAAATCAAGCGTAGCATAGTCTTTAAATTCTTGTGAAATTAATATAGAATTTCCTTTTGAAATTGTTTAAATTGTAATGAGGAACAAAATTGGTTTCTCAAAACCAACCTAAGTTAGCTTACGGTTTCTAGAAGCATAAGTGCGCCAAACGGCCATCTTGGGATCACGTTTCCCATCTGATCTCTTAAGTGCCACATTAACATGTCGTTTGGCTAGCATTTCCTTTTCATTACCCTCTCATTTCCGGTCCTCCAAGGTTATATAAGGAGGAACCTACCTCATGTAAATGACATATTATTTTGAGTATAGACATGCTGCCAAATTTGTGCCATTCATACTCCCTTGCCTAAAATCTCTTTAGATTTAGGTCGTTAATCTTCAATCCTTTCACCTCAAGAAGAATTGGCCATACCTCTCTCATCTTCATACTCTTCTTGCACCTCTAAGGCTTACACAACTCCTAGGAGAGCCTTATTCCACCTCAATCCGTGAATGCTTCCGCCAAAACCACCACAAAAACCGCAAGATCAAGAGCTCAAAGTCATCATTTGGTATCTAGAGCTATGGTCTTCAAGAGATAAGTGTCTCTTTGCATTTTTCTGTTTGAGTTCTTCTTATATTCATGTGTTTCATCTCTTGTTCATGTTGTCTTGCTGTTTTTACATTTTTAATTTGATTTAGATGCTATTCTAAGCATTTCAATCGGTAGAAATTGTTCAATTTGTTCTTGAGCACCTTATTTTCAATTTTTGTGTAGGAATTTATGGTGAATTGTGTTGTTGTTTTGATTTTAGGTTACTTAAGTCTTGCTTGAATTTCTGTTCGGTTCATATGATGTTCTTAAGTCATTTTATTTTCTGGATCTATATGTTTTGTCTTAGTCATGTAATTCCAAGAATGTCAACAAATCTTTGTAGTACTTTTCTTGATTCATTTGTTTCTTGTTTTGATTTGAGTGTTCAATTTGAATTATGAATTGATTTCTTCCTTTGGTGCATTTTTCCTTTCAGTTTGAGTTC
This sequence comes from Phaseolus vulgaris, assembly GCF_000499845.2. Lineage (NCBI taxonomy): Eukaryota > Viridiplantae > Streptophyta > Magnoliopsida > Fabales > Fabaceae > Phaseolus > Phaseolus vulgaris. Next base: position 18,229,775 of record NC_023757.2, read on the forward strand.
ATATTTGTATGCTAGATCCATACAAATTCCTATAACATTCATTCAATTATGTTTTAATAGTTTCTCATTGTGTTTTTAATTCCAGAAATAGGAATCCTCTGTTTTTTACAAATTCTGTTATGGCTGTTTTGTGTTATGAAAATTAAATGCGTTGAAGAAAAATTCTGAAACTCTGGATTTCAGTGGTTTGAAGTGTTAGAAAAAGAAGAAAAAAAAGAATTAGTTGAAAAGGAAACAGAAAAAAAAAGATAAATCACACAAAAAAAGTGTGCATTCTGGCACTAAGAACTGGCGGTAATTGGACATTGATTTTGAAAATTTTATCACAATTAATTGGTGCATATTTTTGGTGTGATTCCAGCGCCAAAATTTTGCTAAGAAACTAAATTGATTGTGTTTAAATTTTCATAAGCAAATTAAAAATAACAAGATCAGCATAAGTGTTTTAAGTCACGCTTTCTGAACCTTGATTTTCCAGTAGTGCTGTTTTGGTTTTCAAATCAATTCTAGTGCCTTTCTTTAGGTTCCTTTTGTGTGCCAACCTTTATTGAGTGCCTATTTTTTTATTTGCTTCTCCGATATTATTCTGAACTCTTTCTAGTTGTGTCATATCATTCAATCCAATTGCTGTGGTGCTGTTTAAAAATTTTATTGTTTCTTGCTTTCTTTTCTTGACCTCTATATTGTTGGTGGATGAATTTCAATTGGTGCTTGTTGAGTGGAAATTGACTTGAGGAGAGTCTAGCTCTACTTAGTAGGTACTGTTTTGGATAATTTAATTGCTTAAATCATAAGAGGTTCAAGGCAAGGGGCAGCAGCAAATACAAATACCAAAAACAAACCAAACACTTTGAAGGACACAACAAAGAAGAGCAAGAACAAGCCAAAGGAGTGCATAGTTTAGCAAGCTGAAATTAAATTTGTGCAATTCAGTTTCTTTGCATTTCTTGAGTTGTAATTACATTTTACTTTTGTTAATTAGTGGATTAATCAAGAATTAGCCGGTGAGTGTGTCTTCAAAGGCTCAAAGTGTCAAAGAAGCCTCACCTAGGAAACGACTAGTTTAAAGCTTTGTAGATTAGCCTTTGTTAATTGTGTTAATTAGATTTCTCTACGTTAACTTTTTGCTTAACCTTGCTTCAATTTGCTTACGCTTATCTTTGTTTAAAGCTTTGATAAATTGCTTTAGTTGTTAAATAGCTTTGCATTGTTTTCTTGCATAAAATTTGATTTCTCCATCCTCATTGTGTTCTAAGTGATTTACTTAGAAAAAGAATTGTGTGAAGATTTTGAGGGATAGTTTTTGGCTAAGGGAAGACTTGGTACTTAAGTAGTCCTTAGAGACTCACCTCTCTTACCTGGAAAGCTACCTTCATTAACTTTCCTCTTTTTTCTTGAAGTAAAGCAATTCTAAACACAAAGTTTTAGTCATGTCTTCTCACTCCTCTAAATCTCTTGAAAGTGATGTGAACTCCTTAAAATCTCTTTTAAAGCAACTTTCCAAGGATGTGCAATTAATTTCATATGGACAATTGGAGAATGAGGCCAAAATTAATTCATTGACTAAAGCAAAGGATGAGAATTCTCAAAATTCAAAAAAATTACATTCTCATGCATCTAGCTTTAAAGATCATGATTCTCTTGGGGAGGGACGTCTTAGAATAAATGACTATTATCAACCACCCCCTAGGAGAAATAGAAGAAAAGAGCAAGAAAGCCTAAGAGAAGTTAGGGTAGACCTACCTCATTTCCATGGCAAAGAAGATGTAGAAGTATACCTAGATTGGGAAATGAAGGTAGAGCAACTTTTTGCTTGCCATAGAGTGAGTGAAGAAAATAAAGTGCCCTTAGCTATTCTTAGTTTTCAAGGAAATGCTATGTATTGGTGGACATCTTTAGAAAGAGATAGGCGTCTTCATAGGGAGCCTCCCATAAAGTATTGGAATGACCTTAAGGGAGCCCTAAGACGCCGCCATATACCCTCCTACTACAATAGGGAGTTAATGGACAAGCTCCAAAGACTCCAACAAAGAAATATGAGTGTTGAGGAGTATAGGCAAAAGATGGAGCTTTATATGATGAGAGCCTCTATTAGAGAGGATGATATCACCACCATAGCTAGATTCCTAAGTGGGCTCAATCTTGAGATAAGGGATAGGGTTGAACTTATACCTTATCAAGACTTGAATGATTTGGTTCAACTTTGCATTAAATTTGAACAACAAAATTTAAGAAAAACTTCAAGTCAAAGAGTAGGATCCTATCCTAAGGCTTATCCCAAGAAAGATTACAAAAGGGAGGGTAGTTCATCTAAAGAGAAACCAAAAGAAACTACCAAACCCTTAACAAAGGATACCTCTATCCCACCCATTCGTGCTAGGGACACCAAATGCTTTAAATGCTTTGGTAGAGGACATGTGGAAGCACAATGTCCGAACCAAAGATCTTTGTTCTTAAAAGGTATAGATGAATACAGTAGTGGTGAGGATGAGCCTAGTGAAAAAGAAAAGGAAAGGGGAGATGATGAGAGGTTAAATCCTTTAGAGGGGGACTTATTAATGATTAGGAAAACCCTCAACAATCAACCTAGTGCATCCATTGAAACACAAAGAGAGAACATCTTTCACACAAGATGCAATGTTTTAGAAAATATATGATCTCTCGTTGTGGATAGTGGATCATGCTGCAATTGCTGTAGCACTAGCATGGTTGAGAAACTAAATGTACAAGTAGTTCCTCATCCTAAACCTTACAAATTACACTGGATCATTGAGAATGGGGAACTAAGTGTAGATAAACAAGTGGAAGTCAAGTTCTCTATAGGTAACTACAAAGACAAAGTTTTATGTGATGTAGTACCTATGGAAGCTTGTCATATCTTATTAGATAGACCATGGCAATTTGATAAGAAAACCTTGCACAATGGTCTACCTAACGAGATTACCTTCACCCATAAGCAAAAAAAGTTTGTACTTAATCCTTTACCACATTCTCAAGTGGTAAGAGATCAAATACAAATGAAACATAAGAGGGATGAGATGAAAAAAAAAGATACAAAAAGAGAAAATCCTTAGGGATAGGAAGGGGTGGGAGAAGAGTGTTCCTTCCCACAAGGTTATTCAACAAGATAAACCTTTTGAAAACACTTTTGAAAATATGCTTCTTGTTGAACAACCTAGCCTAATCTTTTGTAAAGGAACACTTGCATGCACTGCCACAAACCTTGAACCCGTGGTTCTACTTCCTCAAGTTAAAAATCTTTTTAGTGAATTTGATGATATATTCTCTAAAGAGGGACCCATAGGACTTCCTCCTTTTAGAGGTATAGAACATCAAATTGACTTGATTTCGGGGCAAGCCTGCCAAATAGGCCCGCGTATAGAACTAACCCCGAGGAAACGAAGGAGATAGAGTCTCAAGTTCAAGACTTGTTGGAGAAGGGTTGGGTTCAAAAGAGCCTAAGCCTTGTGTTGTACCTGTCTTGTTGGTGCCCAAAAAAGATGGAAAATGGAGAATGTGTTGTGATTGTCGAGCAATCAACAACATCACCATCAAGTATAGGCATCCAATCCCAAGGCTTGACGACACGCTTAATGAGTTACATGGGTCAATTATATTTTCCAAAATTGATCTTAAAAATGGATATCACCAAATTCGAATCAAGAAGGGTGATGAGTGGAAAAACGCTTTTAAGACTAAATTTGGACTATATGAGTGGTTGGTGATGACTTTTGGTCTCACTAACGCACCTAGTACATTCATGAGGCTAATGAATCATGCCTTGAGAGATTCCATAGGTAAATATGTAGTAGTATATTTTGATGATATCTTAGTATATAGTAAAAACCCAGAAGATCATCTAAGTCACCTTAGGGAAGTTCTTCTAGTTCTTAGGAATAATAGCTTGTTTGCCAATAGGGACAAATGTACTTTTTGTGTAGATAGTATAGTTTTTCTAGGCTTTATAGTAAACAAAAAGGGGGTACACGTAGACCCCGAGAAAATTAAAGCCATCTAATAGTGGCCAACTCCACAAAATGTAAGTGATGTGAGAAGCTTTCATGGTTTAGCTAGCTTCTATAGACGCTTTGTGCCAAATTTTTCAAGCATAGCTTCACCTCTTGATGAGCTTGTAAAGAAAGATATTACATTTTGTTGGAATGAAAAGCACGAAAAAGCCTTTCAAAGGCTTAAGGCTCAACTTACCAACGCACCCATTTTAGCTCTACCAAATTTTGCTAAAATTTTCGAGTAGAGTGTGATGCATCGGGGGTTGGCATAGGTGCGGTTTTGTTACAAGGTGGGCATGCAATTGCTTATTTTAGTGAAAAACTTCATGGAGCCACCCCTAACTATCCCACCTATGACAAAGAGCTCTATGCACTTGTGAGGCCTTAAAGACTTGGGAACACTATCTTGTTCCAAAACAATTTGTTATTCATAGTGATCATGAGTCTTTAAAATATTTGAAAGGCCAACACAAGCTCAATAAAAGGCATGCAAAATGGATGGAATTTCTTGAACAATTTCCTTATGTTATCAAATACTAGAAAGGAAGCACAAACATAGTGGCAGATGCTCTCTCAAGGAGACATGTGCTCTTTTCAAAACTTGGTGCTCAAATTCTAGGATTTGACAACATAAAAGAACTTTATCAAGAAGATCAAGACTTTGCATATATCTTTGCTAAATGTGAACATAGAGAACAAGAAGGTTACTATGTGACTAAGGGGTATCTTTTTAAAGAAAGCAAACTTTGTATTCCCCAAGGTACACATAGAGAACTTCTTGGAAAAGAATCACATGAAGGGGGTCTCATGGGTCATTTTGGAGTTGATAAAACTCTTGATCTTTTAAAAGGAAAATTTTATTGGCCACACATGAGAAAGGACGTCCAAAAACATTGTGCTAGATGTATTTCATGTTTAAAAGAAAAATCTAGGACAATGCCTCATGGAATATATACCCCTTTACCGATTGCAAATGCTCCTTGGGAAGATATTAGCATGGATTTCATCTTAGGACTTCCTAGGACTGCAAGAGGTCATGACTCCATCTTTGTGGTAGTGGATCGCTTTAGTAAAATGTCACATTTTATTCCTTGGCACAAAGTGGATGATGCTCAAAATATTTCTAGACTTTTTGTACCGTCCCGTATCCGGGCGTTGACAAAGTCAAGGTCAAAGTCAACACCAAGAGTCAAGGTCAACACAAGGCGTCGCCCAGGTGAAGGGACGCCGCGCATCAGTGTCGCCAAGAGGAAGCGTCGCCAAGGCAAGGCGTCGCCTAGGTGAAGGCGTCGCCCAACTAGGGGGACGCCAAGATCAAATATTACTAAGGCAAGGCAATCACAGTGTGGTTCCCCGATACCCATGGGTAGGAAAGACCATGGAGGGAGCGACGCCGTGGGAAGGCCTCAGATCCCGATGATTCGGGGGAGTGATAAAGAGAAGAGAAAGGTGGCTTCAAGGCCATAGTAACAACACCAGTGTAGGGCAGCCTGACTTGCGAAGTACCCCTGCCGCCCTAGAGACGCCTTTGAGACAGATACGACTCAAGAGGAAGGTCACGCCCAGGGTAGCCGGGTGCAGGGTACGAGAGAAAGGCAGATACGCTCTCAAAGTGAGTGACTAGATGATTGGGGGCACGAGTTGGCACCCAAAAAGTCACCCCTGGCGCAGTAGCACTCCCAAGCAGGAGGACTCACGCGTAGAAACGTCCCCAGATGGGGTCATGGCGCTGTGAGGCCCTCCACGTGTACGACAGCCAGGTCAGAATAGAAACACCATTTAGTCAGGTACCAGGTAATTAAAGTCATTTAATACAGTTTCTGTTTCGAGCGTTTAAGGTACTATAAAGGCTCCCAAGCGTTTCACCGTCTTAAATGCGCTACGTTTTCTAATTAAACGCGTTAATTAAGTGCGTTACGTTTTATGATTAAAAGCGCTTTAAGGCGCTTTAAATTCTTGGGCAGTTTAAATAGCGTTGGGAATGTTGGAAACAGGGTTCGAACTTTTGGCAAATTTTCCAGAAACTCTCTAGTTGCTTGCTCGAGCCTTGAGGTTACGCACAAGGGACTAGGGAAAGATCTTTGCCAGAACAAGAAAATATACACTAGACACAGTTCCTTTTTACCACCTTCAGAGTGCCATACGCGGTGCTCCGATACGGAGGTGCATAGTTTTTGGTGTTTCTTGCTGGCTGACTTGAGCGTCGGAGTGCAAACGGCCGCTAGGGCGCCCTTTTGTCCTCTTTTGCAGGAATCCACAGGTAACCAGTGGGAAGGAGTCCCTAGCTGAAGGTTGAGGTCGCGCACAAAGACGTCCCAGGTCAACCGGACGGAACACTTTTCTTTAGAGAGGTGGTAAGACTTCATGGTTTACCAAGAAGTATAGTATCCGATAGAGATCCTAAGTTTATAAGCCATTTTTGAAAAACCCTTTAGGGAAAGCTTGGCACAAGACTACAATTTTCAACATTTTGTCATCCTCAAACGGATGGCCAAACCGATGTGATGCTCAATAATAATGCTCAATACTAAGAGAAAGTCCAAACATAGTCCCCGTGGTGATGCTCAATAATAATGCTGTATAATAATGCTTACAAATTGGATTTACCTATTGAATATGGAGTACATGATACCTTTAATGTAATTGATTTATCTCTATTTGTAGGTACCAATGAAGAAGAGGACGATTTGGATTTAAGGATAAATCCTTTCCAAGGGGGAGGGAAGGATGGAAGAGGGTCAAGCACCACTTCAAAGGAAGGTCATAGACAAAGACATATAGGGCCAACTACAAGGGCAATGACAAAGAGGCTTGATGAGGATTGGGACACTGCCATTGATGGCAGAGAAACCTATCTTTACATGTTCCAAGAAGTCCAAAATAAAGCGTAGCATAGTCTTTAAATTCTTGTCAAATTAGTGTAGAATTTCCTTTTGAAATTGTTTAAATTGTAATCAGGAACAAAATTGGTTTCTTAAAACCAACCTAAGTTAGCTTACGGTGTCTAGAAGCTACTAAGCTAACTTCGGCCGGCCATGTGAAGCATAAGCGCGCCAAACGACCATCTTTGGATCACGTTTCGCATGTGATCACTTAGGTGCCACATTTACAAGTAATTTTGGCTAGCATTTCCTTCTCATTACCCTCTCATTTCCGGTCCTCCAAGGCTATATAAGGAGAATCCTACCTCATGTAAATGCAAGATTATTTTGAGTATAGAAAAATGTTGCCAAATTTGTGCTTTTCATACTCCCTTTCCAAAAATCCCTTTAGATTTAAGTCTTTAATCGTCAATCATTTCACCTCAAGGAGAGCTGGCCAAACCTCTCTGATCTTCATACTCTTCCTGCACCTCTAAGGCTTACACAACTCCTAGGAGAACCTTATTCCACCTCAATACGTGAACGCTTCTGCCAAAACCAGCACAAAAACCGCAAGATCAAGAGCTCAAACTCATCAGTTTTGGCTTAGCCAAGTTTGGTTGCTTGGCCTTGTTTTTGTGCCTTGGTAGCGAAATTGGTGAAAAAGTGAAGTCATTGTTTTTAAGCAATCTTGGTGGGGAAGTGTCACAAATGTATGCAAAATGAGGTGTGAAAAGTTTGGTTGCAAAATGAATTGATCTTGGTTGGGTTTTGGCTTAGCAAGTTGGGTGGACTAGCTTTTTGTGCTTTGGTAGCAAAATTGTTGAAAAAGTGAAGTCATGGTTTTTGAGCAATCTTGGTGGGGAATTGTCACAAATGTATGCAAAATGAGGTGTGAAAAGTTTGGTTGCAAAAAAGAATTGATCTTGGTTGGGTTTTGGCTTAGCCAAGTTGGGTGGATTGGGTTTTTGTGCCTTGGTAGCAAAATTTGTGAAAAAGTGAAGTCATGGTTTTTTAGCAATCTTGGTGGGGAATTCTCACAAATGCATCCAAAATGAGGTGTCAAAAGTTTGGTTGCAAAAGGAATTGATCTTGGTTGGGTTTTGGCTTAGCCAAGTTGGGTGGAATGACTTTTTGTGCCTTGGTAGGAAAATTGGTGAAAAAGTGAAGTCATGGTTTTTTAGCAATCTTGGTGGGGAATTCTCACAAATGCATCCAAAATGAGGTGTCAAAAGTTTGGTTGCAAAAGGAATTGATCTTGGTTGGGTTTTAGCTTAATCAAGTTGGTTGGATTGACTTTTTGTGCCTTGCTAGCAAAATTGGTAAAAAAGTGAAGTTGTGGTTTTGGAGCAATCTTGGTGGAGAATTGTCACAAATGCATCCAAAATGAGGTGTCAAATGTTTGGTTGCAAATGGAATTGATCTTGGTTGGGTTTTGGGTTAGCCAAGTTTGGTCGCTTCGCCTAGTTTTTGTGCCTTGGTAGCAAAATTGGTGAAAAAGTGAAGTCGTGGTTTGGGAGCAATCTTGGTGGGGAATTGTCATAAATGCATCCAAAATGAGGTTTCAAAAGTTTGGTTGCAAAAGGAATTGATCTTGGTTGGGTTTTGGGTTAGCCAAGTTTGGTCGCTTGGCCTAGGTTTTGTGCCTTGGTAGCAAATTGGTGAAAAAGTGAAGTCATGGTTTTTGAGCAATCTTGGTGGGGAAGTGTCACAAATGTGTGCAAAATGAGGTGTGATAAGTTTGGTTGCAAAAGGAATTGATCTTGGTTGGGTTTTGGCTTAGCCAAGTTGGGTGGAATGACTTTTTGTGCCTTGGTAGGAAAATTGGTGAAAAAGTGAAGTTATGGTTTTTGAGCAATCTTGGTGGGGAATGGTCACAAATGCATCCTGATAGCTTGAGCTCTTCAACTTGTGGTTTTTGTGGTGGAATTGGCGGAAGCATCCATGGATTGTGGTGGAATAAGGCTCTCCTAAGAGTTGTGTAAGCCATAGAGGTGCAGGAAGAATGTGAGAGTGAGAGAGATTCGGCCAACTCTCTTTGAGGTGCAGTTTTGAGAAGATTAAAGACCTAAATCCTAAGAGAGTTTGGGCAAAGGAGTAAGAATGGCACATTTTGGCAGCATTTCATTACTCAAATTAATCTTTTGAAAACATGAACCAAGCTGATGGAAGACGCCCCAAGCACCACCTTCCATGAAAGGCAAGCACAAGACCGTCTAGGAGAAGAGCGTCTAGGACAAGATCGTCTAGGACCACAAGAGCGTCTAGGACCACAAGAGCGTCTACGGCCACAAGAGCGTCTAGGACCAACCACAAGGTCCATGACCAAGAGAGTGAATGAAGAATGGGACAAGGCTACGGATGGAAGGAAAACATTTCTATACATGTTCACAGAAGCCCATCCAGCATAGCATAGCTTTATTTGTGGTGCAAATAGCATAGCATTGTGAACCTTGTTTAATTGTCAAATTAGGATTAAATTAGGATTACCTAGATTAGTTTACGGTTTCTAGAACCTACCACACCAATCTAGGCCGGCCATGTGAAGGCTAGGTGTCCCATGTACCCCCATGTGCCATGTGCTTCCATGTCCTCAAATTTACATGTAATTTAGCTTACATTTGCTCTTCATTTGCTTTACCATTTACGGTCCTCCTTGGGCTATTTAAAGAGGAGCCTACCTCATGTAAATCCAAGATTATATTGTTTTGCTGCCAAACTTGAGCCATACTTTACTCCATTGCCTAAGATTTAGGTCTTAATCTTCAATCCTTTCACCTACCAAAGGGGGCTGGCCGAACCTCCCTCAATTTCACTACTCTCATGCACTTCCAAGGCAGCCACACCTCCTAGGAGGGCCTTGATCCATCAACAAACCACTAAGCTTCCGCAAACCACCCAGAAACCACAAAGGAGAAGAGCTCAATGCCATCATTTGGTATCTAGAGCTATGGTCTTCAAGAGATAAGTGTCTCTTTTCATTTTTGTTTTTGAGTTCTTCTTATTTTCATGTTGTTCATCTTTTGTTCAAGTTGTCTTGCTGTTTTACGTTTTTAATTTGATTTGGATGCTATTCTAAGCATTTCAATCAGTAGAAATTGATCAATTTGTGCTTAAGCATCTTATTTTCAATTTTGTGTAGGATTCTATGGTGAATTGTGTTGTTGTTTTTATTTTTAGGATATTTGAGTCTTAATTGAATTTCTGTTCGGTTCATATGATGCTTGAGTCATTTTATTTTCTGGATCTATAAGTTTAGTCTAGTCATGTAATTCCAAAATTGTCAACAAATCTTAGTAGTACTTTTCTTGATTCATTTGTTTCTTGTTTTGATTTGAGTGTTTAATCTGAATTCTGTTTTGATTTGATCCTTTGGTGCATTTTTCCTTTTAGTTTGAGTTCATATTTATATGCTAGATCCATACAAATTCCATCACATTCATTCCATTGTGTTTTTGAAGTATATTATTTTGTTTTTTAATTCCAGATTTAGAATCCTCTATTTTAACAAATTCTGTTCTGGCTGTTTTGTTTTATGAAAATTAAATACGTCAAATGAAAATTATGAGATTTTGGATTTCAGTGGTTTGAAGTGTTAGCAAAAGAAGACAAAAATAATCAGTTGAAAAAGCAAAATAGAAAAAAAAAGATAAATCACACAAAAAAGTGTGCATTCTGGCGCTACAACTGGCGGTAATTGGACACTGATTTTAGAAATATTATCACAATTAATTGGTGCATGTGCTTGGAGTGCAACCAATGCCAAAAGTTTGCTAAGAAACTGAATTGTTGGTGTGTAAATGTACCGTCCCGTACCCGAGCATTGACAAAGTCAAGTTCAAAGTCAGTGTCGAGGTCCAAGTCAACATAAGGCGCTGCCTAGGTGAGGCAACGCCAAGGGCAAGCGTCGCCAAGGCAAGGCGTCGCCAAGAGGAAGCGTCGCCAAGATAAGACTTCGTCTAGAGCAGGTGTCGCCAAGGTAAAATAGCAAGGCAACCACAGTGTTGCTCCCCGATACCCATGGGTAGGAAAGACCATGGAGGGAGTGACGCCATGGGGAGGCCTCAAACCCCGATAACCCGGGGCAGCAATAAAAGGAAGAGAAAGGTGGCTTCAAGGCCATAGTACTAGCGCCAGTGGAGAGCAATCTGACTCGTGAAGTGCCCATGTCGCCCCGGAGAAGCCCTTGGGATAGTTACGACTCATGAGAAGGGTCACACTCAGGGGTAGCCAGGTGCAGGGTACGAGAGGAAGGTAGATACACTCTCAAAGCGAGTGACTAGAGGTTTGGGGGCGTGAGTTGGCACCCAAAGAGTCACCCCTTGCGCAGATGCACTCCCAGGAAGGAGGGCTCACACGAGGAAATACCCCCCAAGTGGGGTCATGGTGCTGTGAGGCCCTCCACGTGTAACAGCAGCCAAGTCAGAATAGAAACATCAATTTGTCAGGTATAAGGTAATTAAAGCTATTTAATAAAGTTTACGTTTCGAGCGTTTAAGGTACTTTAAATGCTCCAAGCGATTTAAACGTCTTAAAGGCGCTGAACGTTTCATAACCTTAAATGCGCTTTAAGACGCTTTAAATGCTAGAGTAGTTTAAATAGAACCTTGGACGTGGGAAATAGGGTTCGAACTTTTGGCAGACTTTCCCATAATACACTTTAGTTGCTTGCTCGAGTCTTGAGGCTACGCACAAGGGGACTAGAGAGAGGTTGTTTGCCAGGGGGAGAAAATATACACAACACATAGTTCTTTTTACCACCTTCAGAGTGCCATTCACGGTGCTCCGATACGGAGGTGCAGAGTTTTTGGTTCTTGCTAGCTGACTTGAGCGTCGGAGTGCAAACGGCCGCTAGCGCGCCCTTTTGTCCTTCTTTGCAGGAATCCACAGGAAGCCAGAGGGAAGGTGTCCCTAGCTGACGGGCAGGGTTGCGCACAAAGACGTCCCAAGTCAACCGGCCGGAACATTTGGCGCCCACCGTGGGGACGATTTAAAACATCAGTCCCATCGCAAGCTTCAGAAGATCTATCGGAGCTACCATATCGTTAGCAAAGTTTGAGGAAACTGTGAAGAATGAGGGGCACGAGACAAGGTTCCGCACGCGCGGCGAGTGAGGAAATGTCCATGCAGCAGGTCATGGAAATGATGTGGGGGCTGCAGGATGAGATGGCGGAATCGAGGGTGGAACAAGAACGCATGCAGGCAGATCTTGCAGATTCGCGTGCGAGAAACGAAGAGCTCCATCGTATAAATGAAGAGTTGCGCCGGGGTTTGAGCAAAGACCAAGGGCAACGTGAACAAGATGAGACCGAGCGTCTCACCCCACCAAGGGAGTTTTCCACACCCTTCTTGCAGGAGATCCTGGATGCAGTAATCCCCAACACGTTCGCGAGACCCAAGGTGATCTTCACTGGGATGGAGGATCCTGAGGTGTATCTCACTGCATTCCACACACAGATGGTGTTGGTAGGCGGCTCTGATGCCGCGAGATCCAAGCTCTTTGTGAGCACCTTGATGGGGATGGCAATGGATTGGTTCATCAGCCTTCCAAGCGGCCATATCACCTCCTTTCAGCAGTTGTCGCAGTTGTTTAAAGAGTAGTACTTGGCGAACAGGGCTCCGCCGCCAGTTTCCTACGACCTGTTCGATGTAAAACAGTATCAAGGGGAGACCTTGAAGGAATACATCAACCGTTTTGCGGCCCAAGTAGTAAAAGTTGGTACTTCAGAAGAGCCTATGATCGTGTACGCATTTAGAAAAGGCGTATGTCCCGGCCCTTTTTGCGAATCCATTATTCGCAATCGCCCTAGGACCTTCGCTGAAATACGGCGTCGGGCGGTGGAGCATATCGCCTCCGAGGGAGAGGTGTGTGAGAAGCGCACCAGCGTCGTACCCTCACGCCCGAGAGCACAGACGCGTGCTCAACCCGTCAGGGTCAACGAGACCACGATGGGGAGAAAGAAGCCAGAGGGGAGACACCCCTATGAGACCAGAAAACCCCAGCCCAGGGGTCCAGCAGGAGGGGATCGCCCGGCCAGGGAAAGGGCAAGGCCAGCGAGGTACAACTTTGTGGTGGAATTGAAGGATCTGATTGCCGTGCCCAATATAGCTGAAAGGTTGAGGCGACCGGCGAAGACTGACAAGGTGTTAGGGCCTCGTAAGGACTCTTGGTGCGAGTTCCACGAAGCTTTCGGTCATCACATCGACAACTACCTGTCGCTGGGTTACCAACTAGATGAGTTGGTGAGAAGCGGGTTTCTGAAGGATTACGTCGCAGAGCCCGTCGCGACCGCGACCCTGCCAGCACCAGTGGAAGAACAAGCGCACGAGATGCCTGTCCTTGGCGAAGTCCACACCATCGCTGGTGGCTTCTCGGGGGGAGGACCCACTACCTCCCAACGGAAAAAATATGCGACGGGGGTCAATTCCATTGAAGAAAGAATCTCAGGTGACCCGTGGGAGTCAGACCTCGTGTTCAGGAGGGCAGATCTACTGGATGTTGTTCCGCACGACAATGACCCCATGGTCATTTCGGTCGTCACGGCTGGCAGAAAGGTGCACAGGGTTCTAGTCGACCAAGGAAGCTCTGCAGATGTTATTGTTCCGTCCGGTTGACTGGGACGTCTTCGTGCGCGTCCTCGACCGTCAGCTAGGGACTCCTTCCCACTGGTTACCTGTGGATTCCTGCAAAAAGAGGACAAAAGGGCGCCCTAGCGGCCGTTTGCACTCCGACGCTCAAGTCAGCCAGCAAGAAAAACCAAAACTATGCACCTCCGTGTCTGAGCACCGCATATGGCACTCTGAAGGTCTTAAAAATGGAAACTGTGTCTAGTGTGTATTTCTCCTTCTGGCAAAGCTCTTTCCCTAGTCCCTTGTGCGTAACCTCAAGGCTCGAGCAAGCAACTAGAGAGTTTCTGGTCAGTTTGCCAAAAATTCGAACCCTGTTTCCAACATTCTCAACGCTATTTAAACTGCCCAAGCATTTAAAGCGCCTTAAAGCGCTTTTAATCACAAAACGTAACGCACTTAATTAACGCGTCTAATTAGAAAATGTAGCGCATTTAAGACGTTGAAACGCTTGGGAGCCTTTATAGTACCTGAAATGCTCAAAACAGAAATTGTATTGAATGACTTTAATTACCTGGTACCTGACTGAAGGGTGTTTCTATTCTGACCTGGCTGTCGTACACGTGGATGGCCTCACAACGCCATGACCCCATCTGGGGACGTTTCTGCCCATCGGGGGACGTTTCTACGTGTGAGTGCTCCTGCTTGGGAGTGCTACTGCGCAAGGGGTGACTTTTTGGATGCCAACTCATGCCCCAATCATCTAGTCACTCACTTTGAGAGCGTATCTGCCTTCCTCTCGTACCCTGCACCGGGCTACCCTGGGCGTGACCCTCCCCTTGGGTCGTATCTGTCCCAAAGGCGTCTCTAGGGCGGCAGGGGTACTTCACGAGTCGGGCTGCCCTACACTGGTGCTGTCACTATGGCCTTGAAGCCACCTTTTCCTTCTCTTCATCACTATTCCCTGGTTATCAGGGGTCTGAGGCCTTCCCACGGCGTCGCCCCCTCCATGGTCTTTCCTACCCATGGGTGTCGGGAAATGGCGCTGTGGTCACCTTGCTTTTGTGTTATTCCACCTTGGCGACACCATGCTAGGCGACGCCTTATCCTGGCGACGCCCTGCTAGGCGACGCCTTATCTTGGCGATCCTTTCTGTTGGCGACGCCTGCGCTCGGCGTCACCCCACCCGGGCGACGCCTTACGTTGACTTTGACTTTGACGCTGACTTTGACCTTGACTTCGTCAACGCCCGGGTACGAGACGGTACAGTTATGTTCTGGTCGACATTCAACAAGTTGCGGTTGTCTCCCGACCTTTTGAGACCCTACACAGGGTGCTTATATGGGTTTGCTGACAACCAGGTGGAAGTACGAGGCTACTTGGAATTGAGGACAACGTTCACAGATGGAACGACCTCGCGTACCGAAAGCATCCGGTACTTGGTCGTAAACGCCAATTCCGCCTACAACATCTTGTTGGGCAGACCGGCGTTGAACAGGCTGAACGCAGTAGCCTCCACGCGCCATATGAAGATGAAGCTGCCGGATCTCAATGGCAAAGTGATTGTCATCAAGTCGGATCAGGAGGAAGCGCGGAAATGTTATGAGAATAGCCTGAAAACAAAGAGAGGCGTGTTCATGGTGTTCGAATGTCCGCCAAGTGCAGACACGACGATGCAGATAGAACCCTCGAATGGGGCGACGCTCACAGGGCCAACCCCTAGCGAGGCCATGCCCGTGAGGGCGATGCCCGAAGCGGACGCACACATGGAGGAGGGGCTCGACGACACATCGCCCGTAGAAGAGTCGACGCCTGGAAAGCACTACCGGGCGACGCCCATTAAGGAAGATAGCATGGATCAGCCGGCGGCTAACGTGGTGGAGAGGCAGATTGGCGGCAAAACGTTTAAGCTGGGGTGTTTGTTGAGCCAAGAAGAGTAGGATGAGGTGGTAGAGGTGATTTCACGCCATTTAGATGCTTTCGCATGGTCCGCCTAAGATATGCCGGGCATCGACCCTGACTTTCTATGCCATCACCTTAGCATGAACGCCACGGTCCGCCCCGTGCGACAAAGAAGGAGAAAGTTTAATGAAGAGAGGCAACTTGTGATAAGGGAAGAGACACAAAAGATGTTGAGTGCTGGTCACATCAGGGAGATCCAATACCCTGAGTAGTTGGCCAACGTCGTCCTGGTGAAAAAGGCGAATGGGAAGTGGAGGATGTGCGTGGACTTCACGGATTTGAACAAAGCGTGCCCGAAAGACTCGTACCCACTACCCAGCATTGATGCACTCGTGGACAGTGCCTCCGGTTGCAAGGTTCTTATCTTTTTGGATGCATTCTCGGGATACAACCAGATCAAAATGCACCCAAGAGACGAGAGTAAAACTGCGTTCATGACAGAGACTTGTCGTTACTGTTACAAGGTAAATGCCCTTTGGGCTAAAAAACGCAGGCGCCACCTACCAAAGGCTGATGGACAAGGTCCTAGCACCCATGTAAGGGAGGAATGTGTACGCCTACGTGGATGATATGGTAGTGGCGTCGAAGGGAAGGACGCAGCACGTGACAGGCCTAGAGGACTTGTTCGTCACCATATCAAAATACCGCCTCAAGCTGAACCTCGAGAAGTGTGTCTTCGAGGTGGAAGCCGGTAAGTTCCTAGGATTCATGCTCACGGAGCGGGGAATAGAGGCGAACCCTGATAAATGTGCAGCAATTATTGCCATGTGGAGTCCGACATCAGTAAAGGAAGTGCAGCAGCTGACGGGGCGAATGGCAGCTTTATCAAGGTTCATTTCTGCGGGAGGAGAAAAGGGGCACCCCTATTTCCAGTGCCTTAAAAGAAATAGTCGCTTTGCATGGACTGACGAATGCGAAGCGGCTTTCATCAAGTTGAAAGAGTATTTGGCGACGCCACCGGTCCTTTGCAAACCAGTAGCAGGCGTGCCCCTCCGGCTATACTTCGCAGTAAAAGAGCGATCTATCAGTTTTGTGCTGGTCCAGGAGCAGAACCAAATTCAAAATCCCATCTATTTCATGAGCAAGGCTTTACAAGGCCCAGAGACGAGATACCAGTCGCTGGAGAAGGCAGCGTTGGCCGTGGTATTTTCGGCCAGGAGGCTCCTTACAGTAGTGGTGATGACGAACCTCCTTATACAGAAGCTATTGCAGAAACCTGATGTAGCGGGAAGGATGGTGCGCTGGGCGGTGGAGTTGTCAGAGTTTGACATCCAGTATGAGCCCAGAGGATCCATCAAAGGGCAGCTATATGCTGATTTTGTGGCAGAACTCTCGCCCGGAGGCGAACAAGAGGTGGAGGAGGGTTCGCAGTGGTTGCTTTCGGTCGACGGCTCTTCCAATCAGCAAGGAAGTGGTGCAGGGATAGTGTTGGAGGGACCCAATGGGGTGCTGATTGAGCAAGCTCTGCAAGTAACAATCAGGTTTAGTACGAAGCACTGATTGCAGGAATGCTCCTGGCTAAGGATATGGGCGCGCAGAACCTCTTGGTGAAAAGTGATTCCCAGCTGATTACAGGACAAGTATCGGGTGAGTTCCAATCAAAAGACCCAAAGATGGCGGCGTACTTAAGGTACGTCCAACTGCTGAAGGGAGCATTTAGCGCTATTGAGTTAATACATGTCCCACGAGAAAAAAATGCCAGAGCTGACCTGCTGGCTAAGCTGGCCAGCTCAGGCAAGGGGGGCAAGCAGAGCACAGTAATCCAAGAGACGCTCAAAGCTCCGAGAAAATTCATAGAAGACAACAGGGTGGATGTCCTCCATATTAGCACTGCGAGAGGGAGGCCAAGGAGTCATCGTTCCTTGACTCAAGATACGGTAAAGACGCCCCATATTAGCACATACGCGGACACGCCCGAAGGAGGAAGGCATGCGCAGATATGTGCTTTAGCTGAAGGAGACACCTGGATCACGTCATACAGACGGTATCTGGTGGATGGGGTTCTCCCAGCAGAACCAGAGGAGGACAAGAAGGTTAAGAGGAATGCCGCAAGATACAATCTAGTGGATGGAGTATTGTTTAGACACGGGTTCACCCACCCTATCCTAACATGCGTAAGCGGCGACGAGCGCACCAGAAAAATGGCGGAGCTACACGAAGGCATTTGCGGGAGTCACGTGGGGGGAAGGTCCTTAGCCTCTAAGGTGGTACACGCAGGTTTTTACTGGCCAACAGTAAAAGAGGATTGCGTGCGGCACGCCCAGCGTTGCAAGCCGTGTCAGAAACACGCTGATTGGCATAAGGCGCCGCCAGAGGAGTTGAGATCCATATACAGCCCGTGACCTTTCCATACGTGGGGGATTAACATCCTAGGTCCATTCCCATTGGCGATAAGGCAGATGAAGTATTTGATCGTTGCCATTGAATACTTCACCAAGTGGATAGAGGCGGAGCCCGTGGCCCAGATTACTGCGCACATGGTGAAACACTTTGTTTGGAAGAACATTGTGTGTTGCTTTGGCGTGCCTAGGCGGCTGGTATCTGACAATGGAACCCAGTTCGCCAGCCAACAGTTGAGAAACCTGTGCGCAGAGGTAGGCATCAAGCAAGTGTTCGCATCAGTCGAACACCCCCAGACTAACGGGCAAGTGGAGGCAGCGAATAAAGTTTTGCTGAGAGGACTAAAGAGAAGGCTAGAAAAGGCTAAAGGAGCGTGTGCGGAGGAAGTGCCAAGGATTGTATACACCACGCCCCAATCTTCCACCATGGAGACGCCTTTCAGCTTAGTATATGGGTCGGATGCGATGATCCCGATTGAGATTCACGAAAGCTCGCCACGTTACCAGAATTTCGCGGCTGAAGAATCCAACGAAGAAAGGCGGGTGAACCTGGACCTCCTGGACGAAGCAAGGGAATAAGCAAGAATAAGGGCCGAGGTAGTGAAGAGAAGAGTAGAGCGACAATATAGCTCTTAGGTGAAGCCACGACAGTTTCAGGTTGGCGACTTAGTTATGAGGAAGGCTCACCCATATGAGCTAGAAAATAAATTGTCTGCCAAGTGGACCGGACCCTTCAGAATTACCGAGGCTAAGGGGAATGGTTCGTACAACTTAGAGACTTTGGAGGGGGGTCCCATTCCGTGCAGCTGGAAGGCGGCCAATTTGAAGTTTTATTTTAGTTGAATTATGTAAGTGAACAACTATGTAACAATCTTATCGTAGGGGACACTTTTTTTCCCTCTCGGGGGTTTTTTAACGAGGTCACCCAAATAAAAAGAAAAAGAAGTTCAAGAAAAACCTTGCCTCAGTTTTTATCTTCTTCCCACTCGAAGTGCAAGACCAAGGGGTAAAGAGATAAAAGACAAAGACTCGAAGTGCCGACAGGCGTCGCCGAATGTACGCGTCGCAAGACGCGGGCGTCGCCAAGAAAAATAACGGAGGAAACGCGCACAGTATGTTAGAAGAAGCGAATGCAGACGAGAGTGCGCAAAAATAAAGGAGCGGCGTTACAGAAATCAAAACATGGCACCAGAGAGTTAAGATTACAAATAGAGTTTGAAGATAAAGGTGAATGAGACAAATGAGGCGAACAGGTACATGCCCTATGTTCGTACGAAAAGTGTAAACAGACCACTTTTCAGTGGCCTCCGGAGTCTGGATGGGAGGATGACGAAGCTCCGTTCTCAGCCCTCAGCGCCTGGGTAAGTTGTGACCTCTGTTGCCGGTTTATCTTCGAACCTACACCGAAGAAAACAAGCATGGTGAAGACACCACAAGACAGGACACGTAAAGACCTAGTAAAGATGAAAAGCGGGAATTTCTAAGATAATCTCTCATACATATATACTTCTCCAAGGCTTCGGCGTTGTACTCCAAGCTAATCAAAGCGGCAGCGTCAAAGCCTCCCGCCTCAGCCAAGATCCGGCATGCCACCTGGTCGTTCAAGGGTAGCCTCTTGAAAGGCTTGGACTTCAAGGCTCTCGTCTCCCCAGTACAGTGGAAAACCATCAAGGGCGGAAGGCACGAGATCGGAACAGCAGACTTTGAAAAATCTACCCTTCCACCCTGTGAAGGAGTTTTGGAAGGGAGTTAGGAGAACCCTGCCGGGAACGTTGCTGAGGGTCACCCAGAGGTTGTTCCTTTGCCTCTTCACCTCAAAGAAGTGAAGAAAGATGTCAACCGAGGGTGGCACCCCAGAAAGCCAAAGAGTATGTCGAAGGCTTTGACGAAAGCCCAGCTATTAGGGTACAACTGGGCTGGAGCAGCGTTAATCTCTGTCAGTAGTTCCCTCTCAAACCTGGAGAAGGGCAGGCGCACGCCGATGCTTTTGAAGACCATCTGGTAGAAGTAGGAGAAGCGGACCCCGTCGTTGGCCCGTTCGTCTCTGCACACCTGCCCCCTAAGGTGCAAGGGAGCACAGTGATATCATCATCCTGCCTCTTCGCGAAGGCACGATGATCGTAAGAGCACGGATCCCCCATGTGTTCCCTTACGGCCCTGATGGAGAGTAAGCTGGAGCATTCGTCGAGGAGCTCGCGCGAGGCCCATGCATAAAGGTCCTTGGGGTTAACCCTAGGGGGAGGAGCATGGAAAGACATGTCGGCGCAAAGTATCAACAAAAGAGCTGGGAGACCGAAGGAGAATAACGCGCTAGGAGTGCGGGAGGAAAAACGCCAACTAGAAAGAACACAGAAGGAACTCTTTGTGTAGCGGTGCAAGGAGGGTGCGAAAACACAGAGATGATGGACGCAAGTACAAGATTTCGAAGATCTAAATATTGCAGTTGGAGCGCCAAGTGACGCAAATGGGAGCACCGTGCGATCAAGCCACGTGTCAGAGGATGGGAGGATGATCCTGGCGTCACTGGTTAACATTCAGAAAACGTCGCGTCAACAGAATGCCCAAGGGTACGATGCGCTGTCGAGAATGGGAGCATCTTGTCAGAAGCTCAGAAAATGTCAAGATCATCTCAGGTGAGGGCACATTCCATCAGCCATACGGGAAATGCCACGTGGATGGCACGGGCGAGACCTTATGCTCTCCGCTACCCCCAGGCGTCGACCAGAGTCGAAGTCAAAGTCAATGCCAAGGTCAAGTCAACAGGTTGATCGCACCAAGCATCTCCAAGACGCTGAAGGCGTCGCCAGTATAAGACGCTGAAGGCGTCGCCAGAATAAGACGCTGAAGGCGTTGCCAGAATAAGACGCTGAAGGTGTTGCCAGAATAAGACGCTGAAGGCGTCGCCCGTATAAGACGCTGGAGGCGTCGCCAGTATAAGGCATCAGCGGCATTCCCTCCCCGATACCCACAGGAAGGAAAGACTGTGGAGGGAGACGAGATCTCCAGAAGTAATGGCGTCGCCTCCCTGATACCCACAGGTAGGAAAGATTGTGGAGGGAGACGAGATCGCCAGAAGCTAAGCGAGCCACCGGCAGGGGTGCTCCCCGATACCCATGGGAGAGAAAGACCATGGAGGGAGCAACCCCACGGGGGGCTTCGATCCTTCCCAGTGCTTGGCGTTTCTAGACACCCTGAGGACGATACGGCACTGCTGTAGTAGGCCTCTCCTTAGGCGTGGGCGCCAAGCACCCAGAATGAAGGGACAGATCGCCTTGGTGTTTGAGACACTCCATGGACGATACGGTGTTTAGGACCTTGTCCCGAGTGTTTAGGACCCAGAGCAGGTCTCAACTTTTGCGTTTGCAGCAAGGGCGGAGTGGCCAGCGTCTTCACGAGGCAGAGGCCTCACAGATACGAAGGCTGAACAGGTTTGAGGTGCACGTTAGAAGTGAGGCGGGATCACCCGACACAGCGAAAGAAACAGGTAAAAGTACAGGTAAAGCAATTGAAGCATACAAAAATAAAGAACGAAGGTGAAAATATCTGCCAAATAGTGCTCAACGCCTCAAAAGTATGCAAGCGTTATACAAGTGCAAATGGTTCAAAAGATTTACAAGTTTATCAAAGGTTGGCAAGAACGAATATAAAGCACAAAAGGTAAAGATGGCGGCTGAAAGTTGGTGTTTCAGTCATCCAATTCGAGGGGCACAACACGGCCGTCGACGACATGGTGGGTCGGATCGCAAATAGAAACATTGATCCCCGAGTTCTCGCAGGCGGCCTGGGCCAAAGCCTCCTTGAATCCCTCCTCGAAGGTGTCGGCCATGTCATCGATGAGTCCCTTCTTGGCCTTCTCCAACTCCTCGATGGTAGAGTCCCCGGAGGCCACCTGCTTCTCCAGAGCCTCCTTCTCCACTCGGAGCCTGTTGACCTCAGTTTGCAGCTTGTCATGGTCAACCTGGAGAAGGCCCAATGCCTTGGCCTGGGTAGCCATTTCCTCTTCATCCACTCCAGTCTTTCCGCCTACCCATAGCACTTATCCTCCAAGTCCTTCTGAAGCTCTTTGGAGGCCTCAGCCATGTCTTGGAGATCCGTTATTTGAACTTGGAGAGACACTTCCCGGACGTAGAAATCAGCCTGAAATTCCATCGCCTCGCCCAGTTGCCTGTCAGCCTCCTCTTTGGCCTCTTGGGCCAACTTCAGAGAAGCTTGATAGACCACATTTTGGCATCCCAAAGCTTCCTTCTCCTCCTTCAGAGCGACCACTTCTTCTTTCAGGGCCTGGAGGGCTTGTGTGTTTGAAGCGGCATTTCAAGCTTGGGCACGCCAATCAAGGGCCACAACCAAGAAGGCTCCCAAATAGAAGGGCATTCCTTCTCTCCTATCGGAGCCTTCTGGCATCAATCCTCCGTTGAAGCCCCTCATCAGATGCATGATTGGAGGAGGAATGGCAATAAGATCGGGGGCAGCAGAAATGGAGGCAGGAACAACAAAAGCCTCTGCTGGTGGTAGAGGTGGAGCAGACTCGGCCCCTTCGCCTTTTTCCTCTTGGACTATTGTGGGTTGGAGAGAGGTAGCGCTAGGGGGATTGTCCCTGAAGGAATCCCCTCCCTGGGTGATGCTGCTGGTAGGATGGGAACCCTAGCAACCTTTCTCCTCTTGAAGACTACCCCACTGTCAAGGGGGGGTGGAGCAAGTGATGAGGCCACAGTCAGTGGGACTGCGGCGATGGGTGGAGGTGAATTGGGTGTTTGAAATGTTTGGGGGTACGTGGGGGTAGTGGAGATGGGCCTAGTGGAGTTTCGGTGGTGGTTGGTGTTGGTGAGGGCGAGGATAATGGGAGGTTTGGGTCAGCAGTGGGGGTGGTGGAGGCGCGAGCAGCCTTCAGTGCTCTCGCCAAGACTGTCCTCTTAGATGAATCCATCACTGATCCTGCATTCAGACAAACCAAAGAACGGGAGTTAAAGCCACACCAGACCAAGCACAAGGCGTCAGTTACACACAAAGCGCAGAATGCCAATCCCACCGCCAACGCAGTTATACGGATCCACAAGGCACGCAGGTAGATGAAACATAAAGAGTACAAATGAACACTTAGCAACGAGGGACACAGGTGGAGAAGGCCAACAATACAAGCATGATGTAATAAGCACTGATAAGAAAGGAAGGACAAAAGGCAACAAGGAATAAGCCTCCCTACCAAAATAGCTGGACAGGGTGTGCGCGTTGTACTCACACGCTATGAGCTTCAGCGTGTCAAAAACAATCCCCAGGCCAGCCAAGGCCTCACATACCCCTCTATCAGCGGAAGACAGTTCATCCAGGGCCTTAGGCTTGAGCAGCTTGGGGTGCTCTGTCCAGTATAGGGGGAAGCCATCCAAGGCTGTGGGGTTCTGTTTGGCGCAGCACACCCTGAAGAATTTTCCTTTCCAGCCTTTGTATGAGTTCTGGAAGAGGGAGAGGATGATCCTGTCGACGATCCCGGAAAAGCTCACCCAGAGGCTTTTCCCTTGCTTCTTCACCTCGAAGAAATGTAGAAAGACGTCCACAGAAGAAAGAATGCCTAGATATCCACAGAGAATTTGAAAGGCCCGAACGAAGGCCCAGCTATTACGATGTAGCTGGGCGGGGGCCGTGTTGATCTCCGTGAGGAGTTCCCTCTCGAAGGGTGTAAATGGAAGGCGCACACCAACGCGTTTGAATACAGTTTGGTACATGAAGAAAAAGGGGGTCCTACCCCTGGGTCTATCATCCACACAAACGGGTTCCCCCGGTGTGCCTGGGCGGACGGAGATGTGGGCATCGTGGGTGCGGCAAAAGGCGTTGAAGTTGTATAAATGAGGGTCACCCCGATGGTTCTCCACATCCTCGAAGGTTGTCAAGGTAGTGCATTCGTTTAAGAGATCGTAAGAGGCCCATTTATAGAAGGCCTTGTAGTTGATCTTGGGGGGAGAACTGGACTTCGGTTTCGAGCGCACCATGATGCGGATAATAGCTGAAGAAAGAAGAAAAGAAAAGGGTTTTAACAAGCGATGCCAAGGCAGAAAGGGGAAGAGAAACCCTCGAAAATGCCACCCACGCGAAGAAACCCAGAAAGGGGGAGAAAAGAGCGTAGAAGCACGAGGAGAGAAAGAAATGTGGAAATACAGAAGCACAGACAGTCCCAGGCAGTTCATACACAGCAATGCAACGCAATGAAGAAGAAGAGCCATGGAGGTAGAAAAATCATACCTTTGAACGGGTGGGTCGGTGGTTGTTGAGGAAGCGCAGAGGGAGCAGCGATCGCTAGAATTCCAGAGAAAGAGAGATGAACAGTAGCGCACAATGCGAAAGAGTGAATAGAACAGTGTTTGGGGCGTAGGATTTCGAAGTCTTAAACGTCACATTAGCAACCCAAGAGGTGCTAATTTGGGACCGTGCGATTGAGCCGCGTGTCAAAGGATTAGGCGCTCGCTGGGAGCGCAAGAGGCTTGTGAGGCTGACCGCGTGATGAACCACGTGGCAAGCGATAAAGTGTGGCCCCAAAAAGTGGTGCTTTCCCCGTCTCAGAGGATGTCCAATCAGCTATTAAGAGCACCCCCATGGTTCAGAGAATGTCACGTCAATGGTTTGAGGAGTGTCACGTCAGCAAGAGTGACACATCACCAGGATGCCACGTGGATGGCGTGGGCGAGGCCTTAGTCTTTTCGCTGAAAACAAGTCATCAGCTTAAGACTGGGGGGCTTGTGTATCGTCCCGTACCCGGGCGTTGACAAAGTCAAGGTCAAAGTCAGCGTCGAGGTCAAAGTCAACATAAGGCACCGCCTAGGTGAGGCGACGCCAAGGGCAAGTGTCGCCAAGGCAAGGCGTCGCCAAGAGGAAGCGTCGCCAAGATAAGACGTCGTCTAGAGCAGGTGTCGCCAACATAGGGCGTCGCCAAGGTAAAATGTCACAAAAGCAAGGCAACCACAGTGTTGCTCCCCGATACCCATGGGTAGGAAAGACCATGGAGGCAGTGACGCCATGGGGAGGCCTCAAACCCCGATAACCCGGAGCAGCAATAAAGGGAAAAGAAAGGTGGCTTCAAGGCCATAGTACTAGCGCTAGTGGAGAGCAATCTGACTCGTGAAGTGCCCATGTCGCCCCGGAGAAGCCCTTGGGATAGTTACGACTCATGAGAAGGGTCACGCCCAGGGGTAGCCAGGTGCAGGGTACGAGAGGAAGGTAGATACGCTCTCAAAGCGAGTGACTAGAGGTTTGGGGGCGTGAGTTGGCACCCAAAGAGTCACCCCTTGCGCATATGCACTCCCAGGAAGGAGGGCTCACACGAGGAAATACCCCCCAAGTGGGGTCACGGTGCTGTGAGGCCCTCCACGTGTAACAACAGCCAAGTCAGAATAGAAACATCAATTTGTCAGGTATAAGTAATTAAAGCTATTTATTAAGTTTATGTTTCGTCCGGTTGACCGGGACGTCTTCGTGCGCAACCTCAACCGTCAGCTAGGGACTCCTTCCCACTGGTTACCTGTGGATTCCTACAAAAAAGAGGACAAAGAGGCGCCCTAGCGGCCGTTTGCACTCCGACGCTCAAGTCAGCCAGCAAGAAACACCAAAACTGTTCACCTCCGTCTCTGAGCCCCGCGAATGGCACTCTGAAGGTGGTAAAAAGAACTGTGTATTGTGTGTGTCTCTTTCTCCCTCAGGCAAAGATCTTTTCCCAGTCCCTTGTTCGTAACCTCAAAGCACGAGCAAGCAACTAGAGAGTTCTGGTAAATTTGCCAAAAGTTCGAACCCTGTTTCCAACATTCTCCGCGCTATTTAAACTACCCAAGCATTTAAAGCGCCTTAAAGCACCTTTAATTGCAAATGTAACGCACTCAATCAGCGTATCTAAAAACGTAGCGCATTTAAGACGTTGAAACGCTTGGGAGCCATTATAGTACCTGAATGCTCGAAACGGAAACTGTATTGAATGACTTTAATTACCTGGCCCCTGACTAAAGGGTGTTTCTATTCTGACATGGCTGTCGTACACGTGGAGGGCCTCACGACGCCGTGACCCCATCTTGGGGCGTCTCTGCCCATCTGGGGACGTTTCTACGTGTGAGTCCTCCTGCTTGGGAGTGCTACTGCGCTAGGGGTGACTTTTTGGGTGCCAACTCATGCCCCCAATCATCTAGTCACTTACTTTGAGAGCGTATCTGCCTTCCTCTCGTACCCTGCTCCCGGCTACCCTGGGCGTGACCTTCCTCTTGAGTCGTATCTGTCCCAAAGGCGTCTCTGGGGCGGCAGGGGTACTTCACGAGTCAGGCTGCCCTACACTGGTGTTGTTACTATGGCCTTGAAGCCACCTTTCTCTCCTCTTTATTATTGTTCCCTGGTCATACAGGGTCTGAGGCCTCCCCACGGCGTTGCTCCCTCCATGGTCTTTCCTACCCATGGGTATCGGGGAACCACACTGTGATCACCTTGCTTTAGTATTGTTTGAGCTGGCGACGCCCTGGTTGGGCGACGCTTCCTCTTGGCGATGCTGGCACTTGGCGTCTCTCCACCTAGGCGACGTCTTGCGTTGACTTTGACTCTCCAGTCGTTGACTTTGACCTTGACTTAGTCAACGTCCGGATACGGGACGGTACACAAGCCCCCCAGTCTTAAGCTGAAGACTTGTCTTCAGCGCAAAGACTAAAGCCTCGCCCACGCCGTCCACGTGCCATCCTGATGACGTGTCATTCCCTGCTGACTCAACAATTGTCGAATTGTTGACGTGACGCTCTCTGAACCCTAGGAGCGCTCTTACTGACTGATTGGACCTCCTCTGAAATCGTGATAATAACACCTTTTGGGGCTACCCTTGATCGCGCGCCACGTGGCCCATCGCACGGCCAGCCTCTAGAGACCCTTGCGTTTCCCTGGGGCGATTGATCCTTTGACACTCGGTACGATCTCACGGCCCTTAGTTAGCGCCTCTTGAGTTGCAAAATGTAATGTTTAAGTTACTCCAAACCCCGTGCTCACCCTACTGTTACATTCATCCCTCTGCGTCTCTGCACTGTTCGTCGTCTTCAACCCCTTTTCTCCGCGATTGCTGTTCTCCTATTCCTTTGCTCTTCTTCCATCTTCCCTTCGATAGCAAAGGTATGATTTTCGAACACTCATGACCCTTCGCTTTCGTCGCATTGTATGATTTATTCAACTGCCTGGGACTGTTGTTATTCATGCATTACTGCGTTCTTCCGCTTCTCCTTCCTTCTCTGGGTTTTCTCGCGTGGGTGATGTTTCCTGGGGTTCACTCCCCTTCCTGCCATGGCTACACTTGCTAAACCCTTTTTCCTCTCTTCTTTCTCCAGCTATTTATTTACACCATGACGCGCACGAACGCGGAGCCTGATTCCTCCCGCAAGACACCCAAGTCCAACTACAAAGCCTTCTACCCATGGGCCCCCGACGAGCTCCTGAGCGAATGTACCAGCCTGACTTCCTTCCAGGACCTGGAAGCTCATCGTGGGGATCCCCATTTGTACAACTTTAACGCTTTCTGCCGCACACACGACGCCCACATATCCGTCCGCCCCGGCAGGCCTGGGGAACCTGTTTGTTTGGATGACAGACCTAGAAAGGGGAAACCCTTCTTCTTCATGTACCAGACCGTGTTCAAACGCGTGGGAGTGCGTCTCCCATTCACCCCCTTTGAACGGGAACTCCTCACTGAAATCAATACCGCCCCCGCCCAGCTCCATCCCAACAGCTGGGCATTCGTGAGGGGTTTTCAAATTCTTTGCGGACACCTGGGTATCCTCCCTTCCATAGACGTCTTCCTGCATTTCTTTGAGGTGAAAAAGCAGGGGAAAAGCTTCTGGGTAAGCTTTTCCGGGATCGCGGGCAGGATCCTCCCTTCCATAGACGTCTTCCTGCATTTCTTTACGGTGTGCAGCGCCAAGCACGATCCCACAGCCTTGAATGGCTTCCCCCTTTACTGGACGGAGCGCCCTAAACTGCTCAGGGCCAAAACCTTGGAAGAGTTATCTCCCGTCGACAGGGAGTTAAGCAAAGCCTTGGCTGGGTTGGGGATCGTTTTTGATACCTTGAAGCTTGTTGCTAGCGAGTACAATGCTCACGCCCTGACCACCTACTTTGGTAAGGGGACTCTCCCCTCATCCTTCTTGTTGTGAACACCCCGCTACCGGATGTTGTCCCCCCAGACTATTCTACTCGTTTTATATTGTGCCATGTTACTTGCATCTCACGCCTCTGTGTGTATTGTAAATTTGCATATCTGCTTTGGTCCTAATTTCTGCTGCTTGGTCTGTTTTGATGTAGGATCGGTGATGGACGCTTCTAAAAGGATGATGCTGGCGAGAGCAATGAATGAGGCTCGTGCCGCCAAGGCGAGTGCCTCCTCCGTTCCTGTCGCTGCTCCGATCCCCCCACCAACTCTGTCACCGCCACCTCCGGTCACTGCCGAAGCTCCCTTAGGCTCATCTCCGTCATCTCCACATAGCCCCGAGACGCTTCCAACTCCCAGCTCTCCTCCGCCCATCGCCGCCGTTCCACTAGCCGCAGCCTCGTCACCGGCTCCAACCCCCCTTGACAAAGGGAAACAGGTCTTGGAGATTCTATCAGATGATGAGGATTCGGAAGGCGTGGCACCCTTCAAGAGGAGAAAATCTGCGCGGGTTCCTCTTCTGGTAGAGGCGTCGCCCCAGGGAGGGAACTCCTTCATGGACAACCCCCCAAGTGCGACCTCACTTCCCCCCACGTCACTCTAAGAGGAAGGGGGCGAAGGCGCCGAATCTGCCCCGCCTCCGCCGCCGGCAGAACTCATTGCTTCCCCTACTCCTGTCGCTACCGCCCCCGATTTCATCGCCATCCCTCCTCCAATCATGCATCTGATGAGGGGCTTCAGTGGCGGAACTATGCCAGAGGGTACCGACAGGAAGGAAGGCATGCCTTTCTACTTGGGGGCCTTCTTGGCGGTGGCCCTTGAATGGCGTGCCCAGGCCAGAAACGCGGTCCTGCAAGCTCAAACTCTCTAGGCCTTGGAAACAAAGACGACTACTCTGGAGGAGGAAATGAGGACCCTGGGACGCCAGAACGAAGCTTACCAAACCTCTCTGAAGCAAGCACAAGAGTCCAAAGCAGAAGCTGAGAGGCAACTAGCGGAGGCATTGGAGTTCCAGGCTAACTTTTATACTCGGGAAGTCGCCCTCCAAGTTCAGATAACGGGCCTTCAGGAATTGGTCAAAGCTGATGCAGAAGTTCAAAAGGACCTGAAGGACCGTTGCTGTGAGCAGGCTGACAAGATGGAGCGGATGGAGGGGGAAATGGCCACCCAAGCCAAGGCTATGGGCCTTCTCCAAGCTGACTACGACAAACTACAGGCCGAGGTCAATCGGCTTCGCGTGGAAAAGGAGGCTTTGGAGAAGCAGGTAGCCTCGGGGGACGCCGCCATCGAGGAGCTAGAGAAGGACAAAAAGGCCCTCATCCAGGAGATGGCGGGTACTTTCGAGGAGGGGTTCCAAGAAGCTTTGGCTCAAGCAATCTGCACGAATCCAGGGATTGACATTTCCAGTTGCGATCCCACTCACCACATTGTTGATGGAAAGGTCGTGCCCTTGGAGATAGACGACTGAGCCGCCGCCCCCCGATCATCAGCCCATTTCTTTACACTTGTTTTAAGCTTCTCTGAAAAATTTGTAATTCTTTGAATCATCTGCACTCTTGACACAACTCTGGAACTTTGTTATAATTACTTTCATATCCTCGCTACATAGAATTCTGCCTGTGCGATTTTATTCTCATCCTTTGCCTTCGCACGCTTCGATTATTTTATTTGTGTTTTGCCTGTTTCCTTCACTTCGTTGGGCGGCGTAGTATGCCCAGGAAAGGTCACGTGCCAATGCCCAAGCCGTATCGTCCACGGGGTGTCTCTAACACCGAAACGGTCCTTTCCTTGATCCTTAACGCCCGGCGCCCACGCCTAAGGAGAGGCCTGCTACAGTAGCACCGTATCGTCCCCGGGTGTCTAAAACGCCGAGTGCTCTGGGGGGGTTGTTCCCTCCATGGCCTTTCCTTCCCATAGGTATCAGGGAACACCCAGCCAGCGATTCGCTGGCGTTTGGCGGTCTTATCTCCCTCCACAGTCTTTCCTACCTGTGGGTATCGGGGAGGCGACGCCAGTAACTAACTTTGCCTTCTTTGATTTCGTCTCCCTCCACAGTCTTTCCTACCTGTAGGTATCGGGGAGGCGACCCTGCTGATATTTTGGTTGGCGACGCCCGCGACGTCTCACGCTGGCGTCGCCCTTTGCGTCCTTCCAGGCGACGCCTCGGGCGTCTCATGCTGGCGTCCCCTTGGGCGCCATCTTTACCTTGACATTGACTTCGACCTTGGCCTTGGTCGACGCCTGAGGACAGCGAAGAGCTCAAGGTTTTGCCCGCACCATCCACGTGGCGCTTCTTGTATGGCTGATGGGACATTCAGTCATTCGACTTGATCCACGTGGCGCTTCTTGTATGGCTGATGGGATGTTCAGTCATTCGACTTGATCCTGACTCCTACTGTGCCCCTGACCCACTTTGGACGGCGCATCGTACCACTGGGCATTTTGTTGATACGACGTTCTCTGAGTTTAACCAGCGGTGCCAGGGCCATCCTTTCATCCTCTGCCACGTGGCTCAATCGTGCGGTGCGTCCATTCGCGTCGTTTGGCGCTCTAACCGCTTTATTTAACTCTTCAAACTCTGAAACTATCCTCATCATTTTCTCACTCTTCGTAACCTACTTACGTTCTTTCTTCTTACACCCTTCCTTCTTGCACCCTTCCTTCTTGCACCCTTTCTTTTCTCACGAGGGGTTGTTCCAGCATTCGCTCCCCTCGCTCAACCCTTGCATTTCCGGCGGTCCCTACACCCTTGACAATCCCTGATCTTGTTAAAGAATGTCTTCTCATGCTGCTTCCTCCAGGGTCAATCCTAAGGACTTGTACCCTTGGGCTTCGAGTGAACTTCTTGACGAGTGTTCATGCTTACTCGCTACCAGGGCCATAAGGGAGCACAAAGGGGATTCGTGTTCCTATGACCACCGGGCCTTCGCGAGGAGGCATGACGACGACATCGCTGTGCTCCCTTGCACTCTAGGGGAGCCAGTATGTGGAGACGAACGGGCCAACGAAGGGGTCCCTTTCTTTTACTTTTACCAGGTGGTGTTCAAGACCATCGGAGTGCGCCTACCCTTCACCTGGTTCGAGAAGGAACTGCTGACGGAGATCAACGTTGCTCCGGCCCAGTTATATCCCAACAGCTGGGCCTTTGTCAAAGCCTTCGACATTCTCTTCGGGTTTCTGGGTTGTGCACCCTCGGTTGACCTCTTTCTTCACTTCTTTGAGGTGAAGAGGCAGAGACACAACCTCTGGGTAACTCTCAGTAATGTACCCGGGAGAGTTCTCTTCACACCCTTCCAAAGCTCGTTCACTGGGTGGAAAGGCCGGTTCTTCAAGATCTGCCGTACTGACCTTGTTCCCGACGCTCTGGATGGGTTTCCGCTGTACTGGGTGAGAGAGACGAGGGCCCTCAAAACCAAACCCTTCAAGAAGCTGGCTCCAAGTGATCAAATAGCTTGCCGGATTCTTGCTGAGGCGGGAGGTTTTGACTCTGCCACTTTGATCAGCCTGGAGTTCAACGCTGGGACTCTCGAAAAGTACATATGTAAGAGTCACTGCCCTAAAAACTTTGGCCCTTATCGCTTTCCAAGCGTGCATGTCTTGCTTCATGGTATTTCTGACACATTTATCTCCCTTGGTGCAGGCTCGAAAATAAACCAAGAGAGGAGGACACGACTTACTCGAGCTCTGCGGGCTAGGAATGGGGTTTCGCCTTCCTCCAGTGCTGATTCCGATGGCCACTGAGAAATGGCTTGTCGTGTTTTTGCATGATTTGTAGTGTTTGCTCCATTTGTGCTACTCCCATTGTATCGAACATTGCTTGTAACAACAACTTTTCTATATCATACTTGATTTTTTGCAACGCCACTTTACTTTGCATATGTTTCGCATACCGTGCGCTTTTCTTTCGTCCTGTTTTTCGAACGGTGCACGCCTCCATCCAGGCGACGCCTTCACCTGGGCGACGCCTTCACCAGGGCGACGCCTTTATCAGGGCGACGCCTTTATCTAGGTGACGCCCTCTTTCTTGGCGACGCCATGACCTAGGCGACGCCTTCTTTCTTGGCGACGCATCACATTACTTCAAACGGAGAAAGATAAAGGCTGAAAACCAAGGCACTTCTTTTTCTCAAACTGGTTTTACCTTTTATTTGGGTGACCTCATTAAAAAACCCCCGAGAGGGAAAAAGAGCGTCCCCTTCAACTAAATTGTTACATACTGCTTACACAAGTCAACTGAAATAAAATTTTAAGTTGGCTGCATTCCAACTTCGTGGGATAGGACCTCCATCCAAAGTCTCCAGGTTGTACGAACCGTTGCCCTTGGCCTCAGTAACTCTGAAGGGTCCGGTCCGCTTGGGAGACAGCTTATTCTCCAACTCGTATGGGTGAGCTTTCCTCATCACTAGGTCGCCGACCTGAAACTGTCGCGGCTTTACCTTAGAGCTATATTGCCGCTCTACTCTTTTCTTCATCGCTTCAGCTTTTATTCTCGCTTCTTCCCTGGCCTCATCTAGCAGATCCAGGTTTACCCGCCTCTCTTCATTGGATTCTGATCCTGCCTGTTGACCGGAACGCTGGAAACTGCCTCGTCAAAGGATCGACGTGCGCACCGCTTCTCACCTCCGTTCCTCTTCGGGATCTACCTCAAGAACCTGCAAAGAAACAGCACGGCGCCGCTGCGGCCGATCGCACTCCAACGCTCAAGTCAGTGACGGTATCACCAAAAGCTAAGAGAACTAGAACCGTGTAAATCCTCTCTCACAGTCAGCTCTAACTCGCAAGCGTAAAGTGTATGAACTGAACGTGCGTACCTCAGAAAGTTTGTTAAGAACTCTTATATACCTGGTGGCTTTCTCTCTCCTGGCAGTTACAGACTCGGACACGTGGCTCGCATCCAACTGTACACGTGCCATCATCTGGAGGCTCCCTGACTTGGCGCTGCTTCTACTCTCATTTTGGCTAAGTTACTTATGCATGGTACTGCCCAGTGCATAGCTAACTTAGGAGTGCGATCTCTACTGGAACTGGCGAGTTAGGGGCCTTCATACACCTTCCCTGTGGTCTCGCCTGCCGCCTTCATAATCTGCTTCTCCTTCATCTTCGGCGATGTGCTTGCTCTGGCGATCTCTAATAACTAGGTCGCCTGAATCTACATCGGGCGACTTCATCTTCAACCTGGCGATCGCCTATTCTGGTAAGCTGGAAGTCGGAACACGCCAACTTAACAACTGGCGACTACACGTGCCCCCCGACTTCCTTCCCTTATGCCAACCTGGCGCCTTGTCAACACGCCTACACTGTAGCAGGATGCCACGTCATCACACCCGACCACCAGGGCGGTACACAAGCCCCCTAGTCTTAAGCGAAGACTTGTCTAGCGAAAAGACTGAAAGAGCCTTCGTTAACACCGATCTACGTGGCCCTGACGCGGAATTCCAAGCGGTTGTACCTCCTGCTGCTCTGACGCCCCACCAAACCCCTCACTCATCGCTCGACACGTGGCTTCATCAACGGCTCTCTTCACTTGCCGTTTGCGCTTCCTAAAACCATTTCGAAAACCCTTAAACCCATTTCGCTCCACTGTTCCATCACTTTCTTCGTGCTTGCAAACGCTCCAACTTCCTTCTGCGAAAACTCTCAACGCTCTTCAACGCTCGAGATCACCATCTTCCTCCATCGTCTTCCTGACCATCGAAAGGTAACTACTTTCCTTCATCTGCTGGTTTTCCTTGCATTTTCACCGATTTGCATCATCCTGTAACTGCTTGGTGCATATGCTGTGGGTTGTTTTTCCATTTCTCCTTCTGCGTAACTTAGGGCTTTGTCGATCGTCGCAACGAACCTACATTCGTTCGTTTTTTCACCTTCCTTCTATGATCGAGTCAGCCTCTGTAACCCCCTGATCATTTTTCCTTTCTTCTTCCTTTGCAGTTGCTATCATGACTCGCACAAAGATTACCCCGAACCCCCCTCCATCAGCACGAAACCTTCCTTCACAAGCACACTACTCAACACAAGTTCGTGGCGCTTCCTCTTCGCAGGCTAAGAGGCCTGCGTCTTCCCAATCTGCCCTGGCCCAGGCGACTCCATCTAACGCTGGAGGAGCCCCCGTTCCTCCGCCAGACTTCAAAACTTTATACCCCTGGGCTAACTCAACCCTTCTGAAAGAAACGTCCTCTGTGAACACTGCGGGAGCAGTCTTGCGGCTGACTAAGGGGGACGAGATCTACCAATCGTTCCACAAGGAGCACGACGAAAAGATGATGGTGCTGCCTTGCCCCGCCGACCTGCCCGTGTGTGCTGATGACAAACTAAGCGCCGACGGGCCCTTCTGCTTTGTCTATACGACTCTGTTCAAGAAGGTTAGGCTCAGGTTCCCTTTCACCCGATTCGAGAGGGAACTTCTCACCGAGCTCAACATTGCAGCCGCCCAGCTTCATCCCAACAGCTGGGCGTTTGTTCGAGCCTTCCAAGTAACGTGTGCCCACCTGGGGTTGCCCGCGTCGGTGGACGTGTTTTTGTTCCTTTTCGAAGCCAAGCACCCAGGAGACCGCCTGTGGGTCAGCTTGAACGCGATTGCTGGAAGGTCCATCTTTACCATCTTCCAGCAATCGTACAAAGACTGGAAGGGGAAGTTTGTCCAAGTACGTGCAAACGACAAGGACACCTCCCTTCTCGATGGTTTTCCCTTGTACTGGGTGGACAAGGGGAAGAAGGAATCCAAGAGCTACTTCAGGAGGCCCAGAAGTCCTGATAGCATGGGAGCATTGGACAGAGACCTTTGTCTCTTCTGGAAGAAGGTGGCGGACGCCAATATAACTTTCCTCACCACCTCCCTGATCAGCTTTGAATTCTACGAAGATCAGCTAGAATTTCAAATAGGTTAGGTCATTTGAACTATTGCTTTAATACTGCTTCTGTTTAGCTGTTTCTGGGCGTCTTGTGCATTATGCGCAAGACTTTGGCTTTACTTTTTCTGCACATATCATCTGCTTTGCTGTTTATTACATTATGCACTTATCTGTTTTCCTTGAGTTAACCCATGCATCTCCGTCCCCTGCAGACAACATGTTGCCCAGGAACATGCTCGCCGAACTGAAGTCGCTCGCCCGAAACCACGGGTTGGCAACCGGTTCCCAAACGGTGCCCAACTCGGTGGTGGAGGCCGCCATTGTCCAAGGGCGATCACCACCCAAGGAGCCCGCTCAACGCAAAAAATTGGTCCTTAAGAGACCTAAAAGGAAAGCCCCTCAAGTCGTCCATGAGGAGGAAGAAGAGGACGACGAGGTCACCGAGGATGGCCTCGTTACGAAGAGGAAAAGGGTGGCACCATCTTCACCACCTGCCCCACCACCTCTTCCAAGCTCGACACCACCATCAACGCCTGCTCCTCCTCCACCCTCCCCAACACCACAGGCTCCTTCTTCGCCAGTCCAAGCGGTTCCACTGGCCACTGCGCCACTTGCAGCTGAGGCCCAAGAGCCAAATTTCCTGGAGGACCCCCCGAGCGCCTCTACACCATATGTGTCAGCCGGAGGGGGTCCCCCTTCAAACGCCTTCGCTGCAGGAGATGTTCCAATCGGGGATGAGGTTGCTCATACCTCTCCGATTCTAATTACCGAATCCCCGATCCCGTCGCCACGCTAGGAAGTAAACACTGAAGATCCTGCTAAGGAAGGTGGCGACGAGAACCCACCACAAGCCCACCTGACGCCTCTCCAAGCAGCAAACCTTCCTCTTGAGGTCACAAGGACGTGGGAACCTCTAACCGCCAAACTAAAAACCATAGCAGAGGACATCCCAGCGATTATAACCAGGGCTGTGGAAGGCTCAACCAGGACGCTCCAAGACGACCTCTTCAACCTCAAAACCGAAAACAACACTATGAAGATCGAGGTGGAGAAGTTGTCCTTCAGCCTGACGCTCGCAGAAATCGAACACTCCCGGATGGAGGATGCAATGAATACCGAGCTCAGGCTGGCGCGCAAGGAGGCTACTGACCTTCGCCGCAAAGTTCACGATCTTGCCCAAGAGAAGGTCGAGCTGGAAAGCAAAATCGTGCCTCTTCGCGCCAAGGCGATCGACCTGGAGGCTCTTATGAAAGCTGACGCCGCTAAGGTGCAAAAACTGGAGCAGAGGTCGATCGACCGAGAGAAACTACTTGGGCAAGTAGAAAAGGCGAGGGACGACGCCATGGCTGATCTCGTCGAGGCCAACAAAGAGAAGGGAAAGATGGCTGCTGAGTTGGCCCAAGCACAATCAGAATCCAAGAAGGTTACTGAAGACCTTCTCCAGGCTCAAGAGACCAACGAACAACTTAAAAAACAGGTTGAAGAGCTGGAACAGCAGAACAAAGAGCTGAAAGAGCAAACCGAAGACCTCAAGAAGCGGATTGAGGAACTTTAGGGGCAAATCGAAGCACTCAAGCTAAATTCTGCTCAGATTCTGGCTGCTGGATTCGAAGCTGCGCGGGAACATTTCGCTTGCCTATTTCCCGATCTGGATCTCAGCCTGGTGTCGTTGAACAACGAAGTAGTAGATGGAAAGGTCGTCCCTGCTGAAGACTAATCAACTCCACCTCATCTGCTACTTTTATGATTTCCTTTGTATTATTCTATAAAAACTCCTGTATGTATGCCTTTAACAAATACTTATCTCAATGACAAAGTTTGGGTATTCACTCTCTTGACTTCTTTAAGCGCTTTAACCTTCTTTGCATGTTTAACTTTGTCGGATTTAACTTAACGATTTTGCGAATACGACTTTTGACTTAACTGCTTCGAACCATTTCAAACTCAAGTAATAATCACTTTAACCAACTTGTACTCTTAAGGCAACTAACCTTATCACAAGAATACCCTTCAAGCAACGAACTGTAACTCAATTATTGGCTCAAACAACGTCCCACTCGACCTGCTTTATCAAACAAGTCTTTTAACCTTCTCGCTGTTGTTTGAGCTTTTCCCGATCGCCAAGAACTCTTGGTACCATTAGCTTTTCCTAGCCTCATGCTTTGGCAATCATTTCTTTGCATGGGGCAGAGACGCCTTTAGGGATCTCTCTTTACCCTCCTGGACTTCAGAACAAAGACCGGCTGACTAGGCGTTCTCTTCGAACCTACCTTAGCCACCTTCCATACTTCTTCCACCCTCTGCGCCATACCTGAACTCGTTCGAGACGAGAAAGATTTTATCTTGCCTAAGCTCGCAAGTAAGCGAGGAGGTCTTTTAACTCGCCTGAACTCGCTCAACGGCGAAAAGGACTTTATCTGGCGCCTCAACTTGCCCAGGGTGTACATCTCCTCCCCCCTGGATGCACTGAGGACCTTTTCTTTTTCTCGCCAGCACTCGCTCGACGGCGAGGAGGTCTTTAACTGGCCTTAGCTCGCACAACGGCGAGAAGGACTTTACCTGGTGCCTCAACTTGCCCAGGGTGTACATCTCCTCCCCCCTGGATGCACTGAGGACCTTTCTCTTTCTTGCCTGCACTCGCTCGACGGCGAGGAGGTCTTTTACTTGCCTCAGGACGCGCGAGGGCGTTGAGGTCTTTCATCTGGTGCCTCCGATCGCCGAAGACGATGAGGACTTTAAAACTTAACTGGTGCCTCCAATCGCCGAAAAACGATGAGAACTTAAAACTTAACTGGTGCCTCCAATCGCCGAAAAACGATGAGGACTTAAAACTTAACTGGTGCCTCCAATCGCCGAAAAACGATGAGGACTTAAAACTTTTTAGAAAGCACGCGATATATCTTTTCTTGCCTTAAATCACTTACAAGCGACAAGGTCTTTCTTCAAAAACTCTTGGAAAAAAGCAAACATGCAATCTGAAAACGCCTTATACTTCAAAACTCTTCTCTTATTGGGTGGCCTCATTAAAAACCCTCCTTAGGGAAAAAAGAGTGCCCCCTTGAAACTGTTTCATCAGAGACATTGTAATATAACATTGTGTTTGTCTTTACTTACAAAGCTCTTAACTATAGTACAACTTCAGGTGTGTGGCGTTCCAGGTGCGAGGGATCGCCCCTCCTTCCAGCGTCTCTAAGCGGTAGGCCCCGTTCCCGAGCGCCTCGGTTATTCTGAACGGTCCAGTCCACTTGGGTGACAATTTATTCTCACATCTCGTACTGGTGGGCCTTCCTCATCACCAAGTCGCCCTCTCTAAACTGCCTTGGCATCACCTTCGAGTTGTATCTTCGTTCAACCCTTCTCTTCACGGCCTCAGCCTTCAACCTCGCCTCTTCCCTGACCTCATCCAGCAGATCCAGGTTCAGCCTTCTCTCTTCATTCGAGTCTTCTTCTACGAAGTTTTGGAATCTCGGCGAGCTCTCCTGGATCTCCACTGGAATCATGGCATCACACCCATAGACCAAGCTGAACGGGGTCTCGTGGGTTCCTGACTGCTCGGTGGTGTGGTACGCCCAGACTATACGGGGCACCTCCTCAGCCCAACTCCCCTTGGCTTTCTCAAGCCTTCTCTTCAAACCTCTCAACAACACCCGATTAGCTGACTCCACCTGGCCATTTGTCTGAGGGTGCTCGACGGATGCAAACACTTGTTGAATTCCCACCCCTTCGCAAAGCTTCTTTAACAGGTGGCTTGCAAACTGCGTCCCATTATCTGACACCAGGCGCTTAGGCACTCCAAACCGGCACACGATGTTCTTCCATACAAAACCTTCGATCTCGTGTGCGGTGATCTGGGCCACTGGTTCTGCTTCAATCCACTTGGTGAAATACTCAATCGCCACCACCAAGTACTTCATTTGCCTGATCGCCAGCGGGAAAGGTCTGAGGATGTCGATTCCCCAAGTATGAAACGGCCAAAGGCTATAGATCGACTTCAACTCCTCGGGAGGTGCCTTATGCCAATCGGCGTGCTGCTGGCATTGTTTACAACATTGGGCATATTTCTTGCAATCTTCTCCCATAGATGGCCAGTAGTAGCCTGCACGGAGAGTCCTCGCGGCCAGAGCTCGACCCCCGACGTGGCTTCCGCATATACCTTCGTGGAGCTCCGCCATGATTCTCGTGCACTTCTCGCCGTGTATACATTCCAGGAGCGGGTGAGTGAACCCAAACTTGTAAAGGTCGCCATCGATCAACGTGTACTTGCTGGAATTTTTCTTTACCTTCCTAGCTTTTATCGGATCCAGCGGGAGGAGGCCATCTGCCAGGCACCGTTTGTATTGCGTTATCCAAATGTCTGGCTCATGGGCGGCGCAGACCTGCATCACATCCACCTTCTCTCCTTGACATGCTCTAACTCTCGGCGATCTCAGAGTTTCTTGAGTCAAGGACTTATGGCTTCTCGCTGCTCTCTCCGTCGACTTGCTTATCTGAAGGACCAGGTGATCTGCTACAAATGCCCTTGGCGTCTTCAGAGTTTCTTGAATCACCGTCCTCTGCCTACCCCCCTTGCCTGAGCTGGCGAGCTTAGCAAGCAAGTCAGCTCGGGCATTCTGCTCTCGGGGCACATGTACTACTTCAAAAGAGGCAAAGGAACTCTTCAATTCCTGCACATACGCCAAGTCAGCCGCCATTTGTGGATCTTTAGCCTGGAACTCGCCGGTTACTTGCCCTGTGACTAGCAGCGAGTCACTCTTAGCCATCAGCACCCTAGCTCCGATCTCCTTGGCCAGCAAAATCCCGGCGATCAACGCCTCATACTCTGCGTAATTGTTGCTGGCTTTGAAGGCAAACCTCAAAGATTGTTCAATCAGCACGCCGTTGGGTCCTTCCAATATGACTCCAGCACCGCTGCCCTGCTGGTTCGACGATCCATCCACCGAAAGTACCCAACGGAAATCGTCTCCTTCAACCCGCGTCGCCTCTGATGAGAGCTCAACCATGAAATCTGCAAAGATTTGCCCCTTGATCGGGCCTCGGGGCTCGTACTTAATATCAAACTCTGACAACTCTACCGCCCACTTCACCATTCTTCCCGCAACGTCGGGTTTCTTCAAGACCTTCTGGATGGGCAGGTCAGTCATCACCAGTATTGTGAAACTGTGGAAGTAGTGGCGCAACCTCCTCGCCGAAAACACCACAGCCAGCGCAGCCTTCTCCAGGGCCTGATATCTCGTTTCTGGGCCCTGCAACACCTTGCTCACAAAATAAATAGGCTTTTGAGCCTGGTCTTGATCCTGGGCGAGCACCGCACTCACCGCCCTCTCAATCACAGCGAAATACAACCTGAGAGGGATCCCCGCCAGCGGTTTGCACAGAACCGGCGGGCTCGCCAGATACTCCTTCAGTTTGACGAAAGCTTCCTCGCACTCTTTCGTCCAAACAAACTTATTATTGCGCCGCAGACATTGAAAATAGGGATGCCCCTTTTCTCCGCTAGCTGACACGAAGCGAGATAGGGCTGCCATCCGACCCGTCAGCTGCTGGACTTCTTTCACCGTAGCCGGGCTTCTCATCGCCAAGATGGCGACACACTTGTCTGGGTTGGCTTCTATTCCTCTTTCAGTCAAGAGAAAACCCAAAAACTTTCCAGCCTCCACGCCGAAAATGCATTTCTCCGGGTTGAGCTTTAACTTGAACTTGGCGATCGTCGTGAACAATTCTTCCAAGTCTGCAACGTGCTTGCTCTTTTCCTGCGAGGTCACGACCATGTCATCGACGTAGGCTTGCACGTTCCTTCCCAGCATTGGTGCAAGTACTCGATCCATCAGCCTCTGGTATGT
The DNA here is from genome assembly GCF_000499845.2 of Phaseolus vulgaris. NCBI lineage: Eukaryota > Viridiplantae > Streptophyta > Magnoliopsida > Fabales > Fabaceae > Phaseolus > Phaseolus vulgaris. The sequence goes on from NC_023757.2 coordinate 18,270,346, forward strand.
GGCCCCCGCGTTCTTCAGCCCAAACGGCATCACCTTATAGCAGTAGCACGATCTCTCCGTCATGAAGGCTGTTTTCTCTTCATCCATGGGATGCATCTTGATCTGATTATAGCCCGAGAAGGCATCCAGGAAACTCAGCAGCTTGCACCCTGCAGCACTATCAACCAGGGCATCAATGCTTGGTAAAGGATACGAATCCTTTGGGCAAGCTTTGTTCAGATCGGTGAAATCGACGCACATGCGCCATTTCCCGTTACTCTTCTTCACCAGTACGACATTTGCCAACCATTCAGGGTACTGGACTTCCCTGATGTGGCCTGCAGCGAGGAGTTTCTGTGTTTCGTCCCTGATCGCCTGCCTCCTCTCCTCGTTGAATTTTCTTCTCCTTTGTCGCACCGGTCTCACCATGTTGTCCATCGCCAGATGATGGCACAAGAAGTCGGGATCAATCCCGGGCATGTCCGAAGCGGACCAAGCAAACGCGTCCAGATGCCGCTCAATCACCTTGGCGATCTGGTCCTGGAGATCGACCTCCAGAGATCTTCCCAGCTTGAAGACCTTTCCTCCGATCTCCTTTTCGAGCCACTGCTCGACAGGTTTAGGCCTGGATTCTCTAGCGATCACCGCCCTGGCGATTCCCTGTTCCCTTGCTTCCTCGGGGAGATTCCGCGCCTCTTCCTCCTCCAGGCCAGCATTCCAATCCCCCAGCTCAGCATCCACCATTTCCACGTCTCTTCCGGCGGCCTCCTCTGTTACCGTCGATCTGGGCTTCACACCGGGAGGTGGGGTGGTTGTTACATAACTCACTGATCTTTTGTTTTTCAGGCTATTCTCATAGCACCTTTTCGCTTCCTTCTGATCAGACTTGATCGTGATCACCATCCCTTCCATGGACGACAACTTCACCTTCATGTGCCGAGTCGACGGAATGGCACCTATCCTGTTAAGAGTGGGCCTTCCCAACAGGATGTTATATGCTGAAGGGGCGTTTACGATGAGGTACTTGATTTTCTCCGTCCTTGACCCAGCCTCATCTGTAAACGTGGTTCTCAGCTCAATGTACCCCCTGACCTCCACCTGGTCACCAGCGAACCCATATAAGCACCCTCCATAGGGCCTTAGCTGGTCAAGGGGCAATTCCAGCTGCGTGAAAGTCGGCCAGAACATCACGTCTGCCGAGCTTCCTTGGTCCACCAGAACTCTGTGGACCTTCCTTCCCGCTGTAACCAATGAAATAACTATGGGATCGTTGTCATGAGGCACAACGTCCCGAAGATCCTGCTTGGTGAACGTAATGTCCACTTCCGGCGAGTGATCTTCAAACATGTCCACTGTCATCACCAATCGCGCATACTTTTTCCTCTGCGATGCGGTGCATCCACCACCCGAGAAACCCCCTGCAATGGTGTGGATCTCCCCGTGGATAGGCATCTCGTGTTGCTGGGCTTCTCCACCTGCTGGCTGGGAACTCGACACTCCCCCCGTCCTCCTATCCAGCAGATAGTCATTTAGGAACCCGCTCTTAACCAGATCGTCGAGCTGATATCCCAAAGACAAACACGAGTCCAAGGTGTGGCCAAAACATTGGTGGAACTCGCACCAGGCGTCCGGCTTTGACCCCAGCACCTTGTCGCCCACCTTCTCAGGCGCCTTCAACCTAGCAGATATGTTAGGGATGGCGATCAGGTCCGCTAGTCCCATGACAAATTTGTGCTTAGGCGGGCGATTGTATTCCCGGCGTGCTGGTTGTTGGCGCGCTTGGCTTCTTCCCTTGTTTCTCCTGTCGTAAGGATGGCGAGTCCTTTGGTCTTTTCTGGCCGCCGCCGCCGTTTCCAGCACCCTTTGCGGCTGGATCCTGGTCTGGGCGCGTGGCCTGGCGGGAGCCACGCTGCCTCTCTTCTCGGCGACTTCACTCTCGTCGGCGATGTGGGCCACCGCGAGTCGCCTGACTTCAGCAAACGTCGCTGGATGAGCCCTGATCAAGGCCTCGCAAAATGGCCCTGGCTGCACGCCCTTCTTGAAGGCATAGACCAGCATTTCTTCATCCTTGGCCGGCGATCTGACCATCTGCGCTCCGAAGCGATTGAGGTAGTCTCTGAGGGACTCCCCATGGTACTGCCTTATATCAAACAGATCATAGGACACCCTGGGCGGTGCCTTATTCACAATGTACTGCTCGACAAAGATTTTCGAGAACTGCTGAAAATTGGTTATGTGGCCGTTAGGCAGGCTCACAAACCACTCCATCGCCGTTCCCTGGAGCGTACTCACAAACATCTTGCAGTAGACGGCGTCTGACCCTCCCGACAGCATCATCTGCGTGTGGAACGTGGTCAGATGAGCCTCTGGATCCTTCACGCCGGTAAAGACAGCCTTAACCGGAACCACGCTCGTGGGAATAGGCGTGTCGGTAATCGCCTGAACAAAAGGCATTGGGAAAACACGAGGTGGCGTCGACGGCGCCACCACTTCAACAGAAGAACGTCCTTGCTGCTCCTGAAGAGCTCGATGCAGCTCCTCAATTACCTTGCTGAGCTCCTCGTTCCTGGCGCGAGAGGTGACCAGGTCCTCATGTATCCTCGCCTGCTCTACGCGCGAGGCTTCCACAGTTGCCTGCAACGAGCGCATCATCTCTGCCATCTGCGCCATGGTCATGGCGGTGTCGCCTTTAGCAGCGACAGGCGCCACTGGACTGGAACGATTGCTTCTCATTTTTCTCATTAACTTCAGCGAATCACAGGAATGCAGCAAACAACACTTCAGCCTCGATCGAATCAGCGATCAATCGGAGAAAACAGTGCGAAACAGTGCAGGAAAACTCAAGAACACCGTAAGCCTTCAAAGAAAACCACAACTTCGCCAGAAACCACCGCTTCCCCGCGAACAACCAAACAAACGAAAGAACTCGAACTTCCACCAGACAGATTACGCGCAAGCAGCAGAAAACCTTACTCCACCGATCGAAAAGCCAAACGAACGGTTCAAAACGCAAATTCACCGAACGAAACTCAAAGAAACCGCGAACGACGGTTGCACCAGCACGTAACCGCGCAGAAAACTTCGGAAACTTCCAAGAACTCACGCTGTGGATGGGAGCAAGTTTTACACGGCCCCACGGTGGGCGCCTGATGATCCTGCCTGTTGACCGGAACGCTGGAAACTGCCTCGTCAAAGGATCGACGTGCGCACCGCTTCTCACCTCCGTTCCTCTTCGGGATCTACCTCAAGAACCTGCAAAGAAACAGCACGGCGCCGCTGCGGCCGATCGCACTCCAACGCTCAAGTCAGTGACGGTATCACCAAAAGCTAAGAGAACTAGAACCGTGTAAATCCTCTCTCACAGTCAGCTCTAACTCGCAAGCGTAAAGTGTATGAACTGAACGTGCGTACCTCAGAAAGTTTGTTAAGAACTCTTAAATACCTGGTGGCTTTCTCTCTCCTGGCAGTTACAGACTCGGACACGTGGCTCGCATCCAACTGTACACGTGCCATCATCTGGAGGCTCCCTGACTTGGCGCTGCTTCTACTCTCATTTTGGCTAAGTTACTTATGCATGGTACTGCCCAGTGCATAGCTAACTTAGGAGTGCGATCTCTACTGGAACTGGCGAGTTAGGGGCCTTCATACACCTTCCCTGTGGTCTCGCCGGCCGCCTTCATAATCTGCTTCTCCTTCATCTTCGGCGATGTGCTTGCTCTGGCGATCTCCAATAACTAGGTCGCCTGAATCTACATCGGGCGACTTCATCTTCAACCTGGCGATCGCCTATTCTGGTAAGCTGGAAGTCGGAACACGCCAACTTAACAACTGGCGACTACACGTGCCCCCCGACTTCCTTCCCTTATGCCAACCTGGCACCTTGTCAACACGCCTACACTGTAGCAGGATGCCACGTCATCACACCCGACCACCAGGGCGGTACAGATTCCTCCACCACAAAGTTTTGAAAACGTGGTGAGCTTTCATGTATTTCTACTGGAATCATCGCGTCCAACCCGTACACCAAACTAAAAGGCGTCTCCATAGTAGAGGATTGGGGCGTGATGTGGTATGCCCATACGATTCTTGGAACCTCTTCCGCCCACGCCCCTTTGGCTTTTTCTAACCTTCTTTTTAACCCCCTCAGCATAACTCTGTTTGCTGACTCCACTTGTCCGTTGGTCTGGGGGTGTTCAACCGTTGCGAACACCTGTTTGGTTCCTACCTCAGCGCACAGATTTCTCAACTGCTGACTGGCAAACTGGGTCCCGTTTTCGGATATCAAGTGCCTAGGTACGCCAAAGCGGCATACAATGTTCTTCCACACAAAATGCTGTACCTTGTGCGCAGTGATCTGTGCTACGGGCTCTGCCTCTATCCTCTTAGTGAAGTATTCGATGGCGACGATCAGATACTTCATCTGCCTGATTGCCGGTGGGAACGGGCCCAGGATGTCGATTCCCCATGTATGGAAAGGCCACGGGCTGTATATGGACCGCAATTCTTCTGGCGGCGACGTATGCCAGTCGGCGTGCTTTTGGCATTGTCTGCACCGCCGGGCGTGTCGCGCGCAGTCTTCTTTCACTGTTGGCCAGAAGAAACCTGCGCGTATTACTTTGGAGGCTAGGGACCTTCCCCCTACGTGGCTCCCGCAGATGCTTTCGTGTAGCTCTGCCATTATCCTGGTGCACTCGTCGCCACTTACACATGTTAGGATAGGGTGAGTGAAACTGTGCCTGAACAACACCCCATCCACCAGGGTGTACCTTGCGGCGTTTCTTTTGACCTTTTTACCCTCTTCAGGCTCTACTGGGAGAGTCCCATCCGCCAGGTACCGCTTGTAGGGCGTCATCCAGGTGTTTCCCTGGGTCAAAACGCATACCTGCATCTGCTCTCCTTCGGGCACCTCTGCGTACATGCTGATGCGGGGCGCCCTCTGCGTATCTTGGGTCAAAGAGCAATGACTCCTCGACTTTCCCCTTGTTGCATAAATCTGGAGGACATCCACTCTGTTGTCTTCCACGAATCTACGCGGAGCTTTGAGGGTCTCTTGGATCACTGTCCTCTGTCTACCCCCCTTGCCTGAATTGGCCAGCTTTGCAAGCAGGTCAGCTCTGGCATTCTGCTCCCTCGGGACATGTATCAGCTCAAGAGCGTTAAATTCTCCCTTTAACAACTGGACGTATTTCAGGTACGCCGCCATCTGTGGGTCCTTCGCCTGGAACTCACCCGACACCTGCCTCGTAATTAGCTGGGAGTCGCTTTTTACCAGGAGGTTCTGCGCGCCCATCTCCTTGGCCAGGAGCATTCCTGCTATCAGGGCTTCATATTCTGCCTGATTGTTACTTGCCTTGAAGGCGAAGCGTAGGGCCTGCTCGATCAGTATGCCGTCGGGTCCCTCCAAGACTATTCCCGCACCGCTCCCTTGTTGGTTGGAAGAGCCATCAACCGAGAGCAGCCACCGCGAGCCCACTTCCACCTCTTGCTCACCTCCGGGCGAAAGTTCCGCTATAAAATCTGCGTACACCTGCCCTTTGATGGATCCTCTGGGCTCATACTGGATGTCGAATTCTGACAGTTCCACCGCCCAGCGCACCATTCTTCCCGCCACATCAGGCTTCTGCAACACCTTCTGTATAGGGAGGTTTGTAATCACCACCACCGTAAAGCTGTGGAAGTAATGACGGAGCCTCCTGGCGGAGAACACTACCGCTAGCGCCGCCTTCTCCAGCGCTTGATACCTCGTCTCAACCCCCTGTAATGCCTTGCTCACAAAATAGATGGGCTTCTGACTCTGGTCCTGCTCCTGGACTAACACAGAACTAATGGCTCGCTCCGTTACAGTAAAATATAACCGGAGGGGCACGCCCGCTACCGGTTTGCAGAGGACCGGTGGCGTCGCCAGGTACTCCTTCAGCTTAATGAAAGCCGCTTCGCACTCATCAGTCCATGCAAAGCGATTGTTTCTCTTGAGGCACTGGAAATATGGATGCCCCTTCTCTCCCCCGGCGGAAACAAACCTTGAGAGCGCCGCCATCCGCCCTGTCAGCTGTTGCACCTCCTTTACCGACGTCGGGCTTCGCATGGCAATAATCGCCGCGCATTTGTCGGGGTTCGCCTCTATCCCCCTTTCTGTGAGCATAAAACCCAAGAACTTACCGGCCTCTACCCCGAAAACACACTTTTCAGGGTTTAACTTGAGGCGGTACTTGGATATTGTGACGAACAACTCCTCCAGATCTGTCATATGCTGCGCCCTATCCTGCGACGCCACCACCATGTCGTCGACATAGGTGTACACGTTCCTCCCGAGCATGGGCGCCAGGACCTTGTCCATTAACCTCTGGTACGTGGCGCCCGCGTTTTTCAGCCCAAAGGGCATCACCTTATAGCAGTAACTGCAAGTCTCAGTCATGAATGCAGTTTTGTTCTCATCTCTGGGGTGCATCTTGATCTGGTTATACCCTGAGAAGGCGTCCAAGAAACTCAGCACCTTGCTGCCGGACGCACTGTCTACCAAGGCGTCGATGCTGGGCAACGGGTACGAGTCCTTCGGGCATGCCTTATTCAGGTCCGTGAAGTCAACACACATCCTCCACTTTCCGTTTGCCTTTTTCACCAAGACGACGTTGGCAAGCCACTCAGGGTATTGAATCTCCCTGATGTGGCCAGCACTCAACAGCTTCTGCGTTTCGTCTTTCACCACCTGCTGTCGTTCCTCATTGAACTTTCTCCTTCTCCGACGCACGGGACAGACCGTGGCGTCCATGCAGAGGTGGTGACACAGGAAATCGGGATCAATGCCTGGCATATCCGAGGCGGACCATGCGAAGGCATCCAGGTGGCGTGAAATCACTTCTGCCACCCCTTCCTGTTCTTCTGGGCTCAGCGAACTTCCTAACTTGAAAGTCTTGCCGCCAATCTCCCTTTCTACGGCGTTAGCCGCGGGGTGTTCCCTGCTATCATCCTCGACGGGCGCCGCCTCTTCCACGGGCGCCGCGTCGTCAGGGCCTTCCTCCATAGGCGCATCTGCTTCGGGCATCGCCCTCTCCGCTATGGCCTCTTTAGGCGTCAACCCGCGGGCGTCGCCTCAATCATCGTCGTGTCCGCGCTCGGCGGACGTTCATACACCATGAACACGCCTCTCCTCGTTTTCAGGTTGTTCTCATAGCATTTCCTTGCCTCCTCCTGGTCTGACCTGATGACTATCACCTGGCCATTGAGGTCCGGCAGCTTCATCTTCATGTGGCGTGTGGAGGACACCGCGTTCAGACGGTTTAACGCCGGTCTGCCCAGCAAAATATTGTAGGCAGAGTTGGCGTTCACGACAAGGTACCGGATGCTTTCAGTACGGGAGGCCTCTCCGTCTGTGAACGTAGTCCTCAACTCCAGGTACCCTCGGACTTCCACCTGGTTATCCCCGAACCCATACAGGCACCCCGTATAGGGACTCAACAGATCGGGGGACAGCCGTAACTTATTAAAGGTCGACAGAAACATGACGTCTGCCGAACTTCCTTGGTCGACAAGCACTCTGTGCACCTTCCTTCCGGCTGTGACGACTGAGATGACAACGGGGTCGTTGTCGTGGGGTACCACATCTCGGAGGTCTCTCCTCGTGAACACGAGATCCGACTCCCATGGCTCCCCCGAGAGCCTCTCTTCGATTGAATTTACCCCCCTCGCGTATTTCTTCCGCTGGGAGGTGGTGGGTCCCCCGCCGGAAAAACCTCCAGCAATGGTGTGGACCTCACCAAGCACAGGCATCTCGTGTGCTGGTTCTTCCGCCGGAGGCGGCGAGGTGGCGGTCGTTGTGGGCTCTGCGACATAGTCCTTCAAAAACCCAGTCCTCACCAGCTCATCTAGCTGGTAGCCCAACGACAGGCAATTATCAATGTGGTGCCCGAAAGCCTCGTGGAATTCGCACCAAGAGTCTTTACGAGGCCCTAACACCTTGTCGGTCTTCGCTGGTTGCCTCAGCCTCTCGGCTATATTAGGCACGGCGATCAGGTCTTTCAGTTCTACCACAAAATTGTACCTCGCCGGTCTCGCTCTTTCCCTGGCCGGGCGATCGCCTCCCGCTGGACCCCGGGGCTTTCTGGCCTCGTAGGGGCGTCTCGCCTCTGACTTCTTTCTCCCCGTCGTGGTCTCATTGACCCTGACGGGTTGAGCTCGCGCCGGTCCCCTCGGGCGTGAGGGTACGACGCTGGTGCGCTTCACACACACCTCCCCTTCAGAAGCAATATGTTCTACTGCCCTACGCCGTAGTTCAGCGAAAGTCCTGGGACGGTTGCGGATGATGGATTCTCCAAAAGGACCGGGGCATACGCCTTTCACAAATGCGTACACGATCATAGGCTCCTCTGTCGTACCAACCTTCACGACCTGGGCCCCGAAGCGATTGATATAATCCTTCAGGGTCTCCCCTTGATACTGCTTCACATCGAACAGGTCGTAAGAGACTGGTGGCGGGGCCTTGTTTGCTAAGTATTGTTCCCTGAACAATCGCGACAATTGGCGGAAAGATGTTATATGACCCTCTGGAAGGCTAATGAACCAGTCCATAGCCATCCCGGTCAGGGTGCTCATAAAGAGCTTGCACTTGGCAGCGTCAGAACCGCCTACCAGGACCATTTGTGTGTGAAATGCAGCAAGGTGCGTCTCTGGGTCCTCCATCCCGGTGAAGATCACCTTGGGCCCCGCGAACGTGTTCGGGATCACTGCATCTAGGATCTCCTGCGAGAAAGGAGTGGAAAACTCCCTTGGTGGGGAATGGTTCTCCATCTCGTCATGTCCAGGCCGCCTCCGATCATTTCTCAGGCCCTAGTGCAACTCCTCATTTACACGGTGGAGCTCTTCATTCCGCTCATGCGAGGCGTCGAGATCTGCCTGCATGCGTTCCTGTTCCATTTTCGACTCCGCCATGTCCTGCTGCAGCCCCCTCATTATCTCCAGGACCTGTTGCATGGATAGTTCCGCTGGGGCTGCGCGTGCTGTGCTTCGTCTGGTGGGGGCCATCGTCACTCCAACCTCCTCCAACGTTACTGCCACGTAGCAGGTCTTCTCGAACTTGCGATGGGACTGATGTTTTATATCGGCCCCACGGTGGGCGCCAAATGTTCCGTCCGGTTGACCGGGACGTCTTCGTGCGCGACCTCAGCTAGGGACTCCTTCCCACTGGTTACCTGTGGATTTTTGCAAAAAAGAGGACAAAGAGGCGCCCTAGCGGCAGTCAGCTAAGGTCTTTTTCTTAATTTCCTTCCAAAGATTATTCTTTCAAACTAAAGGAATCTAAGCCATCTACTTCTAGGCCTAAATCCCCAATTAAATCGTCTAGTAAGAAATGCATTAAGTGTATGGGTTATGGTCACATTGCTGCTAATTGTCCCTCTAAAAGGAATATGTTTTAGCTATGCCATAACCCAACCAAGATAAATTCCTTTTGCAACCAAACTTTTCACCCCTCATTTTGCATACATTTGTGACAATTCCCCACAAAGGTTGCTCAAAAACCATGACTTCACTTTTTCACGAATTTTGCTTCCAAGGCACAAAAATTAGGCCAAGCGACCAAACTTGGCTAAGCCAATCCCCAAACAAGATCAATTCCTTTTGCAACCAAACTTTTGACACCTCATTTTGGATGCATTTGTGACAATTTCCCACCAAGATTGCTTAAAAAGCATGACTTCACTCCTAAACCCTAAACCCTAAACCCTAAACCCTAAACCCTAAACCCTAAACCCTAAACCCTAAACCCTAAACCCTAAACCCTAAACCCTAAACCCTAAACCCTAAACATTTTTCACCAATTTTGCTACCAACACACAAAAAGCGAATCTTCCCAACTTGGCTAAGCCAAAACCCAACCAAGATAAATTGCTTTTGCAATCAAACTTTTGACACCTCATTTTGGATGCATTTGTGACCATTCCCCACCAAGATTGCTCAAAAACCATGACTTCACTTTTTCACCAATTTTGCTACCAAGGCACAAAAAGTCAATCCACCCAACTTGGCTAAGCCAAAATCCAACCAAGATCAATTCCTTTTGCAACCAAACTTTTCACACCTAATTTTGCATACAATTGTGACACTTCCCTACCAAGATTGATCAAAAACCATAACTTTACTCTTTCACGAATTTTGCTTCCAAGGCACAAAAACTAGGCCAAGCGACCAAACTTGGCTAAGCCAAAACCCAACCAAGATCAATTCCTTTTGCAACCAAACTTTTGACACATCATTTGGGATGCATTTTTGACAATTCCCCACCAAGAATGCTAAAAAACCACGACTTCACTTTTTCACCAATTTTGCAACCAAGGCACAAAAACTAGGCCAAGAAACCAAACTTAGCTCAGCCTAAACCAAACCAAGATCATTTCTTTTTGCAATAAAACTTTTGACACCTCATTTTGGATGCATTTGTGACACTTCCCTAACAAGATTGCTAAAAAACCATGACTTCACTTTTTCACCAATTTGGCTACCAAGGCACAAAAAGCCAATCCACCCAACTTGGCTAAGCCAAAAGCCAACCAAGATCAATTCCTTTTGCAACCAAACTTTTCACATCTCATTTTGCATGCATTTGTGACAATTCCCCACCAAGATTGCTCAAAAACCATGACTTCACTTTTTCACCAATTTTTCTACCAAGGCATAAAAAGTCAATCCACCCAACTTGGCTAAGCCAAAACCCAACCAATATCAATTCCTTTTGCAACCAAACTTTTCACACCTCATTTTGCATGCATTTGTGACAATTCTGCACCAAGATTGCTCAAAAACCAAGACTTCACTTTTTCACCAATTTTTCTACCAAGGCACAAAATGACAATCCACCCAACTTGGCTAAGCCAAAACCCAACCAAGATCAATTCCTTTTGCAACCAAACTTTTCACACCTCATTTTGCTTGCATATGTCACAATTCCCCTATAAGATTTCTCAAAAACCATGACTTCACTTTTTCACCAATTTTACTACCAAGTCAGAAAAAGCTAATCCACCCAACTTGGCTAAGGCCAAACCAACCAAGATCAATACTTTTTGCAACCAAACTTTTAACACCTGATTTTACATACATTTGTGACATTTCCCCACGAAGATTGCAAAAAAACAATGACTTCACTTTTTCACGAATTTTGCAACCACGGGCACAAAAACTAGGCCAAGCGACCAAACTTAGCTAAGCCAAAACCCAGCCAAGATCAATTCCTTTTGCAACCAAACTTTTCACACCTCATTTTCCATGCACTTGTGACAATTCCCCACCAAGATTGCTCAAAAACCATGACCTCACTTTTTCACCAATTTTGCTACCAAGGCACAAAAAGCCAATCTAACAACATGGCTAAGCCAAAACCCAACCAAGAACAATTCCTTTTGCAACCAAACTTTTCACACCACATTTTGCATGCATCTGTGACAATTCCCCAACAAGATTGCTCAAAAACCATGACTTCACTTTTTCACCAATTTTGCTACCAAGGCAAAAAAAGCTAATCCACCCAACTTGGCTATGCCAAAACCCAACCCAGATCAATTTCCTTTGCAACCAAACTTTTGTCACCTCATTTTGGATGCATTTGTGACAATTCCCCACCAAGATTGCTCAAAAACCAAGACTTCACTTTTTCACCAATTGTGCTACAAAGGCACAAAAAGCCATTCCACCCAACTTGGCTAAGCCAAAACCCAACCAAGATCAATTGTTTTTGCAACCAATCTTTTCACACCTCATTTTGCATGCATTTGTGACCAATCCCCACCAAGATTGCCCAAAAACCATGACTTCACTTTTTCACCAATTTTGCTAAGAAGGCACAAAAAGTCAATCCACCCAACTTGGCTAAGCCAAAACCCAACCAAGATCAATTCCTTTTGCAACCAAACTTTTCACACCTCATTTTGCATGCATTTGTGACAATTCCCCACCAAGATTGGTCAAAAACCATGACTTCACTTTTTCACCAATTTTGCTACCAAGACACAAAAAGCCAATCAACCCAACTTGGCTAAGCCAAAACCCAACCAAGATCAATTCCTTTTGCAACCAAATTTTTCACACCTCATTTTGCATACATTTGTGACAATTCCCCACCAAGATTGCTCAAAAACCATGACTTCACTTTTTGACCAATTTTGCTACCAAACTCTTGACACCTCATTTTGGATGCAGTTGTGACAATTCCCCACCAAGATTGCTAAAAAACCATGACTTCACTTTTTCACCAGTTTTGCTAGCAAGGCACAAAAAGTCAATCCAACCAACTTGGCTAAGCTAAAACCCAACCAAGATCAATTCCTTTTGCAACAAAACTTTTCAAATATATCATAAGTGTTTCAATCAATTAATAGACCTTAGATTGTAAAAGAAGTATTAAACATAGCAAAACACAATTTTAACACATGAAATTGTTTTTCAGAGATAATAAGTGTTTCAATCAATTAATAGACCTTAGATTGTAAAAAATATATAAAAACATATGAAAACACAATTTTAACACATGAAATTATTTCTCAAAGTTATCTTAAGTGTTTCAATCAATTAATAGACCTTAGATTGTAAAAGAAGTATTCAAAATATGAAAACACAATTTTAACACATGAAATTGTTTTTCAAAGATATCTTAAGTGCTTCAATCAATTAATAGACCTTAAATTTTAAAAAATATATTAAACATATGAAAACACAATTTTAATACATGAAATTGTTTTTCAAAGATATCATTACTGTTTCAATCAATTAATAGCGAAAAGAACAAGTTACAAACATTTAGTTAAGTAATACCCCTGTTTTCAATAGTTCAGATACTTTTAAACTATTATTATACACAAAATTCTTTTTCTTATAGTTTCGTAGGTTCTAAAACCTTAGATTGTAAATGAAATCATTATTAAACATATGAAAACACAATTTTAACAAATGAAATTGGTTTTCAAAGATATCATAAGTGCTTCAATCAATTAATAGACCTTAGATTGTGAAATAAGTATTAAACATATCAAAACACAATTTTAACACATGAAATTATTTTTCAAAGATATCATAAGTGTTTCAATCAATTAATTGACGCTACATTGTAAAAAATATATTAAACATATAAAAACACAATGTTAACACAATTGTTTTTCAAAGATATCATAGGTGTTTCAATCAATTAATTAACGTTAGATTGTAAAAAATATATTAAACATATCAAAACAGAATTTTAACACATGAAATTGTTTTTCAAAGATATCATAAGTGTTTCAATCAATAAAGAGACCATATATTGTGAAAGAAGTATTAAACATATCAAAACACAATTTTAACACATGAAATTGTTTTTGAAAGATATCATAAGTGTTTCAATCAATAAATAGACCTTATATTGTGAAAGAAGTACTAAACATATAAAACACAATTTTAACACATGAAATTGTTTTTCAAAGATATCATAAGTGTTTCAATCAATTAATAGACCATAGATTGTAAAAAATATATTAAACATATCAAATATATACAATAAATTCATGCAACTACCACAAAAGAACTAGTTTAAAGTATTTTCATGCTAATTTCTTGAAAACCAATGTCTATCACTACTATAGAGACTCATATATCAAATATATACTATAAATTCAGGCTACTACCACAAAAAAACTAGATTCAAGTCTTTTCATGCTAATTTCTTGAAAACCAACGTTCATCACTACTATAGAGACTCATCTATAAAAAAAAAACAATAAAATCTTGCATCTACCACAAAAAAACTAGTTTCAAGTCTTTCCATGCTAATTTCTTTAAAACCAATGTCTATCACCACTATAGACAGTCATCTATCAAATATATACAATAAATTCATGCAACTACCACAAAAAATATAGTTTCAAGTCTTTTCATGATAGTTTCTTGAAAACCAATGTCTATCATTATTATAGAGACACATCTATCAAATATATACAATAAATTCATGCATCTACCACAAAAAAACTAGTTTCAAGTCTTTCCATGCTAATTTCTTTGAAACCAATGTCTATCACCACTATAGAGAGTCATCTATCAAATATATACAATAAATTCATGCAACTTAAAAAAAAAACTAGTTTCGAGTCTTTTCATGCTAATTTCATGTAAATCAGTGTTTATCACTATTATAAACTATCTAAAGACTCATCTATCAATTATATACAATAAATTCATGCAACTACCACAAAAAAAACTAGTTTCAAGTCTTTTCATGATAATTTCTTGAAAACCAAAGTTTATCCCTAATATAGAGACTCGTGTATCAAATATATACAATAAATTCATGCAACTACCACAAAAAAACTGATTTCAAATCTTTTCATCCTAATTTTTTGAAAACCAATGGTTATCACTACTATAGAGACTCATCTATCATATATACAATAAATTGATGCAACTACCATATAAAAACTAGTTTCCAGTCTTTCCATGATAATTTCTTTTAAATTAATGTCTATCACTATTATAAGCTATCTAAAGACTCATCTGTCAAATATATACAATAAATTCATGCAACTACCACAAAAAAAACTAGATTCAAGTTTTTTCATGCTAATTTCTTGAAAACCAATGTTTATCACTACTATAGAGATTCATATATAAAATATATACAATAAATTCATGCAACTACCAAAAAACAATAGTTTCAAGTCATTTCATGCTTATTTCTTGAAAACCAATGTTTATCACTACTATAAAGACTCATCTATCAAATATATCAATAAATTCATGCAACTACCACAAAAAAACTAGTTTCAAGTCTTTTCATCCTAATTTCTTGAAAACCAATATTTATCACTACTAGTGAGACTCATCTATCAAATTTATACAATAAATTCATCCAACTACAAAAAAAAAACTAGTTCGAGTCTTTTCTTGCTATTATCTTGTACATCAATGTCTATCACTATTATAAACTACCTAAAGACTCATCTATCAAATATATACAATAAATCCATTTAATTATCACAAAAAAACCAGTTTCAAGTCATTTCATGCTTATTTCTTGAAAACCAATGTTTATCACTACTATAAAGACTCATCCATCAAATATATCAATAAATTCATGCAACTACCAGAAAAAAACAAGTTTCAAGTCTTTTCATCCTAATTTCTTGAAAACCAATGTTTATCACTACTTGTGAGAATTGTACCGTCCCGTATCAGGGCGTTGACTAAGTCAGAGTCAACGACTGGAAAGTCAAAGTCAACTCAAGGTGTCGCCCAGGTGTAGAGACGCCAAGAGGAAGCGTCGCCAAGATAGGACAAGGCGTCGCCAAGGCAAGGCGTCGCCTGGGTGGAGGCGTCGCCCAACCAGGGCGTGGCCAGATCAAACAGTGTAAAAGTAAGGCAATCACAGTATGGTTCCCCGATACCCATGGGTAGGAAAGACCATGGAGGGAGCGACGCCGTGGGAAAGCCTCAGGACCCGATATCTCGGGAAAGTGATAAAGAGAAGGAAAAGGTGGCTTCAAGGCCATAGTGATAGTACCAGTTAAGGGCAGCCTAACTCGTGAAGTACCCCTGCCGCCCCAAAGACGCCTTCGGGACAGATACGACCCAAGAGGAAGGTCACGCCCAGGATAACCGGGTGCAGGGTGCGAGAGGAAGGCAGATACGCTCTTAGAGTAAGTGGCTAGATACTTGGGGGCATGAGTTGGCACCCAAAAAGCCACCCCTAGCGCAGTAGCACTCCCAAGCAGGAGGGCTCACACGTAGAGACGTCCCCAGGTGGGCAGAAACGCCCCCAGATGGGGTCATGGCGTCGTGAGGCCCTCCACGTGTACGACAGCCATGCCAGAATAGAAACACCCTCTAGTCAGGTGCCAGGTAATTAAAGATATTCAATACAGTTTCCCTTTCGAGCATTCAGGTACTATTAGGGCTCCCGAGCGTTTCAACGTCTTAAATGCGCTACGTTTCGTAATTAAGCGCTTTAATGAGTGCGTTACGTTTGAGATTAAAAGCGCTTTAAGGCGCTTTAAATGCTGGGGCAGTTTAAATAGCGCTGTGAATGTCGGAAAAAGGGTTGGAACCTTTGGCAAATTTACGAGAAACTCTCTGGTTGCTTGCCCGTGCTTTAAAGTTACGTACGAGTGACTGGAGAATATTTTTGCCTGAAGGAGACAACACACACACATATACACAGTTCTTTTACCACCTTCAAAGTGCCACACGCGGTGCTCAGATACGTGGGTGGACAGTTTTTTGGTGTTTCTTGCTGGCTGACTTGAGCGTCGGAGTGCACACGGCCGCTAGGGCGCCTCTTTGTCCCCTTTTTTGCAGGAATCCGCGGGCAACCAGCGGGAAGGAGACCCCAGCTGACGGTTGAGGTCGTGCACGAATCTCGGTTGATGGCTCCTCAAACCAACAAGGGAGTGGTGCGGGAATAGTGCTGGAAGGACCCGACGGCATACTGATCGAGCAGGCCTTGCGTTTTGCCTTCAAGGCAAGTAACAACCAAGCAGAATATGAAGCCCTGATTGCAGGAATGCTCTTGGCCAAGGAGACGGGCGCACAGAACCTCCTAGTGAAGAGCGACTCCCAGTTGATTACGGGGCAGGTGTCGGGTGAGTTCCAGGCGAAGGACCCACAGATGGCGGCGTATCTAAAATACGTCCAGTTGTTGAGAGGGGCGTTCAACGCTCTTGAGTTAATACACGTCCCGAGGGAGCAGAACGCCAGAGCTGACCTGCTCGCAAAGCTGGCCAAGTCAGGCAAGGGGGGTAGACAGAGGACAGTGATCCAGGAGACTCTCAAAGCTCCGCGTCGATTCGTGGAAGACAACAGGGTGGATGTCCTCCAGATTTATGCATCAAGGGGAAGGCCGAGGAGTCATTCCTCATTGACCCAAGATACGCAGAGGGCGCCCCGCATCAGTATATACGCGGGTGTGTCTGAGGAAGAGCAGATGCAGGTCTGTGTCCTGTCCAAGGGAGACACCTGGATGACGCCCTATAAACGATACCTGGCGGATGGGGCCCTTCCAGTGGACCCTGAAGAGGGTAAGAAAATCCAAAGAAACGCCGCAAGATATACTTTGGTGGATGGGGTGCTGTTCAGGCACGGTTTCGCTCACCCTATCCTAACATGCGTCAGTGGCGATGAGTGCACCAGGAAAATGGCGGAGCTACATGAAGGCATCTGCGGAAGCCATGTAGGAGGAAGGTCCTTAGCCTCCAAGGTAATACGCGCAGGTTTCTTCTGGCCAACAGTGAAAGAGGATTGCGCACGGCACGCCCAGCGGTGTAAGCAATGCCAAAAGCACGCCGACTGGCACAAGGCGCCGCCAGAAGAGTTGCGGTCCATATACAGCCCGTGGCCTTTCCACACATGGGGAATTGACATCTTGGGCCCTTTCCCACTGGCAATCAGGCAGATGAAATATCTGATCGTCGCCATAGAATACTTCACTAAGTGGATAGAGGCAGAGCCCGTGGCACAAATCACTGCGCATAAGGTACAGCATTTTGTGTGGAGAAACATCGTGTGTCGCTTTGGCGTACCCAGGCGCCTGATATCTGACAACGGGACCCAGTTCGCCAGTCAGCAGTTGAGAAATCTGTGCGCTGAACTGGGAATCAAGCAAGTGTTCGCGTCGGTCGGACACCCCCAGACCAATGGACAAGTAGAGTCAGCAAACAGAGTTCTGCTGAGGGGGTTAAAAAGAAGGTTAGAGAAGGCCAAAGGGGCGTGGGCGGAAGAGGTGCCAAGGATTGTATGGGCATACCACACCACGCCCCAATCCTCTACTATGGAGACGCCTTTCAGTTTGGTGTACGGGTCGGACGCGATGATTCCAGTAGAAATACACGAAAGCTCACCGCGTTTTCAAAACTTTGTGGTGGAGGAATCTAATGAGGAGAGACGGGTAAACCTGGATCTGCTAGAAGAGGCCAGGGAAGAAGCTAGAATAAAAGCTGAAGCGATGAAGAGAAGAGTGGAGCGGCAATATAGCTCTAAAGTAAAGCTGCGACAGTTTCAGGTGGACGACCTAGTGATGAGGAAAGCTCACCCATACGAGTTGGAGAATAAGCTGTCTCCCAAGTGGACCGGGCCCTTCAGAGTTACCGAGGCTAAGGGCAACGGTTCGTACAACCTGGAGACTTTAGATGGAGGCCCTATCCCGCGCAGTTGGAATGCAGCCAACTTAAAATTTTATTTCAGTTGACTTATGTAAGCAGCATGTAACAATTTAGTTGAAGGGGACACTCTTTTTCCCTTTCGGGGGTTTTTTAATGAGGTCACCCTAATAAATGGAAAAACCAGTTGAGAAAAAGAAGTGCCTTGGTTTTCAGCCTTTATCTTTCCTTGTTAGAAGTAATGTGATGCGCCGCCTAGGCCATGGTGTCGCCAAGGAAGAAGGCGTCGCCCAGCGGTGTAAGCAATGCCAAAAGCACGCCGACTGGCACAAAAGACCGCCAGAAGAGTTGCGGTCCATATACAGCCCGTGGCCTTTCCAGACATGGGGAATTGACATCTTGGGCCCTTTCCCACTGGCAATCAGGCAGATGAAATATCTGATCGTCGCCATAGAATACTTCACTAAGTGGATAGAGGCAGAGCCCGTGGCACAAATCACTGCGCATAAGGTACAGCATTTTGTGTGGAGAAACATCGTGTGTCGCTTTGGCGTACCCAGGCGCCTGATATCTGACAACGGGACCCAGTTCGCCAGTCAGCAGTTGAGAAATCTGTGCGCTGAACTGGGAATCAAGCAAGTGTTCGCGTCGGTCGGACACCCCCAGACCAATGGACAAGTAGAGTCAGCAAACAGAGTTCTGCTGAGGGGGTTAAAAAGAAGGTTAGAGAAGGCCAAAGGGGCGTGGGCGGAAGAGGTGCCAAGGATTGTATGGGCATACCACACCACGCCCCAATCCTCTACTATGGAGACGCCTTTCAGTTTGGTGTACGGGTCGGACGCGATGATTCCAGTAGAAATACACGAAAGCTCACCGCGTTTTCAAAACTTTGTGGTGGAGGAATCTAATGAGGAGAGACGGGTAAACCTGGATCTGCTAGAAGAGGCCAGGGAAGAAGCTAGAATAAAAGCTGAAGCGATGAAGAGAAGAGTGGAGCGGCAATATAGCTCTAAAGTAAAGCTGCGACAGTTTCAGGTGGACGACCTAGTGATGAGGAAAGCTCACCCATACGAGTTGGAGAATAAGCTGTCTCCCAAGTGGACCGGGCCCTTCAGAGTTACCGAGGCTAAGGGCAACGGTTCGTACAACCTGGAGACTTTAGATGGAGGCCCTATCCCGCGCAGTTGGAATGCAGCCAACTTAAAATTTTATTTCAGTTGACTTATGTAAGCAGCATGTAACAATTTAGTTGAAGGGGACACTCTTTTTCCCTTTCGGGGGTTTTTTAATGAGGTCACCCTAATAAATGGAAAAAACAGTTGAGAAAAAGAAGTGCCTTGGTTTTCAGCCTTTATCTTTCCTTGTTAGAAGTAATGTGATGCGCCGCCTAGGCCATGGTGTCGCCAAGGAAGAAGGCGTCGCCTAGGTCTTGGCGTCGCCCAGAAAGAAGGCGTCGCCCAAGTAAAAGCATGCATCGTTGGCAGAACGAGACGAAAGGAAGTCACGCGGTATATGAAGCATATGCAAAGTAAAGTGGCGTTGTAAAGAATTATGATATTGAAAAGTTGTTGTTACAAGCAATGTTCAGTACAAAATGCAAAAACACAAACAAGCCACTTCTCAGCGCTCATCAGAGTCATCACTGGAGGAAGGCGAAGCCCCTTTCCCAGCCCGCAGCGCTCGAGTAAGTCGTGTCCTCTTTTCTTGGCTTATTTTCGAACCTGCACAAAGGGAACAGATGTATTAGCGACACCGTGAAGAAAGACAGACACAGTTAGAAAGTAACGAAGGCCGAAGTTGCCTAAGGCAGTGGTTCTCACATATGTACTTCTCAAGAGCCCTAGCGTTGAACTCCAAGCTGATCACCGTAGCAGAGTCAAAGCCTCCCGCCTCAGCAAGAATCCGGCAAGCTATTTGATCACTTGGAGCCAGATTCTTGAGGGGTTTGGCTTTGAGGGCCTTTTCCTCTCTCACCCAGTACAGTGGAAACCCATCCAGAGCGTCGGGAACAAGGTCAGTACGACAGATCTTGAAGAACCGGCCTTTCCACCCGGTGAACGAGCTCTGGAAGGGTGTGAAGAGAACCCTCCCGGGCACATTACTGAGAGTTACCCAGAGGTTGTGTCTCTGTCTCTTCACCTCAAAGAAGTGAAGAAAGAGGTCAACCGAGGGTGCACAACCCAGAAACCCGAAGAGAACGTCGAAGGCCTTGACAAAGGCCCAGCTGTTGGGATATAACTGGGCCGGAGCAACGTTGATCTCCGTCAGCAGTTCCTTCTCAAACCAGGAGAAGGGTAAGCGCACCCCGATGGTCTTGAACACCACCTGGTAAAAGTAAAAGAAAGGGACCCCGTCGTTGGCCCATTCGTCTCCACACACTGGCTCCCCCAGAGTGCAAGGGAGCACAGCGATGTCGTCATCGTGCCTCCTTGCGAAGGCCCGGTGGTCATAAGAACACAACCCCCCTTTGTGTTCCCGTAACGGCCCTGGTGGAGAGCAAGCATGAACACTCATTAAGAAGTTCACTCGAGGCCCAAGGGTACAAGTCTTGGGGACGGACCCTGGAGGAAGCATCGTGCGAAGACATTCTATAACAAGAGCAGGATGGCCAGAAATGCAAGAGTTGAGCGAGGGGAGCGAAGGTTAGAACAACCCTTCGACAGAGAAGAAAGGGTGCAAGAAGGAAGGGTGCAAGGAGAAAGAACGCGAGTAGGTTATGAAGAGTGAGAAAATGGTGAAGATAGTTCCAGAGTTTGAAGAGTTAAATAAAGCGGTTAGAGCGCCAAACGACGCGAACAGATGCACCGTGCGATTGATACACGTGGCAGAAGATGAAAGGATGGCGCTGGCACCACTGGTTTAAATCAGAAAACGTCGTATCAGCAGAATATCCAGTGGTACGATGCGCCGTCGAAAGTGAGCCAGGGGTACAGCAGGAGTCAGAAAATGGAATGACTAGATACCCCATCAACCATGCAAGCAGCGCCACATGGATCAAGTCGAATGACAGAAGGTCCCATCAGCTATACAAGGAGCGCCACGTGGATGGCACAGGCAAAGCCTTGGGCTCTTCGCTGTTATCAGGCGTTGACGAAGGCAAGAATTAAGGTCAATGTCGAAGTAAAGGTAACGCCCGAGGCGTTGCCAGGAAGGACGTAAAGGGCGACGACAGCGCGAGATGTCGCTGGCGTCGCCAACCCAAATACCGACTGGCGTCACCTCCCCGATACCCACAGGTAGGAAAGACTGAGGAGGGAGAAGAAATCAAAGAAAGGCAAAGTTAATCACAAGCGTTACCTCCCCGATACCCACAGGTAGGAAAGACTGTGGAGGGAGATGAGATCGCCAAACGCCAGCAAATCGCTGGCAGGGTGTTCCCCGATACCTATGGGAAGGAAAGACCATGGAGGGAACAGACCCCCACAGCACTCAGCGTTTTAAGACACCCGGGGACGATACGGTGCTGCTTTAGCAGGCCTCTCCTTAGGCGTGGGCGCCGAGCGTTAAAGATCAAGAAAAGGGCCTTTCGGTATCAGAGACGTCCCGTGGACGATACGACGCCATTTAGTGAGCCTCTCCATGGGCGTGAGGGTTGGCGGGCGACCTTACCCAATCATACCAAACCGCCCAACGAAGTGAAAGAAATGGGCAGAACCCAGATAAAGTAAGTGAAGCGCGTGAAGGGAAAAGATGAGAATGAGATCGCATAGGCAGAATCGTATGTGACAAAGAAATAAAGGCAACCATACGAACGTCCCAAATCAGTAACAAGAGTGCGGATAGTTTAAAGAATTACAAGTTTTGACAGATAAAATCAAAAAACGAAGGTAAAGAATGAAGAGTTAAGCTTGAAGAGGAAGGTGGCGGATGAGGGGCAGCGGTTCAGTCGTTCAAGTCCATGGGCACGACCTTCCCGTCGACTACGTGGTGTGTGGGGTCGCAGTTCGAAAGGTTGACGCCAGGATTCTCGCTGGACGCCTGGGTCAGGGCCTCTTGGAACCCCTCCTCGAAGGTACCCGCCATCTCCTGGATAAGGGACTTTTTCTCCTTCTCCAGTTCCTCAATGGCGGCGTCTCCAGAGGCCACCTGCTTCTCCAGAGCCTCTTTCTCCACGCGAAGCCGGCTAACCTCGACCTGCAGTTTGTCGTAGTCAACTCGGAGAAGGTCCATAGCTTTGGCCTGGGTGGCCATTTCCTCCTCCATCCGCTCCACCTTGGCAGCCTGTTCACAACAACGGTCCTTCAGGTCCTTGTGAGTTTCTGCATCCGCTTTGACCACTTCCTGAAGACCCGCTACCTGCACTTGAAGAGCAACTTCCCAAGTGTAGAAACCTGCCTGGAGCTCCAATGCCTCCGCCAGTCGCCTCTCTGTTTCCGCTTTGGACTCTTGCATTTGTCTCAGGGAAGTTTGATAGGCTTCGTTCTGGCGTCCCAGGGTCCTCATTTCCTCTTCCAGAGTAGATGCTTTCGTTTCCAAGGCTTGGAGGGTATGAGCTTGCAGGACCGCGTTTCTGGCCTGGGAGCGCCATTCAAGAGCCACCGCCAAGAAGGCCCCCAAGTAGAAAGGCATGCCTTCCCTCCTGTCGGTACCTTCTGGCATAGTCCCGCCACTGAAACCCCTCATCAGATGCATGATAGGAGGAGGGATGGCGATGAAGTCGGGGGCAGCAGCGTCGGGAGCCGAGGAAGCAGTGGTTTCTGGCGGCGGCGGAGGCGGGGCAGATTCGGCGCCTTCGCCCTTTTCCTCTTGGAGTATCATAGGAGGGAGTGAGGTTGCGCTTGGTGGGTTGTCCCTAAAGGGGTTCCCTCCCTGCGGCGACGTCTCTACCAGAAGAGGAACCCGCGCGGATTTTCTCCTTCTGAAGGGTGCCACCCCTTCCGAATCCTCGTCATCTGACAAAATCTCCAAAACCCTTTTCCCTTTGTCAAGGGGGGGTGGAGCCGGTGACAAGGCCGCAGCTAGGGGGACAGCGGCGATAGGCGAAGGAGAGTTGGGAGTTGGAAGCAAGTCGGAGCCAAGTGGAGACGTCGGAGATGGGCTAGAAGCAGCTTCAGCAGTGACTAGAGGCGGCGGTGACGGAGCCGATGGGAGAACCGGATTGGCAACAGGGCTGGAGGAGACGCCTGCCTTAGCGGCACGAGCCTCCTTCAGTGCTTTCGCCAACATTATTCTTTTGGAAACGCCCATCACTGATCCTATATCAAGACAGGCCAAACAACGAGGATTAGCACTAGAACAGTTATGCGAATTCACAATACATGAAGAGGCGTGAAAATGCAAGTAACATTGTACAGCGAAAAATGGTAGCATAAGTTTAATTCAGATGAATCAGAAGGAAGATTCTATGGCCAAATACATGCAGATAACCACAACAACTAATGCATCATAAATCACCAAGGGCAGATACCGAAGTAGGTAGAAAGCCCATGGGCATTGAATTCATTCGCGATGAGTTTGGCGGTGTCGAAGACTATTCCCAGTCCCGCCAAGGCTTTGCATACATCCCGGTCAGGCGGGGCGAGCTCGTCCAGAGCCAAGGGCTTCATGGTTATGGGTTTGTCTGTCCAGTACAGGGGAAAGCCCTCTAGGATGGAAGGATCGCGCTTGGTCGCGCGTACCTTGAAGAATTTCCCCTTCCATCCTTTGAACGAATTCTGGAAGAGCGTAAGGATGATGCGCCCGGCGATACCAGAAAAGCTCATCCAGAGACTCTTCCCTTGCTTCTTTACCTCGAAGAAGTGAAGAAAAACGTCCACGGAGGAAGGAACGCCTAGATAGCCGCAGAGAATTTGGAACCCCCTCACGAAAGCCCAACTGTTGGGATGGAGTTGGGCGGGAGCAGTGTTTATCTCTGTCAGTAGCTCTTTTTCGAAGGGAGTGAGGGGTAGACGCAGGCCCACCCTTTTGAGCACCATCTGATAGAGGAAGAAGAAAGGGCATCCCCCAGTATCCCGTGAGTCCGCACAAACGGGCATCCCAGGTCGCACCCGGCTTACCAGGACTTGGGAGTCGTGATTTTTGTGGAACGCATTGAAGTTATAGAGGGCAGGGTCCCCCCTATGAGCCTCCACGTCCTCAACAGAGTTCAGGAGGGAACATTCGTCCAGAAGTTCGTCGGGGGCCCAGTCATATTCGCCCTTATAATGAGACTTGGGGAGCGGGGGAGGCGCGGTGGTCTTGGTTTTCGCCATCAACGCCAATGCTGAAGATCAAAAGAGAAAGAAAGGGTTCAGAGAAAAGGGGTTTGGGGAGAAGAAAAGGGGAAAATGGAAGAACCCTAGGAGCGCCCTACCCACAAGAGAACGAAGGGAAGCGAGAGGAACAACGAAGCATACAAACAATATCCAGAGAAATACGAGAGTAACAACAGTCCCAGGCAGTTTCCTATAATGCGACGGAAGTAAAGAGTTGTGAGTGCTCGAGACCATACCTTTGCTGTTGAAATGGAGGCAGTAGGAGAGCGCAGGAAGGGGAGAATCGCAGTTGCAGAGAAAAAAGGTTTTGGAGGCGATGAACAGTGCGAAGCAGCAGAGTGAATGAATGTAACAGTAGGGTGAGCGCGGGGTTTAGAGTAACTTAAACATTACATTTCGCGACTCAAGAGGTGCTAACTAAGGGCCGTAGGATCGGGCCACGCGTCAGAGGGTCGATTGCCCAGGGGAAACGCAAAGGTCCCTAAAGGAGGACCACACGATGGGCCACGTGGCGCGCGATCAAGTGTAGCCCAAAAGGCGTTATCATCCCCATTTCAGGGAATGTCCAATCGGCCATTAAGAATACCCTGTGGTTCAGAAAGTGTCGCGTTAGTAATTCGAAAAATTGCTGAGTCAGCAGAGAATGACACGTCATCAGGAAGGCACGCGGATGGTGGGGGCAAGGCTTTAGTCTTTGCGCTGAAGACAAGTCTCCGGCTTAAGACTGGGGGGCTTGTGTACCGTCCCGTATCAGGGCGTTGACTAAGTCAAAGTCAACGACTGGAAAGTCAAAGTCAACTCAAGGTGTCGCCCAGGTGTAGAGACGCCAAGAGGAAGCGTCGCCAAGATAGGACAAGGCGTCGCCAAGGCAAGGCGTCGCCTGGGTGGAGGAGTCGCCCAACCAGGGCGTGGCCAGATCAAACAGTGTAAAAGTAAGGCAATCACAGTATGGTTCCCCGATACCCATGGGTAGGAAAGACCATGGAGGGAGCGACGCCGTGGGAAAGCCTCAGGACCCGATATCTCGGGAAAGTGAGAAAGAGAAGGAAAAGGTGGCTTCAAGGCCATAGTGATAGTACCAGTGAAGGGCAGCCTGACTCGTGAAGTACCCCTGCCGCCCCAGAGACGCCTTCGGGACAGATAGAACCCAAGAGGAAGGTCACGCCCAGGATAACCGGGTGCAGGGTGCGAGAGGAAGGCAGATACGCTCTCAGAGTAAGTGGCTAGATACTTGGGGGCATGAGTTGGCACCCAAAAAGCCACCCCTAGCGTAGTAGCACTCCCAAGCAGGAGGGCTCACACGTAGAGACGTCCCCAGGTGGGCATAAACGCCCCAGATGGGGTCATGGCGTCGTGAGGCCCTCCACGTGTACGACAGCCATGCCAGAATAGAAACACCCTCTAGTCAGGTGCCAGGTAATTAAAGATATTCAATACAGTTTCCCTTTCGAGCATTCAGGTACTATTAGGGCTCCCGAGCGTTTCAACGTCTTAAATGCGCTACGTTTCGTAATTAAGCGCTTTAATGAGTGCGTTACGTTTGAGATTAAAAGCGCTTTAAGGCGCTTTAAATGCTGGGGCAGTTTAAATAGCGCTGGGAATGTCGGAAAAAGGGTTGGAACCTTTGGCAAATTTACGAGAAACTCTCTGGTTGCTTGCCCGTGCTTTAAAGTTACGTACGAGTGACTGGATAATATTTTTGCCTGAAGGAGACAACACACACACATATACACAGTTCTTTTACCACCTTCAGAGTGCCACACGCGGTGCTCAGATACGTAGGTGGACAGTTTTTTGGTGTTTCTTGCTGGCTGACTTGAGCGTCGGAGTGCACACGGCCGCTAGGGCGCCTCTTTGTCCCCTTTTTTGCAGGAATCCGCGGGCAACCAGCGGGAAGGAGACCCCAGCTGACGGTTGAGGTCGTGCACGAAGACGTCCCGGTCAACCGGACGGAACAAGACTCATCTATCAAATTTATACAATAAATTCATGCAACTACAAAAAAAACTAGTTTGAGTCTATTTATGCTATTATCTTGTAAACCAATGTTTATCATTACTATTGAGACTCATCTATCAGATATATAGAATAAATTCATGCAACTACCACAAAAAAACTATTTTCAAGTTTGTCCATGCTAATTTCTTCAAAACCAATGTCTATCACTACTATAGAGACTCATCCTTCAAACATATACAATAAATTCATGCAACTACCACAAAAAAACTAGTTTCGAGTCTATTCATGCTAATTTTATTAAAATCAATGTTTATCACTAATAGAGAGGATCATGTATCAAATATATACAATAAATTCATGCAACTACCCAAAAAAATTAGTTTAGAGTCTGTCCATGCTAATTTCTTGTAAATCAATGTCTATCACTTTTATAGACTATCTAAAGACGCATCTATCAAATATATATAATAAATTCATGCAACGAGCACAAAAAAACTAGTTTCAATTATTTTCATGCTAGTTTCTTGAAAACCATTGTCTATCACTATTATAGAGACTCATCTATCAAATATATACAATAAATTCATGCAACTACAATAAAAAAAATTGGTTTGGAATCTTTTCATGCTAATTTCTTGTAAATCAATGTTTATCACTATTATAAACTATCTAAAGACTCATCTATCAAATATATCAAATAAATTCATTCAACTACCACAAAAAAACTAGTGTCATGTCCTTTCATGCTAGTTTCTTGAAAAGCAATGTCTATCACTACTATAGAGACTCATCTATCAAATATATACAATAAATTCATGCAACTACCACAAAAAAACTAGTTTCGAGTCTATTCATGCTAATTTCTTTAAAACCAATGTTTATCACTAATATAGAGACTCATGTATTAAATGTATACAATAAATTCATGCAACTACCCAAAAAAAACTAGTTTCAGGTGTGTCCATGCTAATTTCTTGAAAACCAATGTCTATCACTACTATTGAGACTTATCTATCAAATATATACAATAAATTCATGCAACTACCCCAAAAAACCTAGTTTCATGTCTTTTCATGCTAATTTGTTGAAAACAAATGTCTATCACTACTATAAAGACTCATCTATCAAATATATTCAATAAATTCATGCAATTACCGCAAAAAAACAAGTTTCAAGTCTTTTTATCCTAATTTCTTCCTAACCAATGTTTATCAATACTCTTGAGACTCATCTGTCAAATATGTACATTAAATTCATGCAATTACAATGAAAAACTAGTTTC
The DNA here is from genome assembly GCF_000499845.2 of Phaseolus vulgaris. Taxonomy (NCBI): domain Eukaryota; kingdom Viridiplantae; phylum Streptophyta; class Magnoliopsida; order Fabales; family Fabaceae; genus Phaseolus; species Phaseolus vulgaris. Next base: position 18,297,861 of record NC_023757.2, read on the forward strand.
GAGTCTTTTAATTTTAATTTGTTGTAAATCAATATCTATCACTATTATAACCTATCTAAGGACTCATCTATCAAATATATACAATAAATTCATGCCACTACCAGAAAAAAACTAGTTTCGAGTCTTTTCATCCTAATTTCTTTAAAACCAATGTTTATCACTAATATAGAGACTCATGTATCAAATATATACAATAAATTCATGCAACCACCCAAAAAAACTAGTCTCAAGTGTGTCCATGCTAATTTCTTGAAAACCAATGTCTATCACTACTATTGAGACTCATCTATCAAATATATACAATAAATTCATGCAACTACCACAAAAAACCTTGTTTCATGTCTTTTCATTCTAAATTCTTCAAACCAATGCCTATCACTGATATAGACACTCATCTATCAAATATATACAATAAATTTATTTAACTACCTCAAAAAAACTATTTTCAAGTTTGTCCATCGTAATTTCTTGAAAACCAGTGTCTATCACTATTATAGAGACTCGTCTATCAAATATATACAGTAAATTCATGCAACTACCACAAAAAAACTAGTTTCGAGTCTTTTGAAGCTAATTTATTGTAAATCAATGTTTATCACAATTATAAACTTGTAAACCAGGTCATCTGGTGTGATGACGTGTCTTGCACGTGCTCGGGTGGGGCGTGCTCAGTGGAACACGTAGGCTAGAAAAGATGAATGGTTCAGCAGTGGGCATAGTCGTCGATCGCTGAATTGGCGTTCTCCGATCTCTGGTGTGCGTAACCGGCGGTCACCAGAGTTACGACACAGTCGCCGTATGAGAGTGCTAGGAGATCAGATGATCAAAGATCGCCGGAGAATGCTAGGAGATCGGGTGGTTTACATGCCGCCACAAGGAGCACATCGCCGGATATTCCAGTAAACTTAGTTAAAGCTGTTGAAAGCTCAGAAGGGTAATTTCAAGCGTGTAAGTTAAATAAGACGATTGTTTCACCAGCATGGGGCATGAGGCCGAGGGGGTTGGGGGGAACACCTTGCTCATTAGCGACAGGATTCCCAGAGTGGACATTCGTTGGTGGCAAGGTTTCCCCAGCTGAAACATGCATGGCGTAGCAATAAGGAGGGTGCCACTTGCGACGAGCAATATCACAGAGATGATGCACTTTGTTGCATCTGATACTCGCCTCGTTAGGTGGTGTTTCACAGCGCATGGCGTGCTGGGTTACTCCTTGAGTTGAGGACTTAGTTGTGCGGCTGGTTACTACACAGAAATAACATTCAAGTTGCCCCAATCCAGATGTCGACACGTGTAGGGTTGGCTGTCACCAGTTACTCCAACCTAGATGATGACACGTGTAGGGTTGGGGGCAATAGAGAAATGACGCTCAAGTTGTCCAAGCTCAGATGACGACACGTGTAGGGTTGGGCGCTACCTGCTATCCCAGCCCAGATGACGACACGTGCAGGGCTGGATGCGAGCCACGCGTCCAAAAGCATAATGGCCTGGAGAGAGAATGATGAGAATCAAATAAAGGAGGCTTTTATTAATGGAGGAAGAGGACATCCACCCTCACATTTGAAGTTCTTCCTTCTAGTCTTCTCAAAATTAAAAGAAGACATAAAATAAAGATGAGGCCCAAGCCCAAAGCCCAAGCCCAAGAAGGCCAAAGCCCAAAGAGCCCAAGTCCATCCCATGAGGGGCAAGGCCAAGCTTTGAAATACTCTTGTATAGTTTTAGGAGATGTGGTTATTAAATAAAGGAGTGTGAAAATGTAAAATAAAGTCACATTACCCATGTGACTTAGGAGAGTGGTGTAGGTGTAGTTTTTGGGAGGTGTCATAGTAGAAAAAGGTCACACCTCCCATGTGACTTGTTTTTGGTGGGAATTTCAAATGAGCTTATTTGAAATTTCCCACCTATTTTTCAGCACCTTAGGCTATAAATAGAGGTGCTTCCTTTGTAAAATTCAGATTGGAATTAATCTAAGAAAACTCTACTCAAATTTTGAGTGATCATTGGAGAGCTTTTGAGCCTTCTTCTCTAGTCTTATCTTGATGGATCCATGGAGTCCTCAAGTGGCGGCAACACTTTCATCTAGGAGCATTCCACACTTCTAGTGGCGAGATCATCCATCATTCTTCCATCTTCATGAGCAATTCTTCTCTCCTTCCTTTCTTTTTTGTTAATTACTTGTTCTAGCTTGTTGTCTTGTTGTTTGGTTCGGCTATTCTTGTTTTCCAGCACCTATTTTCTGTTCTTTGCCTTTTAATTTCACTTTGTTCGGTTCAAATGTGTTCTTACTCAATTCTATTCGGTGCTTTTTAGATTTGCCTCTTTTTGTTGATTCAATTTGACAATATGTGGAACATCCAAATGAGTTTGGGATTTGGTACTAGTTTTTGGTGAGTTCTTGTCTTAGAACAATGATCCAACTCTAAGAAAAGTGCCTCTATAATGTCCAACTCAAGGTGATTCCTAAAAATGTCAAGAATCATTCTCTATATGGCTAGTGGAATCACATCAGAGAAGAAACCTAGCTACAAAGGTAACCTTAACAGAATTTGCAGAGGTACGTTTTTCATACGGCTCATTCTGCTAGGGTTGTGTGCCTTTAGTACGGTCCTACATAGCATATTTTCTCTTAGTTTCTTGGGTGTTCTTGTCACTGACTTTAGCGTCGGAGCGCCACCGGCCGCAGAGGCGCCACTGTGTGTTTTTCAGGTTCTCAGAGAGGTTAACTGCTGTGTGGACTTGGAGGGCACGTGGTGACAAGCTGGTGAGGAAGACTGTGACGAGGCAATGCTCTTGCGCTAAGTCAACCGGCAGGATCATCTGGCGCCCACTGTGGGGCCGTGTAAAAGGTGATTCCCAACCACAATTTGTGTTTGTGGTGTTTTTGGTGTTTTCTATTCGACTGCTCGCTATCGCAGTCGCTTCTTGGAGGTTTCACCGTTTGTTTGGAGTCTTTTGAGTTGTTGAGCTTGCTGAGGAAGGATGAGGACAACGCGCTCCAGCTCAGTCGCGCCATCAACAGACGAAGATGCTGTGTCCATGACACAAGTGATGGACATGATGAGGACGCTGCAGGAGAACGTGGCTACATCGCGTTCTGAACAGAAAAGGATGCACGAGGCGCTGGTGGCCTCGCAGGCAAGGAACGAAGAGCTCAACAGGATCAACGAAGAGCTGCGCAAAGCCCTTCAGGAGCGGGAGGAGCGTGCGGCTGGGGACAGATCTGCACCCCCATCCCCACCACACAGCTTTCCTATGCCATTTTCTCAAGAGATCATGGACTCGGTGGTCCCGGCTAACACTGTGGCAGTGAAAGCGTCTTTCACCGGGGTGGAGGACCCTGAAGCCCATCTCACGGCGTTTCATACTTAGATGATGCTCTCAGGGGGCTTAGACGCGGTGTATTGTAAGGTGTTCATGAGCACTTTGAGCGGAACGGTGTTGGACTGGTTCGTCAGTATACCCACTGGCCACATTACCACGTTCCAACAGTTTTCCAAGATGTTTGTTGAGCAGTACATAGTGAACAAGGCGCCACCTTTGGTGTCTTACGACTTGTTTGATATAAGGCAGTACCAAGGGGAGTCCCTGAAGGATTTCCTGAACAGATTTGGAGCTCGGATAGTTCGTTTGCCAGGAAAGGACGAAGAGATGTTCGTGCACGCTTTCAAAATGGGCGTCTTACCCGGGCCTTTTAGTGAGTCGCTCATCAGGAGCCACCCCGCCACGTTTGCTGAAATCCGGCGACATGCTGTGGCTCACATCGTCGCCGATAGCGAGGTCACCGAGAAGAGGGGAAACGTGGCCCCAACTAAACCGCGTGCCCAAGCAAGGGTACAATCGCAGAGGGTAATGCAGGCGGCGGCGGGAAAGAGGGATCAAAGGACGCGTCATCCTTACGACCCTAAGAAAAATAAGAGCAAGGGACCAGGGCGCCCCGGGGAGAGTAATCGCCCCCCAAGGTATGAGTTTGTGATGGGTTTGGCTGATTTGATCACCATCCCAAACATAGCTGCCAGGCTCAAAGTGCCTGAGAAGATGACGGAGAAGGTTTTGGGGCCAAAGCCAGACGTATGGTGCAAGTTCCACAAGAGTTTTGGCCACTCTATCAACTCGTGTTTGGCTCTGGGACACCAGCTCGCCGAGCTGGTCAAATGTGGTTTCCTGAAGGATTACCTGCTAGAGAAGCAAGCGGACCAAGCGTTAGGGTCTCAACCGGCGAGCAGAGGAGGGTAACAGCACGAGGTGCCTGTTCACGGCGAGATCCACACCATAGCTGGCGGATTCTCCGGCGGGGGGTGCACTGCGTCGCAACGTAAGAGGTATGCGAGGTCGGTAATGTCAGTGGAAATTTTTGAGGATCACTCGCCCGACGTGGACATCACGTTCACCAAGGGGGACCTTATGGACGTGGTGCCTCACGACAACGACCCTATTGTGATCTCACTTGTCATGGCGGGAAGGACTGTCCACCGGGTGTTGGTCGACTGAGGAAGTTCAGCAGATGTGATGTTTTTGCCAACTTTTGAGAAGTTACAACTGTCCCTCGATCAACTGAGACTATATGGGGGCTGCTTGTACGGTTTTGTCGGTGACCAAGTGGAGGTGAGGGGGTATATCGAGCTGAGGACAACCTTCACTGACGGCTTGGCCTCACGAACGGAGAAGATCAGGTATCTTGTTGTAAACGCCCCATTAACATACAACATACTGTTGGGAAGGCCAACGCTCAACAGAACAGGAGTTGTGCCTTCGACAAGGCACATGAAGGTCAAGCTGCCGTCTATGGAGGGCATGATCATCATTATTTGCTCCGACCAGTAGGAGGCGAAGAAGTTACGAAAACAGCCTCAAGAACAAGAGTTCTGTGTGCCACGTAACCACAACGCCTCCCCCTGGCGTAGAGCCGGAGCGCGAACCCCGGCGAGTTTCGGATTCGGCGTTAGAGATGGTCGCCGAGGGCGATGTGCCGATGGGGAGTGTAGAGGCGAGGCCAGAGAGCGGGAAGGGAGAAAGAAACTGCTCGGAGATCGCCAGAGAAACCGGTATCGCGAGAGCACTGATCGCCAGCGAAAGGAAACCTCAGCCAGTAGAGGAATGGCTCGAGAAGAAGATCAGCAACAAGGTGTTTAAGTTGGGAAGGACCCTGGATAGGAAGACGCAAGACCAAATCGCCGAGGTAATAAGTAAACACTTGGATGCGTTTGCGTGGGCTGCTTCAGATATGCCGGGAATCGACCCCGATTTCTTGTGCCATCATTTGGCAATGGACCACCAAGTCAGGCGCATCCGCCAAAGAACAAGAAAGTTCAATGAGGAGAAGAGATAGACGATCAAAGAAGAGACACAGAAACTCCTTGCAGCAGGCCACATCAGGGAAATCCAATATCCAGAATGGCTCGCTAATGTTGTCCTGGTCAAGAAGAGCAGCAGAAAATGGCGGATGTGGTTGACTTTACAGACCTGAAGAAGGCCTGCCCGAAGGACTTTTACCCTTTGCCAAGCATAGACGCCCTAGTAGACAGTGCATCAGGGTGCAAGTTGCTCAGTTTTCTGGTTGCCTTCTCGGGGTACAACCAAATCAAAATGCACCCCATGGACGAAGAGAAGATCACCTTCATGACGGAAAGGTCGTGTTATTGCTACAGGGTAATGCCCTTCGGGTTGAAGAATGCAGGGGCCACATACCAAAGGCTGATGGACAAGGTTCTCGCACCCATGCTCGGAAGGAATGTGCAGGCATACGTCGACGGCATGGTCGTGACATCCCTGGAGAAAGACAAGCACGTCGCAGACTTGGAAGAGTTGTTCATCGCGATAGCCAGGTACAAGCTAAAACTGAATCCTGAAAAGTGCATTTTTGGTGTAGAAACAGGGAAATTTCCGGGGTTTCTTCTGTCAGAGAGGGGAATTGAGGCTAACCTCGAGAAGTGCACCGCCATTTTGGCAATGAGGACCCCCGCCAATGTGAAGGAGGTGCAGCAACTCACGGGGCAGATGGCCGCCCTGTCCCGATTCGTATCGGCAAGCGGAGAGAATGGCCCATACTTCCAATGTTTGAAAAGGAACAACAGGTTTGTTTGGACAAAGGAGTATGAGGAGGCCTTCGTAAAGCTCAAGGAATATTTGGCGAGCCCTCCAGTTCTGTGCAAGCCCCAACTCATAACACCGCTCAGGCTGTACTTTGCCATAACTGAGAGGGCGATCAGCGCAGTGCTAGTGCAAGATCAGGATAAGATCCAAAGGCCTATATATTTCGTTAGCAAGGTGCTGCAAGGCCCGGGGGTAAGGTACCAGGCCCTAGAAAAGGCAGCATTGGCGGTTGTATTCTCGGCGAGGAGATTGCGCCATTACTTCCAGAGCTTCACGGTACTGGAAATGACTGATCTGCCAATCAAGAAGGTTTTGAAGAAGCCCGATGTGGCTGGAAGGATGGTGAAGTGGGCAGTCGAGCTTTCGGAGTTCGACATCAGATATGAACCCCGGGGATCGATCAAAGGGAAAGTTTTCGCCGATTTCGTGGTCGAGTTGTCCTCTGAGGTGGCACAGAACGCCGAGGGTGACTTTCGCTGGGTACTCTCAGTTGATGGGTCGTCCAACCAGCTGGGCAGCGGGGCTAGGGTCATTTTGGAAGGGCCCAACGGAGTGTTGATAGAGCAATCATTGAGGTTTGCTTTCAAAGCAAGCAACAACCAAGCAGAGTATGAGGCTTTGATCGCCGGAATCCTACTGGCTAAGGAAATGGGGGCGAGAGTGCTGATGGCCAAGAGTGATTCGCTGTTGGTCACCGGACAAGTAACTGGCGAGTTCCAAGCCAAGGACCCACAAATGGCAGCCTACTTGGAGTACGTGCAAGAGATAAGAAGATCTTTCACTTCATTTGAAGTGGTGCACGTGCCAAGGGAATAGAATGCCCGAGCTGACTTGCTAGCCAAGCTCGCCAGTTCGGGCAAGGGGGGCAGGCAGAGGACTGTCATTCAAGAAACTTTGAAAGCGCCTCGAGCATTCGTGGTAGACCACCAAGTTCTCCATGTTTGTAGATCAATGGGAAGACCGGCGAGAAGTCACAGATCCCTAATGCAGGAAACTCTGAGGGTGTTGAGGGTTAGAGCGCGCCCAGCGGAAGGGGCAAGATCGATGCAAGTTTGCGCTGTCCACGAACCAGACACGTGGATAACGCCTTACCAACGTTATTTAGCGAATGGTGTGCTTCCAGTTGACTCAACTGAGGTCAGAAAAATAAAGAAGAGCTCCAGCAAGTTTACCCTTATTGACGGCGAGCTGTACAGGTTTGGATTTACACACCCTCTTCTTGTATGTATACACGGAGAGAAGTGCACGAGGATTATGGCTGAGCTCCATGAGGGAATTTGCGGGAGCCACATTGGAGGTCGATCGCTGGCGACAAGGACTATCCGTGCAGGCTATTACTGGCCCACAATGAGAGAAGATTGCAAGAGATACGCCTAGCACTGCAAGCAATGCCAGCAGCACGCCGATTGGCACAAGGCACCCCATAAGAGCTGAAATCAATTTACAGCCCCTGGCCGTTTCATACTTGGGGAATTGACATTCTGGGACCCTTCCCATTGGCGGTCAGGCAGATGAAGTACTTGGTAGTGGCGATTGAATACTTCACCAAGTGGATCAAAGCGGAGCCAGTGGCCCAGATCACCACACACAAGATCGAGAGCTTTGTATGAAAGAACATAGTGTGCCGGTTTGGTGTGCCTAAACGCCTGGTGTCAGACAATGGGACTCAGTTTGCAAGTCACCTGTTGAAAAAGTTGTGCGAAGAGGTGGGAATACAACAGGTGTTTGCATCCGTCGAGCACCCACAGACGAATGGCCAAGTGGAGTCTGCCAATCGGGTGTTGCTGAGAGGTTTAAAGAGAAGACTAGAGAAAGCTAAGGGATCATGGGCTGAAGAGGTACCCCGCATAGTTTGGGCGTACCATACCACTGAGCAGTCAGGAACCCATGAGACCCCGTTTAGTTTGGTTTATGGATGTGATGCGATGATTCTAGTCGAAATCCAGGAAAGCTCGCCGAGATTTCAGAACTTCGTGGCGGAAGACTCGAACGAAGAAAGAAGAATGAATCTGGATTTGCTGGAGAGAGAAGAAACCTGGCTATAAAGGTAACCTTAACAGAATTTGCAGAGGTACGTTCATACAGCTCATTCTGCTAGGGTTGTGTGCCTTTACTACGGTCCTACAGAGCATATTTTCTCTTAGCTTCTTGGGTGTTCTTGTCACTGACTTGAGCGTCGGAGCGCCACCGGCCGCAGAGGCGCCACTGTGTGTTTTTCAGGTTCTCAGAGAGGCTATCTGCTGTGTGGACTAGGAGGGCACGTGGTGACAAGCTGGTGAGGAAGACTGTGACGAGGCAACGCTCTTGCGCTAAGTCAACCGGAAGGATCATAAACTATCTAAAGACTCATCTATCAAATATATACAATAAATTCATGCGACTACCTCAAAAAAAACTAGTTTCGAGTCTTTTCATTCTAATTTCTATAAAACCAATGTTTATCACTAATATAGAGACTCATGTATCAAATATATACAATAAATTTATTCAACTACCACAAAAAAACTATTTTCAAGTTTGTCCATTCTAATTTCTTGAAAACCAATATCACTATTATAGAGACTCGTCTATCAAATATATACAGTAAATTCATGCAACTACCACAAAACAACTAGTTTCAAATCTTTTCAAACTAATTTCTTGTAAATCAATGTTTATCACAATTATAAACTATCTAAAGACTCATCTATCAAATATATCCAATAAAATCATGCAACTACCATAAAAAAACTTTGTTTCGAGTCTTTTCATGCTATTTCTTGAAAACCAATGTCTATCACTACTATAGAGACTCATGTATCAAATATATATCATAAATTCATGCAACTACCCAAAAAAACTAGTTTCAATTTGTCCATGCTAATTTCTTGAAAAACCAATGTCTAACACTACTATAGAGACTCATCTATCAAATATATAGAATAAATTCATGGAACTACCACAAAGAAACTAGTTTCGAGTCTTTTCATCCTAATTTCTTTAAAACCAATGTTTATCACTAATATAGAGACTCATGTATCAAATATATACAATAAATTCATGCAACCACCCAAAAAAACTAGTTTCAAGTCTGTCCATGCTAATTTCTTGAAAACCAATGTCTATCACTACTATTGAGACTCATCTATCAAATATATACAATAAATTCATGCAACTACAAAGAAAAATGAGTTTCGAGTCTTTTAATTCTAATTTCTTGTAATAAACTATCTAAAGACTCATCTATCAAATATATACAATAAATTCATGCGACTACCTAAAAAAAAACTAGTTTCGAGTCTTTTCATTCTAATTTCTATAAAACCAATGTTTATCACTAATATAGAGACTCATATATCAAATATATACAATAAATTTATTCAACTACCACAAAAAAACTATTTTCAAGTTTGTCCATCCTAATTTCTTGAAAACCAATGTCTATCACTATTATAGAGACTCGTCTATCAAATATATACAGTAAATTCATGCAACTACCACAAAAAAACTGGTTTTAGTCTTTTCATGCTATTTCTTGAAAACCAGTGTCTATCACTACTATAGAGACTCAAGTATCAAATATATATAATAAAATTCATGCAACTACCCAAAAAACTAGTTTCAATTTGTCCATGCTAATTTCTTGAAAAACCAATGTCTAACACTACTATAGAGACTCATCTATCAAATATATAGAATAAATTCATGGAACTACCAAAAAGAAACTAGTTTCGAGTCTTTTCATCCTAATTTCTTTAAAACCAATGTTTATCACTAATATAGAGACTCATGTATCAAATATATACAATAAATTCATGGAACCACCCAAAAAAACTAGTTTCAAGTCTGTCCATGCTAATTTCTTGAAAACCAATGTCTATCACTACTATTGAGACTCATCTATCAAATATATACAATAAATTCATGCAACTACAAAGAAAAATGAGTTTCGAGTCTTTTAATTCTAATTTCTTGTAATAAACTATCTAAAAACTCATCTATCAAATATATACAATAAATTCATGCGACTACCTAAAAAAAAACTAGTTTCGAGTCTTTTCATTCTAATTTCTATAAAACCAATGTTTATCACTAATATAGAGACTCATATATCAAATATGTACAATAAATTTATTCAACTACCACAAAAAAACTATTTTCAAGTTTGTCCATCCTAATTTCTTGAAAACCAATGTCTATCACTATTATAGAGACTCGTCTATCAAATATATACAGTAAATTCATGCAACTACCACAAAAAAACTGGTTTTGAGTCTTTTCATGCTATTTCTTGAAAACCAGTGTCTATCACTACTATAGAGACTCATGTATCAAATATATATAATCAAATTCATGCAACTACCCAAAAAAACTAGTTTCAAGTTTTTCCATGCTAATTTCTTGAAAACCAATGTCTAACACTACTATAGAGACTTATCTATCAAATATATACAATAAATTCATGGAACTACCACAAAGAAACTAGTGTCGAGTCTTTTCGTCCTAATTTCTTTAAAACCAATTGATCCTGCCGGTAACTCGAACGTGGAGGAATCGCTCTGTAGCACTCTCTGTCCTGTCTACGCGACTGCGCTCTCTGCAGGGTCACCCTCAGAACCTTCTCTTGAATCTCCAAACGTGACCTGCAAAATACACAGACGGCGCCTCTAGCGGCCGTTTGCACTCCGACGATCAAGTTAGTCCACAGAACCACCAAATGAGAAAACTAGCAGTGGGTGTGAAAAACTCTTGCTCTCTGTTTCTCGTATCCCCCCATCTCTCCCTGATTCCCTTTTTTATGTCTCTCTCTCTGTTTCAAGGCATAACAGAATTCTGTTATGCTTTTCTGGCATGTGTCAGAACCCTGTTATGCTTTTCAGAGACAGTGTACCTGCAGAATCAGTAGTGAGAGCGTGAGAGTCTGTGCATGTCTGCGCGTCTCTGCGCTTGGCTGCGCCTGTCTGTACCCTTAGTGGTACGGAGTGCACTTTTGTCTGGACCGCACCCCTCTCAGATGATGACACGTGGAGGCCTGCAACTCACATCTAACCACACACGTGTCACTTACTAGAAGGGCTCTAGCGCTTCTCTTTTTGTGCCTAAGTTACGCCCTTGCGGAGTAACTTAGGATATTTCTCTCATCTGGTAAATCGCATACTCTTAGGAGAACGTCAGGTGTGGCTGGTCTAGGCACACTCACCAAACGCTGCTCTCTGCATATACAACTTACCCTTCACGGTGCCACGCACGTAATGGGTTGAGGGAATCACCAATCACTGACTGGTTTACTAGTTCCCTCAGGCCACTCTCGTGCATGATTCCCTGAGATGTGCTCATGCGAGGTCCATGCGTAACGCTCTCGCTGGGAACCTCGGTCCCAGTTTAACTGCGTGTAACACGAGACCCCGATGACAATGCACCCGATGACTGATCAGTGCTTATTTGCTTCTCGCATTCTGCCCCCAGGCGTTAGTCTGAGAACTGGTCTGCTGGTGGCCACTTGGCTACTGACCACCGATCACCGTTCTGGATGATCTGTCCCCTGACCTCTCTGCCGCCTGATCTGTCGGTGGTCACTTGGTTACTGACCCCCGATCACCGCTCTTGGCGATCGCCTTCCTGATCCCTCTGTCACCTAGTCCACGTGTCACCCTGCGAGTGGTCCACGTCGTTCTCTGCTGCTGACGTCATCGACTACCGATGACCGATCGGATCACCAATGTTTATCACTAATATAGAGACTCATATATCAAATATATACAATAAATTTATTCAACTACCACAAAAAAACTATTTTCAAGTTTGTCCATCCTAATTTCTTGAAAACCAATGTCTATCACTATTATAGAGACTCGTCTATCAAATATATACAGTAAATTCATGCAACTACCACAAAAAACTAGTTTTGAGTCTTTTCATGCTATTTCTTGAAAACCAGTGTCTATCACTACTATAGAGACTCATGTATCAAATATATATAATAAAATTCATGCAACTACCCAAAAAAACTAGTTTCAAGTTTTTCCATGCTAATTTCTTGAAAACCAATGTCTAACACTACTACAGAGACTCATCTATCAAATATATACAATAAATTCATGGAACTACCACAAAGAAACTAGTTTCGAGTCTTTTCATCCTAATTTCTTTAAAACCAATGTTTATCACTAATATAGAGACTCATGTATCAAATATATACAATTGTTCCGTCCGGTTGACCGGGACGTCTTCGTGCGCGACCTCAACCGTCAGCTAGGGATACCTTCCCACTGGTTGCCTGTGGATTCCTGCAAAAAAGGAAAAGAGGACAAAGAGGCGCCCTACGGCCATGTGCACTCCGACGCTCAAGTCAGCCAGCAAGAAACACCAAAAACTGTCCACCTCCGTGTCTGAGCACCGCGTGTGGCACTCTGAAGGTGGTGAATTAACTGTGTGTATGTGTGTGTTGTCTCCTTCAGGCAAAAATATTCCCCAGTCACTTGTACGCAACCTTGAAGCACGAGCAAGCAACTAGAGAGTTCTCTGGTAAATTTGCCGAAGGTTCCAACCCTTTTTCCAACATTCCCTGCGCTATTTAAACTACCCAAGCATTTAAAGCGCCTTAAAGCGCTTTTACTCACAAACGTAACGCACTCATTAAAGCGCTTAATTAGAAAACGTAGCGCATTTAAGACGTTTGAAACGCTCGGGAGCCATTATAGTACCTGAATGCTCGAAAGGGAAACTGTATTGAATAACTTTTAATTACCTGGCACCTGACTAAGGGTGTTTCTATTATGGCATGGCTGTCGTACACGTGGAGGGCCTCACGACGCCATGACCCCATCTGGGGGCGCTTTGGCCCACCTGGGGACGTTTCTACGTGTGAGTCCTCCTGCTGGGAGTGCTACTGCGCTAGGATTGACTTTTTGGGGTGCCAACTCATGCCCCCAAGTATCTAGTCACTTACTTTGAGAGCGTATCTGCCTTCCTTTTGTACTCTGCACCCGGTTGCCCTGGGCGTGACTTTCCTCTTGAGTCGTATCTGCCCTACGGGCGTCTCTGGGGCGGCAGGAGCACGTCACGAGTCAGGCTGCCCTTCACTGGTACTGTTACTATGGCCTTGAAGCCACCTTTTCTTTCTCTTTACTGCTGCCCCGTGCTATTGGGACCTGAGGCCTTCTCACGGCGTCGCTCCCTCCATGGTCTTTCCTACCCATGGGTATCGGGGGAATCACACCGTGATTGCCTTATTTTAGCACTGTTTGATCTGGCGACGCCCTAGCGAGGCGATGCCTCCATCTGGGCTACGCTTTTGCCTTGGCGACGCCTTCCCCTGGCGACGCCTTGCCTTGGCGACGCCTGGCCTTTGGCGACGCTTCCTCTTGGCATCTCTACACCTAGGCGACGCCTTGCGTTGACTTTGACCTTCCAGTCGTTGACTTTGACCTTGACTTAGTCAGCGCCCGGATACGGGACGATACACAAGCCCCCCAGTCTTAAGCCGAAGACTTGTCTTCAGCGCAAAGACTAAAGCCTCGCCCACGCCGTCCACGTGCCTTCCTGATGAGTGTCATTCTCTGCTGACTGAGCAATTTTTCGATTACTGACGTGACAATTTCTGAACCAGAGGTATTCTTAATGGCTGATTGGACATCTCTGAAATGGGAAAATGATGTCTTTTGAAGTTGCGCTTAATCGGTGCCACGTGGTTCATCGTGCGGTCGTCTTCAAGAACCCTTGGCGCTTCCCTTGAGCACTTAATCTCTGCAACACGTGGCGTCATCACACGGTTACCCCTTCGCGCTTCTGTAACGTTTAAGTTACCAAACCCGCGATTGCCACTACTGTTACATTCACTTTCTCTGCCCTCAGTCACTGCTCATCTTCTCTAAATCCCTTCTCTTGCGACCCCTGTTCGTTCGTGTTTCCGCTCTCCAACCTTCAGCCCCAAAGGTACGGTTTTTCCCTCCTTGATGATTATCTTTACTGTATGAACCGTCTGGGACTGTCCATATTACCGCATTTCTCTGGATATCGTTTGTATGTTTCTTTGTTCTCTCGTTTCCCTTCGTTCTCTTGTGGGCAGGGCGCTCCTAGGGTTCTTCCATTTTCCCTTTTCTTCTCCCAACCCCTTTTCTCTGAACCCTTTCTTCTCTTTTGATCTTCAGCATTGGCATTGATGGCGAAAACTAAAACCACCGCGCCTCCCCGCTCCCCAAGTCTCATTATAAGGGCGAATACGACTGGGCCCCCGACGAACTTCTGGACGAATGTTCCCTCCTGAACTCTGTTGAGGACGTGGAGGCTCATAGGGGGGACCCTGCTCTCTATAACTTCAATGCGTTCCACAAAATCACGACTCCCAAGTCCTGGTAAGCCGGGTGCGACCTGGGATGCCCGTTTGTGCGGACTCACGGGATACTGGGGGATGCCCTTCTTCTCTTATCAGATGGTGCTCAAGAGGGTGGGCCTGCGTCTACCCCTCACTCCCTTCGAAAAAGAGCTACTGACAGAGATAAACACTGCTCCCGCCCAACTCCATCCCAACAGTTGGGCTTTCGTGAGGGGGTTCAAATTCTCTGCGGCTATCTAGGCGTTCCCTCCTCTGTGGACGTTTTTCTTCACTTCTTCGAGGTAAAGAAGCAAGGGAAGAGTCTTGGATGAGCTTTTCTGGCATCGCGGGCGCATCATCCTTACGCTCTTCCAGAATTCGTTCAAAGGATGGAAGGGGAAATTCTTCAAGGTACGCGCGACCAAGTGCGATCTACTATCCTAGAGGGCTTTCCCCTGTACTGGACAGACAAACCCATAACCATGAAGCCCTTGGCTCTGGACGAGCTCGCCCCGCCTGACCGGGATGTATGCAAAGCCTTGGCGGGACTGGAAAATAGTCTTCGATACGCCAAACTCATCGCGAACGAATTCAATGCCCATGGGCTTTCTACCTACTTCGGTATCTGCTTGGTGATTTATGATGCATTAGTTGTTGTGGTTATCTGCATGTATTTGGCCATAGAATCTTCCTTCTGATTCATCTGAATAAACTTATGCTACCATTTTCGCTGTACAATGTTACTTGCATTTCACGCCTCTTCATGTATTGTGAATTCGCATAACTGTTCTAGTGTTAATCCTTGTTGTTTGGCCTGTCTTGATGTAGGATCGGTGATGGGCGTTTCCAAAAGAATAATGTTGGCGAAAGCACTGAAGGAGGCTCGTGCCGCCAAGGCAGGCGTCTCCTCCAGCCCTGTTGCCAATCCGGTTCTCCCACCGGCTCCGTCACCGCCGCCTCCAGTCACGCTGAAGTTGCTTCTAGCCCATCTCCGACGTCTCCACCTGGCTCCGCCTTGCTTCCAACTCCCAACTCTCCTCGCCTATCGCCGCCGTTCCCCTAGCTGCGGCCTCGTCACCGGCTCCAACCCCCCTTGACAAAGGGAAAAGGGTTTTGGAGATTCTGTCAGATGATGAGGATTCGGAAGGGGTGGCACCCTTCAGAAGGAGAAAATCCGCGCGGGTTCCTCTTCTGGTAGAGACGTCGCCGCAGGGAGGGAACCCTTTATGGACAACCCTCCAAGCGCAACCTCACTCCCTCCTATGATACTCCAAGAGGAAAGGGGCGAAGGCGCCGAATCTGCGCCGCCTCCGCCGCCGCCAGAAACCACTGCTTCCCCGCTCCCGACGCTGCTGCCCCCGACTTCATCGCCATCCCTCCTCCAATCATGCATCTGATGAGGGGTTTCAGTGGCGGGACTATGCCAGAAGGTACCGACAGGAGGGAAGGCATGCCTTTCTACTTGGGGGCCTTCTTGGCGGTGGCTCTTGAATGGCGCTCCCAGGCCAGAAACGCGGTCCTGCAAGCTCATACCCTCCAAGCCTTGGAAACAAAAGCATCTACTCTGGAGAGGAATGAGGACCCTGGGACGCCAGAACGAAGCCTATCAAACTTCTCTGAGACAAGCAAGAGTCCAAAGCGGAAACAGAAGGCGACTGGCGGAGGCATTGG